>NC_134706.1:117266528-117926528 GCF_043290135.1 Rhipicephalus microplus
GCCCATGACGACGTCAGCGTGACTCACCGTATACATATATATGATCGTGATGAAAGCCAGACCCTGGCGCTGAAACGTCGAAATCAAACACGTTGTGACTGCTCACGGAGGATCTCCATGACTACTTGCAAACGGCCATATAAATATACATGCAAGAAAATGCAAGACGAAAAAAAATCCAGATCAAGACTCCTATGCATGGAATCAAACTTGGGTCCTCTCTCTCGTAAGAGCGCGAAGCATTACCCACTGGCCCACCGAGGAGCACATCCATTCAATGTTCAAACGGCACGCTGTTTATATCTACCACTTACATCTGCTGATGAAACTCCGGGACTATTACCGTGTTTTTAGAATTACCAGCAAGATGGCGCAATGAGCGCACATCGCCACATCGCCAGGAGGCGCGTGCTCTAACCTCCCAAGCGTACTTTGCCCCGCATAGAGGATGCTGCGAGGCTCCTTCGGGTGCCCTTATCTCGTGGGGAGGGTACATATAGTTTCTCACAATCTTACCTAAAGGGAAATCCGGCACTAGTGAGCTGGTGGATGCAAGGGAATGATGCGATATGCAAGCTTCGAACTTGACTCGGATTCTATTCCTCGAAGATGCATCTGGCTTCACGTTAAAATAATTAATTTCGCACTAAAAGAGCAAGTAATAAGCTATGCATTTTTGTAATTAGGTAGAAATGTGCTGTAGTCAACACTAAAACCTTCTGCATTGATGTACAGCTTTACGAAGCGTAAGAAGTAACCAACGACTGCTAAACTTGGCAGGCAGACGACAAAGCGAGCGTTCTTTCCGCCTCGTTTAGGTCGTCTGTTTCTTTGCTTCACCGTTTGGTTGTGCCGTCAAGGTAAGTGAACTTTCATTTTAAAGAAACACTGACATAAAATTTACTCATGCCAAGGTTTTTGCGTCAGCGAGTAGCCATAGAACCCGTAGCAGCGATTCGCGACTTAAAATACAACTGAGGGATGAATAACTATCACCTTTATTGATTTATATAACTGGAATGCAGCACAATTAAAAAAACGGCTGCCAATCCCGCCATTTCTAGCACTGGGAGCACCAGCGGTGGCGCTACCTCGCGGTGACCTCCAGATCACGCCACAGCTCACCACTTTTCCACAGAAAAGAGTGACGTCAGGATCAGCTGCTCCGCAAACATTTCGTCTGATAGGCAGACACATTCAGTCATACCTTGTCACCTGCATTGCTGTCGTCGCTGTACAAAGTGTCGACTCGGGTTCAACACGATAGTCTGGAGCTTGTAATTCCCACGATACGCGACGTCGCGAATTATTTTGCTTCGATCAACCTTTTCCAGAATATTGATTCCGAAATGGACGCCATTCCAAGCTGCACTGCAGAGCTGCCCGGGGATGCACGCTTCAGCCATCTTCACTCGTGTGTCTCAGTTAGCTATATTGGTGTGTTTTGGCATGCATAGCATTCAGGTATACGCAGAAGGGTCAATGCAATATAGCTATTGCGAATGAGCATCAGCGGAGAAATAGAATACGTTTCCTGCTTGTCAGGTTCTTTTTTGCACTTCCAGATGGCCCCACCTATCCAGCCTCTCACGGCTGACATGGTATTACCACTTTTACGTGGACGCAAAGTCTACAGATCAACTAAAATTCAACGATACCTGCATGTTACTTGTTAGTGATGATATCTGACTATATGCTATTCCACTTTTGATAGCTTGTGGTCATGTTGATGTGTAACGTATACGTGATATGAAAAGACACCTCATTGCGCTTTTTCTGTGCTTCGAACTAGACGACTGCAACTCACCTGCAACTCGCAACGATTCCCCGACATGCTGACCGACAAGCACACGTTTAATCATGCTCTTTTCTTTCGCCATTCTTTTAAAGGTGGTTTTTATCTTGATAATTTCCCGAAATCAATCAGACCGGTGCGATGAAGATCAGACGCGACGAGCCACGGCCGGGCTAGACTGCATCTGCGCGCGCTAGCTCAGCCCTAGCCCGGCCTTGGATGAGCGAGTGCGTTTCTGCACTTCGGCGCGGGTCGGTGCTACGATAAAACACACTCGAATCGTACACGTCCTCGCTATTAGGGCATCGTCACTCAGTATGATATTTGCGGAATGTATCACACCGAACACGTAGCACTGGTGTCAATGTCATTGGGCAGTCTGTTTTCCATATTTTTCTCTTGAGTTCTTCTACGTTGTTTGAATTTGAATCAAAATAGCTTCCACGGGACGGAAGCCGTTCAAATTTGGACAAGAGGACCTATGCATATCAAGCCATCAAATGATGGGCACATCTCGATCTTGAAATGTGATGTCAGTGCTCCTTTAAAATATAATACGCGTGAAAGAGATTCCCCTATAGACGTTTTGTTATAGAGAACCTTTATTTAAGCAGTCGTATTCACTTATAGTCGTATTGTTTTAGAAAAGCTTTATTTAAGCAGTCGTATTCACTTTTGATCCAGAGCTTCGCTCAACGCCAGCCAACACAAGCCTCGCAGACGTATACACCGTCATTCCCAGCGCTCCAACACCGCCCCCAAGGAGGTTCTATGCTATGTCTTCTGGAGTGGAGATGCGCCCACCTAAGTGACGCGAGTCGCCGCCATATTGGAAAAGGGAAGACTCGGAAGCAGACGAGAAGCACACTTTGGCAGCAGCAGCGGATCTGCGCACAGCCTACTGAACCATTGCATATTGTTTTTACAGCGCGCAGCGCATGTCGTCGGTGCACTGCCCCGTGTCAAGGGAAATACGGTGGTCATCGTGGGAGTGACTGCTGACCTTTCAAATAGCCTCGACGCATCGCCCCGTATCATATCAGGGCACGGCTGTGATCATCGTGGTCGTGTTTTTGTTGTGCCCCGCTGTGAGCGCCACCTGGATAGCTGTTCAGCTCGGAGCATCTCCGGGTGTACTGAACCACACTTTGGCAGCAGCAGCGGATCTGCGCACAGCCTACTGAACCATTGCATATTGTTTTTACAGGTACTAAAGTTCTTCACTGCTGTTGCTGTGGGTTCTTGACGGAACGTCCCAGCTGCTTTGGAGGTTGACATCGCTTTTCATCGCTGCGTGTGCTTTTTTCAGCGCGCAGCGCATGTCGTCGGTGCACTGCCCCGTGTCAAGGGAAATACGGTGGTCATCGTGGGAGTGACTGCTGACCTTTCAAATAGCCTCGACGCATCGCCCCGTATCATATCAGGGCACGGCTGTGATCATCGTGGTCGTGTTTTTGTTGTGCCCCGCTGTGAGCGCCACCTGGATAGCTGTTCAGCTCGGAGCATCTCCGGGTGTACTGAACCACACTTTGGCAGCAGCAGCGGATCTGCGCACAGCCTACTGAACCATTGCATATTGTTTTTACAGGTCAGTACTATCGTTGTTTCTTTCCTTAGTGTTCTGTTGCTTTCTGCTGCTGCTGCTGCTGCTGCCATAGTGTTTTTAGTGTTTTTTGATGTCGCCAGCCGAAATGGAAAAACATTTTAAAGAGTTGAAACAAGAGTTTCGCGAAATGCGGACTGCCCTGGAGAGAGAGCTGCGTAAGGAAATACGTGATGTGAAAACAAGTCTAGACTTTTTTAATAAGCAGTTTGAAGAAATTTCGGCTCTGTGCTCGCGGCTTGAAAAAGAAAACGGTGAGCTAAAGGCTCAAAATGATGTTCTGAAGACTGATTGCAGTCAGCTGAAGCAGGTCGTTCTCAACAATGAACGTAGGACTACCGCCCTAGAACAGTACTCGCGAAACCGAAATATTGAAGTGAAAAATGTTCCTTTCGTGGAGGGTGAACGGTTGACCAGGGTCGTTCAGAAGATTGGTGAAGCTGTCGGCGAATCAGTGAAAGAAGATGACATAGAAATTTGCCATCGCGTGACTGCTAAGGATGCATCTTGCCCTCATATTGTTGTGCAGTTCAACAACCGGTCTAAGCGAGACGCAGTTCTGGAAAAGGCGAAAAAGTTGCGCTTAACGACAGCTGATATTGGTTTCCCAGGAAAGACATTTGTCTACGTCAATGAACACCTATGCTCACAGTTAAAAAAACTACTGGGACAAACTGTAGCGCGCAAGAAGGAAGCCGAATGGCGATTTGCCTGGACGAAAGGCGGCAAAATTTTTGCGCGAAAGGATGAGAAGTCGAGGGTGCTTCAGATAACTACTGAGAGCGATCTCGAAAAGATTGTTTAAATTTGTTGAGCTTCATCCTTTAGCAAAAAAAGCTAGAAGAAAAACAGGGCAAAAAGAAAATGGCTGCAGACTGCCTAACGCCACACCAGTTGAGCCTATTGGTATCTGGTAGAAAACACCACATTTCCTACCTTCATATAAATGCGCAATCAGCCAGAAACAAGGCAGATGAGATAGCAATACTGCTTGAATCGTTTGAGTTCTCCTTTGACGTCATCATGGTTACTGAAACCTGGTATCGCCATGAATCCGACGTTCTTCGTATACCTAGCTATGCCACGTATTTCTTGAACCGCAGTGATAAATTAGGTGGTGGTGTTATGCTCCTGGTCAAAGATGTGTTTGAGTGTGAAATACTCGAGGCTTTTTCTGTGGTTACTGACGATTACGAGATTATGACTGTAAAATGTTCTTCGGGTATTTTTTCTGTGGTATACCGCCCCCCCAAATGTAACATGTGCAACTTTTTTACGTTTTTAGACACTTTCCTGTCGTGGGTCAATGAAAATGGTTACAATCTTACTATCGGGGGTGACCTAAACATTGATATGCTAACTTCCAGCCCCCAACGTCTTGAACTTTGCAATATCATGGAATCAAACGCATTTAAAAATGTTATAAAACACCCCACTCGATTTCATGCCCAATCCTGCACACTTATCGACGTCATTATAACAAATAGCACAAGTGCACCTCTTTGCTCGGGTGTCCTTAAGACACATATTAGCGACCATTTGCCTGTTTACTCAATTTTAAGTCAAAAGAAGCTTCAACTTAGGGATGCAAAGCCACCGCCTACCCCATTCCGGTACATATGTCCTAGCACAATTGATATGTTCGCTGCATATATATCCAAGATAAAATGGGACGCTGTTTTCCGTGAAACTGATGCAGACACAGCGTATAATGTTTTCATCGAACGTTTTAGTGAAGCCTACAACAAGTGCTTTCCGCTCAAAGCAAAACGCAGACCACGCAAGGCAAGAAAGCCTTGGATTACTTCGGAATGCCTTCAAGCTATAAAAGTAAAAAATGCACTTTACCAGAAATTTCTAATATCTAGAGACAAAGAAGACTTGAAGACATTTAGAAAACATAGAAATACTACAAACTCCTTATTAAGGAAAAGCAAACTTGAATATTTTAGCAACCTTTTCAGCCCTGAAAAAACCAAAACGTCCGAAGCCATCTGGAAAAAGTTAAACATGTTGCTCCACCCACACTCGGATGATAGCACATACCCGACTAAACTCATTGTAGACAACCGCGTTCTAACTGGTGATGACCTTGCTGAAGCTTTCAATAAATTCTTTACCTCTATTGGAGAGAGCTCACACGACAATAATTTTGCGCGATTCATGGGTTCGCAAGTAGGCGAAAGTGCATTTCTATTTCCAGTGACTACACAGGAGGTTACGGCAGATTTCATGTCACTAAAGAATAGCAGGTGTTGTGACGTAGACGGCCTGGAAATCCGTCCAGTTAAGCATGTTATTCATGTCATATCTCCTATTTTAGAATACATCATTAACTTAATCTTCTCATTGGGCACGTTTCCTAGTCGTCTTCAGATAGCCAAAGTTTCTATTATTTTCAAAGGTGGTGACAAAAATAGCATGACCAATTACAGACCAATTTCTATTTTACCTGTATTTTCTAAAGTAATTGAAAAGTTGTTACATAAACGAATAGTGTCATTCTTAACCAAGCACCACATTATGACGCCTTTTCAATTTGGTTTCACAAAGCAGCGCTCAACAGAAACTGCCCTACTAATGCAAAAAGAAATCATACTCGATGCATTTGAAAAGGAAATATATACACTAGGAATTTTTGTAGATTTCTCAAAAGCATTTGACAGAATCAACCACATTACATTAATTAAAAAACTAGAACACTACGGTTTTCGGGGGAACTTTATAAGTGTCATAAAAACCTATTTGAAATACCGACAGCAAAAAGTAGATATAAATGGCTACGCATCTAGTTTTAAAAAACTGTCACATGGCGTGCCCCAAGGAAGTATTCTGGGTCCCCTGCTTTTTAATCTGTATGTGAACGACTTGACAAACATCGATAACAATACAACATTTATTATTTATGCAGATGATACCAGCTTATTTTTTAAAGACTGCGATTTGCATAAACTAGTTGACAAAGCAAATAGTGTCTTGAAACTGCTGCACATTTGGAGCATAAGAAATTCGCTAATTATAAACACCTCAAAAACAAAATCTGTGCTCTTTCGTCCAATAAATAAGCCCGTAAACTGCGATTTATCATTAGTGATTGGCTCAGAATCTATAAGGATTGAACCGATAGTGAAAACTCTGGGAGTTTTTTTCCACGAAAACATGCTATGGAAGGATCAGGCTGAGTTTGTCCATGCTAAACTTTCTCGTACTGTAGGTATCTTATCGCGCTTACGTTTTCTCTTGCCACAAAAAATTAAACTCTTACTATATAATTCGCTATTTTTATCTACATTAAGCTATTGCTATCTAGTATGGGGCACCACATCGGAAAAGAACTTAGGCCGAATATATAGATTACAGAAAAAGGCTGTGCGCATAATTACAGGTGTTCCTCGCGATGAACATTCCAAACCCATTTTCGAAGCCCTTAATTTACAACCAATGCCTGAGATATACAATACAATTTTAATGAAGCGATATCGTACTTCCTTAAAGAATCACGACTCTTTTCTTACTGATTTAGCGCGTTTGACACCCTATACCTGCCCCTATAGCACACGAGCTACCGATGACTGGAAAATTCCTTACACACGTACTAACTATGGTCGCCAGATGATGAGCTACTTACTGCCACTAACCTTAAACAGTTTCTTACTATAAACCATTTATACTGCTCCGTTCTGTAAATGTTTTTCAACGTGTTAATAAAATGCAAATCGGCATGACCTTGAAGTACATGTTTTGATATTGTATAATAACTGATGATCTCATGCTGCTGTTGCTGTTGCTATGTTGTCAAATGGTGCGAAAGCCTTCGTCAAGCCTTAATGGCTTTTTGCTTTCGCCCCACAGCATCACTGTTGTGACTTTTGTAATGTCTCCTGTGATGTCGGAATAAACTGAATTGAAAAGTGCGCTTCGTATCTCTGCCCTCGCAGAGGCCTTTGGAGACCGTGACATGCTCTTGTAAAACAGTTAAAAATTTTACTAGGCCATGGTGACTTCTTGCGTCGCTTATGGGTGCCCAAATCGCACCAAAAAGACGCCTTGGATTACTTTTTACGTGAAAGTAGTCTCGCTTCGTTCGCTAACGATCACGTGTATTTTCGCGTATGCTGTCAAACTCGAAACAATTTCGAAGGTGTGCATGCATGTAATACATGCGTATAGCTGTATGGAAGGTAATTTGAAGCTTCAAATGCTCGCTTACTCGACGCTGTCCATGAGTTTTAGGTTTATGGACGAAGCACTTGCGGTCTATGGCTGTACGTATCAAACATTAAACGAGTATAGTACGTCTGAATGCCCTTTGAAATCCAAGTTTTCTGGTGTTGTCTTACAAGGCAAGACTGACGGCGCGCATGCATATTTTTGGGCGAGTGAATATCGAATTCGGTGCACGTTTAACGAGAAATTCACAAACGTAGAGAACAATTCCATACCCTGATTATCCGTGTTAGAGGTTTCCGAAAGACAGTGCATTGCGTTCCTTCCGGGAACGTGCTGCTCGAAGAAATAGTTGGAGGGCTACGGATGGCACGTGACCACCTCTGTTCTATTCAATTCGAGGAATGCTGCTTCGACAGAACGGGGCAGACAAACGGACTGTGGCCTGGCAGTGCACCTTCGATTTTTCTTGTTTTTCTAGCGCATCTGCAAAAACCTGGTAAATTCTACCTCCTTGACGTAGTTTCAATAGAATGTAGTCACGAAAATAAGCAATTGCGTCTAAAACAAGATGAGACACCTTTGAAATCCATTCAGTCCTGCCGACGAAACCGAAACTATCGGCGAAGTTGCTGAAAGGAGTGAGTGACGTTGTGTCAAACGTCGAGCTACCTCGGTTCTAGGCTCTGAAGGTTGCACTAGCCATGACAGCACACGTCACCAACAGAAGTTGATAAATATTATGCAAAACTAACGCCACTGCAATCGTTCTTATAAACGGTTCATTTAGGATGCGTCTCGTGGAGTTTCTCGGTTGCACGCGACATCGGTGCTTCGGTTTTGGGTCCGCCTGTAAATTGGTTTGAATTCGATATCTCTAAAAAGTTACTGGTGACTTCAGTAAACCTAATTACCTCTGCTTTGTAACTTTACCTTTATTTATTTCAACTTTCTTATACATAATCTCTGGTAACCTGCCGACAAACACACCAGTACATATATGAAAGAGCCGAGCAAATGTCGCGTTCCCCTTAATCTTGAGTATCTGCAGACACATTTCTTAAAACACCCAATATATAGTACAACCCTTGCGTACCACAATAGTGCGCGAGCAAGCTCGATATGCGAAGCATCCCTCGACAATAGATTGATCTGAAAGCGTGCAGCTGACAACGGCTGCATGAAATACTTTGTTTATTTAACACAAAGAGGCATTTATTCGTTGGTGTAACCTAAAAGAGGTTTCCATCTCAGTTTTTTATCGTAGAACTGCAAACTGACGTGCGCAAAGTGCGTATTTTATTGCAGTATATGGTGGTTCTGCCCTATTTTTCCTCTAGCAATATGGCCGGCGGCGGCTTCAATTACTCCTGTTGGTGGCGGCTGGGACTTCCACTCCAGAGGTTTTGTAGAACCTCTTTGATCGCCCCCTAAGATATTCGATAAGACGGTGGCGCCACATTTCCCTCTAGGTATTTGTGAGAAACATTTTGAGAGGGAAGGATCGTACGTTTTGGCGGGCCTCGATCTTTACTTGGAACAATTCTGTTGTAGTTTCCGGGCGCACAAATGGGACCGAAATCGTTACCATCTCTTTTTGCGAAAAGCGCGCATTTTTCAGACACAGCGAAGTAACCACTGAGACGCTTATTCGCGTGCGTCTGTACCTGTGAGTACGTTTCGTGCGTCATTTGCGCGTGAGAAACGCAGAACACGTTTCTATCTGCTTTTCATTCTGCGCGAGATCATATGATTTGTTGCTGTCGTGTTTATTGCTTCGTTTCGGCAAAGCTGTGGCTCGTGGTTTGTTTATGTTTCCGCAGTGACTACCATACGTTCGTGTGATAGTGCGAGAGTGCACATTTGCTATTTCTTGGCGATAACGGCATTTCTTTGTTGCTCACAAACTGTTGTTTATCTTGTGTTCGAGTTTTAATTAACGCTTATTACTCGTTCGTTTATTATGCCCTGGTGCGGACAAAATTGGAACAGTTTACATGGTGGTGCTGGCACACAAAAAGTGATGCTGAAGTTTACGTGCCAGCGCGCTTCCTTTTCTCTCTTTTTTTGAAAGGGTCGTGGCATTTGTTTAGATTGCGACTGTGGTATAGTAAGTTTGTTGTGCCGACGAAGCACCAAGCGCACCTGGTCCCGAGTCTAAGATCGGCATGGCATGCATAGAAGTCATTTTTAGTTTTGTTTAACATTTTGTTCACAGGTTGTACAGCGTTTGAGCAATCTTCGGTGTCGTTCGCAAAGCTAAGCAGCGCAGCTGACAGTTATAGGAAGAATAGACAACCGCAACAACATATTTTAATTTTGTTTTTCTTCTATAAGAAATTTACCTACGTATCTGTGGGACATGTCGGACATGGTCCTTGACTAAACAACAAATTGTCTTGGTGAGGTAGTTATTCCAAACACGAAGTGACAGAACTCATTTGTTTTTTTCAACCATCCGGTTTTGGTTTCGCACATCGTGCACAATCCAACCCGTCATTTCACAGAAGTTGTACACTCACCACAAGGACTCCGCCACGTCAATCTCATGTAAAATTCCGTGGATGTACGGTTGGTCACAAGAGCAGTGCACAGCACAAATAAATGTGTTCTACTGGATCCTGCGCTGCAAAGTGAGGGGTTTTTCGTCCTTGTTAATAGTCACATAAACTACATAGATCACCGTGTTGAGTCAAGCAACGAGGCTTATTGTTCTGACCAAATGCATAATACTAAAATATGATAAGGAAACGAAGCGAGAAGAACAAGTGGCTGCTCGAAAGGCGCTTAGATTTTTTTTCACTTGAACTGTCAGGGTCAAACTTGACCGCTTATATGACCATCAATCTAACCATGTCCGATTGATATTAGGCCGAGTGGAAAACTGGCTATTTTGTGTATATTACGGCTGTTGTCGATAAGAACTTGTCACGTAACACCAAACGCTGTATTACGAAAAAAAACTCCCAAGCATTTCCCCGAGGGTGAACATGGTTAAGTGCGAATACACGGGGTGATGCTATGAGGGGTATTTATTAATTCGCACTATTATATTTATTATTCACACTATGGTGCCTTTATGGCGTAATGGTTCCTGGGAATCGCAATTTGATCACACGGGGGGGGGGGGGGGGTTACGTTAACTCACTGGCGAATGCCAACGGATTTTAACTTTACTCCCCCTCACGACCCGCTCTCGACGGGAGACTGAGAGAGAAGGCGGGCGCGCGAGAGAGATGGGTGCGCGCGCAGCTGCAGCGAGCGAGGAGAGCGGAGGAGCGAGCGAAGGGGGAGGCGGTATAAGTCGCGTTACTGACACCGATATCAGCGTCGCGTCCCTGGCTTCTTCGGTAGAGCGTCGCGCTGCGGCCCGCCAAGTCCTCTTTCTTTTAAAGATAGAGCGAAGACTGCGGACGCCGCCGACGGCGGTGGATGGTTTGGGGTCGCTTATAAAGTGTATTCACACTTAGAAGTGCCAACTCTGTGGATTTGGTAGTGGGCGCCTCGTACTTATTCAGATGGCAGTTTCCTTTTTAGGGGCGAAGCTACTAAAGAGTGCTCACCAGCTTCAAACAACTCCAATTAACTTTTTGTGTTCATAGAATGCACGCTCTAGGTAATTCTCACCAAGACACCAAAATTTCACTCCGCGTCGTAACGTAGCCCTGCTGGAAACTCTCCCGGTACTACTTGATAACGCAGTGACCACTTTGTCTGAAAACATTCCTGGTTTTTCTCCTGAACCATATCGCGGGGTCAAAACTGTTTACGGCCAAGCAAACCTTCAACTTCTCGCTTTCCTCACACCACACCTGTCGCTCAAGTGATAAACAGGCAAAAAAAAAGCAGATGCAGCTTACAGTGGGAATCGATGATATGCGATGCACAAATGAGGAAGCTTGATATGTCAATCTAAAATCAACACAATGTTACTATGTGGAGCTAAATGACGCCGTAAATGGTTTACGTGTGATGATTATTATGTTTGGATGTGTCGTATATCTTCGTCATCAATTCACGTGAAGTGATCCCAAATTTAGTATTAGTGGAGCTAGCAAAACGGCCACGAGCATGCTATGAGCGTGGTATGTTGTCATGTTCTTACATGACACGCGTGTAAGGATTATCATGTTTGCACCAGTCATATATTTCGTCATCCTTTGACGTCAAGTAACACCAAGTTTAGTGGATGTGGAGCTAGCAAAATGGCCGCGAGTGCATCCTGAAGGGCCCAATATACTCTAATGTAGCGTTCACACGTGCGCACGCTGGGCACAGCGACGCTACGTTAGCAGAACGCGAGAACTCTATAATCTGACGCGAGGTGCGACCAGCGTCCGTCGGCAACCGGTGCGAAATGCGACATGCTCCGATTCGCGCCGATGTGTTACCCAGACAACACTGCGTCTTCTTCTTTTGGGAACGAAGAGACGCCGGGCGCGCAGAAACGTGCATGCGTCAAAGCAACGCAGCGCGGCCCGCGCCTGCGAGTCTGTGGCAGGACCGGCGCCTGGCGTAGCAATGACAGCGCGACGCGACGACATAAACGCCGGCTAGTACGCAAACCGCGTCACGTCGAGATGTATTGGCGCCTTGATTGTGGCATGTAGTCTTGTACTCACATGACACGCATCTCATGATTATGATGTTTGCACCAGTCGCAAACCTTCGTCATCCACTGACGTCGCGTAATACAAAATTTTCCATATGTAAAGCTAGCGAAACGGCCACGAGCGCGTCATGAGCGTAGCATGTAGTCATGTTGTTACATGGCATGCATATCATGTTTATCATGTATGCATCAGTATCATAGCTTTGTCATCCATTCACATACCGTAATACCAAATTTGGTATAACTGAAGTTAGCAACGGCCGCAAGTGCATAATTAGCGTGCCATGTAGTTATGTTGCTACATGACACGCATGTCATTATTTTTATTTTAGGGTCGGTCCCTTGTGTTCGCAATGAAATACTTCCTTACCATTCCAGTTTTGCAACATGCCATGTGAACGGAATAAACGCAAGAGCTGCAGTACGATGGAATGTTTTCATGAAATACATGTGATGATTTTCATGTTATAACTAGTCAAGTATGTTCGTCATACAGTCATGGTATCCCACAGCAAGTTTCGTATCGATACCATGCGTTATCGAAACTGTCAGGAGAGCTAAATGTCGCCGTCGGCTAGATAGATAGATAGATAGATAGATAGATAGATAGATAGATAGATAGATAGATAGATAGATATATGGATAGATAGATAGATACGCTGTAAGTCACTGAAGTTTGATAAAAAACGCGTAGCATTCAAAAGGTGCTATTTGCTTCCTCGGGTGATGGAAACAAGGATCAGCGCCTTCAGCTTTGGTGTGCAAGATGCATGGTGGACGGTCTTACTGCTTGGGACCACGCTCATTCACGCCCCGTTTGCGAGTGGCAGGTGTCCCACCACGCGCTGGAATAATGTGCACATAGCACGTAAAGGCAGTAAGCGAAAGGGGCGCCCACAAATTGGTCACGCTTACCTCCACTTGCTAAGGACGCCAGCAGTATGTCAAGTATTCCTTGAAAAATGTCCGTACGAAGAAAACAGAAGCTATGGAGGCCTTTTCACAAGAAAAAAAAAACCGTTGCCATGTATGGCCAAGCGCGTGATCTGAAATGCTGACGTCACTGCCACGAAGAAGTTTTTTCGGGTGGTCTATTCTTTTTCGAGTGCGCACGTATTCTTTTTCGAGTGCGCAACACCCTTCGGTCTGTGAATTCACCGCGCCGGGGGACCGGTACTTTATGTTGAACAGCCAGAGGAGTATTGTAAACAAGAAGCGATTGATTCCCCCGGTAAAATATTGTTTACGGCCGAGTAGATAGCTGAAGACCGGTGTGGCTTTCTGAAGTACGCTGAGCTAGCAGTGCGTGGTCAGAGTTCAGCGTGCAACAAAAATGAGCATCTCTACGAGGCACTGAACATAAGAAGAGTTAATTCCTGTTTAAAACTGGGCTGTTCAATCAACTTACTGGGTGATACATGCTCGAAAAATTGCCACAGTGCATTCGACTTCTGTTTTTTTTTCACCAAAAGTAAACCATACACTTTGTGGCGGGAAGCCAACTTACACCTTTCAGATTGTTGACGGAATCGCTAATGGTGATGGCAATTGATGCAATCGGTCATATCAATAGATACCAAACTTTTTCCTGTTTCTATATTTATTATATGCCTACTTAAAACTTTACTTTAACGAAAACGATCAGGTGAAGCCAAGGAATGTAGCATGGGTTTGCATTGTACTAAATTCCCTGTATTGTAGTCATCTTGATCCAAATATGAAAGCAGTAAACTGGATGATGCAATAAATTATTAAACCTATTTTAACATTCGTCTGGCTGTTTTAAAATAATATATTTTTCAGGTATATATCACAAAACTGCAACACAGCTAAAACAATTCGATTTATGCCCTCTGTATCATCCAAGACTTTATTATCCGTTGGTGTCCAGTATTGTTGTGTGAACAAATGAAATCTGATATATGTTAGTTGGCTAGGCACGGACTATCCCGTATTTAGGTTGCTGCCATTATTCTGTATCATCGAGTTAGCACTATCGAAGGGCGTGTACAGAAATGTCGAGTTTGAGTTGTACGGTGATAAATTTTGTCCATTTAGGCAGTGCCGATGGAAAGGCAGGGTAGCCAGGAGAAGCGAAAAGGACTTATTGCAAATATATTTCATGGAACCCAGCCCAAGCCTGTATTTTAGGATAAATGTAACCAGTCTGATTTCCTGTCCTGTATTTTTTCGTATTTGTTTATCATTCTAATTTCTACCCCAAACATTTTGTTGCGCTAAAGTACTTCACCGAGAACAGGAGAATGTCTTCTGCTAGCGTCCCTAACAAAACGCTAATCTAATCTATAAAAACTAAACTAATGGACAACAAAACACTTTTGTCACTCGCTTGAACCTCTGAGCTGTAAAGCCCTTAATGAAGCCACCGACAAAACTGTTTCCTGTGAAACACGTATTATGTTATTTTTTCAGCGTTACTAAAAAGCCGACAAATGCCTGCTTGTGGTTCGTCACGCAGATTTTCGCTTTTCTCAAACACTCCTTACAACGCGAAAAAACAAATGACAGCATGACAGATATAAACAACTATGTTTATCAGAAAGAATTCGTCTTCAGCGTAGAAGCACGAAATTTGGTCAGTTTTTCTAATTTTGATTCAGTATACCTTCAAATTCAATGAATACTTGCCTATGATTCGGCCCAAGATGGTTTCGTTGGCGTAGCAGGCTATGCAAGCAGAAACATGTCGTGTCTAACTCAGTACTTCTCTATAGAAGTTACATTACTTTTCATGCAGTCAGTGACAAACCACTGAAGTATTTCACTCATTTCGTGAGAGTGAATTTCAGTAATCATGACAGCAACAATAATATAGAGAAGCTGTGAACGAGACAACGTGATTAGCAGGGCAGAGCTAGTGGAGCGAGAAACCCATGTGCGTCACAGTGACTGCCTCCGCATATCGGCGCCACGGTACGTACTTACTCAAAATAATTGTTTGAGAAGTAGAGAACGGAATGTAGGAAAGCTAAGGAAGATATTGTGAGGGTAACATGGAGACAGATTGTGAATCGAGAGCTCAGCACAGACTGGGTGGCCCTGAAAAGGGCCTTTGAGTGTAGCTTCGGTGAGACAACTTCACAAGCGCGAGCTTCCGAGGACGGCGCCAACCTTGACGAACGCGTCAAAGCAAACCTAGCCGTTGCATGAGTACAACGCGCACATGCAAGTCAATCAGTCGTTGTGGACGTGGAAGTCGCATTCTTTCAGGGCTACCTGCAGGTTGCAGCGAGAAAGGTAGCCCGGTCCGGACGTCGAAGCGCCGAAAAATCGCCGTCCAATAATGCGCAGCTTCGGACGACATATACATAAACTCGGAGGGGTGGCTGCCTCCCCGCATGATGCAGCACTGCAGCAGGAGCGCTGCAGTACGAGGCATCATTGGTGGGGTGCTGCGCAGTTGCTCCAGACATCGGAGAAACTCGTCTACGAGGCGATGGTCCATAGCAAAATGCTTGAAAGAAAATTGGACTCGAGTGAAAATCCTGATGGTCACCGTCTTTTTATGCAAACCTGTTGGTAGTGCGTGACTGTCAACCAATCACCCTTTTGCGCCTACACTCGACTCCACCCCCCCCCCCCCCCCATCTCCTCGCATTGATATGTTCACCTTCTGGTTCCATTGCACGTGTATCTCACGCTTTGCTTTCTTTCCCGGAAAACCAGTTTCTAGCAAACGAGGATCAGTGGAACTACTCTCAAGGTCACTTGCACACTACATGCGAAGCCCTACAAAGTATTCTTTCGACAAAATACTTCACCTGAAAGAAATAGATGGATGGATATTGATGTACATCTCGCCTTGAAGAACAGCATCTGAAGCGCGGCTTTGCAATGGCAAGGATTTACCAAATTAGCTACGGGTCTTAAAAAAATGAATAGGCCCGTATTGCTGTGGGAGGTAGGGTTAATGTGAAGAACCACTTCAATAAGTATCCAAAAGAATGATAAAAAGCCAGTGGGTTTGAACAACTATCCAAACTAAAAGGAGAATGTAAAATTGGTAGAGATGGATATATATAAAATGTGTTTATGCATATACTCACAGTAGAAACGGAAGGTGTGCGTGTAAAGACTGTGTGAACTGCTCTAAGAAAACTGCGTATCGGCATGATACTTCAACTGGTTTCAGTATGCTATAATGTTTTTTTTTTTCTTTTCCGTATTGTTACCTTTTGGGTACCGTTCAGTATCATTCTTCCTTTTTCGCTGCAGAACTTTGTGATATGGAGTAGCCGAGCCAATATGCACTTCAACCTCTCCACAGCAAAACAGTTAAAACAGAACAGAACTGAGAACGTGAAATCCATCATGCCTTTCATCCGCATGTCAACCCCGACCCCTGTTTATTTGCGAACCTACAACGAATGAAGTTACCCTGCAGTCAATTTGTAGGCATTTCTTGAAGTAATATTCCGTTTTCCCTTCGCTCGAGCCTGCGCTTAGCCTCACCTAATGCTTAGTTGCAATTTGGCACAAGATGGCTCGGCGGGGTGTAGCAGGCCACGCTGGCAGGAAAATGTCGTGTCCATGATTTTCAAGAATGCAGTATTGAATGCGAAGCATTTCTTTGCATACTGCAAGCACTTCTGGCCTCTGCCTGCGTACCTACCTACCTACCTACCTACCTACCTACCTACCTACCTACCTACCTACCTACCTACCTACCTACCTACCTACCTACCTACCTACCTACCTACCTACCTACCTACCTACCTACCTATCTATCTATCTATCTATCTATCTATCTATCTATCTATCTATCTATCTATCTATCTATCTATCTATCTATCTATCTATCTATCTATCTATCTATCTATCTATCTATCTATCTATCTATCTATCTATCTATCTATCTATCTATCTATCTATCTATCTATCTATCTATCTATCTATCTATCTATCTATCTATCTATCTATCTATCTATCTATCTATCTATCTATCTATCTATCTATCTATCTATCTATCTATCTATCTATCTATCTATCTATCTATCTATCTATCTATCTATCTATCTATCTATCTATCTATCTATCTATCTATCTATCTATCTATCTATCTATCTATCTATCTATCTATCTATCTATCTATCTATCTATCTATCTATCTATCTATCTATCTATCTATCTATCTATCTATCTATCTATCTATCTATCTATCTATCTATCTATCTATCTATCTATCTATCTATCTATCTATCTATCTATCTATCTATCTATCTATCTATCTATCTATCTATCTATCTATCTATCTATCTATCTATCTATCTATCTATCTATCTATCTATCTATCTATCTATCTATCTATCTATCTATCTATCTATCTATCTATCTATCTATCTATCTATCTATCTATCTATCTATCTATCTATCTATCTATCTATCTATCTATCTATCTATCTATCTACAGAACGTGGCAGACACCTGAGCATATACCTCATTAGAGAAGGTCAGTAAATAAGAGGACACAATCGCTTCTTCTCAGCGCTGTATTGAGCTGCCCCCGCTTTCTTCGTAATCCGCGCCAAGGGTGAACACAAAAGAATACGAGAGAGGCCAGCAGTAAGTGATGCCATAGTTTCATGCTGCGAGCGCATGAGTAAAAGTTGACGCAACGTCACAACGTGCTGGTACCTAAAAACGGCTGCCCCAGTGACGTCAATGCCCCCTATACTGCATTGTTCACATCAAGGGCAAGGCTGTGAAGGCTGGCAGGATTTCTTGCAATAGATGCCTTCGAACAAGGAAAGAATCCAACAACACCCGTATTGCGAGGTATTTTCGTCGTGAGTTAGAAGTGTGGCAGCTTGGGCTAGTTGGTATGGCATGACGATAGTTATACCGTGAGAACACAACGACGATACAGAGAGTGTCCTTCGTCTTCTTGTTGTCTCTGTGTCGTCGTTGTGCTTTCGCGCTCTAACTATCGTCATTCGTCGTGATGTCGCGTAACAAATATTGATGGTTTGCAGGGGCGTAGCCAGAAATATTTTTCGAAGGAGGGGGGGGGGGTGGACGAAGTTCACGCAAACCAAAATGGAATGGGGGGGGGGGGGGGGGGGGGGCACAGGCATCAGATTTCCTCTGCTACATGACTATCAGCCATAGTTTGAGCAGATTGTGTAAATGTATGTCAAAGTCATGAGGCATCCCCCTCCCCTCGTAATGTACACGCTCGTGAAGAGAAAAGAGTAAGTAAAGGTAAAGTAGAGTAAGTAAAGGTAAAGTAATCGCAGTAAATTACCCTAAGCGAAATGTACAGTGGCCGTTTGGAACAAGGGCCTCGCTTCGCACCATTGCAATGAACTACAGTCTTTGAAAACGCAACATTGCGATGACCCGCATATCAGAGAAGACATCGTTAACCGTTAATCTCTGTTAAGGGTAGATGGTGTAGTCCTCGTCTGGGCGAAGTGCGTTTCACAAATCAAGGACGGCTCTGCTTACAAAGAAGAATCAGAGGTATACGCAGCACGTTTTTGTACATTCATCTTTATATTTTGGTTTGGCTTACTTTGCTGAGCCAATAATTTCTTACTGTCGACAGTTGTGGCTGCTTGACAAGGGGAATAATTTTTACGTTAAGCTCTATATGTCAAGCAGCCCTGACAGTGCCATAACATTTAGTCAACATTTTGTTTTTACTTTACTACGTGCATTCAAGCATGCTTCCGTTACGCAAAAGTATTTTGTTGTGTTTAAGTTATGCTGCACGTGGGTAACATGATATTGCACACTTTATTTTAGGGGCAGGCTTTCTCGCAACCTTAGTTGACAATACAGTTGCACTGTGACTTTGAATAGCAAGGAAGCACGCCAATTGTAGAGGTTTCATCGTGCAATCTGGGAAGACAAAGTAATCATTGTTGGGAAATGTTCCCTTGCTCGCAATCGAAAATGCGCCCGTGATAACGCTGTACTTACTTACATAGAAATAACTTGCTCACTGCGTATATGCGCAAAAGAAGCTGAAATAAGCGCCAAAACGCGTAATGTTCTCATTTTATTGTAGATTTCGTCGCTCTGTCCAATGACACGATAGCGTTTCGGCAAGGTGTCTTCCGTTGTATTCGAGCTTGCAGTTGTCATTTTCCTTTACGTAAACATATTCAGAACTGTAGGATATAATTCACACCGCAGCTTAGATATACCATGTATACACTGTTCCAACTAGTATGTGCATTCATGTTTGCAGCACTTACGCCGGTGCGAACTGGAGCAGCCTTGTGCCACACAAAAAGCGAGTGATTGGTTCACTAGTGATGGAAAAACTAACTCCGGTATTGTTCAAAACAGAGTGAGTGATAATCTATTTCTCAGAACGCGTGAACTCTAACGAGAACTGCCAGCGCATGCAACACTGGTTTACTTACGCGGTATCTGTGCACCATCCGTGACTGTCGGTTGTCTGTTTCGGGCATTCTGATGCGAGGTGCTAGAATTTCACTACTTCATCCACTCCATTGCGTTCATTCACGTATGTGGTGTGGCATCACAACGGAACGGAAACCACCAGCTTTCTGTAGGGAGGCAATCGCAAATGCCAGACGTTTCGCGTGCAGTCAGATGCTTTACTGTAATGAAAAATATACCAAGCTGGGAGAAATTGCAGGATGATGCTCCCGGTCTGCTCTGGTGATCTCACTCAAACCATAATGTACCGGATAATACACATTCGTTTTAACGGGATAGCCTTAGAGAGTTCATGTCGCAGAAATCCCGCCGTTTATATCGGCCCCGTTGGTTGTGAGTGAAAAATCGTCTGTGCGTCTGTGACCGAAAAATCAAGTTAGCGATATGGCCCCGAGAGGCCACTACTTGTCCACCCGTGGGCGCTCGATCACGCTAAAAAGCCGCACATTCGAAGAAAAAAAAACAGTGCTCAATGTCACGAGGCGCGATAGTTTTTTTCCCCTGCCACCGTTCCCTGCTTTGTGTGCAGTGCTTTAGTCGGGACGAGAGAAGAGATAATGCAATTGCAGTATGCGACTAACCTTTATATCTCCACTCGGACTGGTCAGATTCCTGAAATGTTTGCGGCGTTGAATACCTGAGGCAATAAGCCCTTCTAGTGAATTCGTTTCATGGTTCCTTGAAAAAGTGTTTCAGGGGCCCTCTAACCCACTTCGTTCGGCAAGCGTCACGACAAAAACGAGACCGTTTGGCAATTGGTAGGGGCATTTAGGTGCAATTACTCTCTTCCTTTCCGATAGCGATATTCTATTGACTCCTTTGCGTATACCTGAGTGCAATGCACGCTAAAACACACCAATACAGCTAACTGAGACACACGAGTGAAGATGGTTGAAGCATGCATCCTCGGGCACCTTTTCAGTGTCGCTTGGAACGGCGTTAATTTGGAATCGCTGTTCTGTAAAAGGTCGATCAAAGTTAAACTCATTCATGACGTCGCGAATCACGGCGATTCCACACTCTAGACTGTCTTATTCAACCCAAGTCGACACGTTGGGCGGTGACGACGGCAATGCAGGTGACAAACTTGGCTGAGTGTGTCCGTCTAGCAGACGAAATGTTTGCGGAGCCGCTGAGCCTGACGTCACTCGTTTCTGTGGAGATGTAGTCAACTGTGACGCGATCTAGAGGTGACCGCGAGGTAACACCACTGCTGGTGCTCCCAGTGCTTGAAATGGCGATGTTTCAGGCCATTTTTTTTTGTGCTAGATACCAGTGATATAAATGAGTAAAAGTTCAGTTATACATTCCTCAGTTGCGTTTCAGGTCGCAAATCGCTGGTACGGGGTCTATAGCTACTCGCTGACGCAAAAAATCTTGACATGAGTAAAATTGATGTCAGTGCTCCTTCAACATGAGTTTGGTAAAACAAAACGGAGAGGCGAGCGAGTTGGAACTGATTCATTGAGGCGTATATGTAGCGCAGAAAAAGACGGGGACAAGAAATTGAACACTACAAGCGCTTGTGGTGTTCGCTTTCTTGTCCTCGTCTTTTTTTTTGCGCAACATTTACGTCATATAACCTTCAGTATATTGAATCAAGTCACTGTAATATTTCAAATGCTGATTAGATATGCAACGATAGAAAATATCTTAGTTACGGGTCTCTTCTATAAAAGAGTTATTATTTGTCATCGGTAAACATACGTGGTCGAAACCTTTTTGGTCTTGGCAGTACAGAAAAACGATAAGTTTGTCCACGTTTTCTATCAATAAACGCCAGGTAAAGGTCTACCACTGCGGGAAAATTATTGTGATATCTCATGCGAGCTGAACTAATAAAACACGAACAACTGTTCTGTTCTGTTCTGTTTTAACTGTTTTGCTGTGGAGAGGTTGAGGTGCCTATTGCCTCGGCTACTCCATATCACAAAGTTCAGCAGCGAAAAATAAAATAATAATACAGAACGGTTTTCGAAAGTTAACAATGCGGAAAAGAAGAAAAAAACATATTAGCACACTGAAACCAGTTCAAATATCATGCCAATACACAGTTTTCTTCGCGCAGTTCACACAGTCTTAAACTACTTACACGCACACCTTACTAATCTAATGTCAGTATATACATGACCACATTTTGTATAATACCCATATCTGGCTGTCAGTCATAGGCGCTTGTCCAGTCCGGTCTCCACTAAAAAGTCTGTCAGGAAGATTATTGCCTTTTTCTGGAGATGCATCTCAGGCCATGGTCCAAGTAGTTTCTTTATTGTGAGGGGCCGTCTGTTCAAACTTGCTAATTTGCTCTTTAATTTTTCTCTTTAATTCGCGTATTGAACGCACTCCAAAAGAATATGGCGAACATTTTCTTCTGCATGACCACAATGGCATTCCGGTGTGTTTAATCGATGTATCTTGTGCAGGAATCTGTTTGTGTATGCTACTCCCAATCTAAGTCGGTGGATTAATGTCTCTAGGTGTCGTGGGAGGTCTGTCGCTATGGAAAATGTTCTGTGTAGATCAGCTTCATAAAGTACCGTTTCCTTTGATTTAGGGCTCTCAAACCACTTCTCTATCGAACAATGGTTAGTTTCTTGCGATATAAAATGTCCATTATCCGCCCAAGACAGGGATTAAGCAATCCCGTCCTTCTTCAATGCTTTCTTCGCGAGACTATCCACATCTTCATTTCCCTTTATTCCAATGTGGCTGGGTATCCATTGGAATACGATGTTGTGACCCTGCGATGAGGCGTATTCCACAGTTTCTGCGATACATTGTGCTATTTCACCATTTTTCTAAGGTGATCTCACATTTCTGATTAGCTGAAGAGCAGGTTTGCTATCAGTGCCATCACCCATTTTCATGGCTCAGTATTCTCGCAGATAAGCTTAACTGCTTCAAAGATAGCCACCAATTCTGCTGTCGTCGATGAAGATTTGTGCGATAATTTGTACATCTTATTTTTCTGAATTTCGTGTATAGAGACCGCACAGGCTGACGCTTCTGTGCATGATCCGTCTGCATATATCTTCGTTTTTTCAATATGCTATACATGAAGCTGATGAAGTACCAACTGTGCCGCTACTAGAGGTGCCATGTCTGCTTTCTTCTCTATGCCGTCTATTTCACGGATAACGTTAAGAAGTGGCAGCGTCCAAGGTGGTTTTGAAGGTTTCCATTGTTTAAATTCTGGTACTACTGCTTGAAATGATGATATAGTAGCCTGTAGTCTCGTTGCCGTCCTTTGTGTTAGTGCACCAGATAAAAATGACTTTCATGTTGCGTGAAAATTCTAAATAAATTTCGAGATGTTTCTTTAGTTCGGAGTACTGCCAAAGGTGGCTCTCGAGCCTCCGCATACACTAAAGCACTGGAAGTTGACCGTGGTAAAACCATACTCTCAAGCTCTTTGTCAATAACAAGTGAAGTCTCCTTTCGGTAGAGGCTGGGAGTCCGTGTAGCAGAGGCAGTGAGTAAGTTACAATAGGGCGTATCCAGACAACATGTAGGGCTAATAACGACTCTGTAGTACCACCCCATTTGTTCCGCAGAGATGTGAGGATTCGAATGGCCTGATTCACTTTTTGTTCCAGGGACTGGACATGAGGCAACCATGTTAGTCTCCGCTCTAAAATTACTCCCAAGAATTTATGAGCTTTAACTATTTGAGTAGGCTGATTTTGCAGAATAATCTCGAAATTTTCAGGTCTTTTTATTGTAAACGGAAGTATGGCTGTTTTAGCCAGACTCAGTGCCATACCTCTTTTTTTTTTAGAAAACGGTCTACATAATCCAATCCTTCTTGTAGAGTTTGTTGTACATCCAAAACCGATGCACCAGACGTCCATATACTTATACCATCAGCGTACACTGAACATCTGATGTTAGGTGGAAGATTGTACGGGAGCTGCGCCATGACTGCATTGAAGAGAGTAGGGCTTAGCACCCTGTCCTGTGGCACTCCTTAGTTGACGACATGTTCTGACGTTGGGCCCTCCTGCGTAACTACAAAAATTTTCCGGTGCTTCAGGAAGTCAGCGATCCAACGCAGTATCTTGCCCTGGAATCCCTGTAACGCCAGGCCTTCTGGAACGTGAACGTGACTCACTGTGTCGTATGCTTGGTGGACATCAAGGAATACAGCGACAGTGATGTTTCCTTGCGTTCGTTGGTGTTTCACATCTGTGACCAAATCCAGAATGCAGTGCATTGTGCATCTACCTCTTCTGAAGCCGGCTATGCTTTCTGATAGTAGTTTTTTCATGTCTTGCCACCATAAAATACGTTCATTGATCATTTTTTCCATCACTTTTGAAAAACAACTTGTCAAACTAACCGGCCTAAACGAGTCCAGCTGCATAGGGCTCTTCCTTGGCTTTAGCAACAGTACTACTTTTGATATCTTCCAACTTTCCGGAACTTTTTCTTCTTGCCAACGTTTATTATAGATGTCCAATAGGTGTAATTTTCCTTTTTTTGCAGAAATTAGCAAGAGCAGCGTATGTAACTCCATCTGTTCCTGGTGAACTTGTTCGTTTTACTGAAGACAGCGCATATTGGAGCTCCTCTGGTGTGAAGATGTCATCCAGATCTGATGAACTGATCGCAGAGAACTTTGTTACAATCGCCGAAGCTGATTCTGCTGAGGATTTATATTCGCTATTTTGGGTGGTCTCTCCGAACTACTGAAAACAGCGTTAACTTTTTATAAATTTAGTCAATTGAGCTAGGGCAATGTGTTTGTACAGACTTTAAGAACGCATACATGCGTCCATTTTGTGAAAAAGTTATTTTGATTGTATAAGTGGTATCTGAGATATTATTCTAGAAGTAGACTCTTCAGGGGACGTGGTGCATTCAGAACAAGAGAGAGAGGGTGAAAGGAAGTGTTAAGACTAGGGACGAGAATTGCGAAAAAAAGGGAGGGCTTGCTTCGGATAACCAGTCGTGGCGCGCTCGACGTTTTCTGCAAGCGGGGGCGGATTAGTGAAGTTAACCCATTTAGAAGCATGGCTCAGCTTTTAAGATGGAGGGGACGTGGCAGTTAATAAAAGATAGAAAGGAGACGGCACCCTTTCGAAAAACTAGCTGTGTATTTCTGTGTTGATGATGGAAAAGAGTACAATGCTGCTGCTGATTTTTTTTCTTTTTTTCAGTCCTGCTGCCATGAAAGTGGCTAGTTCTTTTTTTTACTAGTTGGTGGAAGACGGGAGGACGAACAGTGCAAAGACACATTTTCACCTCGACCATGAAACAATGTCTGCCTGTAAACAGAAGTTGCAAAAAGAAAATTTCTGCCAGGCTGGTACGTCGTGACGCCGAGCAGTGACGCAGACGTCTTCAGAACGAAGACAATCTGTTATCGAAGTAGCGGAAAAGGAGCACAGGCCCCAGTGGCTAGCATTTTCGGAAAACAAGGAAGCATACGATAGCGTGGTTCAAGAGGTCTTGTGAGGAATAGTCGACACTCTTGGTGGGAAAGATGGAGTCACTAATCGTTTAAAGGATATCAAAGAAGGTAACAAGGTTTATGAAGTGGGAAAAAGAGGTATCCAAGCCCGCAGAGCTAAGACAGAGGCTTAATCAGGGGTACCCTCTGTCACCCTTGTTATTCATGATGTACCTACAAGGATTAGATGCCAAATTAGAGGCAAGTGGACTTGGCTTTAACGTCTCTTTCGTCAAAAAAAGAAAACTCATTGAACAGGCACTACCAGTATTGATGTACGGAGATGATTGAGTGCTAATGGCCGACAACAAAGAAGAATTGAAGAGATTGATCGACATCTGCGGTAACGAGGGAGATAGGTTAGATTTTAGATTCAGTAAGGAAAAATCAGCAGTCATGATTTTTAATGATAATGAAGGTAGTGAGCTTAGAATACAGGAGGTCACGCTAGGGATAACAGAAAAATACAAATATCTGGCCTTATGGATAAGCAATGGGGCCGAGCACCTAAGGGAACACGAAATACACGTGACGAATAAGGGTAACAGGAATGCAGCAGTAATGAAAAACAGGGCACTGTGGAATTACAATAGGTATGATGTTGTGAGAGGAATATGGAAAGGGGTCATGGTTCCTGGTCTGACGTTCGGCAATGCGGTATTGTGCATAAGATCAGAAGTTCAAGCAAGATTAGAATTTATACAACGTGGAATAGGTAGGCTTGCCTTAGGAGCTCACGGGAATACACCAAATTAGGGAGAACAAGGTGATATGGTATGGACATCATTTGAGGGCAGGGAAGCTAGCAGCAAGATAAAATTTGAGAAGCGATTGAGAGAAATGGGGGAGGAGCGTTGGGCTAGGAAGGTATTCAGCTACTTGTACATGAAGAATGTCGATACAAAATGGAGGAAGCGAACCAGAAAACTGAGTGGTCAAACTAAAAAGAATTATCGGTTAAGAAGAAGGTGAAGGAAGCTGAGACCGATACGTGGAGAATTGGCATGATTAAGGAGTCCGCACTAGAGATCTGTCCAACTTTTAAGCAGGAAATTGCCAAGGAAAGGATCTATGGTAATACTCGCGGTAGTTCTCTACTGTTTGAGGCCAGGACGAGAGTATTGCGAACCAAGACATATCGGGCCAAATACGAAGGAGCAGACACTGTATGTAGTGCGTGTGCAGATGAAGAAAAAACTGCCGAACACTTGATAATGTTCCGTAAAGGGCTTCACCGTAAAAATCAGGATGCTGGTGCAGATTTTTTCAAAGCACTGGGGTTTAGGGACAGGGAGGGCAAAATAGACTTTAAGCGGGTAGAATTGATTACAAGGAGGTTATCCGGTTGGTGGCTAAAGTCGAGGCACAAGTGAAAATTAAACACCTCACTACAAGGTACGAGTCCTCAACCTCACTACTTAAAGGGAAAAAATAAACCTAGTTTTTGGTTCAAGTATCACGGCTTGGTGGCGTTAGCCACCTCCCGATCTCAAGGGTACAGCCATATCCATCCATCCATCCATCCATCCATCCATCCATCCATCCATCCATCCATCCATCCATCCATCCATCCATCCATCCATCCATCCATCCATCCATCCATCCATCCATCCATCCATCCATCCATCCATCCATCCATCCATCCATCCATCCATCCATCCATCCATCCATCCATCCATCCATCCATCCATCCATCCATCCATCCATCCATCCATCCATCCATCCATCCATCCATCCATCCATCCATCCATCCATCCATCCATCCATCCGAACTGCTGGACCATTGTTTGTGCTGATGACGTCTGTGCCACTGCTCATTTAACTTTTTTTCCTTCTATACACTTTATTCCTACCCAACCCTTCCCGCAAGCCCTGCACAGTACTCCCTACTGGGCTGCAGCAACTACGCGCCTTGATCGTCTTTTAACTACTGCCACCACCGTCACTTTCTGTGACTTTCGGACGTTTGCACGGAGCTGTAGGTTGAGTAAACTGGTCGACCTTCCCTCATTTCTGTGAAAATACAGTTGGCTTAGGTGGCGTATTGTTCGTGCCTTTTATTGTTTATTAATTTTCTTGTGTTGTAGTGAACGTTTCCTTATTTTTTGGTTGAGGCAATTTGTATTGAAGAAATACAGGTTCATACAATAACCACTTTGAAATTCTTAACGACGACAAGTATCAAAACAGAGCGGGCAGTGCAAATTAAAGAAAAACGCGGCATTTCAAGCTGCTTGAAGATAATTATGTGGCGAAGCTTTCAGAGGTGACTGTAGTGAATAAAGTTGAGATAGTACTTATACTTATTGTGGTTATGATACGTATATATTGCTTCCTTATCCCAGGTCTGTGGTGTAAAAATTTGTTGTCGCCGTCACCGCTTTGCGTCCGCTTCCTTCTCTTTTGTCTCCGCGGTAGCTTTCCGTCGACGGCGACGCTGATCCTCAGCACTTCGCGCTTTCCTGCATTCGTCTTTGTCCATATGAGAGACGAGAATGTGTGGTATGGAACACGTGGTTATATATATATATATATATATATATATATATATATATATATATATATATATATATATATATATATATATATATATATATAACCGACGCTGGTGGACCAGCCTTCTCTGACGAAGGCTGGTCCACCAGCTGAAAACGTTTAGTAAAGACGCTTCCACGAAAGTTTCGTCGCCCCTTTTTTGCCTACAATACGTCGGGTCCAGCGTGAATGACGTTCAAAGAACCTGGTATATATATATATATATATATATATATATATATATATATATATATATATATATATATATATATATATATATATATATATATATATTATTAAGACGTGTATTGGCGGACACTCGTTGATGATTCACGACAGCGACAGTCAATGCGGGGATCGACTCTCTGCGCGAGCTGCTCTTCTTCTTGTGAAAAGGGTGACCCACTAGAAGGCGCTGAAGAGGACGACCCCCTGTTCGAAGGCTTTACCACAACTACCCCGGGTACAAAAAGGGAGCCGCCTGGCGACCTAACAGGTGGTTACAATGAGCGGGTCATGGTAGGCCTTCAGGCGCTCCACGTTAACAATGTCGCGTCCTCGACGACGCATGTCCGAAGATGGTTCGATGGGTTCAATCAAGTAGTTGACTGGGGAAATGCATTTGACGACACGGTAGGGGCCTTCGTATTTGGGCAATAGTTTTGAAGATAGGCCAGTTGCAGTGGTAGGGATCGAGAGCCAAACGAGCGCTCCAGGGAGAAACGTGGGTGCAGTAGTGCTCGCGTCAGCGCGAATGCTTTTTTGCCGCTCTTGATCGTGCGCAGTAAAGGTCTTTGCAAGCTCTCGACATTCTTCAGCAAGCTTGGCTGTAGCAGAAATAGGCGCCCACTCAGACGGATCTGGCCTCTACGAAAGTATCGTGTCGATGGTGTGCGACGGGCGCCTTCCATATAATAAAAAGAAAGGGGAAAAGCCAGTAGTGCTCTGAGGGGCGGTATTATATGCGTATGTGACGAAGGGTAGAATGGAATCCCAATTTGTGTGATCGGCGGCGAC
Source organism: Rhipicephalus microplus (assembly GCF_043290135.1). Classification (NCBI taxonomy): domain Eukaryota; kingdom Metazoa; phylum Arthropoda; class Arachnida; order Ixodida; family Ixodidae; genus Rhipicephalus; species Rhipicephalus microplus. The sequence continues at coordinate 117,295,144 of NC_134706.1, forward strand.
GTACTTGGAGAGCATGTCGCCGAGAGTATGGTTGAAGCCTTTGGTGAGGCCATTCGTCTGCTGGTTGTAAGCAGCAGTTTTGCGGTGAACAACGTTGCACTCTTTGAGAATGGCTTCAACGACTTCAGACAGAAAGACTCGGCCTCGGTCACTGAGCAGCTCCTGGGGTGGACCGTGTCGCAAAATGAATTGTTGGAGCAGAAAGGAGGCGACATCGCTCGCTGTATCCGCGGGGAGAGCGGCCGTTTCGGCGTATCGCGTGAGGTGGTCCACAGCGACAATGGCCCAGTGGTTACCGGCTGACGTCAGTGGAAGTGGCCCATACAAATCGATGCCAACGCGCCCAAAGGGCCTGGCAGGGCAAGGTAGAGGTTGCAAACCTACTGGCGATAGGTGCGTTGAAGCTTTTCGGCGCTGACAATCTATGCAGGAGCGAACGAATTTCTGCACGTAGCGGTACATGCCGCGCCAAAAGTACCGTTGGCGAATGCTGTGGTAAGTCTTCGATACCCCGGAGTGCGCACATTGTGGATCGGAATGAAAGAACTCGCATATGTCAGAGCGAATACTGCGAGGTATGACTAGTAGCCACTGGTGGCCGTCACCGTTGTAATTGCGCCTGTGGAGGAGGTCGTCGCGAATGGCGAAATGGTGGGCTTAAAGACGCAACGTGCGAGTGGATGGAGTGGATGGATCAGCCAGCAAGTCGATCAGTGAGTCGATCCATTGATCCTTGCGCTGTTCAGTAGCAATGTTATGAATGCTAATGGAAGAAATGGCAAGGTGAGATGCGGAGTTGTGGGCATTGTCGTCAGGCAAGGGAGAGCATGACAGGGCGTCGGCGTCAGCATGTTGCCTTCCGTTGTGGTACAGCACGCGGATATCATAGTCTTGCAGGCGACGTGCCCACCGGGCGAGACGGCCTGAGGGATCTTTCAATGACGACAACCAGCATAGTGCGTGATGGTCGGTGACGACATCAAATGGGTGACCATACAAATGGTCGGAACTTCGTAAGGGCCCAGACGATTGCCAAACATTCCTTCTCAGTGACGGTGTAATTAGTCTCGGCCTTAGTAAGTGTACGACTTGCATACGCCACGAGATATTCCGGGAACCCTAGTTTGCGCTGCGCAAGGACAGCGCCAAGGCCGACACCACTGGCATCCGTGTGTACCTCTGTAGGGGCCGTAGGGTCGTAGTGGTGGAGTATGCGAGGCGACGTCAACAAACGACGAAGCGTTGTGAAAGCGTCGTCGCAGTGTGATGACCACGAATGGAGAGGCCCGTTACTTCCAAGGAACTTCGTCAGCGGCGATATGATAGTCGCGAAGTTTCGAATGAAGCGCCGAAAGTAGGAACACAGCCCTACGAAACTGCGCAGTTCCTTGACGGATGTCGGATTGGGGAACTCGGCCACGGCCCGAAGCTTAGCTGAATCTGGGAGAATTCCGTCCTTGGACACGACGTAGCCGAGTATTGTCAGCTGTCGAGCTGCAAATCTGCACTTCTTTAGGTTCAGTTGCTGACTGGCGTCACTCAGACGCATTAAAACATGCCGTAGGCGCTGAAGATGCGTCAAGAAGTCCAGAGTGAAAACGACGACGTCATCGAGGTAGCACAGGCACGTGTGCCCTTTTAAGGTCACGCAGAACAGTATCCATCATGCGCTCAAAGGTGGCGGGCGCATTGCACAGCCCAAACGGCATGACGTTGAATTCGTACAAGCCGTCGGGGGTGACAAAAGCGGTCTTCGGTCGAGCGTCCTCAGCCATAGGTACTTGCCAGTACCCTGAGCGCAAATCGAGGGATGAAAAGAATTCTGCTCCTTGCAGGCTGTCAATAGCGTCATCTACCCGCGGTAGTGGGTACACGTCCTTGCGAGTGATCTTGTTGAGGCGTCGGTAGTCCACACAGAACCACACAGAACCGTCCTTCTTCGTGACGAGAACGACAGGAGACGCCCAGGCGCTGCTAGAGGGTCGAATAACATCACGGCGAAGCATGTCGTCGACATGCTCGTTGATTACATGGCGTTCTTTGGGAGATACGCGATATGAACGCTGTCTCAGTGGTGGCTGTGTGCCTGTGTCGATGCGATGCGTAATGGTGGATGTGCGGCCGAGAGAAGGTTGGGTGACATCAAAAGAAGACCAGAATTCTTCCAACAGGCCCAGAAACTGGGAACGCTGGCCTGGCGTAATGTTGTCGGGAATAGAGGGACCGAATACATCATCGGATGATGAAGCAGATGTCGAAACAGCACTAAGCGTACTGGAACTTGAGCAGTGCATGTCATCGGGTTGATCCATATCTTGTTCCATAACTTGTTCGTCTTCGATGGTTTTCACGCTGCCGAGACATTCCCCTCGCAGCAACGTAACGCTGTACGGGGATGAGTTCACTACAAAAATAGTGGTGCTGCCGTGAGTGAGTTGCACGGTCGCGAAAGGAACCAGCAAGCCTTTTCTGATGAAAACACGATGAGATGGCGAGAGGAGTGCAGCGGTGTCAGAAAGGCGTACGCAGTAGACCGACACCGTCGCGGACGAGTTTGCAGGCACTTGGGTGTCATCTCTGACGAGTAACTTGCTTGCAGCAGATGGACTGTCGGCCGGCGTCAAAGAAGAGAATTGGGTGAGTTCTATTTCTGCTGGTGCGCAATGAATGACGGCGTCATGGCGGGAGAGAAAATCCCATCCTAGGATGTCATCGTGAGAGCATGAAGGAATTATGATGAATTAGACCACATACATCACGTCCTGAATCATAAGGCGGGCTGTGCACATCGCCGTAGGGTGAATGCTTTGGGCGCTGGCTGTACGGAGGGAGAGCCCGGAGAGTGGCGTGGTCACTTTGCGCAGTAATCAGCTAAGTTTTGCGTCCATGACGGATACGGCGGCTCCAGTATCTACAAGGGCAGATGCACGAACGCCATCCACAAGTACGTCTATCACGTTCGATGGGCTTTCCTGAGGGCTACCGCAGTTCGACAGCCTAGCAGCCGCCAGTCGTCGCAGGACGTCATGTAGTCGTCGCAGCCCAAGGGCTGCAACGACTAGTTTTTCTGGTCGCCCTCGAGTGGACGTGGTCGCATCGGTGACAGTGAGCGACGTCGCGGAGATGGTGAACGGCGGGTAGACAGAGCGGGGCGGGACGACGGTGACATAGGTGGCGGTTGGTCATAAGAGCGGCTTGGTTGGCTGGAAATGTTCGAGGCGACCTGCGGCTGCTGCACACGATTGCAATAGCGTGCTTCATGACCGACGCGACCACAAGCAAAGCAGATGGGGCGATTGTCAGCAGTGCGCCATCTGTTCGCGGGTCCCATCCATGTCGCAGAACGCGTTGGGCGAGCCGGCTGCTGATATGAGTGCATGGTGGGCGGCACTCGGGGCACGTGGGTGACGTCGGCGTATGTAGGCGACACAGTTTCTCCGAAGGCCTGGGGCCTCGCGGTGGTTTCGGTGTAACTTAGAGGGCAATCCACAGAAATCGGTGGGGGCGGCCTGGCTACAACTATGGCGTAGCTGAGTGGCGCAGATACAGGAGGCGGCTGGTGGTATTCTGGAACGACCTGCGCGATTTCCTGCTGAATGGCTCGGCAGAGCGGAGGTACAAGGGTACTTGATGGCTGCTGAGCTTGTTGCGGCGGAGCAAAAGCCAGTAAAGAGACCTGGCGGGCAACTTCCTCACGCACGAATGACTTGATTTCGGCAAGCAAGATTGTGTGGTCAGGAACCGCTGACAAAGCCGAGAGACCAGCATCACGTGGTGGCGGACGACGGGTCATCAAGCGCTGCCGCCGCAGCTTGTCGTAACTTTGGCATAATGTAATAATTTCTGCCACAGTATGATGGTTCTTGGCCAGGAGCATGGTGAAGGCATCGTCGGCGATGCCTTTTAGAACATTCGTGATTTTGTCAGCCTCTGACATGTTCAGGTCGACTTTCTTGCACAAGTCAAGGATGTCTTCGATGTAACTTGTGAAGGACTCGCCAGTCTGCTGTGCTCGTTCACGTAAACGCTGTTCGGCTTGCAGTTTACGAACGGCAGGGCGGCCGAACACGTCAACGACAGTGGTCGTAAAAGCGGACCAAGTCGGGAAATCAGATGCGTGGTTATTGTACCACATTCCGGCCACACCCGCAAGGTAGAAGAACAGGTTACCGAGCTTAGCTGCCTCATCTCAATGATTGGGGACGCTCACACGTTCGTACATGGCAAGCCAGTCCTCGACGTCGGTGCCATCCGCGCCGGTGAAGACAGGAGGGTCGTGGATGCGGGGGACACCGGGATATGGCATCGGTGTAGGAGGGAGCGTTTGCTGAGCGGCGTCCTGGTGCATGGTAGAAGGCACGTACGGGATCGAAGCTCGAAGGGCATCGAATGCGAACCAAAGATGTTCGAAGGGGACAGCACTCTCCACCAAATTGTTAAGACGTTTATTGGCGGACACTCGTTGATGATTCACGACAGTGACAGTCAATGCGGGGACTGACTCTCTGCACGAGCTGCTCTTCTTCTTATGAAAAGGGCGACCCACTAGATGGCACTCGTGAGAGGACGACCCACTGTTCGAAGGCTTTGCCACAATATATATATATATATATATATATATATATATATATATATATATATATATATATATATATATATATAGTATAAAAAGAGGTCGACAAACGTGCGAAAAAACACTAGTTTTACTAAGGTTTCGGCAGGTGGGCCTGCCTTCGTCGGAGTGAATGGTTACACATGGCACACAGGGCACATATATAAGCCGCTTCTTTGCGTATCACACGGCTAAGTCATTATCAGTAGTATAGGAAACAAGATTATATATCACCAAAGGTACGTGGCTATAGTGTATATACAGCTGAAAACGCGTATCATTATACAATAGTGAATTGGCACGTGTTAGATACCCTACAACTTGTATGGAATGAAACAGGTCAGCAAAATAACAAACTGCGCACGCAGTAGCTCACTTGGTCATACGTTCTGCGGGATAAACACAGCCTAAAAACATTCAGTAAGCCTTTAAAAAGAAAAAGAAGTTTAGAGAGATAAACAAAATCACAAAGCAGGCAGAGCAAAATGAATGCGAGTAAATGGTGAAGCGACAAAGGCCACCTACATTATGTAGGTAATATTTGACAATAGGCCAACATCGTGCGAAGAATATACACTTGTCAGTAAAAAAAAAAGCGATTTACTAAGGCAATATGCAAGTAAGCGTACCCGGGCTCTCGTTCATGCCGGCAGATAGTGTTTTGAATTTATGAATTAAAAATGACTCTGTTACTTCGCGTTCATGGTGTGATTTAAAACCCGATTCCAGTATTGTAGCTATCATGTTACTGAATGAATGACCTGCCTCGGTGACATGCCTTGAAATCGGTAAGTTAGGAAGGACATGCACATGAGCTTTATGATTATTGAAACGGTATCGAAAAGCAGTTTCAGTATGACCTATGTATTGTACATGACAGATTGAGCATTCTAGCAAATATACGACATTTGCAGTATCACAAGTAAAACTGCCCTTAATTTTTAACTTGAAGTTCGTCGCAGTACTGGCTGCCAGTGTTGTTGTCGTCATGTGTGCACACACTTTACAGCGGGGCTTTTTACAAGGACGGCAACCAAGCGCCTGGTCGTTATTGCTCTGTCTGGTTTTAGAGGAAGTTAATAAATCTCGCAAATTTCTGCCTCGTCTGTACACAACACGTAGTGGTTCTGGAAACGCTTTTGCAAGGCGTTCGCTCTGCATAAGTATGTTGTGGTGTTTACGGAAAATTGATGCTACGTTAGGTGCCGATGCGTTATGGGTTAAAACCAGGTTAACCTGTGAATGACTTTTAGGATTTTTCTTGGGGATGCAGAGTGCTGTACGGTCTTGTGCGTCGGCACGCCTTACTGCGTCATCGACTAACTTGGGCGGATATTTCTGTTTAAGAAGTGCAGTGCGTAGCTGGTTAAAGTTATTATCAAAGTCAGATTGCTCAGAGCAAATTCGCTTAAAGCGTAAGGCCTGGCTGTAAGGTATGCTGGATTTGCAGTGCTTTTTGTGGCTGCTTTGAAAGTGTAAATACCTCTGTCTATCAGTCGGCTTGCGGTACAGTTTAGTGCTCAATTTTGCATTATCGAGACAAACGGTTACATCGAGAAAGTTAATGGTCTCTGGTGAATATGTGTGCGAAAAGGATATGGAAGGGTGAGCATTATTAAAGTCCGAAATAAAAGACAAAAGTTCCTCCTCTCCATGTGGCCAAATCATGAAAATGTCGTCAATAAATCTTTTATAATAAAAAGGTTTTAGCGAACGACCCAACAAGAATTTGTTCTCAAGGGATCCCATAAATATATTTGCATAGCTTGGCCCGATCTTAGTACCCATAGACGTACCACTTACTTGAACATAATGCACTCCATTGAATTCAAAGTTGTTGTACTGAAGAATCATTTCAAGCAGTATAGCTATAGTCGAGCTATCAATGGACTTGTCGAGAGCGGAGTGATCGTAAGCCTCAACCACGGACCTTATACCATCAGAGTGCGGTATGCTTGTGTAGAGAGACGCAACATCGAGAGTTACAAGAAGAGCGTTGTTAGGTATAATAAGGTTGGCAATATCAAAAAGGAAGTCGTTAGTATCTCGCAGAAATGACTGGAACGTAGGGGGTATCTGGTTTATCAGGCTATCTACGTAACGCGACAAGTTTTCTGTCACGGTACCTATGCCGGAACCAATTGGGCGACCAGGATTGTTGTGTTTATGGATTTTCGGCAACAAATAGAACCTACCAGCTGCCGGACTAAGAGGGATTAGAGAAGCTGCCCTAAATATATATATATATATATATATATATATATATATATATATATATATATATATATATATATATATATATATATATATATATATATATATATATATATATATTTATATATTTATGAGGGAAAGAAGTGTATACCTAAGGGCTCGTTTTTCCGTGTTTTAACACAATATTAATGAGATATAACAGACAGTAATGCCAAGGAATGTACAGGGGAAGTTATTAAAACCAATGGAATGTAAATAAGAAGAAAGAAAAGTGGATGAAAAAATTACCAACTGTGAGCAGGAATCGAACCTACGACCTTCGAAGAGCATCGAACGCGTAATTCGAAGGTCGTAGGTTCGATTCCTGCTCACAGTTGGTAATTTTTTCATCCACTTTTCTTTCTTCTTATTTACATTCCATTGGTTTTAATAACTGCCCCTGTACATTCCTTGGCATTACTGTCTGTTATATCTCATATATATATATATATATATATATATATATATATATATATATATATATATATATTGACGCAAGTCAAACAACGCAGTATTCAAACTACGCTCGCTAGTTTGTGCGCCCCCCAAGAGATCAGCGGCTTGATGATCAAACAAGAAAAGACCGTGACGGCTCGCGCCTCTTCAGCACGGGATGTTGACGAAAAAGAAATGGTGCACCGCTCGAGGGTTTTCTCGGAGACTGATCCCTTTTTGCTCATCGCCTGTTAGAGACGCCGCTACTTTTTCCTTTAGTCTTCGGGCACAAGTTCGCCCCAATAAACAGTTATTCTTACACCATTTGGATTGTACGTAACAATATACATATATATATATATATATATATATATATATATATATATATATATATATATATATATATTGCCATGGGCTAAGTAGTTGCCTGAGGATGACGACGACGAAGTGCTCAACGTGAACGTGCTCGGACTGCAGCAGCGGGTTACGCATTTGCTCGCCAGTATATTCGCCAGTACGCATTTGCTCGCCAGTGTATACTTTATTCCCCGTAACATCATTGGTGGAGGTGTGGGGTATAAGGTGCACGTTCGGAGCGAGACCCCCAATCATAGAAGCTCGGGCGGGGATGATGAGTTCCAACGGCAGTGCAATGGCGAGCGATGTGTCCTATCCGATGGCACGTGAAACATATGGGCCGGTCATCATGAGTGCGCCATTCAGCTGGGTTTCGTCGTGGCGCGAACGTGCGGTTCGGAGTGGCAGCCGCAACGACTGGAGCCGAGCTGGAAGTAGCAGAACATTTTGATGAGATGGCGAAATGCCCATATTCGCGATCTCTTGGCGAACCACGGCCTGTATTATTGAAACAGCATCGAGGTTATGCCCTGGCGCGCTGACGCTAGACATACCGGGTGCCATAGCCTCGAGTTCCCGACAGACTATTCTGGTGACGTTTTCCGGCGCTGGTGGTTGATGTATTGTGGGAAAACATTCGCAAGAGGACGTAGCCGCCGTGCTGGGAAGGCGGTCAAATCGGTGAACTATGGGCCTACTTTTTGCCTGTTGGAAGCGACGACATGCTTCGATGACCGACTCCACCGTCAAGCGGTCCTTGCACAGGAGAAAATTGAAGGCGTCATCGGCAATTCCTTTCAGGATGTGTCCGACTTTGTCCTCGTCGAGCATGTCCTTGTCGACCTTGCGGCACAAAGCCAACACGTCCTGGATGTACGCGATGTACGGCTCTGTGGATCTCTGGGCACGAGTCGCAAGCTCTTTCTTTGCGGCCACTTGACGTCCGATGGGTTTCCCAAATAGATAGCGCAATTTCTGCTTACAGACGTCCCAGCTAGTCAACTATTCTTGATGTGTCTCGTACCAGAGTTTTGCCGTGCCATGCAAGTAGAAGATTATTTTGGCCAACATAAGCGTCGGATCCCAACGGTTGCTGCTGCTGACGCGCTCATATAGAACCAGCCAGTCATCGACGTCTATGCCACTTGTGCCGTTGAATGGGCCTGGGTCACGAGGTTGCACCACAATGATCGGCTGCGGGGCTGACGGATCTTGTTGACATTGAGTAGCCTGGTCAGTCATCGTGGTAGCTGCAATGCGCCGTCCGCTGCGAAGATCCAGCTCGTTGGGCTGTATAGCGAGTGGTACCCCGCACCTTCCAGCTATAATGTTACGGGGAATAAATTATACACTGGCGAGCAAATGCGTACTGGCGAATACACTGGCGAGCAAATGCGTACAACACTGCTGCACTCCGAGTCGTGTATGCAGCGTCACCTCCGGGGGCTGCACCGGCTAGTTATCCGAGCGACAGTCGTAGGGAGACCGAGAACGGCGGGGTTGGGCGAGCGGGACTGACGACGCACGGGCGATGGCGAGCGGCTGGTCCGACGTTCTGGATTATGCTCTGCACCTGTCTCAGCACGGTAGGACGGGGCCTCGATGCTGTTTCAATGATACAGGCCGTGGTTCGCCAAGAGATCGCGAATATGGGCATTTCGCCATCTCATAAAAATGACCCTGCTACTTCTAGCTCGGCTTCAGTCGTTGCGGCTGTCACTCCGAACCGCATGTTCGCGCGGTTTGGAGTGGCATATATATATATATATATATATATATATATATATATATATATATATATATATATATATAAATATATATATATATATAAATATATATATATATATATATATATATATATATATATAGCGTTGACAGCAACGCCATCACATCTCCAATTGACTACATTGCCCTTGTTGCTTATTAGTTAGAGGTTACATAGAAAATGGTTCAGAAATGTCAGGCAGATGAAGACGTGTTACAGGCAGACGGGAGACGGCGGACATAGTGAGGTCTTAAGGAGTTTAGCTCCTAAAAACAGCAAAAAACAATGACAACTTATCTCGAAAATTATTTTCCAAAGGAGGTGAAGCTACGCTTTTTTTAAAAAACAGGCCGCAAGAATGTAAGCTGTAAGGACCCTCTTTACCAGAAGTATCGCGATGAGCACACAGTAAAATGCGACCGTATAAATCTGCATGATTATTCGATAAAAGTAGGAAATGACCAGCAGGGGCGTTACTAATGCTGTCTAAGAAAGCAAGAAAATTCTATTATTTAAGTAAAAATTACTTTTGAAAGCTTCAGCGAAGGTAAAGCTGTCGATTCAGATATGTATAGAAAGCTTTGGCCAGTTTTCAACTTCGTTGGCGGCACTAAGCTGTGTTTTTAACGTGCAGCGGTTGTCTGACGCCGGATTACACGGGATGTGCTCATGATGTTGAACGCTCATTCTGTCTTTTTACTGTGTGGTCAGTTTTAGAAGTTGGTTCTTCTAATAGGCTCACAGACTGTAGAGAGTTTATTGAGTTTCCGTGGCTTGAGTGTTCTCAGTTGTCGTGCCTCTCGCGTGATTTGCAGTGTCAAGCATACTTATTTTTTTGCTAATTTATTGAGCAAGCAATCAGCTGAAGACTTGCATCGTCAATAAATCTGATGGACGGTCCTTCGGGGATGCTGAAAGCTTGTTCTCGGGGGTCGCGCTTTCTTCGAGTGTCGTGCATCGTTTCGCAGCATTATGGGCTTCATTTCGAGCGTTGCGCTTCAAACTTGAGTGCTGTTGATTTCAAGTGATCTGCCTTATTGTGATTTATTTTTGATGGCTTTTGCATGTTTCTTTATTTTTGTCCTGTGTTCTCGAATGCTGGGTAATCAACCAGAAATGGTAGCTTATTTCGAATAAATGAAAGAACAGGAACGCAATTATATTTGTGAATTTCATCTGCTAGACATCTCTGGAAAAAATACACAGTAACTCTGCAGTGCTTGCATGATTATTAGGACTTCGTTCATCTAACCAATCCGTGAAACGAGTATGCATACAATAAATAAACAGCGGAGCACTTTAAAAATACTAATCAACATCACTGAGTATTTGTCTGGACGAAGTAAGCACATTGGTCAAATACTCTGGAGGTGCCATACAAAAGCTCCGGATAGCCGGAGGGAAAAAATCCGCGAAAAATGCTCCAGAGGTGCCTCGTAATCACTTCGACCAGCCGAAGGAATATGGCAGTAAGAATCTTCTGGAGGAGCCATGCACTTGCTCCTGTCGGCCGGAGTGGAATATCCGTTGAAAGAACTCCGGGTGCGCCACGCAATTCCTCTGGCCAGCCGGAACAAGAACTTTGCTTCCAATAGGGGGGACGCTAGAGAGCAAACGTTTCACTCCGACACCGAAGTTATTTTTTCTACAGTGTGGGTGAGCGTGACCTTACGGGCGCCTGAAGCAAAGCGGAGTAAATGTACCGGGGGTATGCACGAGGCGTCATGCACAAGCTGCGATAGCGTCGTTCCAGGATGCCGTCATCTTGGTGGTCTCGGTGGTTAGATGCGGTAACAGAAAGCACGGTGACACTGTGGAGCTGTTTTTCCCTTTTTTCTTGGTGCACCTGGGGACTGCAATGAATTTAAGCGCATACGCATGCTAGTAAGGTATACCTGCACAATAGCGCTACCCAGAGAAAATGCGTCTGTGCGATGGCGTCCCACTCAGACTTCAAGACGCTGAACGGCTACTGCGGGTCAACTTCACTAACATATAGGACTACCTTGTTCACGCGACAAGTTTTCTGTCATGTGGGCTACTAAAAGCTCTCAAATTTGTGGAGGGTCAGAACTACTTCACGGGCAGATAGGTGCAACAGCCGGGTGTGAAAGTTTAGCGAAACAGCACGATTATAGTGGCAGCCGGCAGGAATGTCGTTATGAGTGGGCGCGGGAGGGCTGGAGGACAGAATTTTGGCGTTCAGCCCAATTGCCCTCCCAAAAGAGAAGCAATCATAACACTATGGCTACGTTCGCTACCTCCCTTCCCCACTCACTTACCGTGAGTGCCCCTTCCCCTCCCATTAAATAATCCTGGTGCTGCCCCTGGTAGTCACAAAGGTTAAATATTTCAATCGTCCAGTTGTTATCACTTTTTTGTGCCATTCGAGCGCTGCATCGATACTGTAAACACAGTAACAAATTGTCATCGCTGGCAACGGATCAAATCGATGGATTGCTGCACTGGCCGTATTCTTCCCAACAACCGCTGCGCACCGAGGTCATGTTAGCCGAGTGATATCAGCTGTTTAGTGCAGGCGTGAAGGTTCTGCTGTTTAGCACGATTGCTGTCGTCAGAAAAGTAAGCCTAGTTACCATCTTTTTCTAATCGCGTTTCTTCTGTCGATCGTGAGCGCCAGTGAATTCGGTAAACACGATCAAAGGATAGCTGGGCAGAAAGCCTCCCTGGTTACATACCACTTCTCCTCACATTCGTTCAAAGATTTTTCACGTAATATAAATACGCACCACGCACGAAGCACTTCTCTGTGTAGGCTAAGGAAGGCGGTTAGCACAGTGGAGATCATCGACACTTCTTTTTGGACGCGCGGACAGAGAAGACAGGGCGTGCACACAGAACGTAGCCCAGCACCAGCCAGGCCTACGTTCACAAACTAGCGAACAGCCGGACCGCCAAAATGGCGTCACTGTCCGACGATGCTACTGCCACCTCGGGCATCAAGGTTCACTGCATACCCCGATACCCGTGAGTGTTTTTGCCAGGGGAAAAACGGGCGCTACTCTGTTTAAGGAGGAGCTTCGCCAGCCGACACCTATCATCGCGAAAGTTCTCTTTTCTCGCATTCAGTGTGTATTTTCCCGAACTTTGCTGAACGCCTTGCTTCCTAGAAATGCCAAGTCACCCTACTGAAATACGTTGCCTACAGGTATTTGCTGGTTGGTTCGTTTTCTGTGTCAATCAGTGCCCTTCCATGATACTCAATAGCTGCGAGGAAGCGCCATAAGGTATTGCTTGGTGATCATTTCTCGAAAGATGACGCTGCTCTTAGTGCACAGTCGACAATTGGCGAAAAGGCTACATGAGCTGAAGGAACGGTTTCCAGGTGTAGTTCTGCACTGCCTTATTACGACTCGTGTGCCAAAAGAACTCCTGAAAACCAATCGGAGCATGATGCATGCACGGAAACCACGATTCCGGACAACGACATTGGTATTTGAGCGCTTAACGAGCCAATACGCCAGGAGTTGCTTGAGGACGATGACACTAGACGATGTTCGCTAATGACGCCATAGAAACCAGGCACATACTACAGCTTTCCCTCCGTAAGTGCAAACCGAAGCTCGAACCTCTCCAAAAATAAACGTATGCTGGCTGGTGTATTCCTAATATCAGGTATCAGGAGGGTGCTCTCTGTGGAACATGCGTGCCTTTTAAATAAAATAGTTCAGGCTAGAGAACTCACCAAGTTTTTGGTGCCTTGCATGGCCCTCTCTCCATTCACGCATTGGAAGAACGCACTAAAAAATTTCAGAAGCCTCTACGAGCATAACTACCTCAAGATTACTGCTCTATGCACCTGTCAATCTTTGTATCAATTGAAAAAGATGATTAGGACTATTCCACTATGTAATGTGTCTGTTTGCTGCTTACAACATTGCTTACATAAAGTTTATTCCATTTTTCTTAAAAATATGGTTACTATGTATATCGTTCTTAATTTTACAAGATAACATGTCCACCCATGTTTTTTCCTTCTGCGCATATTTTGTGCTGAATTATGTCGCACTCGGTGTGCCCTTGTAATCTCGTCAGAGTAAAGGGAAGATCAGATGAAGCGAGGAAACACATGAAACTGCCCACACTGCATTTTTAATTACGATGCTCTAAGTTTATGACCACCATCTTTTTATTCGTCACCCTACGTTACACGATCAGTATGTAAGTCTTTCTAAGGTTGATTGACCCGCACGTTTACTTGCATTGCACCTTCGTCATTAGACAACACTTGGGAGTCCCTTTAGCCGTTAAGGCACATAAAGTTATGTATCAAGGTTTTGTGCGCTCGTTTACAAGTGTATTTCGTTGGGTAAACTGAATATTCTGTCGCACGCGCGCGTGTTTGTGTGTGTTTGTTCAGATGTTAGCAGAATGTGCGAAGGTTCGATAGAAATGCGTTTCTCTGGCTTGAGTATATTTTAGCATACGCATGAAAGTCACATTGTGGAATGCTTTAACGTGGCCTATTAGACCTTGGAACTGTGTCTAGCTACTACCCTAAAAACAAGCCTCTGCCTAGTGAAAATCATTGCAGTGATCAATTACGGTGAGATCTGTTCCGGTGGGTGCAAGTATGACCACCGCTGTAGCATTAATTCCGTCGCATAGCCAGCTTATAACTCTCACGGCCAAGATTCCTGCCGAAAATCTAACAGTGTCAAAGCCTTGCCAAACACTTCAACACGTTTTGACGTGTGCTGACATTATTCACTGTAAAAGCGCCTAGGAAAGATCTTGTGATAGTAGCACCTCTTAGTTTCGAAATCATGTCAGCGCGAAGCGACGAAAATAAAAAGGTCGGAAAGAGGCAGATTGGGGGGGGGGGGGGGGTTGCGCCCATAATTTTTGTTGGGGTGAAAACGTTTGAGCCCCCCCCCCCCCCCCCCGTGGCTACGCCACTTGTGGTTTGTACTTCAGATATATCCCAAAGCCAATGCACGCTTTCGAATAGTTTCTTTTTTTGGCGTTACAATTTAAGTCTATCACGATGAACGCAGGCACTATGCGAGGCTCGCCCGAGTGTTTACAATGGGTAAAGCGAAACGCATTTAGCCACAAATTGGGCTTTTGCAAGCTTTTGCAGTGTTTCACCTGAGGTATATAAAACGTACTATATGAATATTAACAATTTAACCTTGACGAGTATTAAGATACTATGGAAGGACATCGTTTGTACCGAGAATCCCAAATGGTTTTCACAGAATTGCAGGGAGAAAGAAGAAATAATGGGATGGACAGTTGAGATCAACCAGCTCCATAGTTCAAATAAAAGTCATGGGTAATGATACAATCAGCAGTTCCTTATCTCTATTATCTGTCAGAGCATACATAGAAGAAACAATGAAAATTTTGTTTCTTTTCTCCTTTTTGCTTATGTTGTGCGACAATTACAAGAATTTTCGTACTTAACACCACATAAATTTTATATATTGACAAGTAAAGATTTGTTGTTGCGAGGCGAGATACAAAACTGACTTGACAAAATATCAATTTTCAGCGAAAATTAACATTCGAATATTGGTATAAATGAAGAATCGGTGCGCTTAATTTTCATTTATCTGTAAACGAGACTATCCTGTGAGCGCTCCGCCTAACAACTGTCTTCTTCATGAGGAAATTGTGATGAACTGTCCGTAAATGCCTGCTCGTAAAATAATTATGATGAATTGTTGATAAAAGGCGGTCGCGTAGCATGAGTTAGGAGGGACAGACCCAGGGCTTTAAGAGCTTCGCTTCTAAAATAATCATCTTATCTATCACAAAAAGATTGATGAAACTGCCAATACAAATAATAAAGTTTGGACCATCTCTCCGAAGGGAACCCCGGAACCCCGATATGATGCGAAGCAGCAGCGGTGTACACGACGGTGACCCGGTAGAAACGGGCGCAGACGTGGGTGCTGAAAGAATGGTTTGAAATCAAACTCAGTCTAGTGGTCGCAGATGGACGGGCCGGAAGAGTGTTTCCATTTGACGTGGTGTGGTGCGGGTGGCGGAGAGGATTAAGCGAAGGAGAAGTTTGTTGCGAGCGGACGGAGGAGCCGGTAGTTGCGGGCATTGCGGCAAGCGTGCTGCGGATAGGGATAAAGTGACCTCAGAATGCGCCTGTGATGATGTGTGCGAGAGGAGCGTGACGTCAACGCGCAGCTGCGGCGTGACACACATGACACCGTTCCAACACATGTGGTGAGGCGAACGCGTCGTGGCGCGTCCTCGCAGATGAACGCAGTACAGCGTTACACACGTGAGTCAAACGGCTGCTTCACATCTGATTATGAAAGTATTCGGTTAGGGTGATAACCGACTTCAGGCTGGCCAGCTGTCTAGGGTAGCAACTGAGAAGACGTTAGTACAGGGCCCCATTATGCTAACGCGCTCTATTTTTTATGCAAAGCTGAAGTGCCATCCAAACTTTCTCCCCGTAAACGATGGCACATGTGTACACTGATGACCAAAAGAACGGACACATTGCACGACTAATGAAACTCAGAACCCGCGATCATAGTTTACTTACACACTCATCAGTGGTATGTGGAGGGAATTATTTTGAGCACTGTTATTCACGCTCAGAAAAAGGCTTCACACCCCAATTACTTGATATAAAATACATTCCTAGAAAGGCGTATGTTAAATCAACCATACATATTGATCCACTGAACAAAAAAAAACTTTTCGTATTTTATTTGGGCACACGAACGAATGCTCGGAATTGCTTAGTTGGTTCGCCTTGTCGAAAGCAAAAATTTTAACGAAAACACATGATGAATATACAATTTGCGTGTCCTGCACTTCCCGCGTAGTACTCTGGCATGAATTATCTCATGACCTGTGAATCAGCAAGTTTCTGTTCTAATAAGATTCCCTGTTACTCCGAAGTGTGGACCATTGTGTTGATTGTGAGAAATGTTGGTCGTAGAACCACCGTACATCTCTTGCATAGCTCGGCTTTTTGACTTGCTGGGTCGTGACAGAGATTCATGCACTTCGTCTGCCATTGAAGTTCTTGTAATCAATGTTCTATACTGTTCGCAGGCTATACATCACGACACGAGCCAGCTTGTCAACTATGTTTAAGTCATCGACGAGACACGCGACATAATCTTTCGTGGCCCAGAGAAGCTACGGGAGGCACTTCGGTTCCAGCCGTGCTCCGGAGACATCGTCGAGGTGGCGTACCCAAGGTGCAGCATACAGGTGCTGCAGCAGATTATACAACGAATCGTACACGATGGGCACTGTGGCAAAGACTTTCGAGAGTTCAACTCGAGAGTGTACCGTTTCTGGAGGACTGTGGTGGGAAGAAGCCAGGAGAAGAAAATCGAACCCGGCTTCTCCGCATGCCCATTCACCTGCGTAGAATAGCTGTCAGCACCGACGCCGAGTACGGGTACGTTGCTCGTTATCCGTGCGACGTGTGCTACTTCCAGCAAGTCATAAACCAGAAGATTCTGTTTTTCCCGATGCAGGCAACATTCGACCAGCTTGTGGACATGTTTCTAGAAGGCGCTTTTACGAATGGCAGCTATTTCGAGCACGTTCCCGCAGGCTGCGCTCAGCGGAACGAGCCAAACGTCTTCTTCACGACCTACAAAAACATGATGCTTGACATAGCAACAAAAGTATTGGAATTGGCTGAATTTCTAGTAGGGTACTACGCCAAATGGTGCTTTACAAAAAATGTTGGTTACGCGACCCTAGTTAAAATATTACGACCTCATTATTATTAGTTAAACTATTACGACCTTCCACGCTCGCGCTTGTGACTGAACGGTTCTGCGTTAGTTGATGCCGGCTCCCGACACCAGGCTGGCGCGAGAGCGACAACGGCCTCCCCCCCCCCTTTTGTTTTTTTTCTTCTTGCGCCTGTTCTTACCGTCTGTATGCGTTACTTCCACGGCGTGCTGCTGTCACGGGTATTTTTTATTGCTGGTCTCCCTCGACAGGATTTTAGTCAGTACGGAAAAGTGCGCTGTCCATATTCCGTTCTTTATCCGGCACTTGAAGGAGAATGTAAGTTATGTGTACATTTCCAACATCGATATTTACAGCACATGTTTGGTTTGGGAAAACTATTTTGAAAGACCGAAGGCGTGCGTCTTGGCACACGGTGGGCTGCTCCCACGATGGGACAGCAAGGCCGAGACCATGAGGAGGCCATGAGGAACTTAGATAGTGAAGTATATAGCGTATCCATGTATAGGATAGTGTATCAATGGGTAGGAAAATGGAGGGTGCTGAGAAAGAAAACGATGATAGGGACAGGGTAAAGTACAAGATAATCTCGTCTAGCATAGAACAACAAGGGGGCAGAAAAAGAGTAGAAGTGAGGATGAGGGGAGAACTGCCAGCGCCACTGTTTGTTTATTCACTGAATCAATTGTTCGTAGTTGCCTCACTTTTTATTTGTACCATGACAGCACCGTCAAGGAAAAAAGACAGTTCCTAATGGCCATTTTGCTGTACGCCGCTACCGCCAGACAGCCACAAAAATGTGCGCGCGTTCTGTTGGCTCCCCGAGCAAGCACTACGTATGTTTTGACAATTGAACCAACCACTCAGTAATGGTTTAGTGATATATTATGCGGTATAGGTGCTCATCATCTTGTGTTTCAGCAGCACACACAGGACCAGGACGAAGAAAAAAGAGCTCAAAGAGCGCCTGCTTTGCGCTCCCCTTTCCTCACCATCGCCCCGAGTGCGTTCCTTCAACCAAATATGAACGCCTACCTACTCGCTCAAGTTTTCATTCTTATGTGCAAATTTCACGCAAGCAAAGAACTAGAGAATGGCGTAACTCGATTCCTGTCATGACTGTACATGACCCTTGGGTACAGCCTTGCTACTTTACATACGAGGAGCTGTGATAGTAAAATATATTAGTATTCGCAGATGTTGGGGACCACCAACCTACATACGTGCGTGGCAGTTAGATTATTCAGGCATAGGCTTCTCACGTTTCCTTCTCGATTGGTTGGAAAAGCAAAACGCACTTTTGCCCAATATTTTACAACATTGTACGCAGGAGTTTCTGCGGTCTATTTTTTGGAATGAAACGCATCAAATGGCTGCCTTGACTTTCCGCTGCCTTGCACACGCAGGCTCTGCTCTAACAATGACAGACGTGCGAGACGAAACTTTCAACCTGGTGTGTCGCGCTGAAATTGGAGCATGCAACGAGACTTTCTCACAAGAATAACTGCAAAAAACTGCGGCCAATATTGAGGATTGTACGGAAAATGGCTTTGTTTCCGAGTTCCTCGTGCTGCATTCAATGAGGCTATGTGATTAAATATATTGTGTGCGATTAAGAGCGGTCGACGCATAATTAATATAAACAGAGCACTACAGGTGAATGTTGCGAAGGTAATACACACAATATGCCTTTCACAACAATTATGACCTACCGAATTGCCCAAGTTTTTACACTCAATACATTCTGAATGATTTTGTTCGTACTCAAGAAAAGCTTTTGATAATACAAGTTCTTTGTAAAAGATGCCGGGTTCCATGTCACTGATAGGCAAAAAGAATTCTATTAAACAAGACGCATTAGACTGTGCAAGCCTGGCCGCTGGTGACAGCGAAGTTGGTTTCAGCTAGTCTGTTCTTGAGAATGCGCTGTTATAATGTGTTCATGTCCCTCTGTATGAAGAAGTAATTTCGTTTCCGAAAAAATGGCAGCATATCCACGGGGTGAATGATGGAGAGAGGGGCGAAGCATCCGTCCGTTCATTCATTCTTGCTTCCGTCCATCCTTGCATCCGTCTGTGTGACCGTCCATGCGTTCATCCACCCGTTTATGCGTGCGCCTGTTCCTGCGTCCGCACGTCCATGCGTGCGTCCGTCTCTGCGTTTGTCTATGCATCCACCCCTGCGTCCGTCCATCCGTCCATCCGTCCGTCCAGCCATCCGTGCGTCCGTCCATGCATCTGTCTGTGTGTCCGTTCGTCCATTCAACACTCCATGTACCATCATCTCGCATATTTTCATCATATATTCCGCATATATAGAAGCACCGCCATCCAGCGCACTTTTCAAAGACTAAACGGGAGGTGGCACACGCACACTTTCTTACGCTTGCGTTTCTTGTCTACTACCCACATTTAACCACCTTGAGTTCGTGGTATATACTAGTTCACTGTATTCATGGCACTGCGCCTCAACGCTTGCAAAACCTTTCTAAAGCCAAGGAGGTTACACCCAGCGAGTATAACGTAGCAACCCTTTCTAGTCAGAAGATAGTGCTCAATGTACGCGCCAATGGCTGCGAATGGGGAATGAGACAGGAGAATCGGAGAATTCGGCTTTTAGTTAACGCGCACGCTGCGAATATTTTATTGTTCAACAACGCACGGGAGGAATTTTCCACCAGCATCACCTTGCAGGTAAAAAAATTGCCCGCAGCTTCCCTCGGGGGAACACTGAGGAGGATGCGGAGCATATAATTGGTTAACGGGGTGTTAAAGTGCGACTTACTTGGCACACACGACGTAGTCGGCATAGTCGGTGCCCTTTCCAAACGTATCGCAAAGAACCGACAACGCTTTGGAGTTGTTCTGAATGTTGCCGATCCGAGTTAAGTTGTTATCGAACCAAAGACGATCACACACCTAGCAGGTGTGGCCGAAGCTTCGGTCGAGGAAGTCGCGCTTGAAGCGAGCGTTGGGCGTGGCATACTGCTTGGCGCGCCACGCCGCTACCTCGGCGCGCTTGCGCTCGCGGGCAGCATCGCGATCGGCCACTCGTCGCCGACGCTTGCACTCGGCTTCCCGTTTTCGAAAGTCCGGGTCCTCTTGTCGACGCTTACGTTTCAAAGCGGCCGAATCCGGTGCTGCTGCTCGACGCTGACGTCTCTCAGCGGCTTCACGTTCTCTAAGTTGAGAATCTTGCGCTCGACGCTGACGTTTACGTTCGGCGTCGCGAGCTCTTCTCCATGCTGCCTTGTCTTCGGACGACGACTTGGTTGCGGTTCCGCCAACACTTTGGCCGGCGCTGGTCGAAGGGACGTCGATCATTGCGACCTCGGACGTCGACGCGCCGTACAAACCAACCGACGAGCGGCAACTGAGCGAGCGAGCACCGACCTTGAGTATATATACAGCGCGACGGCGCATGCACTGTCAGCTGTCGAATGTTCGAGAAGGGGGAGAAGCGCAACGGCGCATGCGCGCGCGTCAGCTGCCGATGTTCTCGAAGCGCGACGGCGCATGCGCGCTACATTATACAGCTAGCGAATGTTCGTGAAGAGGAGAAGCGCACGCGGTGTGTAGAGGAGGAAGGGTGCACAGATGGTGGAAGAAGGAGGAGGAAGCTTGCGGACGGCGCCGCACTACAAGCCTCGAGTATTAGATGCTCCGCATCTAAAACGTAAGACTGGTAACACACTACGACTACGAATACTACGAGGGATGAACGGGTGCCGCTTTAAGGAGCTTCGCCCGTAAAACGCGTTCTTGAAACCTCGTTTTGTCTATGGACTTTAACTCTACGCAGGCGGGATTGCCTCTGGCAGTGGCGCGCGCGTCCGTTTAGTGATTTTGAACGCCGCGGCCAGCGTCCTCTTCGCGTCACTTTCCTCATGCTTTCCCGCAGTTTCGTCAAACGTTTCTTTTTTGGGGGTCGTTCTATGGCTCGGAGTGGCGGCAACAAAGATTTCAGCTGTGCGCTGTCGCAATATTAACAGCAATTCACGTTGAACAATGTTTTACCCTTTCTGGATGGCTCACTGGGACGAAAAATTCCAACGTTGGGTACAACTTGTTCGCCGTGTATTGCGAATGAAGTCGTCTCACTCTCCGTTTTTGCCGAATCGCTTTCGCATTTATTAGATGCGGAGCATCTAATACTCGAGGCTTGTAGTGCGGCGCCGTCCGCAAGCTTCCTCCTCCTTCTTCCACCATCTGTGCACCCCTTCCTCCTCTACACACCGCGCGCGCTTCACTCCTCCACCATCTGTGCACCCTTCCTCCTCTACACACCGCGTGCGCTTCTCCTCTTCACGAACATTCGCTAGCTGTATAATGTAGCGCGCATGCGCCGTCACGCTTCGAGAACATCGGCAGCTGACGCGCGCGCATGCGCCGTCGCGCTTCGAGAACATCGGCAGCTGACGCGCGCGCATGCGCCGTTGCGCTTCTCCCCCTTCTCGAACATTCGACAGCTGACAGTGCATGCGCCGTCGCGCTGTATATATACTCAAGGTCGGCGCTCGCCAGCTCAGTTGCCGCTCGTCGGTTGGTTTGTACGGCGCGTCGACGTCCAAGGTCGCGGTGAAATGAATTCCAACGAATCCACAAACACAATGATCGACGTCCCTTCGACCAGCGCCGCCCTTTCGCATACGTGGGTACGTGTTCACTCATTTAACACCCCCTCCTACAACCACGTTAAGCAATTTAGCCATCGACCCAAGTAAGTCGCAATATAACACCCCATTTCACAACCACGTTAACCATAGCCATCGACCCAAGTAAGTCGCACTTTAACACCCCGTTAACCAATTATATGCTCCGCATCCTCCTCAGTGTTCCCCCGAGGGAAGCTGCGGGCAATTTTTTTCTCGTTATTTCAAGCGCAGCCGAGATGAAACAGATTGTGAGCCCTCCGAAATATCAGAATTTGCAGTAGGCATTTTGGAAAAATTGCTGAGCCCAGTTAGCAGGATCATTCAGGCCGCGAGCATTCTATGACCATGTCGTCACGTTTTAACTGACATGCATATAAAGATTATCCAGGTTGTACCTGTCATTTACATTTGTCGCCCATTCAGGTCATGTACTACCAAATATTTGTGTATGTAGAACTTGTGGAACGACCGGGACCACGCTATGAGCGTAGCATGTAGTCATGCTTTACATGACGCGCTTATCACACTTATCATGTTTGAACGTGTCATTTACCTATGGCGTCTACTCACGTCACGTGATGTAAAATTTGGTATACGTGGAGCTAGTGAAACAGCCATGAGCACGTTATGGGCGTTGTATGTTGTCATGTTTTTATGATGACACGTGTGTCATGATTATCAAGCTTGCACGAGTCATATACATACGTCATTCATTGACATCACGTAATTTCATATTTGGTATATTTGGACCAATCGGAACAGCCGCGAGCACATCATGAAGGGTCTTATATACTCCGACGTAACGTTGACGAGTGCGCACGCCGAGCACAGTGACGCTGCGCCAGCAAAACGAACGCCAGCTGCGACCAGCGTCTGTTGGCGTGGCCACAAACGCATCATGAGTGTGGCATGTAAACGACCGTGAGCGCATCATGAGTGTGGCATGTAGTCATGTTGTTACATGACACGCATCCCATGATTATCATATTTGCGCCAGTCACATACATTCGTCATTCATTCTCGTCCAATAATGTATATGTGACGCTAAAAACTTGATATATGTGGCCCTAAAAAACGGTATGAAATAAATCAAAACCATTAAGAGAGAAAATACTTTATTGGACACAATGAGCTTGCAATTTGGTTTCGGTGGCTTTAGGTGGCGGCTTGTAGTCCATGAACTCGGGCGGCATCCTCGGCCAGCCAGACGTCCCAGACTGAAACCACTGAATAAAAATCCGTAATCGTTATAATTTTTGTGGTCTTTGCTGGACCGTTGATTGACGTTTAGGACAGCCATGGAACTGCCACCAAACTCAACCCACTTCCTCCGGCAGAGACAAACTTTTTAACATTATGCACATGACGATTTTGCTTGCTTTTATCAATGTGTGCTCTAATGAAAAAATTTTCCAGCCTAAAATCAGCCTTCAGTTGTAGAGACGAATGCATCCAGACGACACCAAACTCGCATTAACAGACATGCGTGCGGCCAGAGAGAGAACGCTATTACACCAGTGACGGGAAAACGGCCGCGTTGGCGCTTAACAACGCCGTGTTTGTGGCGCCACCTGTGTTTCCGAGACGCCCCCTGAGGGCATCTGTTTTTGGCGAGCACCTGATACTTCATTGATAGACATTTTAAATGCGAAGCATTTCTTAGCAATCTTTGGCGACTTTGAGCATATCTATCTATCTATCTATCTATCTATCTATCTATCTATCTATCTATCTATCTATCTATCTATCTATCTATCTATCTATCTATCTATCTATCTATCTATCTATCTATCTATCTATCTATCTATCTATCTATCTATCTATCTATCTTTCTATCTATCTATCTATCTATCTATCTATCTATCTATCTATCTATCTATCTATCTATCTATCTATCTATCTATCTATCTATCTATCTATCTATCTATCTATCTATCTATCTATCTATCTGTCTGTCTGTCTGTCTGTCTGTCTGTCTGTCTGTCTGTCTGTCTGTCTGTCTGTCTGTCTGTCTGTCTATCTATCTATCTATCTATCTATCTATCTATCTATCTATCTATCTATCTATCTATCTATCTATCTATCTATCTATCTATCTATCTATCTATCTATCTATCTATCTATCTATCTATCTAGCCGCCTATGACGTTTAACTCTTCTGACCATTTCGATAATGGTACCGATACCAAACTTGGTATGGCGTAACACGACTGTGTGAAGAACATATTTGACTAGTCATAACTTGAAAATCATGACATGGATATCATTAACGCCATAATTTACATTTCATGCTCCTGAAGCTCTTGCTGTTGTTTCGTTCGCATGGCATGTCGCAGAACTGGTATGGTATGACATGATTCTATGGCGAACATAAGCAACACACCTTAACATAAAAAGCATGATACGCGTGTCATGTAACAACATGACTACATGCCAAGCTCATGATGTGCTCGCGGCTGTTTCACTAGCGTCACATATACTGAATTTCGTATTACGGTATGTGAATGGAAAACGAAGGTATATGACTGGTGCGAACATGATAATCATGAGATGCGTGCCTATAACAACCAGACTACATGCCACGATAATGATGCACTGGCAGCTGTTTCGCTAGCTTCACTTATACCAAATTTGATATTAAGGGACGTGAACTTATGACGAAAGTATGATACTGGTGCAAACATAATAATTATGAGAGGCGTGTTATGTAACAACATGACTACAAGCTACGTTCATGATGCACTCGCGGCCGTTTTGCTAGATTTTCCTGTACCGAACTCGGTACTGCGTGACGTGAACTGACGACACAGGTAAATGACACACACAAACATGATAATCCCGGCATGCGTGTGATGTAACAACATGACTACATGCCACACTCATGATGCGCTCGCGGCCATTTCGCTAGCTTCGCACATACCAAATTTGGTATTACATGACGTCAATGGATGACGAAGCATGTGACTGGTGCAAACATGATAATTGTGAGATGTGTGTCATGTGAGAACATGACTACAAGCCACAGCCAAGGGGTCAATACACATCCACGTGATGTGGTGCGCGTGCTCGCTGGCGTTCATGTCGACGCGTCACGCCGGCGTTGCGACGCCAGGCGCCGGCCCTGTCGTATAATCGCCGGCGCGCGCCGCGCTGCGTTGGTTTGACGCAGGCGCGTTTCATCGCTTCAGGCATCCCTCCGTCACGAAGAGAGGGAGACGCAGCGTTGTCTGGGTAACTCATCGGCGGAAACTGCAGCATGTCGCATTTCACACCGGTTGCCATGTGGCCGTGCCGACAGACGCTGATCGCGCCTGGCGTAAGACTATAGAGTGCTCGCGGTTTCCCAGCGTTCGCGCGCGTAAACGCTACATTGAAGTATACTGGGCTCTTCAAAATGCACTCGCGGCCATTTGCTAGCTCCACATATACCAAATTTGGCAATAAGTGACGTCAATGAATTACGAAATATATGATTGGTGCAAACACGATAATCCTCACACGCATGTCATGTAAGAGCATGACAACAAAGCACCCTCATAGTGTGCTCGCGGTCGTTTCGCTAGCTGTTATATATACTAATTTACGTATCACCAGACGGGAATGGATGACGAAGGTAAAAGACACATCCAAACATGATAATCATGATACGGAAGTCATGTACTGCATCATTTACCTCCACCTCCTGGCGTTGTCCTGATTTAAAATGACATATCAAACTGTCCCATTCGTGCTTCGCATATGAATAATTCCCACTCTACGTGGGACCTGCGAATTTTTAGGGCGAAGCTCCTTAAAGCGGCACCTATTCATCCCTCGTCGTAGTCGTAGTGCGTACCCAGTCTTACGTTTTGACCTGCAAGGTGCTGCTGGCACGAGATTTCTCCTGCGCGTTGTTGAACAATAAAAAAATTGCAGTGTGCGCGTTAACTAAAAGCCGAATTCTCCTGTCTCTCATTCCCCCTTAGCAGCCATTTGCATGTACATTGAGCACTATCTGACAAGAAAGAGTTGCTGCGTTATACTCGCTGGGCGTAACCTCGTTGGTTTTAGAAGGGTTTAGCGAGCGTTGGGCCACAGTGCCATGAATACAGTAAACTAGTATATACTATGAACTCGAGGTGGCTAAAGCTGGGAAGTAGACAAGAAGCGCAAGCGTAAGAAAGTGTGCGTGTGCCTCCTCTCGTTCAGTCCTTGGAATGTCCGCTGGATGGCGGCGCTTCTATATGAGGAATATATGATGAAAAGATGCGAGATGGTCGTACTTGGAGTGTTGAATAGATGGACGAACGGACACACAGACAGATGCATGGACGGACGCGCGGATGGCTGCACGGACGGATGGACGCATGAACGGACGCAGGAGCAGATGCATGGACGAACGCAGGGACAAACGCACAGATGGACGTGCAGACGCACGAAGAGACGCACGCATGGACGGGCGGATTGACGCACTGATGGTCACACAGACGGGCACACGGACGGATGGAAGCAAGAACGAATGGACGCACTGATGCTTCGCCCCCCTCTCCATCACTGACCCCGTGGATATGCCGCCATTTTTTGGAAACGAAATTACTTGTTCATAGAGAGGGACATGAACACATTATAACAGCGAATTCTCAATAACATACTAGCTGGAACCCACTTCGCTGTGACTAGCGGCCAGGCGTGCAGAGAGTAATGCGTGTCGTTTACTAGGAATTTTCCTCGCCTATCAGTGAGATGTGGCCCTGCATCTTTTACAAAGAACTTGTATTATCGAAAGCTTTTCTTGGGTACGAGCAAAATTATTCAGAATGTATTAAGTGTGAAAACTTGGGCAATTCGGTAGGTCCTAATTGAATGGAAAGGCACATTGCGTGTAATCTTCGTCACTCCTTACCAGTAGTGCTCTGTTTATATTAATTATTTGTCTAGTGCTCCTAATCGTACACAATTTATTTTATAAACATAGCCTCTTAGAATGGTGCACGCAGACTTCATGCACAAAGCCATTTTCTGTACAATCCTCAATATTGGCCGCGGTGTTTTGCAGTTACTCTTGTAAGAAAGCCTCCTTCCATGCTCAAACTTCAGGGCGGCACACCTGGTTGAAAGTTTGGTCTCGCACGTGTGTCACTTTTAGGGCAGAGCCTACGAGTCCAGGCAGTGGAACATCATGGCAACCATTGGGCGTGTTTCATTCCGAGAATTGTCTGCTGAAACTCCTGCGTGCAATGTTGTAAAATATCGTCCGGAAGTGTGTCTTCCTTCTCCAACCTCTCGAGAAGGAAACGTGAAAAACGTATGCCGGAAAAATCTAACAGCCACGCACGTATGTAAAGAGAAGAAGAAAGTTTAAGCGGAAAGACAGGGAGGTTAGCCAGTTCTTAGACCGGCTGGCTACCCTGTGCTGGGGAAAGGGGTGAGGGGAATGAAAGATGTTAAAAAGAAATGTTGCGAAGAAAGAGAGAAATTACAAAAAAATTGCGACTGAGGAAAGGCAACATCAAAGAGTATAAGACACTAAAGTCTGTCTCTGAGGCAAGTTGTCCGCAAAAAGCGCAGCAAAGCTTTCAAAGCCTTCTGGGCTGAGGATGGGCTCGGCCAATGACCCAGAATCCTTTGTTCCGACAAAGGCCGATCGTCTAGTCTATCCAGAGCTGCAGTGAGTTCTTGTCTTTGCGCGTTGAAATCGGTCCACTCACACAGAAGGTGCGCGATGATTTCTTCGCAACTGCAGTAAGTGCATACAGGAGAGCTGGCCATCCCAATGAGATAAGAGTATGCGTTCGTGAAGGCCACTTCAAGCCAAGGCGGCATAGAAGTGTCTCCTCAGCTCGAAATATCCTAGGGGGAAGACGATGATGATGATGAAAAACATTTATAATAAAAGAGAGAGGTACGGGGCCAAAGCATGACCCCGCTACATGGTCGGCGTCCTTAGTCCGGGACACCGCATGACGAGGCCCCTACTCGCGCCCGTCTCACCAGAGCCCGTTGAGACTCTAGTGATGAGCAGTTGAGGAGGGCAGTCTCCCATGCCTCTCAGGAAGGGGTAGGGGAAGGGGGTAGGTGGAGATTTTTCGGACACTCCCACACCATGTGGAAGATATCACACGTCTCCCCACAGTGTGGGCACCGCCCATCTGTGTTCGCATCGAAATGTTTTAGGATTGCAGGACAGAGTAGAGTACCTGTCTGCAGGTGCCTTAGAGTTCGCTCTTCCGCCTTACTCAGCCCCTTTGCAGGAGCCGGGTAAAGGCGGTGAGTGTCGCGATAATAGGTCAGAATTTCTTTGAACCACAGCAGCGGTGTATTGGCCTCCGAGTCATAAGAGCCAAGGTGAGGAACCCGGTGGATAAGCGCTCGGGTCGCCGCGTCAGCTGCCTCATTACCTCGTAAGCCCTGATGGCCAGGAGCCCATACGATGCGTTTCGGGGCTGGATCAGCGAGAGCCCGTTTTAGAATTTGGCTAGCTAGGGGGGATATCTCTCCTACCAAGTAATGAGCACATGCTTTCCGGGAGTCCGTGGTGATAACTTTCGAGTTGGGGTCCGCAGCAGCAAGCGCTATCGCGAATTCGTCAGCGCGCTCTGGATTTTGTGCTCGGAACGAGAGCCCATTGACATGCTTTTCCCGGTGAACTACACAGGCCGTGTAAAATCCCGTGGGCGAAGGCGCCGCTATATCTACGTAGAATACACCAGGTCGAGAGCCGTGTTGCCTCTCAAGCGTCCGAGCCCGCGCCTGTCTTCTGCTTTCGTGCGTGTGCTTATCCATGTTACTGTGGGGGAAGACGAAGCTTCAGATCGGGATCCAAGTTATGCAGGCGCGCGTTCGCGAAGTCTGTTGAGTTCCACTGTACCAGTGTGAGGTGACGTGCAAGCGAACGAAGTCTTGTAGCTGCGTCGGTTCTTGAGAACGGGATGGCTGTGTATTGGGTACCATCGTGTGCAGATGTAGTGGCCTCATCTGCGTGGTCATTGCCATATATACCGCAATGACCTGGTATCCACTGATACACTATGCTGTGCTGTTTTTCGATTGCTTGGTGATGAGGAAACCTTATTTCAGCTACTAACTGTTCATTAGGTTCATGGCGAAAGGGTGACATAAGACATTGAAGAGATGCCTTCGAGTCCGAGAAGATAGACCAAATTCCCGAAGATTCTTTCACTATAAACTCCAGAACTGCACGTACGGCGGCGAGTTCTGCAGCTGTCGACGACGTCAAATGGGATGTCATGAATTTAATTGTAATGTGCCTCGCGGGAATAACCACCACCCCTGCATAGTTTACTGAAGACACCGAGCCATCCGTGTAAATGTGAAGGCATCCGTTGTGCTTCTCTTGCAGGAAGAGTAATGTGGCCTGTTTCAGGGTTAGATGCGGCGACTTTTTCTTATTTTGGATGCCAGGAATTGTAAGAAAGGCTTTAAGTGGGTGTAGGCACCATAATGGTATCGGCGGCCGTGCTGCATACGCGAAGTGCAATGGAAGCTCTGCGCAATGCTGAGCTACAGTTGCGCTGAACGCTGAGTGGGGCCTGGAAGTTCGAAGTGAGACGGGGTGATGAGATGGAAGCCGAGCGAAGTGTCTTATGTGCATTCTCAAAGCGTCTACGCCGATGTATGCGTTGACTGGATAATCACGCGCAATGATAACTGTCGCTGCTGTAGACGCGCATCTCGGGAGACCAAGGCATATTCTCAGTGCTTGTGCTTGGATCTACTGGAGGACGCGCAAGTTTGTTCTTCGGATCCCGCAAACAGCAGGTAAGCTGTATCGCATATACCCGAGGAACAGAACAGTGTAGAGTTGGAGCATTGCTCGTACCGATGCCCCCCACGTTTTTCCAGCAAGAAACCTCAGTACGTGGTTGATCATGGTGAGTTTAGTTTTCATGTGGGCGATGTGAGGGCTCCAGGAGAGGTCGCGATCAACTATGACTCCGAGGAATCGGTGGGTCTTCACGTAGTTGATCGTGTGTCCGTTGATTTTGGTAACATATGGGCTCATCGCCTTATGCGTGAATGCTATAAGCGAGCATTTCTCTGATGACAGCTCTAGTCCCCGTTCTTCCAGGTACTTTGTCGCTATTGTAGCCGCTCTCTGAATCCGGGCACGCAAATGAAGGCGTGTTACGCCTGACGCCCAGATGCAGATGTCATCTGCATATATTGATAGATGGACAGATTCTGGAAGTGCGTCAACCAGGCCGAGTAGCGCTAGATTGAAAAGTGTGGGGCTAAGAACACCGCCTTGAGGCACACCACGACGGTTGCAGTGGTGCGTTGTTGTGCCATTCTCCGTCTGTACAAAGAAAGTTCTGCCTTTCAGATAGCTGTGGATCCATTGGTAAACCCGACCCCCAAATCCAACATTTTCCATGACATCCAGAATGGCTTCATGTGATACGTTATCGTATGCACTTTTCACGTCCAAGAACAACGCCGCAGATAAACCTTTCAGTCTTTTTTGATGCTGAACAGATGAGACCAGGTCTATAACGTTATCAATTGCGAACCGCCCACGCCGAAAGCCCGTCATAGCATGAGGGTATACCTCGTGGTGCTCCAGGTATTACTCTAGGCGAGTCAAAATCATCCGCTCCATCACTTTCTCGAAACAGCTGGTAAGCACGATGGGACGATAAGTGGTCAAGTGCAGAGGAGATTTACCTGGTTTAAGCACAGGGACGAGGCGGCGGGATTTCCATGAATGAGGGATAAATCTGCTGCTCCACGAGTCGTTCTACACGGATAGAAGGGCCCGTCGAGCTGCTTCTCCGAGGTTGCAAAGAGCCATGTACGTGATCCCATCCAGACCAGGCAATGAAGATCGTTTGCATGCCGTCAAGGGCACTTGTAGTTCCTCTATAGATAAAAAAATGCCGCAATATCCACGAAGTGAATGATGATGAGTGGGCGAAGCTCCGGAGGTAAACCTGGTAAACCATTAATCCTCCGTACATTTTGCCCACTCGATTTTATTGCAACGCTCCCCCTAGCGTACGTCGCCGCACTATATCGAACGATGACACGCGCCATATGTGGCATCATTCCTATTTTATAATACCTCGCATCTTTCATAATCAACTACACGTACCGCCGTCTAGTTTATAACATCTTGCATCTTTTGGACGGACGGACGGACGGACGGACCGACGGACGGATGGACGGATGGATGGACGGACGGACGGACGGACGGATGGACGGACGGACGGACGGACGGGCGGACGGACGGACGGACGGACGGACGGATGGATGGATGGATGGATGGATGGATGGATGGACGGACGGATGGACGGATGGACAGATGGATATGGTTGTACCCTTTAGATCGGGCGGTGGCTAGCGTAATACTTAGAACTGAACGAGAGGTGGCTACATACAGGGGACGCACAGCCCACGCCTTAAGGAGCTTCGCTCCTAAAAGGTGTTTATTTTTGAATCTCTTGAAACTGGAGCGTTTTCTAGGTGACTCGTGGTGCACGCGGACGCCTGACCGACCACTTTCATGCAGAAATCTTCTGCCACTTCAATTTCGGCGCGGCCTTGGTGGAGAGAAAGACACTTGAAGAGGCGATGTTGATGTGGTGATGTTCGTAGGCCACGAACAATCCTCCATGTCTGCGTCAAAGGCTTGTGTGGATCCAAAGATTCGCACAGATATTTCCAGCGAAAAGACTGAAGTGAAATGATTCGCCGCTGAATTTCTTTGTGTAGGCGCCTTGCCTCCCTCAAGTCGTGAATGGACTTAGTGCGCCTATATCTTCTTTCTGTGGGACGACGGATCGCTCTGAGCCGTTCCAATTCCGCTTGATGTTGACAATATTCTGAAGTATGTTGATTATGATAGGTCGCTTCTTGAGTAGCACCTCTAATCATATCCTCGAGGGTGTCAAGAGGAGGCGCTTTATTTTCTTGACACCTCTTTTCCGTCAGTGACCTGAACTTTGTCCAGTCGATGCGAGTTGATGTTTCGTAGTTTGGTGATTTTTCCAGGCCCTTGATCTTCAAATAGGTTGGTATGTGGTCGCTTCCATGAGTTTCGTAGTCTGCGAACCACTTGACCTTTCTATTTAGGCTTCGTGACACAAATGTCAAGTCAACGCAACTGCTGTATGTCATTCCCCGTAGAAACGTTGGGCGTCCATCGTTTACACAAAGCAGCTGCTGCTCCAGAGCAAAGGAGAATACTTGCCTTCCGCGACTGTCTGTCTTCTGACTTCCCCATAGTGGGTGGTGAGCGTTGAAATCTCCGGTGATGATCTATAGTCCAGGTGTGGCTGTTAACAGTGCACGTAGTCTTTCAGGTTCAAAATGGTTTGAAGGTGATATATATGCGCCCACAAGCGTGAAATTGAGGTCTCTACGTTTAGCTGTCAAGCAGACATACGGGTTGTCATCGTGATGTGCTACACGGTGATCGATTTAGGTAAGGTCGCATCTGATATATACAATGACTTTACTCTGTTCGTTGCACGTAGCGGACTTGAAGGTCTCGTACCTGGATAGTCGTATTGCATTGTGTAGCCTTGACTCACAGATAATATTAATTGGAAATTGGTTTTTAAACACAAATTGTCGGATATCAGAAATGCGGGGCTTGAGGCCTCGGGCATTCCACTGAAATATTGAAGCTCCTTTAACCTCTTTACGAAAGGCTTGCAGAGGTGGAGCAATGGTGCCTTTCCAGACTTCATAGCACCGGCTTCAGCGCATCCACTAACTGAAGTGCACTCTTAGCAGCCGGACTGTCAATGCTAGTGAGGAGCAT
Organism: Rhipicephalus microplus; assembly: GCF_043290135.1. Lineage (NCBI taxonomy): Eukaryota > Metazoa > Arthropoda > Arachnida > Ixodida > Ixodidae > Rhipicephalus > Rhipicephalus microplus. Next base: position 117,327,698 of record NC_134706.1, read on the forward strand.
TAGAATGGTATTCATAAGGGCCTTTACCATGGCTACGATTTTTTTGTCGTGACTATCACCGCATTCTCGTTCCGAAGTGATTGTAGGGAGCGATGCGGTGGCTCAAATGGCGGGTCTATCGTTGGCATCGCTGGCCATGCTTCAGGCGAGCCGGTGATGCTCTTGTCTTGCTTTGAGGATTTGTTGTCGGTGTGTCTGGACGCTTGAGGTGATATGCCGGCGGTCATTTGCTGAGGTTTAATCCTTGCTTCAGCACTGGGTCTCCTCAGGGGCCTCCGGCGACGAGACCACCGGCGTCGTACTAGGGCAGCGGCCTCCCTGTGAGTTGAGCCATCCCGGACCATTTGCCTCAACACTTGCATTTCCTTTTTCATGATTGGGCAATCTTTTGACGAGGCTTTGTGAGGGCCATGACAGTTTCGACATTTTCGAAGTTTTGCCTGGCAAGCGTCTGCGCTATGTGATTCACAGCATAGCGAGCACACAGCCAGGTTTGTAAAAACAGCACTGACATGTCCCAATCTCTAACATTCCCGGCATTGAAGGGGCTCTGGAAAAAAACGTCGCACTGTGTGTCGAAAATGGCCGACCTTGACTTGCAATGGAAGGCTGTCACCCTAGAACACAAGCTTCACGCAGCGTGATTTGCCAAGGCAACGAGCTTGCAGTACAGTAAGTTCTGCAGACACCGGTTTGATGAGAGCAGCAAAGTCACTTTCGCTGATGGAAATGTCGACGTCGTAAATGACGCCTGCCGTAGAGTCGCGGCCATCAGGTATATATGAGCGAACATTTATGTTACCCAACATCTTGACGTTGCTCAGCACTTCCAATGTGCTTCGTTGAGTGACGTCTACGGCGAGGATATTCTTACGGCCATTGATCCGCACGTCCGCGATCTCTCCCTGGGCGAGTTCCTCAAGAGATCTAGACGTGACTTGACGATTGAGCCGGTTGAGACTATGAGCCGCATTGACCGGCACAAACAGAATTGTGTATATCGTGGGATCTCGCGTCGTAGTCGGATTCTTACTTGTTGTTGGAGACGGCATCACTAGTCTTCTTTTTCGCTGCCGCCTTGTCACAGGCACGAAGTCGCCTTCATCGGAGCTTTCGTCGCTGGCCGTAGAGTAAAGCAGCGTGTCCTCGCTGTCGGCATCACTCGGGTGGCCGTACGCTTTCTCGTGGTAGCTGCAGATGACGTCGATGGCTGCGCTGGAAGCCCAGGCAAATCCACGTACATCGCCGCAGTCACTGAAACGGTGTCTTCCACAGAGCCGCAGAAAAACTTTGAAAAAAAAAATGACAGATAGTGACAGTAGTGTTCTACGCCAGAGTCACTTCATCATCATCTTTTATGTAGGTTGGTGATCTCGAATATCGGCAAATAATAATATATTTTTCTATGACGGCTTCTCTTATGCAAAGTAACAAGGCTGTACTTAAGTGTTATGTACAGCCACGGCAAGAATCGAGCCATGTCATTCCCTAGTTCTTTGCTCGCGCTAATTTTGCACAAATGAATGGAAACTTGAGCGAGTTGGTAGGCGTTCATATTGCTTTGAAGCAACTCGCTTGGGGTGAGGGTGAGGAGAGGGGAGCGCAAAACGGGCGTTATTTTGAGCTCCTTTTTCTTTTTCTGCTCCTGCGTGTGCTGCTCCAAAACAAGATGATGAACTCCTATACCGCCCAATATAGCACTAAACCATTACTGAGCGGTCGGTTCAATTCTCAAAACACACTTAGTGCTTGCACAGGGTACCAACAGCACGCACGCACATTTTAGTCGCTGTCAGGCGACAGAGGCGTATACAGCAAAACGGTCATTAGGGACTGTCTTTTTTCTTCGAGGGTGCTGTCATGGTACAAATAAAATTTGGGACATCTACGAACAATGAGTTCAGTGAATAAGAAAACAGTGGCGCCGGCAGTACTCCCCTCATGCTCGCCTCTACTTTCTTTCTCACCCCTTGTTTTACTATGCTAGACGAGATAAGCGTGTACCTTACCATGTCCCTATCCTTCTTTTTTCCTCAGCACCCTCCACATTTCCTTCCCATTGAAAAGTTATCCTATACATGAATAGGCTGCATACTTCACCATCTCCTCCCCTCAATAGCTTTTTTCTCACCTTTACATTACTATTACTTACCCTGACTTCTCTCTCTCACTCTGTTCCTATACTGTACTGTGCGGGGCTATGCTACGCTTTACAATTTCCACTCCTTTTTTCACCTTCATCTTCGTTACTCTTAAATTAGTTCTCCTCACCCACACTTCTCTTTCCGATTATTTGCTAAGCGAACTAGTTCTACGCTTCTAATAGTGTGGCAGTTTAGGCTAGTTGGTATGATGTGACGATAGGGTTTGCGCGAGAACAGAAAGACTAAGAGACAATAAGGACATGAGCGCAAACTTCCAACTGAGTTTATTGCACAGAGCGCGAACACATATAGAGGAGACAGTAAACCATGTGACAAAAACTATGTGGCACAAAGAGCAATGCATGAGTAAGGGAAAAAATAAAACCACAGAAAAGTGCTAAGTGCAAGAAGTGAACTAATGCTAAGTGCACTAGTTCTACAGTGGGCACAATATACCGTAGAACCCCCGAAACTATATTATATCCTTATGACGAATGGGTGCACCATTAATAAATTCTGTGTACATTTCCATTCTCGAAATTTACAGCACAGGTTCGGTATGGGAAAACAATTTTGAAAGTTCGAAGGCGTGCGCCCTAGCACATGGCGGGCCGCTCCTACAATGGGACAGCAAGGCCGAGACCCCGCGTCGAATCGTGGGCCCTCTAGAGAGCTCAAATTTTGAATTTACGCCCAGACTCTGGTGAGTGGAGTTTCACTAGCTGGACGATGCTGTATTGGTGCCGCGTACCGACGGGCACTCCCAGAGTATGTGTTGTAAGGTGGCTAAACCACCCCATTTTGTACACGGGTTAGTTAAGAAAACCTCAGGGTAAAAGTAGTTCAACTCATTTATTCTCCGAACACCATTTGCTGATTCGGAGCACAGATCTTCCGGTCGTGGCACCTCATTTTTTTTGCTTTCAAGTAGTAGCTGTAGTAGTAGAAAACTTTTTTATGTACATAATCCAGGCAGGCTTTCAAGAGGCAGGAAAAATCAGGAGGGTAGCCTAACTTAGTTTTAACAACGCTGCACAATCATTGCCAACTTCGAGTTGCCAACTATACGCAGAACATTGCTTTTGTTGAGAGAGAGATAGAAAGGGAGAGAGAGATGCACGAAGAGGCAGGGGGCCTGATTAAACACCCGTTCAATTTGTTACTCTGGACGAGGGAAACAGCGACCTTCAAGCCAAGGGTGTTTTTTTAAAATGTGTCCGCTAGTATTGAACAATTATAGAAAGGAGGAATATGCGTGCTACTTGTGACGTTCATTTTATTGCGAAAAAAGAAGAAGAAGCCAGTCGATGGTTGCGCCACTGCGCATGCTCTGGACGGTCAGGGGCTTAGCGTGTGAACGGAGCGTCATAACGAGCGAAGGATCACGTTACGCGAGGAGAAACGTCTGAAATGGCAGCCTCTTGTGCCGCGAGTTCGCGCTGCTCGGGAAACGCAGTGGTTGTTCGGCAAACACGCAAGCACCTATGATTTTCACGACACACAAGGATCTGTGCCGCCTCCGAGAAGTTGTCGCAGCCAATCCCTTCGAGAATCTACGCATGGGAGGTGGAGTTCCTTGAAACGACTTACATCTGACACTTCAGACCGTAAAGGAGCGTCTCGAGATGATTGTATGGTATTTCAGTCAAAGGGACTTCGCGAATATTCAATAGTAAGCAATTTTATGTAACAATATTAACAATTTAGTTTATAACAGCAGCCACTCTTCCACCTATTCAGAAGAGCTCTTCAGTTTTATTTGCCACAAGCCAATGCTGTGACGCGCTGCTTCAGGGCAGGACGTTTGACACGCATTTGGGCTGCCTTGAAGGCTTCGATTGTAGCCAAGCTACAAGTGAAGGTAACAAAAAATAAAAAATGCTCATGCGTGAAAGAGTAAATAAATTCACACTGTTTTAAAACAGACTTTTCTATCTTGCTGCAAGATAAAAGTACTTTTATTTTCCTTTGCAAGAACTGTCATGCACCGGTGGCGTCGCGATATCGTTAACCATACGACGCTTGGAAAAAACCGAGAACGCGCGTTGCGCTCCGGTAACGTTGAGCGTTTTAGCAGAACAGAGAAAGGGGCGCGAAATCGGTCAGCTAAAAGTGGCTATTATCTAAACAAACAATGATCCATGTGGCATTACTTGTCATTGCAACCATTACCTCAATGGTTCTACATCAACCCGCAGCATTGCTTTGAAAGTCTACCTTAAAAATCTTCAGACGTGTAACAACCTAAATATGCAAGCGTGTAAAACAATCCGAAAAAATGGTTCAGACTTCCAATGTATTCCTTACATTAAAAACTTAACAGCGATAACTTCCCCTCCAATCTATGACGTCGAGTGGTCTCAGCATACCGTCATACCACATTCACGGCACTTATTCGCGACTTTCTGAAATTGGCCCTGCATCTGCATGTTTCACTGCAAATGACATCGAAAGCCAATAGTCTTGCGTGTAGAGAGAGCGAACAAAACGTTTATTTGATGTTTTGCCCTTGAAAATCAGTGAATGGGATTCTGGAGGCACTTCGTTAAAGTGTCTTGAAGCGCGCTGAGGGTAGGTGCAACCACCGCATGGCCTTGGGAAACCGCATGAAACACCCACCTTTCCATGCATAGCATTGCATTAAGAGCTTAGCGTAATAAACGGTACGTTTCTTGAATTATGTCTGTATGACTATTACAGTATGAGTATAGATGGCACCATATATTGACGTGCAGACGTTCTGTCTCAGATATGCGCAAGATTTGCTTTTTAATCGATACTGCGTACAAGTATGAATGCAAATACCAGAGCAATATTTGTGGGCGCTGATATAAAGTTTGATTTTGTTTGCGTGAGTTGCTTACAATCAAAGGACGAGAAAAGTGAGTCTTTAACAGTACCTCACGAGGGATACAGGTAAAGGAGGGATTTAAAATTAGGAATAAAAGGTGATGAGATAGAGAGGAAGGAGAGAGCGAGGCGCAGGTTCTGCAAACGACAGAAAACGACGGAAGAGGAGATAGGAAAGATGGACACGTTTGCAGGAATCTGAGGATGGGACACCATTCAGCGAAAGCTCTTGTTGGCATCCGGAGATGGCGTGAAGCGAGCCCAGTCAGCCAGAGCTGCGCTGTCTCGGAGATCGCGTGGGCACAACCAGTCGGCACGAAATCCAGAGAGCGAGTGAAGGTTTGAGGTAAACAAAATTGAAAGCATAAAGACAGGCCGTTTCAATTGAGGTGACAAACAAACAAACAAACAAACAAACAAACAAACAAACAAACAGATAGACAGACAGACCGACCAAACTGTTTGCGTCGAGGTATCACAGGGAAGACTATCGTATTTAAAATTGCATACTGCATGTTGATTCATGATTAACATGTGGGGCTTAACGTCCCAAAGCAACCACATGTGATTTTGAGAGGCGCTGTAGTGGAGGGCTCCGGAAGTTTCAACCACCTCAGGATCTTCAGCGTGAACAAAAGTCTGAGCACTTGGCCCTACAGCATTTTTGCCTCCATCGGAAATGTAGCCACTGCAGCCGGTATTCGATCTCGCAACGTGCGGGTCAGCAGCCGAGTACCCTAGCCACCAGACCACTCCGGCGAGGCCGCATACTGCATGTGGATAGACTCTTGCGTTGTATATGCGAACTATAGTGAGGCTTTTCTGTCGTGAGTGCCTGTGACGTATACCTGCTTTATCCAGAGCAAAAACTCAATAACGCTCATTTTTTACCATTTTTTGTCCAACATGTAACCTCAGCGATTGTTTAAAAGGTAAAGAAATGGCCCGTATCTGCATGTTAATCTGAAAATGTTGCCGAAAGACGATAGCCTTGCGTGTGGAGAGAGTGAACAAAACATTTATTTGATGTTCTGCGCAAGAAAATTGGTTATAGGTACTTTGGAGGGGCTGTGTTAGAGTGCCTAGAGCGTCCAGCGGAGGCGAACGAACGCATCAAGTCACGTCACACGTGAGACATGAGCGCCATCTGGCAATTTCCTTGGAAAACTAAGTGCGTGGCTCGGAGACAGGTGTGCGCGCTCAGAGACAGACGGGTGCTAAGAGGTGATGAGGTGTAGAACGCAAGGCGACGGGTAGGTGGCCCCACCGTCTTGTCTTAGCAAAGCGGTGGAAACACTCACCTTTTCTTGCAAGCGTTGCATGGTCAGCGCAGCGTGATAAGCGCTACGGATCTTAAAATTACCTATTGTTATGACCGGCATCAGTAGGCGCCATGCTGTCGCTGAGAAGCGTGGCTGGACAGCGTTCCCACGCCTAGAACCCAGTTTTCTCGGAACCAGCGTCCAGAAATGACGGGGGAGCGGCGCTCTTTTAATCCTCAAAGAGGTAGCCATGCCCGCCAGGTATTGTCCCTGCTAGCCGGCGGATGAGACGTCACGTCGCCACGAAGCGGTAAGCTGTTCCAGAGGGGACAACAAAGACAGCGTATTCCTTTGAAGAAACGGCGACCGCCGCCACAAAGTGCCCTGCTAATTGAGCGGACAGATTGGCGGACCGTTTGATGTCTGCTGTCCGAAGCTTGGGACCCCTCGACCAGCGACATACACGACGAGCAAGAGCCTCTCTGGCGCCCCCTTTAAGTGCAGTGATCTTGACTCGAAATTGGATGTTCACGCGCGCCGTGCATGCTCGTACCCCTTACCTGTTGTGTGTGTGTGTGATTGGTGTTCCACTGAAGAAGCAGGAGCCCGAGAGGGCTTATAACGGCGCCGCAGAGTGCAGGACGTCGCTCTGAACCAAGTAAAGGTTCAACCACCACGTTCGTAGTTTGTGAAGGCTCTGAACCAAGTAAAGGTTCAACCACCACGTTCGTAGTTTGTGAAGGCTCTGAACCAAGTAAAGGGTCAACCACCACGTTCGTGGTTTGCGAACTCTTAACCTCATGCTGTAAATATTTGTAAATAGTGCCATAAACCTGTTTGTTTTTCGTATCCCCATCTTGTAAGCGTTCGTTTCCTCAACCCGAAGCTACACCACGCTACCACAGCACCCCGCGATCACAACAACTGGTGATCAGCGGTGGGATCACGACAACTGGTGACCAGCGGTGGGATACGACGCAACACCCCGATCACTACAACTGGTTGGAAGCGGAGGGATTCGAAGCTACAAGGGACAACAACAGTCGGCCCAGGAGAAGCAGCTGGCTCGAGACATGGATCAAGTATGGGTGAGTGCTTGGCTTTTCCTTTGAGTGAACCAGGTTCTAAAAGAGGGTTAAATTTTAGAACTGGTAGTTAACTTTGCCGAAAGACTCAGTTTCGCCGTTTCGGAAAGTTATTTTTGGAAGTAGCGAGCACTCAGTACGATCATGGACTTACGGGAGCTGCAGAAGTCAGACTTGTTGCTGTTGTGTGAGGAATTGGGGATCGATACAAAGGGTTTGGCACGAAAACCCATAATCATTCAAGCGATTAATGATTTGGGGGCTGATGATGAGGAACTAAGTGAAGAATGGGACCTCATCATCGAAAGAAAACTAAGAGCAGCTCAGATGGAAGGAAAGAGTGGAGACGAGAGAGAAGGCCTCAAGAAAAAGTTTTCCAAACAAGACTATGAGTTGAGTATGAGGTTGGGACCCCAGCGAGGAGTACTTCTCGAAAATGAGGCAGAGTTCGATATGTCTAGGTACATGCAGCCATATGAGGTATCATGGGATATGGGCCTGTATCTCAGACTCTTTGAACGAAAGTGTAGTCAACTTAAGTGTGAGCGAGACACCTGGTCTCAGAAGCTACGCACGGTTCTGCCCTGCGAGGCAACGGACGTTGTTGCGCGACTCAGTGAGCAGCAGCACGCGAACAACTATAAAATTATCAAAGCAGAGCTGATCAGAAGATTCGGAACTTCTGTTAGCAAAAAGAAAGAAAGACTCGCACAAGAGTCCGAAAGCGAGGCGCGTCGCAAAGCGCCGGAAGTTGAGGCGCCTCATAAAGCGCGAACGGAACAGATTGCGCCAGAAAAGGGCCCGCGAATTCTCGAAGGCGTCAATCTAGAGCATGTCGAGAACGAGCCCTTGGCCAGTCTCGAGGTGGGGACGATGTAGAAAGACGCTCCTTGCGTGGATGAAGAGGGTGCCAGCAGCCCTAATGGGCCCAGTAAGAGGCTGGAAACCTTCTTCGTGCCTCAGGGGGACCTTTCGACATTGTCAAATTTAGGCATGGTTAGCGCAGTGGCTTATGAGGGCAAGAACGCCACGCTTCAGCAGTGCAGCGATAACACCGAGCAGGTTTGCAAACATCGCAGAAAAAGGAAGAAGCGAAAGCGTTCGGCACTGCCTAAGCATAGGACTAGTCCCACACCGCCCCGCGAAAGACGAAAGGGTAGGCCACTAATCCGTTTAAGGAAACGTCAATGGTGGCGTTCAGAAAGACCGAAGCAGCGAGCCAGATTTGGAGGGGGAAAAGAAGGTGCGTCACCCCAAGGAAAGGCGCCGTTCAGTTCGACGACTTCGGGAAAGCGGCCTTGCCTGAAGGATCGAAGACGAAAGCGCAGAGTGGCTAAAAACCGCGTCGGGGCGAGCACAAAGAGACAATGTCCCCTGTCTCAACCCTGTTTCTGGCGTCACTTACAAATTCCTACGGGGAACAGGCCAAAGTGGAAAATGAGGCGTGACGGCAGGACACAGCCTAACGTTCGTGTGTTTTGTAGCCTCTGGCGTGCTGGAAAACAGCCGGGACCGCGACCCCATCGGGTGCGATTAAAAGCACCATGAGAAGAGGGTTCACGTTCAGTATGAGTAACTTTTGCACAGGCATGTTAAATATTGTTACTCAGTGTTGCCTTAGAGATGCAAAGTTGAGCCACTTTAAATTTGGTAAGTTACGTGATGCGGTGGAAAATTTTCAGAAGGAAAACCGCCGAGCCAAAGGCTGAAAGTCAGCAACGAATTAGTTTAACCACGAATGCGAAAATTTGCGTAAGGTAAAAACAGAGAAAATGTGTCCATTTTCTAGTTTTTTCAAAGGTTTAGTGTGACATCGTATGCCTTCACTGCCATGGAGATATGGCGTGAATTGGCATTTAAGGAGGAAGATGTTAACATAGACCGAATGATTTCATAAATTGATTATGTTTGGCGCGACACAGAGGAGTTGTCGTTGCGCGCATTGAGTATTGAGAACATTCTAGTGCACTGTTTTAGCATAAAACCTGAGCATTATTGTGAGGTGATTTCAATGAGTATTGCACCTAGAATTATTTGGGTGGTACACGGTGTGTTACAACGTAACGTTTGATTGAGAATTTAGAAAAACTCGGAAGGCTTAAGCGTTTGGTTATTAGTGCCATGCATTTTGCAGCGCTGCGGGAATGAGAATAATTGAAAAACGCTGAGAAGAACTCACGTGTTTTTTTCAATCAAAGGCGTTACCAAAGGCAGGTAACTAACTGAACAAACCTGGCAGAAGGCAGTGTTTGTTACATTTTTTGTCATTGTCTTCTTTGAAGAATGATTGATCTAATGATCAAGAGCAGATCATCAAGCTTTCCCTAAACGTTGAGGTAGACCGTTAGGTCACAGCCTAGGTTAAGCTTTCGGGAGGCTGGTGAGCTTTATGTCTCAGTGGTAGACAATTATGGGCGGCCGTAAACAAAGACAGACGTTCGCACAAAATTAGCGCTCACTGAATCCGAGTTCCTGACTGATGCTCTCAGCGGGACAGAACCGATGAAAGTAGTCAAGCGATGAAAAAGAGCCTGCTGTTTTATATCAGGACGACAATGGTATCAAGCAAAGCTGCACTTTGCTTGCACCAGAATTTGGGCTTTCGTGAGATAACGTACTGCGCTTCAGGAAATGAATGCGCTTGCCTTGTGTAGGCCATTCATCAGTTGCAGGTTATCTCAGAGGTGCTAAATTTAAAGTAGGGACAGACCATTTTCCCCTTACTTGGCTGCAAACCGTGACATAAAAGAACAGTCGCCTTGTGAGGCAGAGCTTGATTCTTCGAAAATACAATTTTGGCATTAGGTAAAAGAAGGGCAAATTGAATGGAAACGTTGACACGCTCAGCCGCCATTCTGGGGTGCTCTTTCTGTATCAAAATTGATATTTTAATTTTTTCGTGCATCTTATGTAAATTTGTAAGGTAGCACGTCCGGTTTTTCAGCTCAAGTGAGTCCTGAGAGTTTTGAGTGTGAGCTTTTGTTAAAGCTAGGAAATGAAAATTGGTTTCCATCCCTCTTTTGGCTTGGTTTGATCGAAGGGGGCCGAGTGCTTGCTTGTACAGGTGGTCGAGTATCAGAGATGCTGTCGAAGATTCGGCAATCACCCGGACCATGCCACAAGCGAAGGCCAGTTCCTGGCATTCAACTACTGACCTTTTCGTCGTCCCTGCGAGCAGCAGTGCTGACTGCTGCCCTCCGTGACTCATCTGGCGAGGGGGAAGCTGTTATGACCGGCATCAGTAGGCGCCATGCTGTCGCTGAGAAGCGTGGCCGGGCAGCGTTCCCACGCCTAGAACCCAGTTTTCTCGGAACCAGCGTCCAGAAATGACGGGGGAGCGGCGCTCTTTTAATCCTCAAAGAGGTAGCCATGCCCGCCAGGTATTGTCCCTGCTAGCCGGCGGATGAGACGTCACGTCGCCACGAAGCGGTAAGCCGTTCCAGAGGGGACAACAAAGACAGCGTATTCCTTTGAAGAAACGGCGACCGCCGCCACAAAGTGCCCTGCTAATTGAGCGGACAGATTGGCGGACCGTTTGATGTCTGCTGTCCGAAGCTTGGGACCCCTCGACCAGCGACATACACGACGAGCAAGAGCCTCTCTGGCGCCCCCTTTAAGTGCAGTGATCTTGACTCGAAATTGGATGTTCACGTGCGCCGTGCATGCTCGTACCCCTCACCTGTTGTGTGTGTGTGTGATTGGTGTTCCACTGAAGAAGGAGGAGCCCGAGAGGGCTTATAACGGCGCCGCAGAGTGCAGGAGGTCGCTCTGAACCAAGTAAAGGTTCAACCACCACGTTCGTAGTTTGTGAAGGCTCTGAACCAAGTAAAGGTTCAACCACCACGTTCGTAGTTTGTGAAGGCTCTGCACCGAGTAAAGGGTCAACCACCACGTTCGTGGTTTGCGAACTCTTAACCTCATGCTGTAAATATTTGTAAATAGTGCCATAAACCTGTTTGTTTTTCGTATCCCCATCTTGTAAGCGTTCGTTTCCTCAACCCGAAGCTACACCACGCTACCACAGCACCCCGGGATCACAACAACTGGTGATCAGCGGTGGGATCACGACAACTGGTGACCAGCGGTGGGATACGACGCAACACCCCGATCACTACACTATGTATGCCTTTTCTTGTAAAAGACGCACATGCAGAATATATACTTGTTGTTATGGTGCCCCAGACATGTGCAATAATTGTTTTTTAATTGACAATTGCACAAGTATGAACGCTAAATCTTGAGCAACATTGGTAGGCACGGCGGATGGGGTCAGCTGTTTCAAGTACCCAGTGATGTTAAGAGTAGACAAACAGACAAACATACAGACACATAGACAGACCAAATGTTTTGTTATGAAGGTCACCAAGAAAGATTATCGTCTTTTAAAGAAGAGGAGTTGCTTCGCAGAACAAGTCGCGCAGCGCTCGACATTTCTGTGAAAAGGGAAGGGGGCACTAAAGTTAACCCATATGATAGCCCGGTTCAACATTCTTAAACAGAGGGTACATTGTAGTGAAGGAAAGGCAGAAAGGAGAAGGCACCCTTTCGAAAAACTGGCTGAATTTGTTGTGTAATAATGGGAATGATTACTATCCTTGCTGCTGATTTTTTTTTCTCTTTTCAGTTGTGCTGCAATGGCTGTGGCTGCAGTTATTTTTTTTCACAGAAGACGGGAGTGTGAACAGTGCTGAGACGTAGTTTTGTCCCGGGAAATGCAACGACACTGGCCTTTGAACAGAAGAAGCGAAAAGAATTCTTCGAGACTGGCGCGCTCGTCGTGAGGCCTTCGAACGTGTGCACGGACCTTTCAGTTGAGCAAACTGGTCGGCCTTCCCTTATTTCTGTGAAAATGCAGTTGGCTTAGGTGACGTAATGTTTGTGCCTTTTATTCCTTATTTATTTTTTACGTTGTAGTGTACTTTTTCCTATTTTGTACTTAAGGCTGTTCGTCTTGTAGAAAGTTAAGCCCATACAATAGCTACTTTGAAAAATGTTCTCAAGGACAAGCAATAAAACAGAGTGGGCAGTGCAAAATAAAAAAAAATAAAACAATGGTAACTCATCTCGAAAATTATTTTACAAAGGAGATGATGCTAGGCTTTTCTTAAAGACAGGCCGCAACCATGCAAACTGTAAGGCCCCACTTTGCTAGAAGCATGACGATGAGCATGCACTAAAATGCGACTGCAATAATCAGAATTCTTATTTGATAAAACAAGAAAATTACAAGGTGGGGCATTGCTGCTGCTGTGTACAAGAGTACTGAAATAACATTATTTTAGTCAACAATGGGTTTTGAATGTTTCAGCAAAGGTAGAGCTATCGATTTAAAAATATATAGAAAACTTTGAGCAGTATTGAACTTTGTTCGCGTCAGGAAGGTGTCTTTTTGGCATGTTGCGGTCGTCTCAAACTGGATTACATCGGATGTGCTCCTTGATAATAAACGCTCATCCTGTCTTTGTGTGCACGCGCGCGCGCGCGCGCGCGTGTGTGTGTGTGTGTGTGTGTGTGTGTGCGTGTGTGTGCATGTGTGGCCAGTTTTAGATGTTGCTTCTTCTCATAGACTCACAGACTGTATAGTGTCCGTGGCTCAGTTTCCATGCCTCTCGCATGATCCGCAGTCCTGACGTATAATACGAAGCATTTCTTAGCGAACTTCGGCGACTTTGGGCGTATCTATCTATCTATTTGTCTATCTATCTATCCATCTATCTATCTATCTATCTATCTATCTATCTATCTATCTATCTATCTATCTATCTATCTGTCTATCTGTCTATCTATCTATCCATCTATCTATCTATCTATCCATCTATCTATCTATCTATCTATCTATCTATCTATCTATCTATCTATCTATCTATCTATCTATCTATCTATCTATCTATCTATCTATCTATCTATCTATCTATCTATCTATCTATCTATCTATCTATCTAGCCACCTCCGACATTTAGCTTTCCTGGCCGTTTCAATAACGGTATCAATACCAAATTTCGTATGTCATACCATAACTCTACGAAGAACATAATTCACTACTCATAACATGAAAATCATGACAAGTATGGCATCAATGTCATTATTTAAATTTCATGGTCCTGCAGCTCTTGCGGTGGTTTCGTTCACATGGTATGTTGCGAAGCTGGTATGGTATGGCATAATTGCATGGCGAACACAAGCGGCAAACCCTAACATGAAAATCATTACGTCCATGTTATGTAACAACATGACAACATGCCACGCTCATGATGCCCTGGCGGCCGTTTCGCTAGCTTCACATATGCCAAATTTGGTGTTACGTGACGTGAATAGATGAGGAAGGTAAACGACACATCCAACTATGAAAATCATGACGCGGAAGTCATGTACGGCATCATTTACTTCCACCTCGTAACGTTGTCCTGATTTTAAAGTGACATATACACATTTCTGATTCATGCTTCGCATATCATCGATTCCCGCTGTACCTGGGATCTGCCAATTTTTTTCCGCTAAATATTTGATTGATATGTGGGGTTTAACGTCCCAAAACCAACATATGATTATGAGAGACGCCGTAGTGGAGGGCTCCGGAAATTTCGACCACCTGGGGTTCTTTAACGTGCACCCAAATCTGAGCACACGGGCCTAAAACATTTCTGCCTCCATCGGAAATGCAGCCGCCGCAGCCGGGATTCGAACCCGCGACCTGCGGGTTAGTAGCCGAGTACCTTAGCCACTAGACCACCGCGGCGGGGCCGCTAAACTTTGCAGGAAGCAATTAGCTGAACCCTTGCGTCATGAATAAATCTGATGGATGGTCCTTCGGTAATGGCGGAGATTTGTTCTTGATGGCCACGCTTTCTTCGTTTGTCGTGCACCGTTTTGCAGCATCATGGGGTTCATTTTGAAGCGCTGCGCTTCAAACTTGAGTGTTATTGATTTCATCTGATGTATCTTTTTGCGCTTTTTTGGTGGCTTCTTGCATGTTTGTTTATACAGGTGCCATTTTCCCAAATGCGGAGTAATCATCGAGAATGGGCATCTTATTTTGAATAAATCAAAAAATAAAAACTCAAGTGTTTTCTCGAATTTCCTCTCCCACAGCTCTGTAGAAAAATGCACAGTACCTCTGAAGTTCTCGCATGAGAATAAGAACTTCATTAATCAACCTATGCATGAAACGATAAGTATACATTAAATAAAGAGCGGAGCAAACACTTTAAAAATTACTGGTCCCTCTTTCAGAAAGTCTGTCCGGAGGAAGTAAGTACATTTGTAAAATACTCCAAAGGTAGCCCACAAAAGCTCCGTATGGGCGGAGTGAAAAACCTGTGCGAAATGCTCCAGAGGTACCATGTAATCAGTTCGTCCAGCCGTAAGAAAATGCCAGTAAAAAATACTGCTGCCGCGCCACGCGATTGCTCCGGTTGGCTAGAGTAAAATATCTTTTAAAAGTATTCTGGCTGCGCCACGTAATTATTCCGGCGAGCCGGAGTAAAATTGTTGCTCCGAATGTCCGGAGCAAGAATTGCTCCATATAGGGGGGACGCTAGAGGACAAGCGTTTTACTTCGAATGCGGAGTAAATTTTTACAGTGTATTATGCTACACAGTATACAAAAGTTAGCGTTCCTGGGCTTCATGCACAAGCGCAGTTAGAAAAGGCGTGTTTGGGCTTCGTAGCTTTGCCTGTGCTGCCACAGAAAGTTTTGCCGAGTAAAGTCATGACATTTGATTGCTGACGTTCTGCAGCAACGTATTGTCGCATACAATACTTGAAGATTGAGTGAACTTGAAATTGTTAACAACAAACAATTTTTATGAATTAGAGACCTTTTATGAATTACTAGCCGACACTACAAGGCATCAAATTTGAGTATTTTGACGCCCACAGTATTTTGTATATGGTGTTCTAAATGAAGGACTGTGATCAATGAGCTGCGAATTGTAAAACGACTGCTCAGTTTTTCTCTCACGTGCTCTTCATATTGCCTTTTTGCGAACCTACAGAGATGACGACGCCAGGAAAAAAGGTCCATGCGCAAGCGGCAGACAGCTGTGCTCTCTACATAAAGACACGTTGCGTAGATTAGCAAATATCTTTCAAAAGCTGGGTATGAAGGACGCGCCAGCACATTGCTTGTATTTATACTTCCGCTTTTACGTGGACATCCGCTGGTTGCCAGGAGCGTGACTTTCATAGAAGTACGCGACGTGAAATGTGGGCGTTAACAGCTGTCGGCGTTCTGGTACTCTTCACACCGGAAATCCCACGGGAGATATATGCTGGTGCGGTCCACAGAGTACGACTCAGGTGTTGGCGCATACAGGTGCCCACTATTGCGTACCATGAAGTGCGCGCTTGCGCTCGCGTACGCACGCACACACAAACACACACAAACACACAGAAAAAGCGGCTACAGACGTTGCTGGTGTCGGAGGTCACCATGCAGTATTTCTTTCCTAATAGGCATAGTGCGTTACGGAGCACCCAGGGGCTCTTCAAAATTGGAAATGCCTTGGAACTGGGGGTTATCCTAGGGAGCATGGGCCATAGCACAGCATTTTCCAGCGCAAAGTATTTTCCTTTCATCGAACACGGAAAGACATGTGGTTTACAATAAAAAGGCTTTTCAGCACACTTGTGCGGCCACAATCCTAACATGAATATTTCCGCTTTCAAAAGTGAGTGCACGACTTTAAATATGTTGATCTGTAGATAGAAAAAATGTGTCTTATTTACAACACTTATCTGCCCGCTACACATGTTTCTATCACAATGACAGGGAAGAAGGAAAAACATACAAGATTACAGAACGCCGGGATGTTAACCAGGCATACGCCTGGATGGCTGTCCTGTATACGCTGGGGCAATGGGAAACCGGAGTATACATATGAGAAAGAGAATGAGAGAAAATAAAAAAAGAGTCAAGGAAATCATAGGTAGATTGGCTATTGTCTATAGAGCGGCGCACTGAACAAAACTCAAAGGCGTTCCCATTGGCTTGAAGCGATATGTGTGCTGAATGCAGAAGGAACTAGTGATGTTAGGAAAGAAATTAAATCATATTCACGGAATGAATGATGATTAGTGGGCGAAGCTCGAGAGGGGCAGATCACCGGTAAACGGTAACTCTGCCGTGGAAAGTTAGCCCATTACATCATTATAAAGATCTAAGACTGTGTGTATGTTATGCAAACCAACTTTTATTAAAGTTAATTCAATGCAGAAAAAGCTAACGACAAGTCATCACCAAAATATTTGTGTCCTCGGCCCATATTTTGACAATATGATTTTATATGTAACACTAAAGGTTTAATTGTTATAAACGTCGCAACATGGACGACATTCTGAAGCTAGGAGACGCGAATGATTTTATTGAAAGAAACAGAATTCTGTGGATAAGAGCTCGTTGCTGTTTCAATGTTTCGCAATGTTGCGAGCCTTGTTGATGGAATATGTAAAGTTTTTTGAACGTAGCACGGGAAGGAGCTTTGGTGGTTGAATAAGCAAATGCAAATTGTGCTACACATTCCTATACTGTACACAGTATTCCCGCGTTCGAGAACTAAACCCCAACACCACAATCACCGTATGTCTTTCAGTCTGCATCTCTCATGTGGCACTACACGGAGCACCTGAAGCGTAACACTGTGTCCGCAAACATTCGAGAGCAGCGATTAAAATGGGATTGGTGCAGAAGAAATTATTCTTCATTAGTACGAACGTTTGTGAAAAAAAAAAACCCTCGCGTTTAGATGGATGGCTGCACTGAAACAATTTCTCTGAGCGTATGTGTTCCCATTTTAAGTCTAGACTTGAGTGTGCAGAAACGAGCATGCTCCAAAAACACTACGTAGCTCTTACGCAATAAACATGAAATCCTGTTGGTACATAATGATAATCCGGGCTTACTTATGTAGGCAGACCTGTCTTAGCTGTATGTTGTTGATTTGTGGCGCTGATGAGGAGTAAGTTAGTACAAGGTTCGTTTGAGAAGTTGTTGTGGATACTCTGGTCCCTTAATTATATCATTCCTGTTCACGTTGCGAGCACGTAGTATGGCATCGTCAATAATGTCTTCCGGATAATTTTGTTTCAATAAAGATTTTGCTCTATGTGTTCTGCGTGTCTGTGAAATTCCCGCATATCGGTGCATATTCTTCGGTACTGGTAGGCGCGAAAATATGGAATACCCGTTTTGCAATGCTTTGGGTGGCTGCTGTTGAAATGTTGGTACATTTGACGGTCTGTAGGCTTTTTGTAAAAGTTTGTTGACAAGCGGTCATTTTTGACCATGACAGAAGTCCAAGAAGTTAATGCTTTTTTTAAATTTTGTGCGTGAATTTACTTGACGGGTGGCACTTGTTAAAATCCTCTATGAAGCGGAAAAGACTTCCCTCATCGTGGTTCCATATCATAAAAATATCGTCTAAGTATCTTCTGTAGTAGAAAGCTTTCAAGGTGCGTCGCTCAATGAATGGGATTTCAAGTGAAACCATAAAGGTGCTCGCGAAGTTTGGGGCCATTTTCGTGCCCATTGCAGTGCCACTGACCTGAAGGAAATGCTTGCCATTGAACTCAAAATGGTTATAATTTAGTACAAGTTCAAGAAGTGTAAACAGTACCTCACCACTTACACTCGTTGATGAGTCAGATTTTACATATTCAGAAACCATGGCCGCTATTTCGTCATGGTGGGGTATGTTGGCGTCCATGGTCACCATGGTCACCAGAAAACTACCGCCTGGGATGTCGAGACTTGAAGTTTCGCATATGAAGTGATTTGTGTCCTTTAGGTAATAGGAAAAATTTGGGGGGACGTTTTTTATTAAGGAATTATTGAATTCTGAAACATTTTCTGTTGATGTGCTGTTACTGGATACTATCGGACGTCCCGGATTGCCTGCCTTGTGTATTTTGGGGAGCAAATAGAATCGACCGGGAACAGAATGGGCCGGTAACATTACTTTTAACACTTTACCGGTAATTTTCTCCTCCCGGCGGAAATTATTTAGGGTTACTTTTATCTCCCTTTCAAATTCGGGAGTCGGGTGCGTTGGAAGTTCTTTGTAGAATTTTGTGTCTGATAGTTGTCGTTCCCCTTCCTTTAAGTAGTCCGAAGTGTTTAGAGTTACTATGCAGCCCCCTTTATCAGCTGGTTTGATGGTAATTTCAGTGTTTTTTCGTAGTTCATCGAGTGTTTTTCGTTCTGAGAATAGATTGATTGGTGGTGACAAGTCATGGTGTCCAGGTGAGCAGAGGGACAAACACCTCGATATGTATATATCAGCAGTTCAAAAAGATATCATCAGAGCGTATGAAAAAAATCGGCCATCTCGAAACAACATATCAAAGTCAGTCTTTCTTCTTATTTACATTCCATTGCTTCTAATAACTTCCCTTGTACATTCCTTGGCATTACTGTCTGTTAGATCTCATTAATATTGTGTTAAAACACGGAAAAACGAGCCCTTAGGTATACACTTCTTTCCCTTATTTCATTGAACGAGGGTCTCGTAATGGCAGACTTGGTTTGTTTAGGTTGTAAAAGAGGGACAATTAATCAGCTTCCCGCTCATAATAAGTTCACGTGCTACGTGACGCCAAACATGCGCATAAGAGTGTTTTCACACTCGTCGCTTGGCTTATAGATGGCGCTGACTGTCACTCCTACTTCTAAATTCACATATAAACCCCAAAAAGTGGATGGAGGGAAGGCCGCTGTGGTAGCTCAGTGGTTAAAGCATCGAAAGCGTTATTCGAAGGTCGTAGGTTCGGTTCCTGCCCACGGCTGGTTATTTTTTCATGCACTTTTCTTTCTTCCTATTTACATTTCATTGGTTTTAATAACTTCCCCTGTACATTCCTTGGCATTACTGTCTGTTATATCTCATTAATATTGTGTTAAAACACGAAAGAACGAGCCCTTAGGTATACACACACACACACACACACACACACACATATATATATATATATATATATATATATATATATATATATATATATATATATATATATATATATATATATAACAAAAATTCAAGAATAGTTCCCACTCTACGTGCTTTCTTCGCATCTGCTACATCTCAGCGGATGCGGAATAACCTCATACGTGGAACAAAAATAATAGAACTAATATTCAAACCGGCCTGAAACTGACGGGGTGGGGTGGGGGCCGTATTCAAAAGTCTTTTAATCTTACAGAGCACACATTTCGTAAAAGAAGTTTAAATCAGCACTGAACTTCACCTCTCACAACAAACAAGAAAAGCAACAAACTAAAAGAACACATTAGGCTACCGACGGTTAAAATTCATCAGTGAAGAATGAACTCTGCCCCACGTGTTAGCAGCAAGGGCAACATTGTAGAACAGAACAAAAGCATTTTTCCCGGTTCGATTGCGGGTGGAGTTAGCTTTTCCTGCACATTCTTCCCCCTCAAAAACTCACATGGGGCTGCCATCTCATTTTTTTTTTGTCACCGGTATTACCTGCTCTATGGTTATGGTGCATGAGAATTGGCTGTTTACGTCACAAAAAAAATGCTGACCTGCACGTCACAGGAGGACATCATGGTCGTGGCGGCCTCATACTGATAAAACCCGCGTTGATGGCCAAATACTTGCTATAACAAGTTGACATAAATTAATTAATTTTTTTATGGGCGAAGCTCCTAAAGGTTTATTCTCTCTGATTTTTTCTCTCCTTAAAGGGGCACCAGTTCGTCCCTCGTCGTAGTCGTAGTGCGTAACCAGTTTTACGCTTTTATCTGCAAGGTGTTGCCGGCGGGACATTTCTCCTGTGCGTTGTTTAACAATAAAAAATTCGCAGCGTGTGCGTTAACTAAAAGCCGAATCCTCCTGTCTTTCATTCCCAATTAGAAGCCATTGGCATGTACATTGAGCTCCATCTGACAAGAAAGGGTTGCTAGGTTGTATTCGCTGGGCGTAACCTTCTTGGTTTTATAAAGGTTTAGCGAGCGTTGGGCCGCAGTGCCGTGAATACAGTGAACTAGTATATACCATGAACTCGAGGTGGTTAAAGGTGGGAAGTAGACATGAAGTGCAAGCCGTAAGAAAATGTGCGTGTGCAATTTCTCGTTTCATCCTTGGAATGTCAACTGGATTGCGGTGCTTCTATATGCAGAATATATGATGAAAAGAGGCGAGGTTGTGGTACATGTAGTGTTGACTTGATGGATGAATGAACACACAGACAGATGCATGGATAAACGCGCATGTATGGCTGCACGGACGGATGGACGCATGGACGGACGCAGGGGTGGATGCATGGACCAGCGTAGGGACGGGCGCACGAACAGACGCACTCACGGACGGGTGGAAGGACGCACGGACAGTCACACAGATGGGCGCATGAACGGACGGAAGCAAGAACGAATGTACGGATGGATGCTTAGCCCCACTCTCCTTCATCCACCACGTAGATATGCTGCCATTTTTTTTGCTTCAAAAGTTTACAACCCGTTACTTTGTGCAGAGCATATACGATCAACTCAAGTTACACTTGCCTACGCTAGCGATTTACACAAGAATATGTATCAAAACCCTCAGTGCGCGTGCGCATAAGGTACGTGCGAACAGCGGCATATAAAACGAATCTGTTGCTTCACTTGTTAGGGATACGGCAGACGTGTTGAAAAACTCGATTCCGTAAAGGTATTTAAATCAGGCTTTTATTGACCCTGCCTGAGGCCTTTAGACCCAGCTGATACTCTGATGAGCCGTTTTCTCCTCTCTGATTGCTGACGCTTCTTCTTCATCATCTAGTGGCTGAGCAGTGCTCGCGATAGAGCGAACACGTTTATAACTGAGTGAAGCGTGAAAGAGCATCAGCCCGTTTTGATGGTCGTTTTTCAGCTAAACTGACCGTGTCTCAGCAATATGCACTAACCGAAAACGCTTCATGTACCCAACGGTCCCGGGATCGAATCACGGGGCTGCCCTTTCGATAAGGACGAAAATACAAGAAACCCGTGTACTTCGATTTAGGTGCACGTCAAAGAAAAAAAAATCCAGATCCCTCCACTACGGCATCTCTCATAATCGTGTAGTGGTTTTGGCTCGTTGAACCAGAATTATCGTGTTAGGGGCGTAGGTGCTAAAGCCATTATTGGTCTGGGCCTACTAGCTCGCGGTACGTGACAGCCTATAGTTCGATGACTAACTCAGTAGGTGCGGACGGACAGACAGACAGACAGACAGACAGACAGACAGACGGACGGACGGACGGACAGACAGACAGACAGGCAACGAGACAGGTGGATGGACGGATGGATGATTCAGGGTTTACCAATAGGACCCTCGGAAGCTTCGCCCCACTCATCAACATTCTTTCCGTGGATATACTGTGATTTTTATAAAAGCCCAAAATCTATGCGGCTTCTGGCGCTTGCTCGCGACGCTACATCTGGACGGGGTTGAGCGAGTGCCATTAAAAGCACCTATTACTCCCAAAATAATTGACTACAGCCTTGGTTGTACAGTGTTAAAGCAGGTCTTTACGCTGGCAAGCACACGCAATGCACCTGTTAGGAAAATGGAATGCTGCCACAGTAATCATGCATGCAGGCATTGTGGTGAAAGAACTACTTCAAATTGATACAACATTGAAACGTGAAAATCCGTGGTGTGTAGCTGGACAAGCACGCTTAGAGACAGAATAAGCGCAGGCCTTATTGATGACGGGTGCAGAAGCACGCGAGTGAACATGGGAACTCACTTTTCATGCATGGCAAACATCACCACATGAGGCTGGAAATTCTTAGCAGGATGCCACACGCCAAGGAACAAAGTACAGATCACGACACGAGGTTTGCGAATGTCCTTACCAGAAAGAGGTCAATGTATGGTTATGCAGTTTTGATGCAGTCGAAATTACATAATTCAAGCACTGCTCAGAAAAACACCTCGCGACACGCTGTTCCTGCGGCTTCCTCAGCAAAGGTTCACTCTCAGAAATGACCGTACATAATCCGAGGCTCTCAGAGCTGCATCACTAAAAGACTTTAGAGGGTCTAAACAACGCAATGTTTTATATTCTCGGTGAAACGCATAACATAGTCGTAAAAAGTTCTAGTTACACAGAAAAAAATCCCAGCGTCACTCTTTTCCAAATTTGTGTTTTAGAGAATACACTACAGTATTTGTTTAATGATGCTGCACGTCAATTATTACGTGGCTGGTGTCGCCATAATGGTTTAAAAGTACGTTCATGACGCATATCGCACATTCATTTCATCACGCATGTGTTTCTGCATTCTGATAACGATGAATCTTCATGTGCGGCACAGGTGCGTCTCATATGACTCATGCGAAAATGTTCCACCCAGTTTACCGCCACTTCCTCATTGCGGCACCTTCGCAATGTTGCATTAAACTTGGCACGTGGTTAGCGCATGAAACTACGCAACTTGCACGAAGAGTAACGGCGACGCCTGGTATTATATAATGAGAGGAAGGTTGTTTCAGGATGTCACTCTGAATTCTTCCACTTCTAGAGAAAATTGAAAACTGGCTAAACGCTAGCCGCTGCGCGAAAGAAGCTATAGACTCTGCACAATCGGCGCAGGTACGTATTCATTCTCTTTGTTTTTCAGAAAAAATTTTCTGTAACCATAGATTTTTTTCTCGTGCAATAATTACTTCTGTTTAAGTATTGATAACGAGCATATGCTATCTTTTGTTTTTAATGAAAATCTTAGCTCTTGTGCAATTATACTTAGGGGTCCCTAGGGAAGCTTATAGTCGGTCGAAATTTGAGAAGGCGTCTTCAACAGCTTGTTTCATACGACATAATTTGAGTACGTACGGTAGTAAACGTTATTATATTGTTAGATGATTAGGAAATTTAATAATAGTATTATTGTGTAATATCAATGTAATAATATAGTAATATATGAATAATATTATTGTTGCCCCACCACGGTGGTCTAGCGGCTGAGGTACTCGGCTGCTGACCTGCAGGTCGCGGGATCAAATCCCGGCTGCCGCGGCTGCATTTCCGATGGAGGAGGAAATATTGTAGGCCCGTGTGCTCAGATTTGGGTGCACGATAAAGAACCCCAGGAGGCCGAAATTTCCGGAACCCTTCCTTACGGCGTTTCTCAGATTCATATGGTGGTTTTGGGACGTTAAACCCCACAAATCAATGAATCAATAGTATTATTGTTGTTATTATTACTATGACATCATCATCATCATCATTTTTGAGCTGGATTTTCACATCATATTGTATGTTAGCGTAAGAAAAATGATTGATTTCTAATCAACATGGCTGTCTCTCTTGCCGCTTGACTACCACAAATCTTGCTAGTTTCATCACCCAAATCGCCCCTCCTGTCTCTCAGACAGGGCAGGTTGACGTAGTCTACTGTGACCTGAGCACTGAGCAAGGCTTTTGACGTAGTGAGACACTTCGTTAGTCGTGAACCGCTTGCACAGCTATCTGCTTCATAGATCCAGTTACCTTGCCGTAAATGGCCAAACGTCTCCACTGCATGAAGTTACTAGTGGGGTCCCTGAGGGGTCGGTATTAGGCACACTCTTATTTTTAATTTATGTTAACGACGTGTCATTTGCAAATCGTTATTGTTTTCTTTTGTATGCCGATGACAAAGATATTTAGGAAAATTTATTCAGGTAACGGCCTTTGCTGGCTGCTGTCAGATTTGTGTTGTCTGAATGGTGCCACATTAATAATGTTTCCCTGAATACCTCAAAGATTAAATAATCGAGTATATCTCGCAAAACACCCATCATGCCATTTCCGCACTATGGTAATACCATGTTGCTATGTAGGGTTTATGAATGCAGTGATCTTGGTGTTTTTTTTATTTGATTGCATGCTCAAATCTTCTGCACACACAAACCGTACTCACAAGCGAGGCATTCATTCTTTCGGTTGTGTTCGCAGAATCTTGCGGTAATTCAGTCATAATACAGCTTTGGAGAAATTATACACCGCAATATGTTTTCCTATACTTGAATATGCTTGCCTTTAGTTTTGACTGGCATTCTATGATTTTCTTCTTGTCTTTCATGCTTCCTATTTTGCGATGCTTTTTTTTTGTCGGCGTGTTTACTCTTTTTCATTTAATTTTTTGTAAAGATTAATATAATATTTACTTTTGTTGTTTTATTTTGGTGTAAGCCAGCAAAAAGACACTAGGGTGTTCCTGGGCACGTGAAATATTTTTTTGATTGTTTAATAGTATTATTATATTATTATTACTATGCTAGCGGGAAATTTTTGGTGTGGTGGAAGCACCTAAAACAGTAGATGGATGATAAGAGATGAACTATCTCATGTCCTTGCGCACCATGTAGGTAGCGGCTTGAACGATATACTTTGCGGCTGCATTTTGTCACAGATGGAAGTCTTCGATTTTAACTGTTTCAACTGCTGAAGAATCGAAAAATGATGACGAGTATTTGCCGACCCACATTAACACGTTGATGAAAGCAATCCGAACTACTGCGCTTTGAGTGTGCATTGTTGTCAGTGCTGCTTCCCTGAAAATTATGGCCTTACCATTTCGTTCTTTCTTTCAGATCAACGCAAGTGATGCTTGGTTTCCTGAGGAGGCAGCTGCTCATTGTGGGCATCGTTGCGTTTGGTAAAATAACGTTCTTTCATAACGCAACTACGCTAACTTTCCCATTCAAGTAGTTACATGAAGATTAGAGCGATGCAGCGACTGTGCCATGTCGGTGGCCCTGTAAGCTTTGTCTGCCGACACGATAATCTCGTCGAAACACTCCTGCACAAGCGCAAAGACGACCTAAATCATTCACTGAATATGACGTGGTCGAGAATGCAGTTCACCTTGAAGTTACCGACAAGCTGTTGTTGAAGTACAATGTAGAGAAAATTTTTACTATCCTTTATGTACAGGATGTGAAGAACTGTCTACTTTTGATGCATATACACCACTGCTATAATGCCTGATAACAACAGTGCAGGTACCTTATAAATAAATAAATAAATAAATAAATAAATAAATAAATAAATAAATAAATAAATAAATAAATAAATAAATAAACGCTTTCCGAGAACCCAATTACGGCGCAATGATACGTGCATACTGTGAAGTTCGATACGTGCAGTGGTTGATTCCCAAAACGAGCGGATATTTGAAATCAATACTTTGCTGCCAGAGCCGACTACATCTTAGGAGACCCTATATCATGGACACGAATGTGTGACAGCCATGACAATAGACCACAGCCCCGACTAGAAAAAGCATGCATAAATGGCGGGCAGCTTTTGGGGAACTAAGTGTAACTTTCGCTAAACATGATTCTCTCTGCGTCAAGTAGTTTCGATAACAGAAAGCTATTTTCCTGTTCACTCTTTTCAGTGCCGTGTCATGAGTGTAATAGGTGGTTAAATGATCTTGGTAGTGTGTTAATCACAGTGGTTAGTCTCGAACCTCAGGCGGCCCCAGACATCGCTGCCGAAGCCAAAGTGCCACTGGAGAAGCTGCCACCGAAAGGGTGTGTTAGCCCCACTGAACACGCTCCTGCAATCATCACATTGATGCCGCCACGCCGCTTTGTTGCGAGTGTTTGACTTCTCCATCCAACTCACAACACTGCCAATAACACACGTGCTTGGGTACGACGCTACCAACGACGTAATTGATGGAGAGTGCTCTTTATACCGTTGCCGGACAGTTTTAGGGGCGATGCCCCTTGAGCAGTGGGGTCGTGCGTCCCCGATGCATGTAGTAGTAGTAGTAGTAGTAGTAGTAGTAAATAGCCATCTCTTGTTTATTCCTTGAATGTCCGCTGCATTGCGGTACTTGTATATGATGGATATATGGCAAGAAGATGGGAGTGTTCAATAGATGGACTAACGGACGGCTGGAAGCAAGGAAAGACAGATGAATGGAAGAATGGGTGGACTGATGGACACTTCGCCTCATTCATCATCAATCACTCCATGAATATGGTGTGATTTTTTTTAGCCATCCCAGCTTTTGCTGCAAAAAATCATAGCATATCCACCTGACGAGTGGCACAAAGCGTTCGTTTGCCCATCCGTGCGTTAGTAATTCTGTCCGTCCGTCCGTGCATCCATCTTCCTATTCGTACGTGCTTCCATCTATCTGTTCGTTCTCGCTTCTGTCCGTCTGCAGTCTGTGCGGCAGTATATGCGCCAACCCCTCCATGCCTCCGTCCATCCGTGCATTCGTGTGTCCGCGCGTCCATCTGTCCATCCGTCTATCCGCGCGTGCGTGCGTTCGTCCATCCATGCATTCGCCCTTGCGTTCATCCGTACGTTCATCCGTAACTTCACTACCACGTGACACTATTCTGGCTGTAAAAGTGCGGGTGTGATGTACAAGTGCTGCCTCGACAGAGCACTCAAGGCGGTGATTAAATTGTATGTATAGGGCTATGAACGTCTGCAGGTTACATATCACCGTATCAGCAAGAACCTTGGCGTCTATGTAGTAGGTATGCAAAAATAAAGATCCGTATATATATATATATATATATATATATATATATATATATATATATATATATATATATATATATATATATATATATATATATATATATATATATATATATATATATATATATGTATATTTATATCCGAATTTTGTGTCTGCCTCTTGAAAAAAACTCATTTGTTGTCAGTGACCACAACTGGCACATCTTTATAAATGTCTCTCGCAAGAATCTGAACAACCTTTCCTTTAGCAACTGGCAGGGGTTAACCACGTACATTTATATACTGCGACAAGAGGAATTGCCACGAGAATATGCGCAACGCTTCCCCCTCCCCCCAAAAAACTAAATAAAAACACCTATTACGCATACCCTTTCAGTCCATGAAACAGGTTGTAATGCAACAAATTTTGTTTAGCACGTGTTTTCTTAGGGAATAGATATTGTCATGAACTGTTACAGAGACGATAAGGGGAACAAGGACTGCTGCAATCTAGAAAAGCTTGAAATATTGTGCCTCTATCTGCTTTTACTAAAGAGGTGGTTGTGCGTGCTTAAGTGGCCAGAATAGTTCGTTTATCTAGCGTTTCATGGCAGCAGATGCAGTTAAAACGTGGCTTACGTGACGTACCCATGATGACATCTTGCAACACAAAATAATTCATAATGGTCCAGTTTGCTTAAGCCGTCTTGATAACGATTCAGTTGATTAAATGCTATTGTGCCACTCTAGAGCCCCTCTTCAGCGCATATTGCTCTTTCAACTCGTGTATGTTCCTCAGTCAATCTTTCTCTGTGCTGCAATGTTTAGCACAGGTCACAAGTGATTGGCGCAAGAGCCACAAAGGTTCTTGAGGACTGAACTACGTGCTTGACGTGGTGCCATCACCGATTGCCACGTTGCTTTCTTCAGGCTTTGTTATCTTCAGTGCAAACCGCACCAACGATCTTCGAGAAGCTTCGAGGCTTCAGTAGATCGTTTTGTTAAGATTACGCCCACTTCGGGAACGTCGCAGATTATTCGAGATCCTAGGCCGCCGCTAGCGATAACGATAGTATATTCAATGGCAAGAGTATACATGCCGACAGGCTTCGCCGCTTGTCAGTTGATCGATGGCCGACGCTCTGTTCGCCGCTATTAGTGCCTGTGGATCGCTGCAATCTGGCTTTCCTTTTACGTGGCCACAAGTTCAGCCAAACAAAAACGTTATTCTTCAAAGTACTGTCTGCTTCCTACCGTCAACGTCGCGACCCTGTGGCAATATCAATTTGAAGACACCAGTATTTCACATTCCTTTGGAGGAAGTTTTTTTACGAGCCCTTGGCCCATATTTGTTTTCTCTAATGATGTAACATACTTTTATTCGCAGCTGAGCTGTAGAGAATGCGCTGCACGTTTCAATTCCAAGCTCATGGGTGTGTGAATGCTTGCGTTGTGATCCAGCAAGTGCGTTCTCACTTTACAGCTCTCCTTGCCGTTGGGCAGACCAAAGCAAGTGAAGAGCCCATCCCTACCGGAGAAACGGAAGAACGTTGCGGCATCGTGAGCTTCCTCTGGGACATGCTCCGTAACGGGGCTGGCAAATTCATGGAAGGCGGCCAAAGTAGCCCGAGTGGCACAGAAACAGAAGGCGTTGAATAATCTGCACAATTCATTCCTTGATGCTAGGCTAGATGAATAGGCAAGACACTGTCTTGGAAAAGGTGGATGTTCATAAACAAACAGGTTGAAACGTTGATGTCTAAATATATATTTTGGAGAACATTGTGAGAATTTTTTACTTGAAACAGAAAGTATCTCACCGCAAGTGGTGCAATATTTAAAGAGTACGTGAAAATGCAAATCGCTATGTAGTTTCTGCCTTCGTACGATGTCATGGTGAACTTCTAACTTTAGTACTCCCATATGACAATTTTATTTGTGATACAAGTACCGTAGATTGCACTGGCACATCGATAAATGTTGTGAAAAGTTGCCGTATTTCTTAACGTCACAGGAAAATGAAAGGTCACAATCATGTTCTGAAGTACTGGTAGCAACGGCTCCCGGGGTATGTTCGAGAAGAAAAATTCACATTTTCACTTAGCGCTGGAAAGATGGGACTGTGATGGACGCCTAGTGAGGGATGCTATATCATGACAACGTGCGGTTCGTTAAAGATGCCCTGCAACACTTTTCGAGCATGGTCAGAAAACGCTGCCGATCCGTAGTAGATGCTCCCAGCAACACGCAAGCCAAATATATAGCGCAACACGCAGCTTCGATTTCCCATTAAATTATGAAAGTCAGCTAAAACGACTTTTTATTCTCTCGACAAACCACGGAATAAGCCCAAAAATCACTCGTAGTTAGCCAATCTATCAGTTATTGTCTGATTTGAACATGGCGCGCTCGGTGGTTGCAGAGGTCACCGCGAGAGGCCGTCACTCGTCCACGTGTGTGCGCGCGATCGCACTGCAAATGAAAAGGCCGCGTATTCGACGAAAACAAAAAAAGAAAAGAAATGGTCAAGATGACGTGGCGCGAATCACATTTTTTGTTTGCCCCGTTTGCCCTTCCCATCTCTCCCTGCTTAGCTTCCAGCGCTTTCATCGGGAGGAGAGAAGAGAGAATGTGACTGCAGCGTGTGGCAAATCTTTGTAACTCCGCTCGTACCGGACAGATTCTTAAAATTTTTGTGGCATTCACTTTGTGAGATAATTCGCTTTTCCAGCGAATTAATTTCATAGTTACTCGGAAAAGTGTTTCAGGGCACCTTTAACGGAAGCTCCCCGAGGGTTTGTGTATGTCAGCAACGCGCATGCGCAAACGGGGTGTAAACGTCACGGCAGAATGTCTAGAGGAGAGATGGGGAGCGAGCGTAGCCGTCTAGCAGAGCTGAGTGCGTCAACGTTGCGAGATGAGAGTCGGGGAGCATAGGAGAGGAGAGCGCGGGGGAAGGCGCGCATGCGCAGCGGAGCGCGGGCGCCACCAGATGGAGTGAGCTAAAAGGAGTTTAGGGGTGGACAAGCGCCACGTCTGGCAGCGGCTAGGAAACGTGGGACTACCTCAAGTGGCACAAAAAGCGAGGCAACGGAGCTCTACTCCGACGGCTTCGAGTCATCGGATGACGACTACACAGTCGTCATGAGCCGCAATGCAAAAAGGAGACTGCTACGAACATCGTCGATGGCGAGTTTATCCACCGTGCTGGCTACCACGCAGCGTTGGCCACACACTATACTCTTCATGGCTGTGGACCCTTCAGCCAGCCTACGGCGGCTTAACAGGCAAGTCGTCTCTGGATACCTCGAAGGACTCGCTCCAAATGAGATTAAGACGTCAGGTTCAACTCACAGAAGAATGATCTGGCAGTTGATGTTCTACACCGTAGTGCGCTGCAAAGCCTACAGAACATCTCGGAAATCGAGGGAGTCACAGTTAAATCTTTGATCCCCACTGACTGTAAGGGCAGTGTTGGCGTCATTTATGACGTGGACATTTCCATTCCCGCTGACGATTTTCCAATCTTGATAAAGCCAACTACAGACGACATCCTCATCAAGCACATCACATGGCTTGGTCAGTCACGTTGCCTGAAGATTTTTTTGAGAGAGACAGTCTTCCCCCACACGTCAAAGTTGGCCACGTTCACCACCAGGTCCGTCCATACATACCGAAGCCCTTACAATGATACAGATGTTTCAAGATGGGAAATGTAAAAGGCGTATGTACGTACCAGCAATGTCGTGTGCCCGCGGAGTGCCAAACCTCATTCAGAAGACACCTGCCACGCAACTGCGTTCACATGCCTCAACTGCCACGGCGCTCGTAAAGCGTCCTCTATAGATTGCCCGCGAGTGCGAAATGAACGCGTGGTGCTGAATTGCGTGATGCGCGAGAATTCAACGCACAGAGAAGCCGCTGCTACTATCAGGCGACGTCGGCGTCACTACAGAAGATCATCACGAAACGTGACATCTACCGATAGAGACACGTCATTTCAAGCAAGAACAACTGGCCCCCCATCATCAAGCTCTGCGAAGACGGATACACCAAAAACAG
Source organism: Rhipicephalus microplus (assembly GCF_043290135.1). Taxonomy (NCBI): domain Eukaryota; kingdom Metazoa; phylum Arthropoda; class Arachnida; order Ixodida; family Ixodidae; genus Rhipicephalus; species Rhipicephalus microplus. Next base: position 117,358,556 of record NC_134706.1, read on the forward strand.
AATCGGGGTTAACACCCCCACCTCGGGAAGAGTGGCCATCCCTTCTACGAACACAGCCTGTTTAAGAGGTGCTTTCAATCCCGCCAACCTCTATGCCTTCATAAACCACTGATGCGAAGACAACTGAGGAACGCCAGGTCATTAACATATTGCAGACCCTTATGAGCGCAATGCGCATGGTCCTAAGCAACATGAACACCCCGTCAGCGCAGAGCGCACTCCAGCTGCTGGACACCTTCAGTCCAGTGCTTGCAGCTCTAAGGTAAAATTTTTGCCCGCGACATGTTATCTTTTAGAGAGGAGGTCAAGAACGCATCTGTCCTTCAGTGGAATGCCAGAGGGATTAGGGCGCATATGTCCGTGTTCCGGCAATGTGTATTCACGAACCAGTTCTCCATAATTGTGATTTATGAACCGAACCTGTCAACTCACATGAGACTGTCTGGATATGAGTGCTTTATGTTTTCTACCCACGAAGAGCGCAGCAAGGTCGTTGTGTTCATACGGCGCGACATAACATGTTCATCACCCTGTACCCCCTGACAAAGAAAACCAATACGTTTGCCAAACAGTAAAAAACAACACCACATTCACAATCATCAGAGCCTACTTACCCCCATTAAGTCGTCTGGACCTTGAGCGTTTGCACGGAATTTCGAATTCATTTCTCCAGCCATGGGTGATAACTGGCGACTTTAATGTACACCAATACTTATGGGGAAGCTCCAGAGTCAACACTAGAGGTAGACAGTTAGTGTCTTTCGCTTCTGAATGTGAACTTATCCTCGTGAATGACGGCAGCCCTACTTATCTGCGCGGATTGGCCTATAGCAGTTGCCTGGACCCCACTTTCGTATCATGCTCGTTCGCCAGCAGAGTGCACTGGTTTTCAGATTTGGAAACAACGGGTAGTCACCACATTTTTACATATCTGAATATTGACGGCTTTCCAAGTCTCAAGTCCTCCGGAGCCATCCAGTGCACCGATTGGCGAAAATACAAGTTAATCATGGAAGACTATGTTAGCGGCTCACTCTTTAACCTAGAGGATGCAATAAAGAATGCCCTACAGTCGACCACGCGTTCGCTGCCGGTGAGTCCATCTTGCAGTGATATGGACATTGATCTCGAAAAACTCCGAGCGATTCATCGTCGTGCAGAACGACGTTATAGACGCACGAAGTCACTTAATAATCTGAGTGGCCAGACGCACACAAAAGAAAATACAGCGTCACATTAACAAGTTGGATAAGCAACGATGGGTATCTTTTTGCGAGTCTTTGGACCCCAGAAAGCCTCTGTCACTAATCTGGAAAACTGTCCGGGGTCTTCGTACAACCATTACTCAGCACTACCGATTCAAATCTCTGGCACTTTACTTACGCTGCAAAGAGATTGATGTTGCAGATTATTTCTGTCGAAGGATTGCGTGCGGGGCAAATTCAACTGGGACGAAGACGCCCGACATTTCTGTATCCTCACGTGATCCCCAAATGGAGTGTTCGTTTTCAATGGACGAACTAAAGGCTGCGGTTGCTTTGTGTAGACGTTTTTCAGCGCCAGGACCTGACAGCATCACTAACCACGCTCTGTGTCACCTAGGAGATCAAGCTCGGAAGGCATTCTTGCTGCTGTACAACCACTCTTGGCAAACTGGCATGGTTCCACAGAAATGAAAGTCAAGTCACCTGATTCCACTTCTCAAAGCCGGCAAGTCACATTTGGACATTTCCTCTCACCACCCGATTGCCCTCGTAAGCTGTGTGGAAAAATTTATAGAGAGGATGATTTTAACGCGCCTGTAATGGTACTTAGAGTTCTACAAAATATATCCAGATGCCATGTCCGGTTTTAGACGAGGCAGCTCATCAATTTACAATGTAGTTGACTTGGTAACATATGTAGAGCACCAGAAGGCCTTCAAACGGTTATCTGCTGCTCTGTTTCTTGACGTAAAAGGAGCATACGACAATGTCACCCACGAAGCCATTCTCAGCGCATTAGAAAGAGTGGGACTCGGTGGCACGATAAATACGTGGGTTCAGAGCCACCTACATTATAGATAATTTCACGTGCAGACAGAAAATGGCACGACACACGAGTACTATTGTAACCAAGGAGTTACAAGGCGGAGTGCTAAGCCCGATGCTGTTCAACCTAACACTCATTGGACTAGTTGGCAAGCAACCAAGCAGTGTGCGACTTTGCATTTATGCTGATGGCATCTGTGTGTCGACATCAGGTGTGACTCGACTTTAACTTCACACTCGACTTCAGAAGGCAGCATCAGTGACATCGCACCACCTACACAAACAAGGGCTCGAAATCGCAAGCGGAAAGTGTGCAGTCGTGGCTTTCACCAGAAAATAAATGTCCGCTTACGGCATATCAATTAACGGGCAGTTCGTGTCATGCAACCGGAGTCACAGGTTCTTGGGAGTCGTAACCAACTGAAACATGCCTTGAACCCCACAAGTAAACTACGTGAAAAAGCGGCTGACCGCCATTTGTCACTTTTTCAGGTTTCTTGCCTGGGGAAAGTGTCTGTCGAGTTTGTGTATCAGCTGTACAAGGTATTATTTATTGGATTCTTGTGGTACAGCCTACCTGTTATATCTAACACGTGCAAAACAAACCTGCGCACAATCTAAAATATTCAAGCCCAGGCGCTCAGGATATGCCTTGGATTACCCCGTTGCGCATAGACAGCTGAAACATTTGCCATTGCACAAGACTACTCGATCACGACACACATCACCATTGAAACGATGCGTACGTACCTCAGGCAACGTGCTAAAAATCCTTCCCACCTCTTGGCAACCCCCGCTACAGAGAGGCGCCGCACGAAATTTAGTGCAATTGTCTGTGCAATCGTGCGTCGTTTACGGCAGGTTTTACGCCTGCTGGGAAACTGGTGTATCCTCCGTGGTGCCTGACACATTCACAAGTACGTCTTTCAATTCCAGGAATACAGAAAAAATCACATTTGCCTTTGTCAGCTTTAAAACAATTAAGCCTTCACCTCCTGCACGAAATGTACAATAACCACATGCACATATACACCGATGATTCAACCACAGCGTCTGGTTCTAGCAGTGTGGTGATGATTCCAGCAAGAAAAATTACTCTGCGATTCAAGCAGTCACACGTACCTCCGTCCACGGCAGCAGAACTTGCGGCTTTGTGTGGCGCCCTAGAGTACATAAAATCCCAAAGACGAGTAAATGGGCTATGTTTTCCGACTCGAAACCGGCCCTACAGAGCATGCCGTCAGTTCTTCGACGAGGTTGTCATGAACAGTCAACTTACGAGGTCGTCAAGCTTCTTCACCACGTCACAGAAACAGGCCACGAGGTCAAGTTTCAGTGGCTACCTGAGCATTGTGGGATCAGTGGCAATGATTCTGCAGACAACGCGGCTCACACATCGTACCCACAAGAGCACACCCTTCCGATTTCTTCGTCAAGGACTGATGCTGCAAAGCAACTTCATCAACCGGCACGTAGTCTGTGTCTGATGGAGTGGAACACCTCAAGCATAAGACATACGAGAATATACCTAATAAACTCTCAACTGGAACTTCGACCTCCATCCGGACTTCATCGACGTGAAGCTTCGCTTCTTTGTCACCTTTGGTTGGGGGTTGCCTTCACAAAAGCATATACAACCCTCATCGGAATAACAAACAATTCAGAGTGCGACTTCTGCTGCACCAAAGAAGATATCGACCATCTGATAAGCCATTTCCCCCGATATGCCTCTGAAAGACAAAATCTTTCGGACGCGTTGCGACAATTGGACGATGGGTGACTTTGTATGCAGACGCTACTAGAACACTGTCCTCGCCATGCGTCTGCTCAAAAAGCAGTCAAAGCTGTCTTGGGCTTTTTGAGGGCTACAGGCCAACGTGACCACCTTCGACTTTTGTGTAGTGTCACCGCTGCATACGCGTCAGCCCACTGACTGACAATCCTTTTTAGGGGCGAAGCTTCTTATAGCGACACTCATTCGTCCCTCGTAGCCATTGAAGTAACTACCAAATATAAAATTTTGACCTTCAAGGTGGTGCCGGTTAGAGATTTCTTCTGTGCGTTGTTGAACAATAACAAATAGTGATGAATGTACATGCCAATGACTCCTAATGGGGAATGAGAAACAGGAGCGTTTGGCCTTTAGTTAACACGCACGCTGCAATCCCCATTAACAGCCATTGGCATGTACATTGATCACTATCTGACAAGGAAGAGTTGCTACGTTATACTTGCTTGGTGTAACCTGCTTAGTTTTAGAAAGGTTTAGCGAGCATTGAGTCGCAGTGCCATGAATACAATGAACTAGTAGATACCATGAATGGACTCGGGGTGGTTAAAAGTGGGAAGTAGATACGAAGCGCAAGCCGTAAAAAAGTAAAAGCTGAATTCTCCTGTCTCTCATTTCCCATTAGCAGCCATTGGCATGTACATTGAGCACTATCTGACAGGAAAAGGTTGCTACGTTATACTCACTGGGCGTAACCTCCTTGGTTTTAGAAAGGCTTAGCGAGCGTTGGGCCGCAGTGCCATGAATACAGTGAACGTATATATCGTGAACTCGAGGTTGTTAAATGTGGGAAGTAGACCCTAAGCGCAAGTCGTAAGAAAGTGTGCGTGTGCACTTTCTCGTTTAGTTCTTGGAATGTCCGCTGGATGGTGGTGCTTCTATATGGGGAATACATGATGAAAAGATGCGAGATGGTGGCACTTGGAGTATTGAATGGATGGATAAACGGACACAAAGACAGGTACATGGATGGACGCATGAACGGACGCAGGGGCAGACGCACGAACAGACGCACGCACGGACGGGCGGATGGACGCATGGACGGTGACACAGACGGACGCATAGACGGACGGAAGCAAGAATGAATGGACGGACGAATGCTTCGCCACACTCTCCATCATTTACTCCGTGGATATGCTGCCATTTTGTTCTCTCTCTTTCTCTTCTCTTTCCTCTCTCTGTAATCTTTATGTCCCCTTCCCAGTCCCCCAGCGTAGGGTAGCAAATCGGGCATGTGCCTGGTTAACCTCCCTGCCTTCTCTCTTGTTGTTCATCTACCCCCCCCCCCCCCTGACTGATCAAGAGCTGATACAATCAGTGCTCTGACTTTCTATGGCAATAGCTGATTGATTTACACGAGTGTCTGTGTCTCATAAATCAGCACCATGCTCTCAAAGAGGGCTTGGCACCGAATTGTCCGTCAATGGGCTGAGAGGTGGCCTATGATTACGCATGTCAGAAAATTGCTCCCGTGTTTTTTATTGCTTCGTAGTCCACGCGATGCTTCAACTGTTCTATGTACAGGACGACTACGAGAGCGGTATGCTTTGTATCACTCCCTGTTGACTTGCCAGTACTTCTCCCCGAGCTGGACCTCGCACCCTGTGTCCACTTTGCTGTTGTTGACACGCAGGCACACCATCAGTTCTCTAAGAGGGGCAGAACACATGTAATATGCCTTAGCACTAGGAAATCTTTTAGGGGCGAAGCTCCTTAAGGCGTGGGCTGTGCGTCCCCTGTAGCCTGTATGTAGCCACCTCTAGTTTAGTTCTTGCAGTGTTCACTAGATGGCAGTACCGTCCCCTGTATGTAGCCACCTCTAGTTTAGTTCTTGGAGTGTTCACTAGATGGCGGTACCGTCTCCTGTATGTAGCCACCTCTCGTTTAGTTCTTGTAGTGTTTACTAGATGGTGGTACTTGTAGCTGATGATGAAAAGATGCAAGATGTTATAAACTAGAAAGCGGTACTTGTAGTTGATGAAAGACGCGAGATCTTATACAGGAACCGCTCTCCCTTCGTTTCACAGACCATAAAGCCGTCATAATGAAGGGACATCGCAAGCCATCCATCGTCTAAGAACAAATAAAAGTTGATTTGTGTATATACACACACAGCGTTTCTCACGTCTTTACATGATGATCGACTGGGCAAATTACATGGAAGATTCACAGTTTACCGATGAATCCCTCCGGAGCTTCGCCCATTCATCATCATTCACCCCGTGAATATGCCGTAATTTTTTTACGCTTGTGGTTCAAGCAACGCCGACATTGAACCACTTGGATTTGACGTTGTAGGCTCCCATCTTAAAACTTCTGTTTTTTTTTTGCGCCCCTGTAGTTTGCCACAGGTAAATTTATTATTTCTGCAACCACTCTAAATGCAAAATCGCCAACTAGGCCAGATGCAAACAACGTGTTCTGAGAGTTAATCAGAAGAACGTAGGAAACACCAGAGGTTTAGGGGCTAAGCTCCTCTTAGCCTAACCTTGTCCTGGATGCGTCAGGCGTAACCGACAGAAGAAGAGACGAGAAAAAAATTGGCCCTGTATCTGCATGTTAATCTGCAATTGTCGTCGAAAGACGATAGACTTGCGTGTGGAGAGAGTGAACAAAACACTTATTTGATGCTCTGCGCAAGAAAATCAGTGAATAGTATTCGGGAGGCGCTTCGTTATAGTGCCTCAAGCGTGCAGCGGAGGTGAGCGAGCGCATAAAATTACGTCACACGTGAGACATGAGCGCCATCTGGCAGTTTTTTTTGGGGAAACGAAGCGCGTGGCTCTGAGACGGGTGGGCGCCACCGTCTCAGAGGTAATAAGGTGTAGAACGCAAGGTGACGGGTAGGTGCCACGACCGTCTCGTCTTAGCAAAGCGTTGAAAACACGCCTTTTTGTGCAAGCGTTATATGTTCAGCGCAGCGTGATAAGAGCTATGGTCCTTAAAATTACTTATGAATGCCTTTTCTGATAATAAACGCATATGCAGATTATATACGTGTTGTTATGGTACCCCAGACATGCGCGAAATTGCTTTTCAATTGACAACTGCACAAGTATGAACGCTTAATCTTGAGCAACATTGGTGGGCGCTGCGGATGGGATCGACCATTTCAAGTACCCGGTGCGGTTAAAAGTGGTCAAACAGACAAACTTTTAGACAGACGGACAGGCAGACAGACAGACAGACAGACAGACAGACAGACAGACCAAAAAAATTGGCAGCATATCCACGGAGTGAGTGATGGAGAGTGGGGCGAAGCATTCGTCCGTTCATTCGTTCTTGCTTCCGTCCGTTCATGCGTCCGTCTGTGTGACCATCCATGCGTCCATCCACCCGTCCGTGCGTGCGTCTGTTCGTGCGTCTGTTCATGCGTCCGCTCTGGGTTCTTCCATGCATCCACCCCTGCGTCCGTTCATGCGTCCATCCATGCATCTGTCTGTTTGTCCGTTCGTCCATCTATTGAACGCTCCAAGTACCACCATCTCAGATCTTTTCATCATATATTCCCCATATAGAAGCACCGCCATCCAGCGGAGATTTTAAGGACTAAACGAGAGGTGGCACACGCTCACTTTCTTACGGCTTGCGCTTCGGGTCTATTTCCCACTTTTAACCACCTCGAGTTCATGGTATATGTAATTAGAAAAATCGCAGCATATCCACGGAGTGAATGATGATTGGTGGGGCGCAGCTTTCGTCAGTCTGTCTGTCCATTCGTTTTTGCGTCCGCCTATCTGTGTGATCCTTGGTGCATCCGTCCGTTTGTTCATTCGTCTGTCTGTCCGTCCATCTCTTTTTGCGGCCATCCCTCTGTCTGTCCATCCGTCCGTGTGCCCCTCTGTCTGTCCGTCCGTGCATGTGTCAGTCCGTTCGTCCGTCCATATGTCTAGAGAAAACTCCAAGCACAGCCATCTCACATCTTTTCATCATGTATTCATCATGTACAAGTGCCCCCATCCAGCAGACATTGTAAGGACCGCTATTTCGGGTATGTGCCACTGGTGGTTGCGTACTACAAGGGACGCACAAGACACGCCATAAGGAGCTTCGCCCCTAAATTGTCTGCGTCGAAGGCCCCCAGAAATACTATCGTATTTAATAAGGAGGCAGTACCTCTCGAACAGTATAATAGACGCCGCTGCTTCATTGAAATACCTACCAACTACAGTTGAGTGAGGATATTTTACTTGGCGCTGTGCCGCTTCTCTCCGATTGACTGCTGCACAAGGGAGAAGTGCTTCTCTCAGTCTTTTGGATTGTCGTCGTACATGGCGAATCATTGGTGTGGCATGAACGAAGCAGAGCGGTGGGCGCGGAGCACCGTGGTAGTTCGTTCTCGTCGCCTTGTTTGTGGGGCATGAACGAAATGGAGTGGAGGGTCTCGGCGGCTGGTGCTCGTCGCCAAAAAATCAAGAAGACGACACATAGGCAGGCAGGTGAATAGACACACGGACGAACGCATGGACATATGCATGGACGGACGGATGTATGAATGCACGCATGCATGAATGGATGGATGGTATGATGGCCAGACAGACAGACAGACAGACAGACAGACAGACAGACAGACAGACGGAAAAACGAACGGATGGACGGATGGACATACAGACGCTGTTACGAAGCGCGCCTCCGACGACGTTACGAAGGGCGCCACGAAATCTCACCGCTGCTGTCACTGTTACGAAAGACGGCGACGCCAACGCGGTCCCGAAGGCGCCATTGCACCGATCTCCGCCGACACGGTCACCAGCCGTTTCGTAGCGTAGGTTTCTGAGCTCGCGACTGTTTCTGCGCAGAGCCAATAGACGAGCGGACGAGACGACGGTGAGTTAACAAGGTTTATGTACAGCATATATACAGAGGCGTTACAAATTCGGCACTGGGGCCGACAGTTTAGAGACTCGAAGAGCCGAGCTCTCTTCTCTGACACATAGATCTTCTCCTCGCTGCGCGCCACAGGGCTTTTTTTTATATGCACCGGGTGGATTCTTTGAATAACCAAATGTCCATCCAGAAGCGCCGCTGGTCGTGACGTCAGAATCCTCCAATGGGGTCCCCGCTGGGCCGCGTTATTCTCATCAAAATCGGAGCCGCTGCACTGCACGGGGCTGCACCCAAGGACGAGAGACGTCACCACGCATTGCGTAAGACTCGCCACACAGGAAGGCGCCTACTGCTGCAACAGTGTCGTCGGCTGAGGTGGCTCGCTGTGCGTCGCGCGACAGAGAGGCGCCACCGCGTGATGACGCCGTTGAGTTGTTTGCGTCAGGCGGGCTCACTGCTGGCCTTGACACAGATTGCCTTTTTCAGAGACATGGACGTTCGCTGTGGACTCGCAGGTATACAAACACACAGCCAGACGACCGGACGAACGGATAGACAGAGAGAGAGACAGACAAACAGACGCTTGGACGGACGCTTCACCCCACTCATCGTCATTCACTCCATGGATATGCTGTGATTTTTTGTTCATAGCGTGGAATTGTTAGCGCAACCTAATACACACTTAAATCTTTAAAATTACGTACCTATGTTTTTTCTAAATAAAAAGACACACTGCTTAGCACCTACGTATTGATGTTGCACCTCTAATATGCGTAATAATTGCCTTTTGATTGACACTGCTCACAAGTATAAGCGCAGCTACCATATCGCAATAGCTAAGCTTTGAGAACGGGCTTAACGTTCACCGGGTGGCTGAATAGCTGGACTTACACCAACAGACGGAAAGACCAAAATTTTTGCGTTGAAGTATCCTAATGAAGATTATCATTTTTAAAGGACAGATAGAGCCCGTGTTGCTTCACAATGATAATGTTTCATCTAGGACACTTGGTGGACCTTGACTCTAATAGCTTGCTGTAAGAGCGTGAGCAGTTTGCGCAGGCATGTGACGCTGCGTCATTTCTGTTGCCTTCACGTGATCACGTGATCTTTCTTTTGAACTACTTTGCTCTGTACGAAGCCGATTTGCACCAACTAACCCACCTCTCGTCTCTTGTACTTTTCATTTGAGTCACCATTACTGCATTACACGTAAATACAACGAGAAAAATATCCTATACAATCGCTGTCTTTATTGTGTTCTCGTTTAATTATGGGTGGATTGTAGGTTCTTGCAGATTCTCGTTCCTCCATCTGGTGCGCAGCGCACGCCATGGAGCTTAGTGAGTGAGTACGTGCCCAATGTGAATAAATGCTAAATTTACTGCACAGGGTGGTCCCAGAGACGTGTCAACTGTTAATAAAGACAAAAAAAGGTATCTACGTAATAAATCTGTCATTCTCTTCACTTAGGCAAAATTCTTCTTTGGATGTGTACAAAGAATAACTACGATAGTCAATATGGAAACAAACCAAATGAAACTTTTTAAACAGTGGAAATAAGTGATTGACGCAAATGGGGGAAGTCGCTTCTGTGTATAGCCCATAGCTACTTTGAAATTTCCGAAAGTCGGCCACTGGCGATCACCGTGGGGCGAGGAAGAGTGCCTCATTCAGAAGGCGAAACTGAAATCGATGGCCATTCAGTAGATCTACCGTATACTTCCAAAATGCCACCTATGACGGCACTCTTTTGCTCACCGTAATCAACCGCCAATGTGCATACTTCATTATGGGACAACGCGTTCTCGCACACTCACACTTGAGAAGCGAAGTGAAAACGAAAACACCGGAGAGCCTGAAAATAACGTTCGTACAGGTCGAAATCTTAGAAATTCGCTCTGCCCACTGCGTATGCCGCTGCTGCCTTGACTATTTTGAAAATTAGTTCCATTTTCCATTCCAATTTAGTAACAAATTCGAGTTTTTCATGCAAATTATTGAAAAGAAATAGTTCGCACCTTTTCAAAAGTTGTTTCAGAAGAAACACCAGCAGAAACGACACGACCTGTCGGACACAATGGCAGCCCTGGCGGCGAATTCCGCAGGCTGTGCAAAAGAGACACCCGTTGAAGTATGCCTGCTCGTTGCTGCTGCACCTTCTGATTCCAATGATGCCAGTGATCATATTCCTAACCAGGCTCTCGATGAACGATTCTTGATGTGGCCGGGAAGCGTCGTCGTGCTTCAGGGGTCGTTTGCGATTTGAGTCCATGCGAGCCACCGCCTACGGCTATGCCACCAAGTTGAATCTGCGGCCTGCTGTTTACATCACGTGGTTTCAACTAGTGCAGCCAAAGTAGTCAAGCGGAAAGCCATCGAAAAAATTACTCTGTCGATTTTCGTTGCATCGGTCTAGCGTCGTAGATAGGCTGCTTAGGCGGCAAAGCCAGTGAATGTCCAGTGAATTTTACCGCTTTCGCTCCCTTCGAGGTCAAGTGTGAACACGCATTTCCTGTCGAATGGTCGCTTATCGACGGTCGCTTATTCTTCACCAGCGATGCGAGAGAAACAGTGTCGCGATTGACGGTGTTGTTGAAGTGAATGCTAGATGCACTGTTTAGTGCGTCGCTTTTGGTTTGGCCCGATAAATTAGCCAGACCTTGCTACGCCGCGTTGATTAGGGTGGGGTGAAGTGCGACAAAAGTGTGGAAATAGCGAACAGTATTTTTACCCTTTACCACTAAATATCAAATATAGAAGCTTTAGTTGGGTACAAGTCATATGCTGGATAACTATTGTCACAGTGCGAGAGTACACAAAAGGTGGAATGAATTATATTTACAGATGATACAAGAATTCCACAGAGTCCTTCGGCCTAGATGGCTTAGCGCGAACAGCAACATGACCTCCTTTTCAATTGTCATCTTCGTCTTGATGAACCATTCCTGGATGTTCATAATGGCTTGTATCATGTAGCCACTGCCTCTAAAAGTGTCGTGGCGGCGTTAAAGAAAGCGTACGACCCTGCGCAGAAAAGTACGGCCCAAGGTGGGAGACGTGTACAAAAAAAGTATGGCTAGAGGCGGGAGAGATGTAAAATATTAGTAGACGGCACAGACGATGACGATATCCAATGGAGCGATCTCATAGGTGAGCTCCGTCAGTTTGCGCAAGACTTTGTAAGGCCTGTTGTAGCGAGCGAGGAACTTCGACGACAGACGAACGTGGCGGGAAGGAGTCGAGAGGGTAAACAACGATCTAGACAGCTTGGTGAGTGCTGCCGTATCGATCCTTTTGAGAGAGCTACGAGGCAGAAAGGTGATCCCGTATGATTTAGCGACCCGTTCGAGCTCGAGTAGTTCCATATCGCGAGTACTAGGTAGAAGTGTACGTATCTGATGGCAAAAGAGTGTCAAAGGCGAAGTGGGGTGACGGTCGTACAACAGATATAAAGGGTGAAAGGCCAGCGCTGTCGTGGCGTGACGAGTTGTAGACAAGCGTCACGTAAGGCAAAGTGACATCCCAATCACGGTGATCAGCAGCAACATGCTTGGATAGCATTGTCATCAGTGTGCGGTTGAGGCGCTCAGTGAGTCAATTTGTTAGCGGGTGGTAGGCAGTGGTGAGTTCATAACATGTGGAACACTAGTGAAGAATGTCATTCACAACCTTGGACAGAAATGAGCGGCCATGGTCGGTCTGCAGTTGACGCGGCTCTCCATGGTGGAGAATTACGTAGTGACGGAGGAAGTCCGCGACATCAGTAGCACAGCTTCTTGATAGCGCTCACGTGATCGCATACCGTCTAGCTTAGTTTGTAGCCAAGACTACCCACTTATTCCCAGTCAGAGACGTTGGGAAAGGTCCAATGAGATCGAGGCTGACGCGGGAGAACGGGTTTGTTGGAATGCCGATAGGCTGAAGTGGGTCAGGTGTTGCCAAGCAAGGATGCTTGTGGCGTTGGCAGGACTCGTAAGATGCAACTTATCGGCGCACAGCACGGTAAAAGCCTGTCCAGAAGAATTGACACCGTACGTGGTCATACGTGATGGCTGCTCCGAGATATCCAGCAGTTGGGCATCATGAAGTGGTTCGAGCACAGTGCAACGGCGTGTTGGAGGAAGCTCTGGGTCTTCGGTGCTTGTGTTGCGCCGGTAGAGAATTCCGTCACGGAGCGCGAACAAGCGGAACTAAGGGTCTGAGGGGTGAGACAGTGTACGATGGACCGCAAGTAGGCATCACTGAGTTGTTCACTGCGTATGCCCGTGAAATCAGAAATGGCGTAGGCACAGGCATCTGAATTGTGCGCCGACTGTTGAGGGAATCCAAGGAATGGTGAAGGAGACAGTAGGTATCCTGGTGCATTCGCCAGACTTGTAAGTACCGTCAAAGCTATATACCTGTAGCTTCAAGGCCGAACGACCAAGGTGTCCAGAACGATGTTTGACGGAGGACAGCCAGCACAAGGCATGGTGATCCATGATTAGCGAAAAGCGGTGGCTGTACAAGTATGGTTAGAGTTTTTCAACTCCCCATACAAGAGTGAGGCACTCGCGCTCAGTCATAGAAAATTCGCACTCTGATGGAGAGAGGAGGTAACTGACGTAGGCAATTACTTTATTTTCACCTTGTTGCCACTGGACGACGACTGCACCAATACCGTTTTCGCTTGCATCGATGCGAACTTCAGGAGGCGCTCAAGGATATAATGCGCCAAGATAGACGGGGAAGCGAGCAACGCAGTAGGTCTGCGAAACGCATTGGCTTGCTCGGAATTAAAAAACAAACAAAAAACGGCGTACACTCTAAGGCAAAAGGGTGTTAAAAGGGTGTGTGGTTAGTCCTATTGGGGAATAATGGAGCTGCCACAACCATTTATTCTTTTAAGAACTAAGGGCACCGGTTCTAACAGTGAGTCCCCACAGACGAGCTCAAGGGACTAACGTTTAGTCATCTCCCTTACACCTTAATGAGTAACTGTTAGTCCCACAAAGCACCTCAAAATACTAACATTTAGTGCTCACATTTCCACCTAATAGAGCTACTGTTGATCCCCATATTTACACCTTACTGGGCAACCGTTATTCCTCCTAGTTGCACCTTGCCGGATGAACAGTTGATCCACTCAAATACACCAATCGGATTACCTTTTTGTCCCCAGTTCAAACATTGTTTTTTTTTTATTTTCCGTCAGGTCTAATATTTTTTCGCCTGTTTTTCTTCGCAGTGAGCAACAAATTGCGCAGAAAAGAACACGCGAAAAAGTAGTTAGCCGCCTATGTGTAACTGCTTTCGCAGTCACTACAACAACGAAAGACAAATGTGAGACATGGAAATCTTTTATTTTTCTACATACACACGAAGTTTCTCCATTCTTTCAAGTGAATTCATGGTGAAGTGTACAAGTCCAGTCTCGTTGTCAAATCTTGCTCACTCCTCGGGGAGCTCCTCCGACGGAAGCGATAGATGACAGGCATTGCAGACGCCAGCGCACGCAGCCTTCTGCCTGTTGTGTTCCCACGGCTGCACGTACAATTATATAGAAAAAATAGTTAAACACACGTGACAGAAGATGAAGATGCACGCATATGAAGAGTACGTGGAAGGTAGTACAAAAACAAGCATTAAAATATGACTCACAAATAACTTTACCTTCACATCTCGCACAGTCCTTCTGAAGCTCCTCTGACGAAAGAGATGGGTGACAGGCATCGCAGACGCCAGCGCAGACAGTCTTCAGCACGATGTGTGCCCACGGCTGCACAATAAGTATGTAAAATAGTGAGTCACACGTGACAGAGGATGAATACGACTGCATATGAGAAATATGTGCAAGGTGAAATGAAAACATGCGTGAGATATGACATGCTAATAATTTCACCGTGATGTCACACATGGTCAAAGACTCATTTAGATCCCCGTAGCGCAACAGCTTAGGAGCGGCGGCCACAGCCACAAATCCGTGATCCACCATGCCGCTAACAAGTCGGCTAGTCCTAAGCGAGCGACGTCGCTCAGCTCGAGCAAGCGACCGCGAGACCAAACACGGCGCTGCACGCAGAGTGTCTGCCGCCAGCGAACTTCGAACAGGAGAGTGAGCGTCCGCTTTGCCGCCGCCACGAACAGCGCCAGAGCTGGTTTGTAGCTAGCGCCGAAGAAATCGACAGAAATGTGGATCCTTTCCAAAAACTCGAGCGAGTACTAACGGAGCGCGCCAACAGATGGCGTCGAGCTGCTTGCGACCGACTGACGGCCAACTGTAAGGGCGACCAATTTTAACTGCGTTCCGATGCTAGCGAAAGCCCCGCCAGCCCATGCTGGTGCATTTACAGCGCACGACATATTACAACCAAGCTCGTTACGAGAACCCGCAACGTGTTTTCGACGACCCCAACACAGCGACGAGGTCTCAGCCCAATATCGTCCGCCCGGAGCTCATCACGGCGGCGAAGACAGGAGAGCACTAAATGAGCGAGCGTACGGGAGGCCGACGGCAATGGCGGCCAATTTCCAGGCGGTCGCAAAGCACAGGCGAACTGCAGACGCCGAAGCTGACCTTCGCGATGCACTTCGTGCGTGCGATATACAACACGACCAAGCCCGTTGCCGGCAAGCGCGGTCCATATCGCACACGCGACAAGTAGAGTAGAATAAAGAATGATAGCCTACTTGCCTTAGAATTTAGCGCTGTTTTCTGCTCTGTGTCGGACTGAAGTATATATCCGATAGGCCTGTTGTTTCTCGGCCGCCATATTGGCCTTCCCAACTGTTGCTGTCGTGTGTCAGTCGTGACTATTTTCAGGCCAGAGATATACAGCGCGGCGTGGTGACGTGTCGAGACTTGCTCCAGACTTTATGGGTGCAGCGAAACGCAAAAGCAGCAGCCCACGCTCATCCAAGCGTACGCACTAGCACCAGGTCATAATTCTTAGATCGTCGAATCCAGGCGGCCATGGTCGAGCACTCCGAGCGCGACACAACGCGAACCGTCGCTGGCAAAATACGGGGATAGACTGAGCCAGCAGAGGAGCGGAAGGAGGGCTGGTCACCTTGACAACGCTTTTCGCGCTGCCTGCAATCCCCGGGCGGTTCATTTCTTTGGAGCGTGTTTGGACACTAAATGGTTTCGCGCAGCACGCTTCCCTCTGTGGTTGCTACTTAACGGTCTATTCGTTCATCGCGCGCGCCTATTAGGCTCCGTTACTCCTTTTTCGGGTACTTTTGCCTTAGAGAGTATCCTTCTTTAGTAGTTGTTTCACAGGATGGGCAATGTCGGCAAAATTGTGGAGGAAAACCAAAAATAGCAACAGAGGCCAACAAAGCTGCGCACATGGTGGAACGTGGTGCGGGAAAGTTTTTGACGATGTAGATTCTGTCGCAATCGGGTTGCACACCTTGAGCACAGACAAGGTGGCCTAGCACAATGATCGTTCGGCGGCCGAAGCGGCATTTAGAGTAGCCTATTAGCTATAGGCCTGCCCTTCTGAAAAGAATTAGAACAGCCGACAGACGGCATAGGGGGTTTCGAATGTCGGCGAAAGTACAATTACGTCATTGAAGATAACCCTGTAGCAGGGAGTTCAAAATTCTCTCAAATGTAGCGGGAGCATTGGATAAGCTGGATAACCTTAAACTTGAAAATTTCATTCGGTGTAACAAATGCAGTCAGTTCATGGTTTTGGTCGTCGACGGAAGTGTGCCAGTATCCCGACTGCAGGTCGACAGAGGAGAAGTAGGCAGACCCATGTAGGCAGTCAAGGGCATCATCTATCCGTGGCAGTGGGTAGACGTACTTGCACGTGACCTTGTTTAGGGGACGATAGTCGATGCAGAAGCGCCAGCTGGCATGCTTATTTTTTACTAGGACGACTGATGAGGCCCATGGACTGCAAGGTGCTTCAATGGCGTCTTTTGTGAGCATTTCATCAAATTCACGCTGGATGACTTGTCGCTCCGCATGGGACACGCGATAAGGACGTCGTCATATTGGGCTGGTTTCTCCAGTGTTGATCTTGTGAGTAACAACTGACGTCGCACCTAAAGGGTGGTCACCTAATCCGAAGATGTCACTGAAGGATTCTAAGATACGCCGGATATCGGCTGCCTGTGCTGGAACGAGGTCTGGTGCGATCATCTTGTTAAAGTTGGCATGGGTGAGACTATGTAAAGAAAATGCAGCAGCGGGCAAAGGAGTCCGTTCAGTGATTGCAGAAACAGAATGTTGACTGATGAAAGAAACCTTGGCTAGCGTTATGTCATCTGGAATAGCTTGAGCGCAGCTGCTGAAGTTCGGTATCACTAGTGACACCAGACTATTTGTAAACCACAAACGTGTATGAGGAACAGAAATATTTCTGGCCAATAACACGTCGACAACCAGTGCCAGAAGATAATCGCCGTCGGATACAGGAGGAAAAGTTGCAACGTTACATAGCTAATCGCTTGGAGCATCAGGTGAACGTACTCGACTGAACACAAACGTAGTTGAGGTGTGGTTGGAGCGTCAAAGCAATAACGTAGCTCAAGTTGAGGTAAGCCGGTTTCACAGACGATAAGGGCGGAATGCATGGAGGGAAATTCCATGCCCAGAATGAGCACTTCTTGAGCACGTTGTGGAGCGTCAGCAACACTAATACATACGGAGCACATCCAAAGCACGGGAAAAGTTCCACCATCAGCGAATGAGATGAGTGGCATTGAGGGCGGCGTTATAACCTTCTCAAGGTGGCGGCAAAGCTCCGAGTGCATCACCGATAAGTAGGCCCCTGTGCCTACAAGGTCAACAACAAGTGCATCGCCTACTTTAACATCAATGAGATTGCGTCGTGTCGGCAGTGGGGTGAGAGGATTTCGCTGGTGAGTCGTCGATGCAGCGTCACCTCTGGGAGCTGCATCGCTAGGTTTTCAAAACCAGGTGGGCAGTTGGCAAATAGGGACGTTGAAATTGGAGTGAGCATGACGATAGTCGACAAGACAGCACTGAGTGGGACTGGTTACCATGAGGGGATAGCGACCAGTGATATGCCATTGATGAAACGTCACCACCGGTTGGCTGAGGTGACTCACGGCTGTTTCAAAGTGGTCTTTATCCACCTTTGTGCGATGGTTGTAGTCATAGAAAGCTGACGCTAATACCACCTGCTATTTCAACAGTGGGTCACGTGACCAATAAAATGGCAGTTGAAGCAAATGGGTCGGTCATCAGCAGTCGTCCATTCGGCGGGACTGAGAGAGCGCGCTGGGAGCCGCTGACCTTGGGCGTAGGAAATCGGCAGACGATGATTGGTCCGTCGGGAGTTAGCGGTGACGCACACAGATTCCAGGCCAACGTTTAAAGGAGCACTGACATCAAGTTTCAAGATCGAGATGTGCCCATAGTTCGATCACTTGGTATGCATAGGTCTTCTTGGCCAAATTTAATTGGCGTCCGTCGCGTCGAAGTTATTTTATTTCGACGTAAACAAAGTAGAAATGCTAAAGAGAAAAAAACGAAAAATAGACTCTCCTGTGACATCGACACTAGTGCTATTGTTCGGTGTGATAAATTCCACAAATACTATCTTGAGTGGCGATACGCTAGTAACAATGACGTCGACGATCTCCGAATGTGTTCGGAGCCAATTTCCAGTCAAGTTCTCACTAGCGGCTCTCTTTGCCGTGTTGTTTGAAGCGTGCGTGTGATCCATCGTGTCACATCGACTAATTTGCGTTGTGCTCCACCGCATGTGAGTACGATAATTTAGAGCGAAAATACGTGCAAGAATGTTGGGGAACCACGTAATGAGAACCTGCACGTCGTGGCATGAAAAAAGCGGAATGTGCGTGGCGTTTCATGCCTTTCCATGCCACGAACCTCAACGCAGCCAGCGGGTTGACTTCGTACACGCTGTTGGTCAGAGACCGGACGCCTGTGAAGAACAGCCTGTGAGTACCCAATTCCAGGTGACTGTCATCATCACTCGCCGATGTTGACCTAGACGATAGCGAGGACGACGATGTTGGCGACAGGGACATGTCTATGCCTTCAGAGACACAGCTGAACTGACTGAACGTGTGCTCCTAGCAGACGATACGCCAGTGTGGCGCCATCATTTTTTGTGAAAGCGGCATCACCTGTGCAGTGGTCTGGACGTGACGGCAAAGTAGCGCTGCCAGCACTAAAAATTGGCAGGCTTTCCACTCAATTTAACCGCGTTAGATAGCGAATATATTATTGAATATTACGGATACTCATTCGTAACCCAGTTGTATTTTAGTTTGTGAAGCGCTGCCATGTGGTCAATAGCTACTCGTTGACGCAAAAAATTTTAAATTGATGCAAAAAAATAAAAAAATTTGGGCACAAAAAAGAAGACGAAGTTTTGCCTGAGTGGAACGCTGGTTTGAGTCTCTTTTTTTTCTCGTTTTTCATTGGTGCTTGTGAACGACACTGTCCTTCTGCCTGTGGAAATGGACGTAGAACTACCAGGGCCTCTACCCATATCTTCCACGTCATCTGTGGTCACTCTAAAAAAGCGCTCTGGCCACCCAAGTGACGTCGAAAGTGAGGACACGCTGTTATACTCTACGGCCAGTATTGAGAGCTCCGATGAAAGTGACTTTGTGCCCGTGGCAAGATGCAAGGCGAAGAGGAGGCTACTTATGGCATCTTCTTCCCAAAGTAAGGCCCCCCGAATATTCAAGAGCCACTGCTTCACACTATTTTGTTTGTCCCGCTGAATGCCGCTGACAGCATGAACCAATTTAATCGCCAGGCCACGTCTATGTCACTTGAGGCGCTCGTTCTGGGACAAATAACAGACGTAAGAGTTAATGGCCACAAGAACGTCCTGTCGATAGACGTTACGCAACGTACTGCTCTCGACGTATTGACCAAGGTGAATGTGCTCGGGAACATCAACGTACGTTCTTTCATACCAGATGGCAAGGACTTTAGGGCAGGCGTTATTTACGACGTCGACACTTCTATCAGCGATATTGATTTTCCCATTCTCATCAAACCAGTGACAAAAGCTACTATAATCTTGCAAGCTCACTGTCTCGGGAACTCACGATGCGTGAAACTAGTTTTCAAGGGTGACAGGCTCCCAACTCAAGTAAGAGTTGGTCATTTTCGACACACAGTACGGCCGTTCGTGCCGAAACCTTTTTAGTGTCGGAAGTGCTGTAAATAGGAGACGTGAGTGCTGTTTGCACAAGTACTGCTGTGTGCTCCCGATGCTCGGAGTCGCACAACACAGAAGCCTGCCAAGCAGAACATCGCAAATGCGGCAATTGCCAAGGTCCTCACGAGGCGTCATCCAAGCAGTGAACAAATGTGAACAAGGAGATGCAAGTGCTGAGGCAGATGGCCAGAGACGGCTCCACCAACAGGGAGGCTGCTGCCAAAGTGCGACGTTGGCGTTTGCGCCATAGGAAAACTGATAGGACATCCTCTGCAAAGGCCAGGGATGCACCGCTTCCCCATATCACGCACTCACCACCACATGCATCAATAAGTGCCAACAACAAGCACCCTCAGAAAGACGCAAAAAACATTGACCCTGACGCGTGGCCAGCGCTGCTGTCAGTGACACCGCCAGTAGAGCCGCAGCATTACCCGCTGAAAGTTACTTCAGAGCGAAAAAGTCATGACAGTCAAGATAACGAAATAATAGACGTGATTAAGACCCTCATGAAGACAATTCGAGTACTCCTGAATAATATTCAGACTCTGGCTGCCCACAGCGCTCTTCAAATATTGGATGCTTTTAATCCTGTGCTATCAAATCTAGAGAAGCACCATGGCTCTTTCTCTGCAGTTCTTCCGTAAACAAGTGAAAGAGGCATCAATTTTCTAATGGAATGCCCGAGGTCCTAAACCCCGCATTTCGGATTTTCGACCACGTGTTTTCAAGAATCAGTTTCCAATTATCGTAATTTGTGAGCCATGTCTTCACAATGCTATGCGACTTTCTAAATACGAGGCATTCAGATCTGCAACTCGTAATGAAAATAGTAAGGTCGTTGTTTACATCAGGTGCAAACTCACATATATTGAACATTCAGTAACACCGGACGAGAGCAACAAATACGTGTGCCTGACAGTTAAGCGTAAGAACGTGAACTTCACGCTAGTGGCAGTATATACATTTCGCCTTCAGGCCACTTTGACCCAGCAAGATTAAGTGCCATTATATCAGCGACACCTAGGCCATGGATTATTACCGGTGATTTTAACGCTCATCACCCGCTGCGTGGAAGCCAGAAGATGGACTGTCGAGGAAGAAATGTATCCTCCTTTGCATCTGACCACCAACTATATTGTTTAAATGACGGCACTCCCACGTTTTTACGGGGTCTGACAGATAGTAGCTGTCTTGACCTAACTTTTGTGTCAAGTAGCCTAAGTACCAAAGTGCAGTGGTATGCGGACAATCAAACGTATGGCAGTGACCACATCCCCACCTATATAAAGATCAAGTGGTTAAGCAAGTCGCAAATCGCGCCCGCTTCACGGATAGACTGGTCAAAGTAGAGATCATCCAAAGAGAAACAATGCGAGAGAAACCAAATAGGTTATCTTGAAAGCCTAGAAGGTATAATGAAGGTCGCAATTCAAGAGGAACGTTTAATTGTGGACCTTTGCCAGACTCTTGCAAATATGAGGTGGAGTTAGAGAGACTTCGAGCAATCCGTCATCGCGCCGAACGACGTTATAGGCGCACGAATTCCATCTACGACTTGAGGAAGGCGAGACGTCTACAAAAGAAGATTCAACGTCGAATCAATGCACTACAGTCGCTACGATGAAAGTCACTATGCAAGTTGCTCGATCCCCACAAACCTCTTTCGCAAATATGGAGAATAGTCCACGGCCTACGAACGTTGCCACAACAGCATCGCCCGTGCAAATGCCTTGCTCTCCACCAAAGCCGACGTGAAATCAATGTAGAAGAAGATTTCTGTGTCAGGGCTGCAGACAAGGGGTCCGGGATTGACATGAGTAAGCTATGAAAGGCGCCGGTGTCCAGAGACACTCGGATGGACAATATGTTTTCTCCAGAGGAGCTTCGGGCAGCTTTGGCAACTTGCAAGTGCTCGTGATCGCCTGGACCCGACGGAGTCACTTACATGACCCTTGCTAACCTAGGACAAACAGCTCGGCGTGCCCTTCTAGCTGTATACAATGACTCGTGGAGCAACGGTTTGGTTCCTCCTTCGTGGAAGTGCAGCCGCCATGTGCCCCTGCCCAAACCAAGCAAATCGCCTCTGGACATGGCCTCCTATCGCCCCATCATGCTTTCCAGCTGTTTTGGAAAGGTGATGGAGAGAATGGTGCTGACTTGCCTGGAGTGGTACCTGGAACATAACAATATATACCCCGATTCTTCGACCGGCTTTCGACGTGGACGGTCTTCCATAGAAAATGTTGTTGATCTTGTCACGTCTGTACAACCGCAGAAAAGCCTAAAGAGATTATCAGTGGCACTTTTCTAGGATATTAAGGCTGCATATGACAATGTACTACATGAAACCATCCTGGATGCCTTGGGCAGCATTGGAATGGGAGGCCGTGTTTATTGAATTGAATTGAATTGTTTATTCACAACAACAAAGTTGCGAGGATGACCAGGCAGAAAAGCTGCATTGAGCAGCTTGAGGGGAACCTGGCCACCTCATACACTGGGCAGCTTCACAGCGGTCACACAAAAACATGGTATACATCATGAATGAACTAACCTAAAAAACACAAAAACAGTAAACATCCATGGTTGGAATAAATATACAAGGTCATTATAGAAACATTTGAAAAAAAAGGGAGAAAATAAGCAAAGTGCTAAAGACAGAGAAAAGGACAAACAAATAGGCCCTTAGCAGCTTAAGCAATCACATAAATACGTCGCGTAGCTTTTTTTGCGACAGAGTTGATACACTGAGACCATTTTCTTTGTGTAGTTGATTTAGCAGAGTAGGTAAACAGGATTGTAGCATTTGGTCACCGTATATGGTTCTGTTTTTGTTAACAATCCAAGGCTCGGAATGACGAAACTTATAAAAAGAATTATGTTGCTGTAAGGATTCCAATTTTGTTAAAGTGTTATAATTCTTAATTTTTTCCATTCTATATATGCGACATAGCCTATATGTGTACAAAGATTCAATTCTTATTGTTTTAAGCTTTGTAAACAAAGTAGCAGTATGCCAGAGATATGGCACCCTGCAGACAAGGCATATTGCTCTTTTTTGTAATACCACCAGCTTGTGAATGTTTTCAGCTGAAGTCGTCCCCCAGACTAGAATTCCGTATTGAACTAGGGAAAGAAACATTGAATTATATAACATCATATTAATGGATGTAGGAAGATAGTTACAACGGCGACGCATAGCACCTATTGCTCTAGATAATTTACTAACCAAGTGATTCACTTGGCATCCCACGACATAGTTGCAGAGAAATATACGCCAAGCGATTTGAAAGACGATAGTATTTCTATTTCAGTATTATTTATTTATTGGGGGTTAGTTGAAATTGTTTGTTCCGTGGATGAAACATCACTGCCTTTATTTTTTCTACATTAATCTTAAGATAATTACTTGTAGCCCACTTTTGTATACTTGCAAGCGTCTTATTGGCTCGATTTGACATTTCAGCACCTAAGTCACCATAAAAAAAACAGACTTGTGTCGTGTGCATAAAATATGCACTTAACAGAGGAATCAACATTGACTATGTCATTGATGTAAATCATGAAGAGATACGGACCCAATATGCTGCCCTGTTGGATGCCGGTTCTTACAGATTTCAACTATGATTGGTCCCCGGCTACAGCTACGAACTGTGTTCTGTGCTGAAGGTAGGACGTAATAAGAGAGTGAGCTACGCCGCGAATGCCGTAGCGATCAAGTTTTTTAAGCAAAACATCATGACTGATAAGATCAAATGCCTTGGAAAAATCGAGAATGGATCTACAGCTATTTGAAGGACAGAACCTTCTTCGTTCAGACAGAAGATGGTGCAACAAAGCACCATCATACTTATCGTGGCGTACCTCAAGGTGGGGTCCTAAGCCCCATACTTTTCAACCTTGCGCTCATCGGCCTCGCTGACGTCCTGCCACACTCTGTACATCTGTCGATATACGCGGACGACATCTGCATCTGGGCATCAGGGGTCACGCGTCTACACGTAGGAGCCAGGCTTCAGACAGCGGCTACACTAGCGTCAAACTACCATCAAGGACGAGGACTGGAGCTGTCATCTGAGAAATGCTCACTGGTTGCGTTTACGCGCAAGACAATGACGCTATACCGCATCAGAATTAATGGACACACGATCAACTATCAAAAGACCCACCGTTTCCTGGGAGTAATAATAGATCGTGACTTGTCTTGGAGCCCTCATATCACTCACATGAAGAAGAAACTGACCATAATTACGCACGTCCTAAGGTTTCTTGCGGGAAAATTATGGGGTGCATCTGTACGAGCCATGCTTCAACTGTATGCTGCACTTTTTCTTGGCTTCATGCGCTACAGCCTACCTGTGCTTGGCAATGCCCGCATAACAAACGTACGCGTCCTCCAGTAATTACAAGCTGAAGCACTGAGAATATGCCTCGGGATTCCGAGATGCGCATCCTCCGCAACAACTGTCGCAATCGCAAACCCTATCACAACCTACATTCCTGTCGATGCTTCAAGAACGCACAAAAGACATGCCACCCGGATTCAATCGCATCACCTCGCATCCCTTCCAACTTCCAGGCCACGCTCTGCGTTCGGCTCTATTGTCGCCCCACATCACACGGTGATTCCCACGAACTTCATGCACGCAGCAAGATCGTCATTACCATTGTGGTGTCTACATCCACTTGAAGCCACGACAACCATCCCGGAATGCAAAAGAAGAAAAATTTGTCAAACTTGGCCCTAAAACAAACATCATTACTGTTTCTGCATGAGAAACACAGTAGACGCATTCCCATTTACACGGATGCGTGATGATGACATATGTTGTTTAATGGCGCAAGGGCCATTGATGGCCAAAGAGCGCCAGGATATGATATCGGATGAGAGCAATGGTTATGTTAAATGGCTGTAAAAGGGCCTAAGATTCTGCGCTCTAAAGGTGCGTAAGACATATTTATTAAAATCATGAAAGTGAGGTGAAGCATGCCTGGTGACAATGAGTCTTAACTTATGATGACACCATAGAATAGGAGTGCTATATTAGCACCGATACCTCGCCAGTGCCCTTGGTCCCTAGGGCTGGGAGACAGGTGCTCTCTTTGGATGCAGCATCCGTAGCAGCAGCCTCCTTTCAGAGGCCGTGCTACCGATCACTTGAATAGATAACTTGGAAACCATTTACTTCCTTTAAGAATGCATTCAATGCATTATATTTAAAAAGAGGTTCGCGACCAATAAACATAGCTGGGTGAAGGGGTATGTGTTCCTTGTACGCTAGTGGAAAATGTTTTTTTTCCTGTAAGCCTCTAGCTCAGAGCATTCAAGGAGTATGTGAAGTACGGTAAGTGAACGGCCACATCTGTGACAGCTGGGTGGGTCACCACCGGACAAAAGGTGTGTGTGCGTGCTGTGTGTGTGTCCTATTCTAAGCCGATAGAGACGGACCTCTGTACGGCGTGTTTTCGACGCGGGCGGCCAGTTACCGAGGTATGGTTTAATCAAGTGTAACTTGTTGTGAGTTTGTTGATCCCATAACTTCTGCCAGTAAGCCCTGAGCTTTTTCCGTATGTTTGGTACTAGGTCCATTATAGGGACAGCAACTGAAGAGTTGGCAGAGCTTCCGTTAATTGACCTGGCGAGCTGGTCGGCCAACACATTTCCTTCGATCTCGCGATGTTCTGGCACCCAGCACACGACGATATGTTGCTTGGAAGTATAGGCCGCGCAGCGTATTGAATAGAGGGATATAATTATAGGGTTTCTGTGTTTTTTAAGATTTTTCAACGCTTTTACGACACTCAGGGAGTCTGTGTATATAACTACCCTTGGCGTATTCAATTCTTTCGTGTGTTTAACGGCTACAAATAACGCGTAAGCCTCGGCTGTAAAAATGCTTGCGTTGGTGGACAGAACGCCGGAATGCGAGAAGGATGGGCCGATCGCCGCATAGTACACGCCAGTATGGGACTTGGATGCATCAGTATAATATTCTGGACAGTCATATTTCTGTTGCAGCTCTGAGAAATACATCCGAATGTGTATGAAGAGGCATGCTTTGTGACAGCTACGAAAGATGTGTCACAGTCTATAACCTGCCACTGCCATGGCGGCAGCCGCAGAGCGGGGGGGCTGAGGTGGTATTCAAGCAGTGGGACATCTGTTTCTTCAGCTAGGTCTCTGACACGCAGCGAGAAAGGGCGTGCCATTGCGGGTCGATTGTAAAAAAGTTGAGAGCTGGACAGGTCGTTGATGGTGGAATATGCAGGTTGCTCACTGTTCGCATTTACTTTAAGGAAATATGTGAAGGAAGAATATGTTCTCTGCAGATGGAGTGACCACTCATCCAATTCTACATAAAGGCTTTCAACTGGGCTTGTTCTAAAGGCGCCTGTGGACAGGCGGATGCTTTGATGATGAACAGGGTCCAACATTTTCAGAGCGCTGGGCATGGCAGAGTGATAGACTATTGCCCCATACTTAAGACGTGAGCGTATAAGGCTTCTATACAGATTCATGAGGCACTTTCTGTCGCTGCCCCACGTTGTTCGTGACAGCACCTTCAGGATGTTCATTGTTTTCAAGCATGTATTTTTAAGATGTTTTATGTGCGGTACAAAGGTTAACTTCGCATCTAAAATTATACCTAGGAACTTATGTTCTGTGTTTACGGTTAGACGCTCACCCTTAACGACCAGTTCAGGATCAGGGTGCAAGCCTCTTTTTCGTGAAAAAAAGGACACAGGTGCTTTTCTGTGGGTTCAGTTTGAACCCGTTTTCATCTGCCCAATTGGATACCTTGTTAAGGGCGCGCTGGACCTGTCGCTCACACATCCCAAGAGAACACGATTGAAAACCTATCTGCACATTGTCGACATATGTTGAATAAACGATATTAAGTGGAATGTACAAACGGAGAGAATTCATTTTTATAATAAAGAGCGTACAGCTGAGCACCCCACCCTGTGGCACTCCGGTTTCCTGTACAAATGTTCGGGACAGAACATTGCTCACTCTAACGTGGAAGGTAGAATCAGACAGATAGCTTTCAATGACACTGAACATATTACCATGTATGCCTATGTGTGAGAGGTCTCTCAGTATTCCAAACCTCCACGTGGTATCGTAGGCCTTCTCCATGTGGAGGAACACAGATAAGAAAAACTGATTATGAACAAAAGCCTCACGTATGTGTGCCTCGATGCGTATAAGATGGTCGGTGGTAGATCGGCCCTCTCTAAACCCGCACTGGTATGGGTCGAGCAATTTGTTTCTTTCTAAGTAGTGGAGTAAGCGGCAATTAATCATTTTTACAAATAGTTTGCAGAGGCAGCTTGTTAACGCTATGGGTCTCTAACTTGATACAGTAGAGGGATCCCTTCCCTGCTTCGAAATTGGAATTATAACAGCCTTCTTCCAGGAGGGGGGGATCACACCTGAAAACCATACGCGATTATAAAGAGAGAGGAGGGTTTCTTTAGTTTCGGAGGGTAGTTCCTTCAGCATCGCATACATTACATTGTCAGAACCTGGGGTAGATGTATTACATCAGCTGGGTGCTGTTCGCAGTTCTGCTATGCAGAATGGTGCATTATATGCCTCATTTCTTGCGGATTTTCTTTGTAACTTTTGTTTTTCTATTCATGCCTTGTAATTCTGAAAGGATTCGGAGTAGTGTGAGGAGCTCGATATGTGTTCGAAATGTGTGCCAAGAAAGTTGGCTTGATCCTTCAAGCTTTCCCCGAGGCTATTTACTAGTGGAAGGGAATACGTTTGTTGGCCCTTAATTTTCTTGACCTTATTCCACTTTTTTCTCTCATCTATGTACGAGTTGATACTCGATATAAACTTTTTCCAGCTCTCCCGTCTAGCTTGTCGACGCGTTCTCCTTGCCTGCGATTTGACCCACTTGAAATTTTCCAGGTTTTCTGTTGAAGGGGAACCGCGAAGCAACGCCCATGCTTTGTTCTGAGTGGTCCGTGCTTTCCTGCATGCGTCGTTCCACCACGGGACTCGCCATTTAGAAGACATGCCGCTCGTTTTGGCAATACATTTAGATGCGGCATCAAGTATAAAAGCTGTAAAATACGTGACAGCGTCATCTATGGTCAGGGCAGACAGCTCAGTCCATGTCATGTGCGTAAGAGTTCTATACCCTTCCCAATCAGCTGAGTCAATCTTCCATCGAGGAACCTGCGGGGTAGTTGATCGTTGTTCGGTGCACTCAGGATGATTGGGAAGTGGTCACTATCATAAGAGTTTTTAAGAACGTTCCACTTAAAAACAGGTAAAAGGGACGGTGATGAAATGCTAAGATCTATGGAGGAGTACGTGTTGTTTTCAAGGCTAAAATACGTAGGCTCCTTTATATTTAAAAGACATAAACTAGAAGTGAAAACTAGCTGCTCAATGAGACGTCCTCGCGCATCACAGTGAGCATCGCCCCACAGCACATTGTGTGCATTAAAATCACCTAGAACCAGAAACGGCTCTGGGAGTTCATCTATTAATGATTCTAGATCACGTCTATGTAGCTGTTGATGCGGTGGTATGTACACAGAACATATGGTAATGAGTTTGTTAAAAAGTACAGCTCGAATGGCCACTGCCACAAGGGCCGTTCGGAGCTTCACATGCCGGCATGCTATACTACGATCAGCTATAATGGCTACACCGCCCGATGGTACGACAGCATCCTCCCGGTCTTTTCGGAAAATAATATATTGTCGTAGGAAGTCCTTGTGCTTAGGAGTTAAGTGAGTTTCTTGCACACATAGCACTTTCGCGTTAAACTTACTCAGAAGTTCTTGGACGTCATCTAAATTTCTAAGTATTACCCTTACGTTCCACTGTTTGATTTTGTCCATAGTGGAAAAAAGGGAAAAAGTGCTGTGTGCAGAAAAGACGGAGATTAGCTCCTTCGGCGCTTCCTGCGCCGTTTGGCTTGAACTGGTGTCCGTAGCCTCTTGCGAGGCACTGGACGCCCGCTCTAAAGAGCGATCTGTACGTCGCTTAGACTTCGCCTCGATCGACGAAGTCTTTGTCCCCACCGAGCTGGAGGTTGATGAAGCCCCCTTGGCCTCGTGATTGCCCTGGCTGCTGCCAGAGCTTGTAGAGGTCACTGGTGTGTACAGGCTGAATGTGGGCAGGGCAGCGCTGGTTGCTCCCGCCATAGGGGCTTGTGGCATTGGCCTCGGCACGCTAGGCGCAGTCCGGGCAACTGCCAAGGGCCTTTGTGGTGCCGCCCCTCGTTGCACCACTTCGGCAAAAGGTGTTTTTAGTGCTAGTGTTGCAAGCTGCCACTCTAGCGTCGCCAGCGCGAAGTCGGCGACGGGAATGACAGCAGGTTGGTTCGTTCCGCACGCAAGCAGAGACAGTGAAGAGATCAGAGACGTGGGAAAACAAAACAACTTTAGTGATATTGCAGCAACACGGGATCGAATACAACACTTCAATACAACTAACAAAATACATCGACACTTGATACAAATAACGAATTATATAACAGAAACAATAAATCAGCTTACGAGAGAGAACTATTACAAACTACACAAACTAACACAGAATAGAACGATGGAGGAGAAAGTTCGAAGATATAAACAGGTGAAGGCATACGTGTGATGACCGGCAGCGTTGTGTCCCCGACGATCGGATGCGAGAAGTCAAAGAGAGTTCTGGCGCGACTGCGATGTCGGCGGTGTTGCAACGCTGGTGGTTCCGGGAGGCTAGTGCTTGCAGGTGACTCCGAGCAGGTTGAGCTAACTCGAGGCGAAGTCCCGATGTCTACGTTGCAGACGTTAATATCGCGTCACAACTAGACGAACGGCTAAGTTTAGGTGGCCAGCCGATACAGAGCGAAACTAAAAACTTCTAGAAGAGATGCTTGTTGATCTGTTTCTACACCATCTTGGTCAGCGACTAGTCTGCCTAGCAGGGCAAATACCTGCGCTTAAATCCCCCTCGTGTCTCCTCGCTCTTTTCCTTGGGGACAAGAGACCTCTACCTGGGTCCAATCATGCGCGTTTAATCGAGGGGAAACTCCGCCCCAAAAATATTTTGACCCCACCACTTTTTAATAGGGAGAGGGCCCGCAACTAGCGAGAGTGACAACCTGTCGGGTTGTTGTCATACGGCTTGGCCACCAGAGCGTTTCCCACGCTTTTCTCCGTGGGAACGGTCAACCACTTAGCTCTCAGCCGGGCGTCTTGTAGTCTAATCCTTGTACGGGGTATACCGCGGCCTTCTACGACCTTGCAGACGTCGCCATGGTTACAAAAGGATTAACTGTCGGCGGCGACGTTCTAAGGAGAGCACCCCCATTTTGCACTTATCGGTTCCCTTTCATGTGCCGCCGTTTCTCACGGTCAGTCGGGGAGTACGGCGCCCGTTAATTGTCGTGACGCGGTGTCGCCGAAAATAGCCGTCCGTGACATTGCCCCCCACTTTCAGAATGTTATTCATAACATTTGTTCGCACGGAGGGGAATTTTTCCGACAACAAGGAACAAAACCCCACCAACAAGGGAGGCATAAGGACTGACCCTCTCATACACAACATAACTAGGCAGAGTGCATCAAAGTAACAACCAAAAGAAAAAAAAACAAATTGTTAGAGTACCAGCTTCAGTTACACGCAACAATATCAAGGCGCAATACAAACAAGAAGAGGAAATAGCCGTGTACGGCAGCCATCAATACAGAATACACTGCACGAATTTATACTACAAAATAAAACGGAACAGGTGCGCTCCTCAACTGTAGTGCAATCCTTCAATGTGCATCACAGCAAGTAAAAACAACCAATACACCAAGCAAAAAGAAAATAACTCAAAATACACTTCTTATACAATGAAATACGCACATACAAACAGAAAACAACCGACGAAAGGGAAAAAAATGCTCATAGACCTCAATTCTCAATGCGCGCAACGACAACTGTCCCGGGTCACGCCAATCTTAATCAATTTACGAAATCATTCGGTTTATGCTAACATCTTCCTCCTTAAATGCCAATTCACGCCATATCCACATGACAGTGAAGGCATGAGACATAACACTAAACCTATGAACACTAGAAAAATAACACATTTTCTTGGTTTTTACCTTTATGCAAATTTTCGCACAATGATTAAATTACTTCGATGCTATTTTTCAGCCTTTGGTTCGGCGATTTCCCTTTTAAAAAAATTACACCGCATCACGTAACTTCCAAAATTTAAAAGACTTGAATACACATCTTGGCGTACAACTGAGTAACGATATTTACCATGCCTGTGCAAAAGTTACTAGAACTGACCGTTCCCCCTTTCTCAACTAGATTCTTTTGAATCGCACACGATGAGGTCGCGGTCCCGGCGGTTTTCCATCAGGCCTGAGGCTACTAAACACACGAACGTTAGGCTGTGTTTTGCCGTCACGCCTCATTCTGCACTTCGGCCGGCTTTCTTCGGTAATGTGAAAGGGGTACGAGAAGCAGGGGGGAAGCCTGTGCCATTTTTCTTTTGTATTCTCCCCTATGCGGTATTTAGCCACTCTGCCCTTTCGACTCTGACCCTTCGGCAAAGGCCGCTTTCCCGAATTTGTCGAACTGAACCGCACGCGGCGTTGGGGTGGCGTACCTCGTTTCCTCCCTCTACACCTGGCTCGCCGCTTGTGCTTCCCTGAACGCCACCATTGACGTTCCTTGAAACGGACTAATGGCCTACCCTCTCGTCTTTCTTGCGACTGAGTGGGGCCTGACCTAGGCTTGCGCAGCGCAGTGCGCTTCCGCTTCTTTCGTTTCCGGCGATGTTTGCTTGCCCCCTTTCTCTCGATGCCATCATCAAGTCGCGTCGGGAACTGAGAGGTTGGGAACCTCGTTGGAGCTTGTGCTACATTTTTCCCCACGCTCAAACATTTTGAACTCGGTGTCATGACGAACTGCCGGGCCAAATTATCTTTGTTAACGCTGATAGAATCTTTAACTGGGCCCTCTGCGGTGGCATCGCTGCACTCCTGAACTGTCGCGTTCTCGCTGTGTTTAGCCACTGTGCTAACCCTATCTGCATGTGACGATCTCGAGACGTCCTCTCGAGGCATGAGGATGGTTTCCAGCTTCTTACTGAGTCCATTAGGGCTGCTGGCCCACACCTCATCCTCGCTAGGACCGTTTTTTGATACTGTCTCTACCTCGAGACCGGCCAAGGCCTCGTTCTCAGCATACTCTACCTTGATGCATTCTAGAATACGCGGGCTCTTTTCTGGCGCGATCCCTGGTTCTAGCGCTTCCTGCCACACTTTAACGTCCAGCGCTTTCCGACGCCCCTCACTTTTAGACTGTTGTCTTTCTGTTTCGCGAGACTCTTGTCTGAGCTGCTCTTCTTTTGTCCAGACAGAAGTTCCGAATGTCTGGAACATCTCTGCCTTAACTACCTCGTAGTTGTTCGCGTTCTGCTGACTGAGTCGCGCAACAGCTTCATTTGCCTCGCAAGGCAGAAGCGTGAGTAGCCCTTGACACCACGTGTCTCGCTCAAATGAGAGTTCCTCGCCGGCATCGCCGTGCTCACTGCTGGATCGGCTAACCCTGCTACTCTCACTGAGGCGAATCTTTAATTGCAGTAACTGCACTTTCCGTTCTCCGGCTTCCCTTGCCGCTTCTCGTTCTTTCGCCCTTTCTTCCCGGGCCCATGCTCGCTCTTCTCTGGCTAACGCCTGCGCCTGTTCCTGCTGCTCCTTAACCCATTGTCTCAGTTCGGCGCCCTCGAGGCCCAACTGTTTACCTTGCGTGATCAACTTATCAAAATCCATACACTGCATACTGCAACTGTCACTATATTTCCACTATAAAAACAGCGCAATCATATGCAGGATGCAACCGCTTCAACTGTGCGGCTCTATCACCACGCTTTCCGCACGGTTCTCGTTCACCCCTCACTGTCTTACTCTTGTACGGAACGTCCTGTCTCGCGGACGCCAGTTTTGTTACAAGCTGCCACTCTAGCGTCGCCAGCGAGAAGTCGGCGACGGGAATGACAGCAGGTTGGTTCGTTCCGCACGCAAGCAGAGACAGTGAAGAGATCAGAGACGTGGGAAAACAAAACAACTTTAGTGATATTGCAGCAACACGGGATCGAATACAACACTTCAATACAACTAACAAAATACATCGACACTTGATACAACTAAAGAATTACATAACAGAAACAATAAATCAGCTTACGAGAGAGAACTATTACAAACTACACAAACTAACACAGAATAGAACGATGGAGGAGAAAGTTCGAAGATATAATCAGGTGAAGGCATACGTGTGATGACCGGCAGCGTTGTGTCCCCGACGATCGGATGCGAGAAGTCAAAGAGAGTTCTGGCACGACTGCGATGTCGGCGGTGTTGCAACGCTGGTGGTTCCGGGAGGCTAGTGCTTGCAGGTGACTCCGAGCAGGTTGAGCTAACTCGAGGCGAAGTCCCGATGTCTACGTTGCAGACGTTAATATCGCGTCAGAACTAGACGAACGGCTAAGTTTAGGTGGCCAGTCGATACAGAGCCACACTAAAAACTTCTAGAAGAGATGCTTGTTGATCTGTTTCTACACCATCTTGGTCAGCGACTAGTCTGCCTAGCAGGGCAAATACCTGCGCTTAAATCCCCCTCGTGTCTCCTCGCTCTTTTCCTTGGGGACAAGAGACCTCTACCTGGGTCCAATCATGCGCGTTTAATTGAGGGGAAACTCCGCCCCAAAAATATTTTGACCCCAACCCTTTTTAATAGGGAGAGGGCCCGCAACTAGCGAGAGTGACAACCTGTCGGGTTGTTGTCATACGGCTTGGCCACCAGAGCGTTTCCCACGCTTTTCTCCGTGGGAACGGTCAACCACTTAGCTCTCAGCCGGGCGTCTTGTAGTCTAATCCTTGTACGGGGTATACCGCGGCCTTCTACGACCTTGCAGACGTCGCCACGGTTACAAAAGGATTAACTGTCGGCGGCGACGTTCTAAGGAGAGGACCCCCATTTTGCACTTATCGGTTCCCTTTCATGTGCCGCCGTTTCTCACGGTCAGTCGGGGAGTACGGCGCCCGTTATTTGCCGTGATGCGGTGTCGCCGAAAATAGCCGTCCGTGACAGCTAGTGATAACGAGACCTGTTGTCTTGCTTCCCTGAATGTGATATTTTCCTTAACTTTTATAGTTACTATCTCTTTTTCTCTTTTCCAGGCTGGGCACGCTCAGGAGTATGCGGGGTGACTACCTTCGTAGTTAGCACAGAGGACCTCATCATGACTACATTCATCAGCACTGTGGCCGGTTGTGCCACACTTAGCACACATCAGCTGTCCTCGGCAGCTTTGTTATGCATGACCGAATCGCTGGC
This sequence comes from Rhipicephalus microplus, assembly GCF_043290135.1. Lineage (NCBI taxonomy): Eukaryota > Metazoa > Arthropoda > Arachnida > Ixodida > Ixodidae > Rhipicephalus > Rhipicephalus microplus. The sequence goes on from NC_134706.1 coordinate 117,392,723, forward strand.
ATTTGAAACAGCGCCTCGGGTTTGGAATGAAGGGTCGGACATGGAGCTTTACATAGCCAGTTTCGAAAGTCTCAGGTTAAGTGGTTGAGTAGAAGGTGAGTATCAAGTGCTTTGTTGCTATTTCATTGTTGTTACGTCTGATTTTGATGCGCTGAACATGCATTACACCTTGGTCCTTCCATCCATCAAGGAGCTCTTCTTCAGCCAGTGTCATCAAATCTTCGTCCGATACCACGCCCTTCACTGTATTCATGGTACGATGTGCGCTCACAGAGACGGGGATGTTACCAAAGGCTACAAGGTGCGAGAGTTTATTGTACTGCTCTTTGTCTTTTAATTCGAGAAGCAGATCTCCACTTGCCATCTTCGTGGCCTTATAACCGGTTCCAATGGTCTCTCTCAAGCACTTGGCAACAAGGAAGGGTGAGATTGCTCTAGCTTTTGTAGATGATTGTTCGGAGTGGAGGACATAGTATTTTGGGAAAGTTTCTCTGTTTTTGCGCCAAAGTAGTAGAGTTGCGTCGGTGCGTACTCTTTTCGAGGCACGATCAGGTAGAGAGGGGGTCGAGGATCCCATGGGAAAATGTGGATTTTTCGGTAACGGCGCCTACCACCCACCACGGAGTCCAACAAGGGGACGTGGCAGAGCATGTGGGCATGTCTGCGCAACGCCAGCAGTACGCAGTTACTATAACCCAATATGGTTTACCCTAGTTTGGATAGCCACACAAGGTTAACCCTTGCCGCCAGGAAAAACAGAAGTAAACGGAAGAGAGTAGAAGACAGGACAGATAAATAGTAAGAGATAAAGACGAAGATGTAGGGAGAGAGAGATAGGAAAAGGCGACTGCCGATTTCCCCTGGATGGGTCAGCCCAGGGGTGCCGTCTACGTGAAGCCGGGGCCAAAGGGGTGTGTTGCCTCTGCCAGAGGGCCTTAACGGTCCAATCACCCAGCGTCGGCTCAACCCCCAGGATCCCCCTTTCCCCGGACACGGCAAAGCCACGCACGGCTAGGCGTGGGAGGGAGTAGAAACTCCCCCGTTAGCTCGGGTCCGTGGTGTCGCTACACACCAAACGCCTACTTGCGCAGGCGCCCCTGCGGGGTACACGGATGCGTCGGTCACTTCAACAAGTTCAACAGGCACAGTGGTGATTCCGGAGAAATCCATCACGATAAAGTTCAGGACCTCGCATCTCACATCATCCACGGCGGCAGAACTCGCCACCATTCGTGCCGCTCGGGAGTTCCTAGTTGAAGAAGCACAACAGACATGGTCAATCTCCGACTCCAAAGCAGCCCTCCAGGGCATTGCCTCGCCATATCGTCATGGTTCAAACGAACAGCTAATGGCTGAATTACGACTGCTTCATCACCGGGCTATAAAGAAACAACATGACATAGCGTATCAATGGATACCAGGCCACTGCAGCATTGATGGAAACGACCGTGCAGATGAAGCAGCCCGATCTGCTCATGATGTTGCCCCTTGTGCAGCTATACCATTATCAAGAACGGACGCCGCTGCAAGGCTTCGATCACTTTCACGAGAACTGACACTCGCTCAGTGGAATTCACCTGCATTCACCAACGTCGGCCTTCATATTTTGGATCCACACCTTCAGCTCCGTCTTCCATCAGGAATAACCAGAGCTGAAGAGACACTTTTGTGCCGTCTGTGGATTGGGGTGGCCTTTACGAATGCTTATTCGTTTCGAATCGGAATGGCCAGCAGCCCGACATGTGGCAACTGTGGCTGCGCAGAGACTTTCTTCCATCTTCTCTGCGAGTGTCCTCGCTTCAGCGTGCCAAGAGAAGAGCTGTCGAATGCTTTAAATAGAATAGACAATCACCAATTGTCGGAAGAAAGGGTATTAGGACACTGATAGGGACGTCCTCTGCATGCAAGGCATTGAGAGCCTGGTTGCGCTTTCTGCGGGCAAGTGGTCTCAGAGACAGACTGTAAGCAGCGTCGTGGATTGTCTGATGACCTTTCGTCTCCTTTTAAGTGTGAATACACTTTATAAGCGACCCCAAACTATCCACCGCCATCGGCGGCGTCCGCAGTCTTCTCTCTATCTTTAAAAGAAAGAGGACTTGGCGGGCCGCCGCGCGACGCTCTACCGAATAAGCCTCGGACGCGACGCTGATATCGGTGTCATTAACGCACCTTATATCTTTAACGCCACTGCGAGCGTCCCCCTCCCCCTTCGCTCGCTCCTCCACAAAGCGCTGGTACTAACCGTGAGCTACAACGATAACACGAATAGGTGCTAATCTGTAGTGTAGTTTGTGTGTGTGTGTGACGCGCTCGCGATGTGTGCATTTATTGCATCGTACGAAAATCGTGAAGTTCAAATAAATAATACTTCGTATATAATGTATCTGTGTACAAATGCTTCATGAGAAACTACACTTAAATTCATCAATTACACTTTAATTATCATCATCAGTAATAAAACTCCTAAGCATTTCGACGAGGGTGAACATGGTTAAGTGCGAATGCACGGGGTGATGCTATGAGGGGGAGTAAAGTCAAAATCCGTTGGCATTTGCCAGTGAGTTAACGTAAACTCCCCCGTGTGATCAAATTGCGATTCCCAGGAACCATTACACCATGAAGGCACCATAGTGTGATTAATAAATATAATAGTGCGAATTAATATATACCCCTCATAGCATCACCCCGTGCATTCGCACTTAACCATGTTCACCCTCGGGGCAATGCTTGGGAGTTTTTTTTTCAACGTCTCTTTTCTCTCATCTCTTATCCCCCTTACCTCCTCCCCCAGTACAGGGTAGCCAGCCTGTCTGAGAACTGGCTAACCTTGCTGTCCTTTCTCTTTCAATTCTGCTCCTCCAAAAAATGTTGTCATGAGTAGATTTGATGTCAGTGCTCTTTAAATATCTTGGCAAACAATGGCATGCACTTAAGCACCAATTGGGAGCTCCACTCACTGGCCAAAGAGCGAGTTGAAGCAGGACAATTTCTTTCGAGCTCTCGTCCGATGATCTTCGTGACGGGCTCCGCAGTCAGCAGTGCTTGCGGTGCAGGCATGTCTTCGCACGACCATGTAGCTGCGGTATTGGGAAGTCGAGCGAACTGATGTGCAACACATGGGCTTTTGGCGGCCTCAAAACACTGGCATTCCCGGATGATGGCACCTACTGTGTCACAATAATAATAATAATAATAATAATAATAATAATAATAATAATAATAATAATAATAATAATAATAATAATAATAATAATAATAATAATATATTATTATTATTATTATTATTATTATTATTATTATTATTATTATTATTATTATTATTATTATTATTATTATTATTATTATTATTATTATTATTATTGCATTTGCGTACACGGATCCTGGAAAATTTGCAGATTCCATGCATCATCGTCAATTCCTTTTAATACGTGTGCTAGGTTCTCGGACTCCTCCATGCCAACGTCTGCTTTGCAGCGAAGGGTAAGCACGCTTTGTAGTTAAGACAAGTACGACTCCGATAAGGTTTGAGGGCCTGATGGCGGCTTCTCTTTTGCCCGCTCCCTGTCAATTTGCCCAAAAGTGCACGCATCTTTTCCTTTCACACTTCCAAGCTCCCAATTTCTGCTTCGTGGTTCTCAAAGCACGCTTTGGCTGTCTCCTTCAGCAATGATAGCATGTTTCACAACCTGAGTGTTCGATCCCAGCGAGAATTCTCGCTAGTTCGCTCGTACATGGGCAGCCATTCTTCGATGTCGATATTGTCTTCCCTGCAGAACGTGCGCGGGTCTTTCAGTTGGGGCAGAACAATTGTCATCGTTGCTGTCACCGCTGCGAAGACGACCGCTGCGCCGCTTTGTCATACCATCCTGGTACGCAGCACCACCCCCAAAATGTCCCGGGGTTCAAATAGAGAAAAGATAGAAAGGAATATATTTACAGATGGTACACGGAGTACACTGAGTCCTTCAGCCTAGATGGCAAAGTGCAATGAAAACACTAGCTCCTTCTCAATTGTGATCCTCGTCGCCTTGATGGACCATCTCTGGGTGCTCATCAAGGCTTCTATCAATATGACCATGTTGCCATAGTTCAAAGGGTGTTTCAAAAATCAACAAAAAAGGCACCGGAAGTCTCATTTTGTCCAAACCTGTGGGGCAAAACGAGACAGTGTGAACAAATTTCATTCTTTCTGAACTTGCAGTGTAAACACCTGAAATTCAATCCGTGGGCCCACACGCAGTATTAGTGAGCCCACTCCTTGCACCCCACGCAATGAATTCAGACAGAACCCGGCCCTGCGTTACTCCAAAACTCCTAGCAAATCAAGCACCCTAAGTTTTTAAATGCATGGCGTTTCTTAGCGAACTTCAGCAATTTCGAGCGTATCTATCTATCTATCTATCTATCTATCTATCTATCTATCTATCTATCTATCTATCTATCTATCTATCTATCTATCTATCTATCTATCTATCTATCTATCTATCTATCTATCTATCTATCTATCTATCTATCTATCTATCTATCTATCTATCTATCTATCTATCTATCTATCTATCTATCTATCTATCTATCTATCTATCTATCTATCTAATTTAGCCGCTTACGTTTGGGTTCTCTCATGGGCGCTCCCTTAACTCTTTTTGGCACAGTGGTTACCTACGGTGACCACCCTTTCAACATTTTTTAGCAGCGACATCTAGGGGTTGAGCGAGCAAAGAAGTGTTTGCTTTTCCCTTTTAACTTTGCTGAAGATGCGGAAGATGGCGCTAGTTATCCAGGGGGCGTTTTTTCCCGCCAAGAAAAAGTTTTGCAACAAGCATGCCGTTTCCCGCGCTGGACCCTGAAAGATTCTACGGGCGCAAAGGTATGTGAGCCTGCACGTGAACTTTTTTTGGTGTAACATGCAGCGGGAGGGTATTTATTACTGGCTGTACTAGTAAAAATGCGCTGCGGATCAGTTTCGTTCTGTACAGCGACTTTATTCAGGGTGGTTACCTACGCTGACCACCGTGCATGAAAGGGCTACGGCAGGCCCGTAGGCCGGGGGGGGGTCTGGCTGAAGGCCCCCCCCCCCCCGAGATTCTGATGGAGGGGGGTGTTTTACCGAAAAAAAAATGTTAAAGATAGGTGTTTTTCAAGGCTTTCAGCAAGTACCCCCCTCCTCCGAGAAAAATTCCTGGCTACGGGTCTGTACGGGAGGGGAGGGGGGTCTCTGACTGGGTGAAGAAAATTCGAAATAGAATAATTTTTTTCAATACGTTTCTTTCAGTTCAATATCAAGATATTCCGTCCGACAATGACAGCTATGCTGGAGGCGACAGCTCAAGTGACGGCGAATTTGTGCCGGAAGAGGATAACCACAATCACTCTCCCGAAGAACAATCCGTGACGCCGCAAGTAACTGAATGCGTCAGTGACTCATCGGACTCCGAAAGAGATGAGGAAACTACCCTCCCACTCCAAAAGGTTCCCGTGTGGAGCACTAAGTATCGGATGTCTCCACCGCTAATATTTTCACATGACTGCGGACTTCCACCTGACATACTCGCCATCAACAATATTACCCCATTTGGCGTTTTTAGTCTTTTGTGGACGCCTGAGTGGATTGAGAAGATTGTTTTTGAGACGAATCTATACGCACAGCAAGAAAACAAGCGCTACGTTCCTACAACGGACAAAGAAATGCGTGCATTTTTGGGCCTCAATTTGTTGATGGGATTGAAAAGGAGTCCCAGCTATCGCGACTACTAGAGCAGCGCACCTGATTTGAATGACCCCTTCATTTCAAAAGTCATGACTGTGAACCGATTTGGATGGCTGTTGTTGTTGTTGTTGTTGCCCCTTCGCACTGGCACATACCCACTATGGGGGATTGGCCATGAAATCTAGAAGTATCCTATATGAGATATATTAAAAGGTTTATCCTTAATGAAAAAACTAATGATGTAATAGAAAATAATAATTAACTAAAAAGGAATATTAAACTAAACAAATAATTGAAGATTGAATCAAGAAGAGAAAAGGTGAGGTAATACTACAGTGGAAGACAGAAATTTTGAGTAGACCAGACAATCGAGCTTATCTCACCCGGTCACAATCAAATGAATATGCAAATTTCATTCAAAATTAGACAAGTGTCTTCAGAAATATATTTAAGCAGGCATTATTATGACATGCGCTTTGATTCTCGAATGAAATTGCATACAGCATCGAATACGCTCCTGTGGCAATGTCCCAAGCTAAAGGCACCGAAACTTAGAACATTATCTGCAGTTAAATTTAAACCTACTGCTTGAAACGGAACAATTAAAAGTCTTTTCCTAATTAATGAATAGTTTTTACATGTTATAAAGTAATGCTCTATTGTTTCCGTTTCTTCACAGAATGGACACAGGGGGGATATCGCCAGACCAGCTCTGTGCAAGTAAAAGTTTAATGGAGGGACACGACATCGAAATTTGGTTAAAATAACTTCTAACTTTTTAGATTGACTCCACTGAGGTTTCCAGGGGTATGTTAGGTGCTGATAGTCCGTATATTTAGTAATATTTTCCATAATATCCGTATAAATAGCCCATTTTCTATATCTGATCGACACTATGTGTTCCGATTCTGGTAGTACCGAGATCACAGGGCCATCAAGTGTGGCTCGAGATAGTGAATCGGCTATTTCATTCAACCGTATGCCACAGTGTCCCGGGACCCAGACTAACTTCAGGAACTTCACATGAGGTGGAACTAATGTTTGTAATGTCGCTAGAGCTCTTGATTGTTCTGAAGCTGTGAGAGTAGTACACAGCGAAAGAGAATCAGTAATTATCATTGCACTCTCTTCGTTTGAAGGAAGTTTTCGTAGCGCTAAAATAATAGCCAGGAGCTCAGCTTCGAAAACCGGAGTGAAGTCTGGTAGTCTTACCGAGAATGACCAACCGAGGTAATCTGAGACGATTCCTACTGCTGCCTTTTCTTTATTCACAGAAGCGTCTGTGGCTATTATGTTCTTTATTTCCGCATGAGCTATGTAGTCTTCTAACCTGTCATTTAAGTAACTCGAAGATTGAAACTTAGATAGTGGGGGAAAAATTTCATCACATTCTATCGTAATATTGTGATTTAATGCTTTGGTTCCAATTACCGATCTGATATCCACCTTTATGCTTTCAAGTTTCTTTTGTACAAAAATAATCTGGGGAGTACGAAAGCGTGGCCAGTGAGCAAGGAAGAAGGCGTCGGGGTCACTAATAAAGGCATATGCAGACCGTCTCGCTGATAAGCCGTAAAATTTCAAGTATGTTTGTACTGTTAAGATACGGAATCGGCAAAGAATAGTTGGTATGCGAGCTTCCTGATATAGTACATTAATAGCGACATACCTGGGGAGTCGCAAACACAACCGTAACGCTTCTCGCTCTAATAGAACTAACGGTTTAATTTTGTACGTAGGGCCACCCGAAAATAATATACACCCAAATTCGAGTATTGGGCGCATGTACATTTTATATATCATTAATAAGGTGTGTCTACGTAACCCATATTTTCTGTTGCTCAACCTTCGCAATAAGCCTGAAGCTCGTTGTGCCTTTGCCACGTTATAGTCTATGTGAGGGCTCCAGTTAAGTTTCTCGTTATAAATAATGCCCAAATATTTGATAGACTCTACTTGTGGAATCGGTTCCTGATTATAAAGTACTGAAATTTGAATAGAATCTGCTATAGGGAACACCAGGAGCGCACTTTTACTTATGTTTAGAGACAATGAAATTGAATGCAGCCAAATTTCAAGAGAATACATGTACTTTTGCAATTTTTGATGCAAAGAATAAATGTCACTATCTGCAACGAAAAATGCAATGTCGTCTGCATAAATGTAGACAGTGATATCTCGTTCAATGGGAATTGAGCTCATCAACACATTGAATAACAGCGGAGATAGGACCGCCCCTTGAGGTACTCCACGTTGCTGTTTGAATTTAGATGAGTGACATCCATCCTTTGCACAATAAAATTCTCTCGATTTTAGAAACTCTGCTACCCAATCAACAATATAACGCGGAAAGTCACATTCGTGTAAAGAATTCAATAAAATTGAGTGCTCAACGCTATCATAAGCTTTAGCTATGTCTAGTGTTACTAGTACCGCGTATTGTCGTCTTTTTCGGGCAAGCTGTATTCGGCTCTCTAAGTCGGCATGAGCACACCAAATTGAGCATTCGCTACGAAAACCTATTTGAAATGGTTTCAATATTAGCTTGTCAGCCATCCAAACTTTTATTCTATTATTGAGAACTCTCTCTATAATTTTGATCAGGTGAGATGTTAGAGAGATTGGTCTGATGTTGTCAATGTTAAAACCTGACCCTTGTTTTTTTAATATGGGAATCACTCTAGCTATTTTCCAGTCATGTGGTATCCAGGCTGCTGTCCCATCTTCACCTAAATGACAATTGTTTGCAGCCAGAGAGGGACGATCCCACTTTTGACAAGCTGTACAAGGTACGTCCACTTTTGTCAGAAATTTCCAGAACTTTCGCTCAGCACTACCTGCCAACAGAATATCTGGCCATCGACGAATCGATGATAAAATTCAAAGGTAGAAGTTCTTTGAAGCAGTATATGCCAAAAAGCCAGTGAAAAGAGGCTACAAAGTTTGGATGCTCTGTGCTAGTACAGGCTATAATATCAAATTTCAAATTTATACTGGAAAGTCTAACGACGGTGTTGAAAGAGACTTGGGTGCACGTGTTGTGAAGACACTGGTTGATGATTTGGCTGGAAAGTACCACCGGGTATTCTTTGACAACTATTTCACCAGTTACTACCTGCTGAGAGATCTCGCAGAAGCCGGGATATATGCGTGTGGTACAGTAAATGCCAGCAGGAAGCACTTACCTAATCTCAAATCCGACAAGATGATGAAGAGAGGAGACACTGATTACTCAGTGAGCAACGACAAACTCTGCTGTTTGAAGTGGCGAGACAAGCGAACAGTTCACCTGTTGTCAAACTTCCACGACCCTGCCGACGAAGTTCAAGTAAACAGAAAAGAGAAAGACGGAGCCATTACTAAGGTGAACTGCCCTGCAGCACTTCAAGAATACAATAAGAACATTAACTTTGTCGATAAGTTTGATCAGCTGAAAGGGCAGTATGAGGTAGATCGGAAATCACGCAAGTGGTGGCACCGGATATTTTTTCACCTTCTTGATTGCAGTGTTGTCAACGCATTCATCATTTTTCGGGAACATGCTGGTTCCGAAAAAATGACCTTGAAGGACTTTAGAAGAAGCTTAGTCCGACAGATGACTGCCGAAGCTCTTCTAGATCCTACAGATAAACGTAAGTCATCTGTCGGCGCAGGGGCCGAACTGAAGAAATTCAAACCCTTTGTGGACTTCGCCATGCGTACAACAGCGTCCAACCATCAACCAACAACGTGTTCACCACGAAGGTGCGCGAACTGTAGCACAAAGGCACACCCATCTCGAACCATTTGGATGTGTCAAACATGCAACGTGCCACTCTGCCTTCGGAAAGAAAAAAACTGTTTTTCAGAATTCCACAAGAAGTGACTCTCTCTGTGCACAGCGCAAAGTATGCTGCTACATTGAAAACGACCAGTTGTTGCATATGTGCTAAACATAGACCCTTCCGGCACGGTGGTCATCAGTGATGACCACCTTCTGGGAACTTTGTTAAATGTCGTAATTTTTTTTTCGTGCGTGCAATGTGTTATTTGTGACCTTTTATCATAATTTTTGCATTAAAATTCAAAATCTGAAGCAAACCCAAATTCTGTGCTGGAAAGAGTTAACTTGGCGTCAACCAAAATTAGCATGGGAGGTATAAGATGGTTTAACAAATATGACGCGCTAGTCACGACATGAATAATGTCACAATTCTGTCGCGTACGTCTTCAAACACTTCCCGCAAGACAGTGGCACATACCCCCGGGCAGCTTTGTGCCGTTGGTATGCGGGTATGTGCCACAGGTGATGGACACGCCAGCGTTAAAAAATACCCGACATCGGTTGTGTCGACCCAATGAATGCAAAGAATAAAAGCTAGGGTCCCAGCTGGAATCGAACTCAGGCAATCTGCATGGCAGTGAAGCATCTTACCGCTGAGCTACGTCATGTCTTAGAACTTCCTTACACATAGACGCTAATTTTCATGAAATGTCAATAGTAGTTGCAGTGTTTCCTACCCACTTTTATAAACAGTACCTATGTGCTCTTCTCATAGAGCCGTCACGTCGAATTAACGTCACTTGTGGTTAGTTGCCGTGCGCTCATGTTGGTTTCTGTAGCAGTTAGTGTCCAGGGCCGGCATCCTCGCGAGCATCAGTGCTTCATATCAGCTTCTGGTGTTGCTAATACGCATGTGCCAGGTGTCATCGTTGCGCAAGTGCAAACAACTAATTATGTAAACATCTGCAACTCTTCAACAAATGTCTGTGCGTGCAAGATTTGTATATATATAAGCGTAATTTTATGACGTCTCGCTCAATAAAAAAATTGCAACATGGTCACCTTCCCTCCGCGCGTGCACCGCATAACGTCGATTCCCAGGTACGTGGGATCTGCCGAACTTTTTTTCCTGCTATTGGTGTCTTTTGTTAAACGCCTGAACTTTAATAATTATCAAATTATCAGAGGTTATACATGTTCTCATGCATCTTCGCCTGTTTTTGCAGCTGTGATGCAAAACTGCACAAGCATTTTGTGGCTTTCAACTTCGTCAGTCGTTCTTTGTGAGGTGGCGCAATTCTGATTTTTTAATCGTTTGTTATTGTTTCAAATATTGCCAATAAACATATTTTAATAAAACTCTATTCCAAGACGTGTCTGTGAATGGCTTGACTCGGTTACACTATCAGTTTTATCAAGCGCCTCTTGAGAGCATCATTGGGAACGCGGAAATGCCTGGATATGAACATGGAGTGCGAATGAACTGATCTCTGTCCTCAACAGCTATGTTTTTTTCACATCGTTTTGGACACATGCAGCTCTCCATGCTATTTTCTAGAATGGCCAAACCACTTTACACAAAAAATATACTACACATTGAGTATGAGTAAGCGGTTCATTTATTACAACTATGAGTAAAAAAATATGATGCCTTTTGTCAAATTTTATCCTCTTACATGTCCGGATTAAAAATACGCTTCGCCTTTAAGTGTTGAACGCGATAGCGATGTTCTGTTTCTAGTGCGTACTTGAAACACTTTCCTGCTCTTCATTTCTATTTCTCTCTCTTTGTAGAGTACGAATTTTTTTAAGACGATGGTGTTTGTTGGTGTACTTTGACGCAAAAGCTTTGTCTGTCTGTACATTTGTCCGTTTGTGCGCAGTAACGATACCCCAAACAACACCAAACGATACCTTTAACGACCAACCCTATACGCAGCACCCACAAATATTGCTCAAGTTTCCGCGTTAATACTTGTGCGATTGTCAATTGAAAGGCAATTATTTCGCATATCTGAGTCACCACGACAACACTCCAATTTTTTGTGTGTGTGTCTTTATACTACGAAGGCCAAATTAAGTAATTATACGGACCGCAGCGTTAATCACGCTGCGCTGACAGTTCAACGCGATGCTAAAAAAATAGGCAGATCCCACGTACAGCGGCAATCAGTGTTATGCGAAGCACGAATGAGAAAGATTGATATGTGATTTTAAAATCAGCACAACGTCACGAGGTGGAGGCATATGATGCCGTACATGACTTCCATGTCATGATCATCGTCTTTCGATGTGTCGTTTACCTTTGTCGTCTATTCACGTCAAGTTATACCAAATTTAGTATATGTGGAGCTAGCGAAACAACCGTGAGCACGCTATAAGCGTGGTATGTTGTCATGTTCTTACATGGCACGCGCGTCAGGATTATCACGTTTGCGCCAGTCATATACTTTTGTCATTCATTGTCGTCTCTTGACACCAAAATTGGTATATGTGGAGCAAGCGAAACGGTTGCAATTGCATCATGAAGGGCCCACTATACTCTAAGGTAGCGTTGACGCGCGTGCACGCTGGGCACAGCGACGCTACGTTAGCAAAACGCGAGCACTGTATGGTTTGACGCCAGGCACGACCGTTGCGACCAGCGTCCGTCGGCGCGGCCCGACGGCAACCGGTGCGAAATGCGACATGCTGCGTTTCGGGCTGATGCGTTACCCAGACAGCACTGCATCTCTCTCTATTCGTGACGAAGGGATGCCGGACGCGCTGAAACGCACATGCGTCAAAGCAACGCAGATGACTGCCGGCGAGCACGCACACCACGTCATTTCCAAATGTATTGGCGTATTGACTGTGGCATGAACTCATTCTCACATGACCCACATCTCATGATTACCATGCATGTTTGCACCAGTCACATACCTTCGTCATCCATTGACGTCATGTAATACCAAATTTGGCATGCGTGAAGCTAGCGAGAGGGCCGCGAGCGCATCATGAATGTGGCATGTAGTCATGCTGTTACATGACACACATGTCGTGATTATCATGTTTGTATGTTTCATTCACCTATGTCACCCGTTTGCATCGCGTGATACCGAGTTTGGTACATGTGAGGTTAGCGAAACAGCCGCGAGTGCATCAAGAGCGTAGCATGTAGTCATGGTAATACATGACAGCATGCCATGTTTATCATGTTTGCACCAGTATCATACCTTCGCCATCCACTCACGTCCCGTAATACCATATTTGGTATAAGTGAAGCTGGCGAATCGGCTGCCAGCGCATCATGACCGTGGCTTGTAGTCATATTGTTACATGACACGCATCTCATGATTATCATGTTTGCACCAGTCACGTACCTTCATCATCTATTCACCTACCGTAATACAAAATTTTGTATATGTGAAGCTAGCGAAACGCCCGCGAGCGCATCATGAGCTTTGCATAGAGTCATGTTGTTACAAGACAATCATGCCATGATTTTCATGTTACGGTTTGTCGCTTGTGTTTGCCATGCAATCATGTCATACCATACCAGTTTTTCAACAGGCCATGTGAACGAATCCACCGCAAGAGCGGCAGGACCAGGAAAGGTAAGTCATGACATTCATGACATCCATGTCATAATTTTACTGTTATGGCTAGTCAAATATGTTCTTCATACAGTCATGTTACGCCATACCAAGTTTGGTATCGATACCATTATTGAAACGGCCAGGAGAGCTAAAAGTCGTGGGCGGCAAGATTAGATAGATAGATAGATAGATAGATAGATAGATAGATAGATAGATAGATAGATAGATAGATAGATACGCTCAAAGTCGCCAAAGTTCGTTGAAAAATGCTTAGCATTTAAAAGACAAGTGTTACCAACGCTTTGCTAAAACGAGACGGTGGTGGCATGTGCACGTCGCTTTGCGTTTTACACCTTATCGCCTCCTGGACAGGTGCGCATCTTTCTCCATGGGTGCGCATGCCTTCCCCCGTTTTTGAAGGTAACTGCCAGATAGCGCTCGTGTCCAAAGTGCCTTGATGCGCTCGTTTGCCTTCGCTGCACGGATCGAGACTCTCTAACTCAGCACTTCTAGAATACAACTCACCAATTTTCTATCGCAAAAACCTCAGATAAATGTTAGGTTCACTCTCTCACAAAAAAGACTAACATCTTTCGACATTTGGAGTGAAGTATGCTGATACGGGGCCAATTTTTTCTTTTTTCTGGTTTGTTCGGATAGATTAGCGCGAGCTTCACTGCTCGAGCTTAACTGCTCGTATATGGAACGACATATAAATGCATTTGGTTTTGCTCGGCTGGTAATGCACTGCGATAAGATAAGCGATGTGCAACTAACCAGGGTGTTCTGTATTGTCGTTTGTTATGAATTTGCTCTTTCGCGATGGTAGCGGTGGCGAAGAGCGGTGAGCAGTCGAGCGGACTTCGATGAAGCCTTAGCCCGAAGGTGAAACAGGGAGGCAATCCGTTTAGAAAACAGCAACAAAATAGCGTTTACTGAAGCAGGTTGTCGTTTTACAGAGCCGGCCAGCACGACAACGTCGGCTGGGGCAAAATCTTCTAACATGGGGCCGGCTCGGCCTTAAATAGCGTCTTTGGTCCATTCTCTTAGACCAGTTCTCGGGCTCGGAGGGGGAGACGTAGCCGTACCCGGAACTGCAAAGTGGTCCGGCGGAGGAAACGATGTTATCCCCGGACTTCACGGTTTTTCTGCACGGAAGGCGGCGCTGGGAGGGGGGGGAGACAGTTCGTCGAAACAGGGCTCGATCCTGCGAGACGCGCTCCCGAACGAGGAACATGTCTGTGGCACAACAGCACCCCCGCCGCCAGACAATGCATCCGGAGTTTTGAGCCGTCAGCGTGGCTCGGAAGGAGGGATGCTGGTTGACCATCGGTAGCCGTTCCGCTCTCTCCGCCCGTTGAGACTTCCAAAGGCCTGCAGATGTTCACTGGAACGACGGAGTCGAACACAAAGGCGAACCACTCCGGCCAAAGCAAGCACCCTCCAAATGCTGATCAAGTCGCCAGACCAGCAGAAACGAAAATTTTTCCTCGAGATTTAACTGAGCTAAAAAAAATAGCATCAAGAGCAATGTATCTGAGGAGCAATACATAATGTGGACACTCCTTTACAGTGCATGACACTGCTAAACCAAACAGAATTTTTTTTTTTCGTGAGCGATTCTCGATTGCGACCCGGGCAGATTAGGGACGATCGAAGCTGCTGAGGTTAACTCAATTTGGCCCCGAATCTACAATTTAGAATACCAAGAACACCCGAATTACGCACATTGGCGTCTCTTGCAAGCTTCAGACCGCTAAACAAAACAAAGCCATTCGATAAGCCCTAACTCAAAGTGCTCAGCCAATGAGCATCCCAACAAAATAAAACGCGCTTGAAAAAGTAAGTGAATAACAATGAAAATCAAACTTGCGCGCGTTAAACAAAACAAAGGGCAAAGTTGACCCACACTGACGCGCACAATAACATGTAATTTCAAACACAAAGGGTATTTTAAACAGGGGCTTTTACTTAGCCTTATCTGTTAAAATAAAGCACATTAACTGTTACCCTTCGAGATATAAGGAAAACAAAAGTAATGAACCAAACATATCAATAATATCTGCTTCTGCGATGACAAGAAAAGTAAAACTTACAAAAATTTAGAACCATTCCTTGCTCATCGGCAGAAGACAAAACTAGAAAAAGTTATTCTCAAAATTAAATTAAAAAAAATACACTCTTGGTATCAGCAAGGTGGCACTCTCAGACGAACTCTGGGAAGTCGCCCACTCCATAGCTTTCGTGGGCTGCGGTCTGGACAAAAGGACGACGAAAGAACTTGTTAGCCGAACTCAGTAGTAGCGACTTTTGACCCGCAGCCGCTGGACTCGAAGAAAGTGGCATCTGCACTGCGTCGTTTACGCCGCCCGTTCGACCAGTAACCCTCTCGCCACGGTGGGGAACTATAGCCTTTGTAACAACTCAGAGGTACGCGATGTTTCCTCTCGTGGTTGCCTCTACGCGGCTTCAAAATTTGTAAGGCCAGGCGAAGATCTCGGCGTCCGAATTTTCCCGAAAGCCGGCTTTTCTGAACACGCTGTCCGCCAAATCTTGATGTGCGTGACAATCTGCGCTTCAAACATTTCATGGCGTGCCCTTTCGTGCGCCTAGCCTTGAACCTGGCGTCTCGAATGAAGACGTCACGGCGCTTAACAGCGGCTCTAGCGCACGTGGCGCCCGTCGTCTTTACCACGTTACGCTTACGCAGATGCCTCCTTTTGACGGAATGGCTAGGAATGCCGGCTGTTTCGACACACCCAGTTTCAAGTGCGCTGCCTTTGACAGGTACTGCCAAAACTCTAGACTGGTTAGCTAGCCTTTCTTCGGGCCCGTTGCTAGCTGCCTCTGCTTGTGACAGAACGGGAGTCCCGATGTCTTTAAATGCAACTAACGCGCCTAAAGAGCTTTCGATCGGTGGGGGTTTATCGCTGTCGTGGTTAGCCCTTGTTCTCTGCACTTCTAAGTCAGCCTCGTGCTCTCTTTCAAGAGCTTTATTCTGTAGCGCTTTATCTCGCGCATCCCGCTCAATATTTTGTCGACATGCGTCAACTTCTAGCGCCTTGCGATGCGACTCGTCGTCAAGCTCTTTTTCACGCGATGCATCTTGATCATGAGCGCTGCGAAGCGGCTCCGTCTCTAGCATTTTACGATGCGCTTCGGCGTTCTTAGCTGTGCGATGGGCCTCGGCCCCTAACTCCTCGCGATGTACCTCAGCGTCTGGCTCTGTCCGACGCACTTCGGCGTCCTGCATTTTGTGACGGGCCTCAACGTCAGATACCTCGTGACTTTCCTCAGCGCCCCGCTTTCTCTGACGCACTTCAGCGGCTTGCGCATAGCAACGAGCCTCGGCGTCTTGCGCTTTGCATCTGTCCTTCTCATCTAATACTTTCCAGTGAGCGACATCATGAAGCGCCACGTGGCGGGCCTCAGCCTCCATCGTTTCACGTCGCGCCTCATCCTCACGCTCTTTTCGGCAGGCGTCTACCTTTAGCGCCCTTCGACGCGCTTCAGCGCTGTCTCTATCGCTCCGACTTTCCCAGTCAGCAGGACTCGAAAGAAAAAAAATATCTTATCAAGGCATATCTAGCGTGACTGAAGTCTCCTGCTTCCTCGAAGGGTAAGCAATTCAAAACATGCGCGATCTTGCGCGGCAACAGCGTGGCGAGCTTCTCCACCCAAAGGTCGCGGCTAACACCAACATTACAGCAGACAACTTCAAAATCATCAAGAAAATGCGCGATGTTCTCGCCTGTCTGAAAGTTGTGGAGCTGGTGTTTAGCTCGCTCCCATTTAAGTGCTTGAATTTGAAGATCGAGCTCTTTCATTCTGAGAGCGTGCTCTCTCCTTTTTCGGCACTCTTCGGCCTTCCACTGTTCGTGCCTTTGAGCTTCGAGCTCTTCGGCCTTCTGCTGTTCGTGCCTTTGAGCTTCGAGCTCTTCGGCCTTCTGCTGTTCGCGCCTTTGAGCTTCGAGCTCTTCGCGGCTTTTCTCGGCCTTCTGCTTTTGCTCACAAATGAGCTCCCAAAACTCGTCAGCTTCCTCAGCCGTCACATTCTCTGCCCGCATCACCTCGAGAATCGCTTCCCTTGTTTTAGCGGACCCGGTGGAAATCCCCATGGCTCGACAAATTTCGAGGAGGTCCTGCACCAGGTACTGCTCCATCGCGATCTCGTTTCTCGTGATGCTCTGCTATTGATATTCACCGTACTTTAAAACTAATCTCGTGGTTTAAAGTAGGTGAATATTTAAATTACAACTAAAAAAAACACAAAACGCTCTCCTAACATCTGCCTGTGCTAGAGAGGTCTGGCGAAATGAACAGTAAACGTTGGGCACTCACCCAACCAAAGTAGCCAACGATGGTCCAACTCGTGGCTGCCGTCGAACAGTATCAGGCCTTCAGGGATCCGGTCCAACTTGCCAATGTTGAGATCCGGGGTTGCTTGTCCCAGCTTGCCGAACGATGAGAACAGGGTAGCGTATCGCAGCGTAGCCAAACGCTATCACGGCGGTCGTCCTCGTGCTCGGAGATCCGATCCAACTTTTCAGCCATTGAGATCGGGGTAGCGGGTCCCAGAGCAGCAAAACGTTGAGGACAGGGGTCTGATCCGGCGTGCCAAACGTAGGATATCGTATCCCGTAGCTGCCAACCACTATTATGAATTTGCTCTTTCGCGATGGTAGCGGTGGCGAAGAGCGGTGAGCAGTCGAGCGGACTTCGATGAAGCCTTAGCCCGAAGGTGAAACAGGGAGGCAATCCGTTTAGAAAACAGCAACAAAATAGCGTTTACTGAAGCAGGTTGTCGTTTTACAGAGCCGGCCAGCACGACAACGTCGGCTGGGGCAAAATCTTCAAACAAGGGGCCGGCTCGGCCTTAAATAGCGTCTTTGGTCCATTCTCTTAGACCAGTTCTCGGGCTCGGAGGGGGAGACGTAGCCGTACCCGGAACTGCAAAGTGGTCCGGCGGAGGAAACGACGTTATCCCCGGACTTCACGGTTTTTCTGCACGGAAGGCGGCGCTGGGAGGGGGGGAGACAGTTCGTCGAAACAGGGCTCGATCCTGCGAGACGCGCTCCCGAACGAGGAACATGTTTGTGGCACAACACGTTGTACTATCCATTCACCAGAATCGTTTCAGTGTGGGTGCCGCTTTCTGCTGTAAGCACATCGTGAAATGCCCGTGGTATTGTTGTTGTTATGTGAGGTTTAACGTCCCAAAACCACCATATGATTATGAGAGACGCCGTAGTGGAGCCCTCCACTACGGACTAACCAAGATCGTATAGTGGTTAGTCCGTAGTGGAGGGCTCCGGAAATTTCGCCCACCTAGGGTTCTTTAACGTGCACCCAAATCTGAGCACACGAGCCTACAACATTTCTGCCTCCATCGGAAATGCAGCCGCCGCAGCCGGGATTCAAACCCGTGACCTGCGGGTCAGCAGCCGAGTACCTTAGCCACTAGACCACCGCGGCGGGGCATTGCGGGTGGTATCATCATCTCAAAAATGAAGCCAGTAAATGGCGCGTGAATGCAGCGTTTGAGCGACTTGGTAGTAAACAAAAACGAAGCTACGCGATGAGCTTTAGTTTTGTTTATGTAGGCATGTTTTTGCTACAGAGAGGTAATTTTATCAAGTAAAGTGTGACACTTCGGTACTTAAACTCTTCTTAACACGGAATTTCCGGGTGCCATTTTTCACCATAGGTAGAAATTTTACGCAGCAATTTTTACGCTGAGATACTCATGAGCCTTAGTTTAAAAATGCTTCAAAGAACCCAGACGGTCAAAATTAATTCCCATGGCGTGCCTTACATTACTTTTGTTTAACTTTACACAAACTGTCCCTTTCGTTTACACTGTCTTTAGCGTTTGTATGAACTCGTAATTGACTGACGGAAGGTAGTGGTCATTTTTCGAAAGGAAAAAATGAACAAAAGTGTCCTTCCCATAAAACAAGCAGACCTTTTTTTATCACTGTCATACGCACGTAATACTTCGATGAACGCTTTCTTCAAATGTTTAATGAGCATTTGATAGTTTTACTGGTGCACGAACATATGCGTACGTGGCAAATGTCAATGCAGCGTACAGCGCTGTCAGCCTCGAAGCTTTCCTGGCTAGACTTGTCGATTGCCCACATTTTATGGGAAACAGAATAAGGCAAAATGTGTGCGTGCGTATTCGGTGCGAACAGTGGCCCCGAATGCGTCGCACTGATATGAGGAATATGTTTCGTTAATTTCTCTTTCTTTTATAGTATTCAGACAAGGAAGATGTTAATAAATAATTAAGCCGTGCAAGAGGAGTGCGTAGTAGCAGAACATAGGCGAAACGTGTACAAAGAACATAGCACAAGCGTGATTGAGTGCGAAAGTCCGCACTCAGCCAGCCATGGCGTGCTTGACTCGCTAATAATAGTAATGCTGCATTTGCTTCGTGCGTGGTTCGGCAGAGAGGAGCGTAATTATTACCGGTAAACTGCAGTCAACGCATTTTATTCCACCGACAATAGGCCGAAACCACACGCAGCGAGGCGTCGCTGCGTGTATTTGTATATGCGCCGCCGACCAGCTACCTATCCACACTTCCGTGGGGATAGTGCCGCCACCTGTAGCGCGCTATCCTCGCGAATAGTAAGCGCCTTCTGCATGCGTGGCGGAAAAGACGTGCAACGCGTGTATCTATTACGGTGAATATTTGCTCTCCTGCCATCTCATTTCAGGGCAGTCTTGCAGAATCAAAGATGTCTCACCGTCCTGCTAGTGTACAAATCATCACCCTCCATGACAGACCATCGAGGCACAATATCTGCCATTATGATTAATGACATTGCCCCATTACGGTGCATTCTGGTCACTGATGACAAGACAACATTGATTAGAGAATGGATACAACAGGCGATAGATACAAGAATAACTTATGGTAATGTACAAGCTTTCAAAGTTATTTATATTGTCGCAGTACAACGCGAACAAAGCACAAGTACGCCTTGAGGCAGCGAAAGCAGCGTGTTCTCAACAGCTGAGCCACAAGATCTTCTTCGTTCTCGCGTCAAGTCAGAGGCCCACTACCTGGTGTCCGCTAAATCCCCCCGTCATCGTTTTTGTCCACACGTAGACACGGGTCATTTGCCTCCCTCTCAAAGAGCATCGAGCCGATGCGAAGTCAATAATGCAGGTTTTGTTAAAAGATAAGTCTCACGCAATCACTCGCTGACGTAAGGCTTCATGCGCACTGCGTGAACGAGTTCAGGATGGTGCTGGCGACGATTGGTACTACACGAATTGTCTGGAACAACTTCGTAAGTGACGTCACTCAGTTGTCGCAGCACTCGGTATGGCCCAAAGTATCTTCTTAAGAGCTTCTCTGATAGTCCTCGTTTCCGTACGGGTGTCCAAATCCATACTTTGTCGCCAGTTTGATAGACAACTGCTCTGCGGTGAGCATTGTAGCGGCCTGCATCGTACTCTTGCTGCTGGCGGTTCCGTAAACGTGCCAGTTGTCTAGCTTCTTCCGCGCGTTCCGTAAACGTGTTGGCGTCTGGGTCGATGTCGTCACTTTCGTGCAGCAGCATCGCATCTAACATAGTTCGTACTTCTCGTCCATGAACGAGGCTGAACGGGGTCATGCGGGTCGTTTCTTGCTTGGCCGTGTTGTACGCAAACGTTATGTATGGCAAGATTTCATCCCAATTTTTGTGTTCAATGTCTACGTACATCGAAAGCATGTCTTCAATGGTTTTGTTCAGACGCTCCGTCAGCCCGTTTGTTTGTGGGTGGTAGGCAGTGGTCTTACGATGCGTTGTTTCACTCCGCATCAGGACGTGATCCAAGAGAGCTGCCGTAAATGTGGTTCCTCTGTCTGTGATCACGACGGTTGGTGCACCATGCCTCAGTACAATATTTTCGATGAAAAATCTTGCCACCTCCGCTGCTGTACCTCTCTGAATAGCTTTTGTCTCGGCATAACGGGTCAGATAATCCGTCGCGACGATAACCCAGCGGTTTCCTGCAGTGGAAATAGGAAGTGGGCCCGAAATGTCCATGCCTATCTGGTAGAATGGAGCTGTTGGGACCTGCACGGGTTGCAGTAGGCCAGCTGGTTTAGTCGGTGGTGACTTGCGTCGCTGGCAGTCGAGACAGGTACGAACGTGGTGCTTCACGGCTGTGGTTAGTCTCGGCCAGTAATACCTTTGCTGTACTCTGGCCAACGTTCTCATGTAACCCAAATGGCCAGAGGTCACCTCGTTGTGGCATGCTTTGAGTATTTCGGTACGAAGGGCTGCTGGTATGACGAGCAGATAGGCGGATCCTGTCGACGAAAAGTTTCTTTTAGATGCGGAAGCATCTTATACACTCGCCTTGTAGTGCGCCGTCCGCGCCGACCGCGCCGTCAGCACCGCTTCTCGAACATTCGACAGCTGACGCGCGCGCATGCGCCGTCGCGCCGTCGCCCACCATCTGTGCCGCGCGCGCTTCTCCTTCGAGAACATTCGACAGCTGACAGCGCATGCGCCGTCGCGCCGTCGCCATCTGTGCCGCGCGCGCGCTTCTCCTTCGAGAACATTCAACAGCTGACAGTGCATGCGCCGTAGCGCTGTATATATACTCAAGGTCGGCGCTCGCTCGCTCAGTGGCCGCTCGTCGGTTGGTTTGTACGGCGCGTCGACGTCCAAGGTCGCGGTGAAATGAATTCCAACGAATCCACAAACACAATGATCGACGTCCCTTCGACCAGCGCCGTCCTTTCGCATACGTGTGTACGTGTTCACTCATTTAACACCCCCTCCTACAACCACGTTAACCAATTTAGCCATCGACCCAAGTAAGTCGCAATTTAACACCCCATTTCACAACCACGTTAACCAATTTAGCCATCGACCCAAGTAAGTCGCACTTTAACACCCCGTTAACCAATTATATGCTCCACATCCTCCTCAGTGTTCCCCCGAGGGAAGCTGCGGGCAATTTTTTGTAAAGTACTCCGCCCCGTAAACAAAATGATGACAATACTCTTGCGAAAACTTTTGGCGCCTTCTGAGATCTGCCTTCCAAGTAGTTAATTAAGCCAAGCAACTCAGTGTCGTCACGTTGTTGCTGCGCAATGGCGGTCGTGTCGAGGACACCGAGAAATGCCGTTTCCTCCTCCTCGGGTAGGGTTGCCGACTCAATGGGTGAACGGGACAGACAGTCAGCGTCCATATGTCGCTTGTCTGACTTGTGCACGACCGTCATGTCAAACTCTTGCAGTTTTAGGCTCCAACGCGCTAATCGGCCGGTGGGATCTTTTAGATTAGTTAGCCAGCAAAGGGAGTGATGGTCACTAATAACTTTGAAGTGTCGGCCATACAAGTACGGGCCAAATTTCATTACTGCCCATACTACGGCGAGGCATTCTTTCTCTGTTGTTGAATAGTTAGACTCTGCGCGTGTTAGCGTTCGGCTTGCGTAGGCGATCACTCTTTCTGTGTCCTCTTGCCGTTGCACAAGCACAGCCCCAAGACCTACATTGCTAGCGTCTGTGTGAAGCATCGTCGGGGCTTCTTCGTCGAAGTGGGTGAGCACAGGGGGAGTTTGGAGACGTTGACGCAGGTCATTAAAGGCAGCCTCCTGTTCTTCTTTCCACTCAAAGGCAACATCATCTCTTGTGAGACGAGTTAGTGGCGACGCGATGCGGGCGAAGTCTGCGATAAACCGGCGATAATAGGCACAAAGGCCTAGGAAGCGTCTGACAGCCTTCCTTTTGGATGGTACTGGGAACTGTGCGTCGGCGGCAATTTTTTCAGGATCGGGCCGGACGCCTGCGTTGCTGACGACGTGACCGAGAAACTGAAGTTCGTGAAAACAGAAATGGCACTTTCCTGGTTTCAATGTTAGGCCCGCGAACCGTATGGCACGTAAAACAACTTCCAGCCTATGGAGATGCTCGTCAAAAGTGGTCGAAAACACTATAACGTCGTCCAGATAGACTAGGCACGTCTTCCACTTCAATCCCAAAAGTACCGTGTCTATAAGCCTTTGAAAAGTTGCGGGCGCGGAGCACAAACCGAAAGGCAAGACTTTAAATTCGTATAAACCATCTGGGGTCACAAAAGCGCTTTTCTCTCGGTCTCTTGGGTCTACCTCGATCTGCCAGTAACCACTCCTCAGGTCCATGGAAGAAAAGTAGCGAGCGTGCCGAAGTCTGTCGAGGGAGTCATCAATACGTGGGAGTGGGTACACATCTTTCTTGGTCACCCGATTCAGCTTCCTGTAGTCCACGCAAAAACGCAGGGTGCCGTCTTTTTACTTTCCTAGCACTACAGGCGATGCCCAGGGGCTCTGCGACGGTTGAATGACGTCATCAGCAAGCATTTTCGCGACTTGTTGTTGTATGGCTTCGCGTTCCTTTGAAGCTACGCGATAAGGGTTCTGGTGGATAGGTCTCACCGTGTCCTCGGTGATTATTCGGTGCTTTGTCAAAGGTGTTCGACCAACTCGTGATGTCGTTGAAAAGCAGTCGCGGAATTCGGCTAGCAGCTGAAGAAGTCTCTGTTGCTCGTCCTTTGACAGAGTGGTGCCAACATCGAGAATGGGTTCTGGTTCTTGATAAGGCTTTTCGTCCAATACCGACAAACATAAACTGCCTCGCATTTCTACAATATTGTCGTACGAAGCGATAGCTGTGCCCTTCGGAAGGTGCCGGCGCTCAGCACTAAAGTTCGTCAGAAGTAAATTCGTGCGTCCACCAGTGAGACGGACGATACCTCGTGCGACCAAAATGCCATGACTAAATAGCAGCGAGCCAATTTGGTCAGCAATGCCTTCGCCATCAAACGCTTCGTCGCCTTCTACTGAAACAAAAGTACATGACCGGGGCAGGACGACCACATCATCATCAATTATACGTAAAGTGTTGCTTATTGCGTCTGAACAGTCAACTAAACCAGGGCGGTTGCGGAATGTAATTGAACGGTCCGGGATGTTGATGACGACACCATATTCTCTTAAGAAGTCCATCCCTATGATCAAGTCCTTGCAACACGAGGTGAGGATGACGAACGTCGTCACGAAAGAAGAGCCACCGATGTCGAGTCTTGCTGTACACCTTCCGACAGGCATCAACAGCTGGCCGCCTGCTGTCCTCAGGTGAGGTCCCGTCCACGTAGTCTTCACTCTTTTGAGGCGTACGGCAAGGTTTTCACTTATGATAGAAAAGTCGGCGCCGGTGTCAACTAAGGCTGTTACTTGCTGTCCGTCTACCGAAACGGTAAGATCAGTGGTCACAGTTTCGTCGGTGTTACAACTTCTCGGCTTTACGGCGTCCTGCGGTACAAGTAACGGGGGCTTTTTTTCGTCGCCTTGACGGCCTGCAACCTCACCCCCGGAGGTCGCCGCCTTCAGTTTCCCCGGCGTGGACTTGGTGACCTCCTTGCACTGACGTCGGCTGTAGTTCGGTGGCGCGACGAAGGCGAATATGCCGGAGACGGAGAGCATGGTCGACGTCCCATACCTGGCTGGTAATCAGGCACACTGTCGTCATTATTGGCACGGTGGTTGTCAAAATGGGACTGAGACAAGGGGAGTGCTTGAGAATGAGTGTCCTGGCGTGGTGCGTAGCCGTCGTTGGCGCGTCGATCGTCAGACCATTGCCGAAGAGGTCGAAACATATCTACATGGTGCCAGCAATGGCGGGAAATGTGGCCCACACCTCGGCAGGTAAAACAAAGCGGGCGCCTATCTACAGTGCGCCAGGCGTCTGTTTTACGAAGCTGTGGACGCCGCAATGGCTCGTAATGTGGCAAATGCCGTGTCTCGTTGGGAGACGGCTCTTGGTACGGCGGCATTTCGTACGGCGGTACGACGGCAGGTCGTCGCGGTGTCTGTTCTTGTGGCGACCAAGGAACGGCTGCTGATGGCTGGCGGTACGACGGCGCAACGGGCGGCGGGCGGCGAAGCGCGGCTGCGCAGCTCATAGGTCGCTGATCGTCAGCAGGATCAGCTGCTGAAAACGCTTGGCGTATTTCTTCGCGGACGACTTCAGCGACAGACGCCGTGGGTGGTTCCGTGACCAGATTCCGGAACTTCAGCAGCTCTTCGCGAACAATCTCTCTTATGAAATCGTGCAACGAGCTTTGATGGTCAGATGCCGTAGCGGCGACTTGCATGTGGGCGCTGCTGGACAAGCGATCGTATTGTCGGCATCGTAGGTGAAGCACCCGTTTGATAGCCGTAGATTCTTTGATGAAGTCTGTCACGGTGCTTGGCGGGTTCCGCAAAAGTCCGGCGAACAGTTGCTCTTTAACGCCGCGCATGAGGTAGCGCAACTTTTTGTCGTCGGTCATGTGCGGGTAAGCTTTACGGAAGAGACGGGCCATGTTCTCAGCGAACATTGCGACCGTTTCATTGGGTTTCTGAACCCGTAGCTCGAGTAAATGCTGCGCACGTTCGCGCCGGTTGACATCGGCAAATGTGTCAATCATCCCTCTTTTAAAGTCGCTCCATGATGACAAACTGCCTTCTCTGTTCTCGTACCAAGTTTTAGCGCTGTCGTCGAGATAAAAATAGGCGCGGGAAAGCCTTTGTTCAAGGGACCACTGGTTGGTGTTAGCGACACGTTCATAGTGATCAAGCCATTCTTCGACGTCTTCATGTGCTCCACCACCAAAGCGATCAGGCACCAGCGGTGAAAAAAAGGTTACCTGAGATGGGGTTGGCAAACTACTGTCTCGTAGTACCTGTTGTGGATTGGCGGTGGCCATTGGTAGATCTGAGCGGTGCTTTGTAGAGTGTTCCTGTGAGAGAGTGAACTCTGGAAGGAGGCCTCGCAAGCGACGGCTGAAGCGATGCACGGGAGTGTTGACAAGTGCTTCTGGGCTGGATGAACGGCTCCCCGTGGGAGTGTGGAGCATCAGGCGGGGTCGCGGGCCAGCACCTCCACCAGTGTCGCAGTACAACGCGAACAAAGCACAAGTACGCCTTGAGGCAGCGAAAGCAGCGTGTTCTCAACAGCTGAGCCACAAGATCTTCTTCGTTCTCGCGTCAAGCCAGAGGCCCACTACCTGGTGTCCGCTAAATCCCCCCGTCATCGTTTTTGTCCACATGTAGACACGGGTCAATATAATCATGACAGGGGTGTCAGCGTAAACATGTGTTATTTGCACAGCGAGATCAGAACGAAACTAGCAGGTTCCAGTCTTTGCCTAGTGTAGTCGCACTTGCGTATTAGACGTGTGTCCCAGCAAGGAATCCCAGCATTGAACAGTGTGTAGGGTTTGTGGAGGGCCAATAATTTCTTCTCAATCCCGTTTTTGTATAATTTTCAGTATTTAAGAAAAAACAGAACTGCTTTCAATGATAGCAGAAAAACATTAACACCTTTTCACACGCTATCTTTTAATTAGAACACTCATGAATGTCTCTAGGAGACAGGTTTGGGCTTTTAGAGATTGTTCGGTGTTATTGTTGATCACCCATAACATTTACCACTCACGTATACTAATAAGTGAAAAAAAAGTTTGCAGCATATCCACGGAGTGAATGATGGAGAGTGGGGCGAAGCATTCGACCATCCATGCACTCGTCTGTGTGACCGTCCATGCGTCTATTCGTGCGCCCGTCCCTGCGTTCATTCATGCATCCGCCCCTGCGTTCGTTCGTGCGTCCATCCATGCATCTGTCTGTGTGTCCGTTCGTCCATCTATTCAACACTCCAAGTCCCACCATCTCGCATCTTTTTATCATAAATACGCCATATAGAAGTACCGCCATTCAGTGGACATTCCAAGGACTAAAGGAGAGGTGGCACACGCATACTTTCTTACGGCTTCCGCTTCGGGTCTACTTCCCACCTTCAACCACCTTGAGTTGATGGTATATACTAGTTCACTGTATTCATGGCACTGCGGCCCAATGCTCGCTAAACTTTTCTAAAACCAAGGAGGTTACGCCCAGCGAGTATAACGTAGCAACCTTTTCCTGTCAGATAGTGCTCAATGTACATGCCAGTGGCTGCTAATGTGAAATGAGAGACAGCAGGACTCAGCTTTTAATTTCTTACGGTTTGCGCTTCATATCTGCTTCCCCCCTTTAACCACCTCGAATTCATTCATGGTATATACTAGTTCATTGTATTCATGGCCCTGCGGCTCAACGTTCGCTGCACCTTTCTAAAACTAAGGAGGTTACACCTAGCGAGTATATTGTAGCAACCCTTTCTTGTCCGATAGTGCTCAACGTACATGCCAGTGGCTGCTAATGGGGATTGCAGCGTGCGCGTTGACTAAAAGCCGAATGCTCCTGACTCTCATTCTTTCTTCATTACAAGCCATTGGCATGTACATTGAGCACTATTTTTTATTGTTAAACAACGCACAGAAGAAATCTCTCACCGGCACCACCTTGGAGGTCAAAATGTTATACTTGGCACCACCTTGCAGGTCAAAGCGTAAGACTGGTTACATACTACAACGTTCCCTTATCCACTCTGGTCTCTTCTCGTCCCTTATGGTTACACTTATCATGTTTCTTTCCATTGCTAGCTGCGTCGTCCTCGATTTAGGCTGAACCCTCTTTGTAAGTCTCCATGTTTTGCTCCATAGCTAAGTACTGGCAAGATCCAGCTGTTATATACCTTCCTCTTGAGGCTTAGAGTCAATCGACCAGCCATGATATAAGAGTGCTTGCCAAATATGATCCACGCCGTTCTTATTCTTCTAGTTACTTCAATCTCTGGGTTCGGCTCCGCGGTTATTACCTGCTCTAAGTATACGTAGTCTTTTACAATTTCGAGTGCACTATTACTTATCTCGAAGCACTGTTTAGTGTGAAGCTTAAGTAGCTTCACCCCTAAAATTGGTTTATTTCTTTTTATATGCTTTTCTATCAACATCATCTCGCATTTCCTGCCTCGCGAATTTTGTTATCTTGCCATAGATCCTAAACTAAAGGATTAAGGGTCTGCTGACAATGTTACCTGTATTATCTGACGTTTTACGACCTAAAACCACGGTATGTTCATAAGAGATGCCGTAGTGGAGGCCTTCAGAAATTCGGGTTATGTGGGGTTCTTTAACTTGCCCATTTACGTCACACAGTACATGGGCCACCAGCAGCGTTAAAATGTGACCGCTGTGGCCGAGAGCGAACCTTTGAGCTTGCGTACAAACTCATACATCTTAAAATATGGGCGGCCAACATAGCTTAGAAACTACTTCAAAGGCATTTGTGGAGTGTGTGCCACGCAGCTGCATGTAAAAGAGACCGCCCAGCGACATTAAAATCAATTGGAATTCAATAGAAACCAACCAAATTGCTGAAGGATTGAGAGTATGTAATCATGGTGGTGTGCGGTGTTGGCCGCGTTTATGGGTGCCGACCCAATTTTAGGATTATTATTGCGAAACTGCATGGAAGTCCTTCATCTTGATCTGCCAGCATATTCCTGGGAACGTAATCTTTTATTTTGTTGAGGAATGAGTGAAGCGCATTATTATAACACAGGCCTTTTGATGGCTGACAACTTGCAGCAATATACTCGCACAAACAGTACCGCAAAATTCAGTGCGCGATAATGTGTGTGTCCAAATACATGGTATCAATGACAAAAAAACCTGAATACATGGTCAATATATATAATTAATTCATAAATACAGTATTCCAAATACGCTGTGTGTGTGTGTGTGTGTGTGTGTGTGTGCGTGTGCGTGTGTGTGCACTTCATGATACGCAATAGTCGGCACGTGTACGAGTCTACACCTGAGTCGTACTTGGTTGACGGCGCATCAGCGTTTCTCCAGAATACTTCTACTATGAAAAGTGCCAGAAAGTTGGCAGCTGTTTACGCCCACCTTTCACGTAGCATATACTTCTATGAACGCCATGCACCTGGCAACTTGAAGATATTCACATAAAAAAGTGAAAATTTAAAATCACACAAAGTTCTAGCACACCCAACAACTGCTACTTTTGAAAGATGTACATGGTATCAATGACAAAAAAACCTGAATACATGGTCAATATATATAATTAATTCATAAATACAGTATTCCAAATACAGTATTTGGAATACTGTATTTATGAATTAATTATATATATTGACCATGTATTCAGGTTTTTTTGTCATTGATATTATGTATTTGGACACACATTATCGCGCACTGGTGTTTTGTTTAAAAAAAAGGACTGTGATCAGTGGACTGCGAGTTGCATTAAATGCAATTTTTTTTCTCATGGGTTCCTAATTAAGCCTCTTTGTGCACCTGCAGTGATTTCAGCACCAGGAGTAAAGCTCCATGCACAAGCTAAAGACACAGACAGCTGTGGTGTCTACATGTGCACACGTTGCGTGGATGAGCACACATCTTTCAAAAGTAGCAGTTGTTGGGTGTGCTAGAACTTTGTGTGATTTTAAATGTTCACTTTTTTATGTGAATATCTTCAAGTTGCCAGGTGCATGGCGTTCATAGAAGTATATGCTACGTGAAAGGTGGGCGTAAACAGCTGCCAACTTTCTGGCACTCTTCATAGTAGAAGTATTCTGGAGAAACGCTGATGCGCCGTCAACCAAGTACGACTCAGGTGTAGACTCGTACACGTGCCGACTATTGCGTATCATGAAGTGCACACACACACACACACACACACACACACACACACACACACACACACACACACACACACACACACACACACACACACACACACACACACACACACACACACACACACACACACACACACACCACACACACACACACCACAGGGAGAGTGAGAGAGAGAGGAAGCGGCAAGGGACTTTACTGAAATTGAATGTCGCCATACAATATTTATTAACGAATATGCACATTACGTCAAGGGGCCCCGGAATTATTTTAGAAATTCTAAATCCCTTGGAACTGAGAGTTATCCTACGGAGCAGGCGCCATAGCGCGGATTTTTCTAGCGTAAAGTATTTTTCTTTGATCAAACACGGAAAGATTTGTGCCTTATCATAAAGAGGCACTTTGGCACACTTTCGCAGCCACAATCCTAACAGAGGATGGTTTTCGGCTAAAATTCAGTGCATTCAAGGGTTAGCGTAGGACTTTTCATATGCTGATCTGTAGGTAGAACTGGTGTCTTATGTAAAACACTTCTCAGTACAGTATACGCACTTCAATTGTTTTGATCGCACTGACAAAAAAAAGGAAAGAACAACAAGATAGAATGCAGGGAGGTTAACCAGGCACAATTCCGGTTGGTTATCCTACGCTCGAGGAATGGGAAAGCGGAGTATAAAGAGGAAAGAGAGAATTAGCGAAGAACCAAAGAGATAAGAAAATGTACGGTAAGTAGGCTGATGCCTGCGGAGCGATGGCGCTATGGAAAAGTTAAAGGCGTTCCCATTGGGCCGCAGTGATATGTGCTGACTGTGAAAGGAACTAGCGTTCTTGAAAAAAAAAAAAGCGCATTGAACCACTACACACCATTAACTTGTGTGACCCACGAAACTTTGTGACGCTTGGGACACAGTTGAAAGAATCAAATAGAGAAAGGGAGACAAAGTGATGAGAAAGAAAGGCAGAGAGGTTACCAAGATTGTGCTGCGTTGGGACCCTAGAAGGCGGAATGGCAATAGGGTAAAATGCGTAGAAAATAGGTGACACAAAAAATCGTGGAAGGTACAGGAAGTCCTTCTTAAACTTAGCGTATACTGCTTTGCAGTTTTTAGTTTTACCAGTCTATAGTGCTTTCGCCACCACATGCTTCAGTTGCCTAGATTTTCGCGCGCACTTGAAGTGTCGTGAGTGATATTTACGAGCTATTAACACGGTGCCGGCGTCGTTTGTTGTCAGCTAAAAATCATCATCTTATGCTTGACCGAAAAATTCAGAATGATGGAAATGAAATAAATGAATGATAAAAACTCCATAGCAGCATGCGGACCGACCCGAGAGTGTTAGGGTTCGACTGGGGACCGAGCTCGGGTCGTTTGCGTGGCAAGCGGATGCTCTTCCACACGGCCACACCTCTGCTTGTGAATGCACTAAAGATACTTACTCTGCTTGTAAATGCAGTGAAGTAGCCTTCATGCTTCACAAACACACGCGTCCAGTATATATGCTTCGAAATGCAACATGAAATATTGCATGTAGTAATGCGTGGTCAAGCGTATACTTTCAGATCGAACGTCAGGATATGTATTTATCACAATGGCTCCATGATTGAAAGACGGTACCCCACTACAGAAGGCATTCACGCTACTGCGCCTATTCTCTCCAGGCAACGTAGTGGGTTCATAGCCAATTCGAACACATTTCATGCATTAGGTGTTTGAAATACGCATTACAAACAAGATGTCGCTATAGCGTTCAACTCTTGAAGGCGAAGCTTTAGGGTCTTCTAAATTTTAATAATAGTGTAGTTAGCTAGTATTAACGTTGCAAAACCGCAATATGACTATGAGAGACACCGTAGTGGAAGGCTCCAAAGCGTCGGACCACGTGTGGTTCTTTATTAGGCGCCTAAGTCTAAGCTAACATGGCCTTGAACATTTTCGTTTCTGCAGAAAATGCCACCACAGTGAACAATATATCCCGCGAGATTCGGGTTATCAGTCGAGAGCTATTCGCACCTAAAATGAAATCCAGGGGGCGCTGCGCAGTTAGACAAGACAAATACGAAGCGGTAGACACAGTATGCAGTGCGTGTGGAGAGGAAGAAGAAACTGCCGAACACTTGATAATGTTCTGTAAAGGGCTTCACCCTATAGTTCAGGATGATGGCGCAGTGTTTTTCAAAGCACTGGGGTTTAGGGACCGGGAGGGCAAAATAGACTTTAAGCGGGTAGACTTAACTAGGAGGAGGTTATCTGATTGATGGCTAAAGTCAAGGCACGAGTGAAAATTGAACCCTTCACTGCAAAGTACAAATCCTTAAACTCACTTTTAAAAAAAAAATAAATCTAGTTTTTTAGTTCATTAAGTATAGCGGCTTGGTGGGGCTAGTCACCACCCGATCTAAAGGGTACAGCCATATTCATCCATCTATCCATCCAGACTGGCAGTAATGACGGGTACAGTGAGGTCGGCGCGCAGATTATCACTGGGAAAAATACTGCGTTTCTTGGATTGCGAAGTTAATTCGCGACGTTTTGTTGAAGGCGAGTGAGTTCTTGGCGCTAAGCACCTTATTTTGGTTGCTGCGATGGACAAATTTGACGATGAAATTGATGTTCCTGCTCTTTGCGCCCAGACGTTCGGCGTGAACTTGGACGCACACGAGATCGTAGCGTGGCTGCGAGGTGTTTTTACGGAACCCGAAACTTTCGATGGCCAGTTCTCCTGCACTGCAGGCCTCTCTGCAAAGCGCAAGCACGTATCAGCCGTGCTCATCCGCTGCTACAGGTAAGTGCTGCTGCGCTTTCAGATGCGCAGTGATCCTTCGACAATGGGCTTGCTCAATGCCTAGAGGAGCGCAGAGGCTTCAAATGTTTCTAAGCTGACCCGCTCTCTTGCATGAAGTCGTAGTGCCCTGAAATTTTGTTGCGTATCCCACGTGAGCCACGATTATCCGACGTAAGCTCAGAAGTCAAAAAAGCTGAGCGCGCAGTACCTGAAGAGCGAGGCACAAGCAGTGCATTGAGAGGCGGGCATAGGCAAACAAGCATCTCTAAGCTGTACGACATCCTAAGTGCACGTGAAAGCCACTGCACAAGCACCTAATTCTCATATTTATATTTTGATGAGTTAACGAACAACGTGTTGGGGGAGAAATTTTTTGAAGCCCTCGGGAATTCTGAAGGGGCTAGGTATCACTTTTGTGATCGCATAGATGTCCGTTTCAGCCTCATTCGCTTGCACTCAAAATCTAAGAAATAAAACTTTCCTTGGCATCCTTTTCTATGGGACCGTTTCAATCATGGTAAAGCTTTAAACGCGTTAGCAAAGTCCTAGGGAGAGTTACTTTTGCTTTGATGTTACATTTAGCTAAGCACCGCAGCCAGGAATTTTTTATGGGGGGGGGGGGGTAGGCACAGGCTTTTACCCTACACATCAACTTTTATTAGTTATCTTTAGTAAAGCAGCTACAAACATCGTAATTTCAGCCAGTGTCCCCCACCCTTTTTCGGCTACGGGCCTGCATTGAGCAGTATTATGCCACTCAAACATTTCTTCGTAAGTACGTTGACAGCAGCTTGTTATTCCTCAAGTGCTAACAACTATCGCTCATTTTACCTGCACCATTCAATTTATATGCCATGATCACATACAAATATGTGCTACTCGCTAGCTTTGAATACCAGTGTCACACAGAACAGAAGCGATTGCAGGATGCAGTACTTTCTAGACACCGCGAACATAACGTCGCCCATTGTCGAGATTGGGGCCCTTAAGTCCGCAGTGTCTCGAAGGGTGACGACGGATGATTGTCTCCCTTCGTTCCGCTCCATGCACTCGAGCTATTCCCTCGAACGCGCAGCAAATAAACTAAAATGCATTTCTCAGTCAGAACGACTTTACTCCGCCTACGCCGAAACACCGACCGTGCATTACAAAACACACGCTACGGCATAAGCACGCTCACATTAACCCTATACCACAGTTCTCATCTATTCAAGCTCTGTCACCTATAAGACTAGTAGGGGTCATTTGAATAGAGCAATGAATATGCAGCACAGTGACACACGCCTACTCACCTGGAAGAAAGAAATCGCTTTTCGTTAAGTGCCGTGAACAAACACCCTTCGTTGGAGTCACTTCTTGGCCGATGCGGCGGCTGGATATCCATGCCGGTCTTCTTCGCCGTTCACTCAGAATAGAGGAAAACTTGTGAAAAAACACTGTTTCATCTTTCCACCTCGCTGATGTGCATTGCAGCACGCTGAAAAACTGCTTGGAAGTTTTTTTTTTCTTGGCTGAAGAAAAGGCCACCAGGCGCCAATGCGTCCGCACGTACGACAGTGTGTTTCATCTAGTGCATGGACCTCAATAAGCTGTTTTGTCTGCTCGGCGCTAGGCGGCGTATTGGCTAGAATTATTCGCGACTAACCACTAGACTACCGCGGCAGAATGACGAGCTATTTTAGTTGAGTAGCATGCGGATTTTTTAAGTATGATCAGTTTCGCTGGGGTTCAGTGGATCAGTGATCAGTATAGTGGGCTTTGCCCGATTACATTGCCTCACGCATTCTTCATTTTTAGTTCACCAGTGAGAAGCGGTAGGGATTGTCAAATTTTTACGGCACTTAAATATAGTATCATCCAGGGTGAACTTCTTCATTTTTAGTGAAGCAGTGCGGAGCTGAGTAGTTTACTGAATTTCTGCGCCACGTACCTGCAGTAGGAGTTTTCTGCTTTCAGCATTACTACTCTTCGAAGGCTCAAGTTTTGCTAGCATTGTTGTAATATGAATGCTTCTAGCAGACGTCAAAAATAGAAGAAAAGAAAGAAAGTAAATTCAAGGCGTAAAAAGCCGATGACAAGACAACCTCAAATTTTTTTAATACTTGGCCAAGTCTTGGATATATGAAATTTTAAATGTTCGGTTGTTTTAAACTTCGCAACATGCATGACGCTCTGAAAAAAAAAAAAGATGCCAATTGAGTTAATGAAACAAACAGTAGTTTTACAATAACCGCTCGTTGCTGTTGCAGTGTTTTGAAACGTTGCGAGCCTTGTTGGTCGAATGCGGAGAATTCTCTGAACGTTCCACTGAAAAACAGTTTTGGTAGTCAAATAAGCAAATAGTACCGCATACTAAAGTAGCGATAACTAACGCGTTGCGCGTGTTTTGGCAGCCTAAAATGAAGCATATCATTGTTATTCAACTGATCAGAAAAAGAATAGCACTAGTTTTCACTTGATTGCACGTGTGTGAACCCGTCGTAACGAGATGAAGAAACGCGAACGGCACGTATTTGAGCGCTCGTCTTTCGCCGTGCAATAAATGCAGAGAATTTTCTAGCGCAATTATTCGACCTACAATCCACCCGTCCGTCCGTCCGTCCGTCCGTCCGTTCAACCATCCATCCATCCATCCATCCATCCATCCATCCATCCATCCATCCATCCATCCATCCATCCATCCATCCATCCATCCATGATGAGCGGACGAAGGTTCATTAATCCATTCGTCAGCAAGCGCGGGAAATTCTAGTCAACAGCTGAGCACCAGAAATAATTACCTGCATGCATGCCTGCGACGGATACACCATGACAATACTAAGATTCGTGTCATACCAATTGTGCCACATCTGCACGCATGCTGATTATTTTTTAGGGGCGAAGCTCCCTAAAGTGGCACCCGTTCGTCCCTCGTAGTAGTCGTAGTGTGTAACCAGTTTTACGTTTTGACCTGCAAGGTGGCGCTGGTGGGAGATTTCTCCTGTGCTTTGTTGAACAATATAAAGTTCGCGGCGTGCGCATTAACTAAAAGCCGAATGCTCCTGTCTCTCATTCCCCATTAGCAGCCATTGGCATGTATATTGAGCACTGTCTGACAAGAAAGGGATGAAAAAATGCGAGATGGTGTTACTTAAAGTGTTGAATAGATGAACGAACGGACACACAGACAGATGCATGGATGGACGCATGAACGGACGCAGGGGCGGATGCATGGACGAACGCAGGGACGGACGCATGAACAGACGCACGCACGGATGGGCAGATGGACGCACGGACCGTCACACAGACGGACGCATGGACGGACGAAAGCAAGGACGAATAAACGGCTTCGCCCCACTCTCCATCATTCACTCCGTGGATTTGCTGCCATTTTTTTAGCCGCATTGCGGTTTTTCTGGATTTTTTTCTCGAATGGGAGTGATCAAGAAGGAAAAGTATAGCATAACCTATAGAAAATCCTGAGTAGGTGGATGCTGGAATTGTTGGTGGACATGGTGGAAAGAATAGTGGATATGGGGGAAATATTAGTGGATATGGTGGAAACTGTAACGGACATAATGGCTGATGACGGCGAAAGTGGAAAGACTGATGGCAGGTGGTAGTGGTGGTGGTGAGCCAATGGTGGTGACGGTGGAAAATGCCGGCTGATGACGGCTAGAGTAGAAAAAAATGGTGGCAGATGGTGGTGGTGGTGGCAAGCCAATAGTGGTGACGGTGGAAAAAGCCGGCTTATGGTGGCGAGGCAAAACGTGTTTGGTGGAAGGCTTGGTGAGCATGGTGGATGACGGTGGCATGGTGGAAGCTTGGTGGATGATGGTGGTATGATGAAAAGCACATGACAGTATGCGAAATCACTTATTTGTAGTGTTTCATTCTTGAATGCGCAGATATATATGTTTACGGTCAAAAGAAACAAACGCTGCTCATGACGCTCTCTAGTACGTTTTTTTTTATTTCTGTGGTGTCACCAACACTTCAATTTTTGTGGAGCACAGAATATGCGCCCGGGAATATGTTTACATTTTGTGCACTTACTTACATCATTTCGACATCCAAAATGTGTTTCTTTGTTGTGATGATTAAAAGACTAGAATTGTCACTGTGAACTTGACAGTAAATGCTTTACATCGGCACGCAGTTGTAGACTAGTAAATGGGCAACAGTTCGCAATCGCCCCTTTCATTGTTAGAGCAGAACACAGCGGTCACTCGATGTCGCCACGCTAGAAACACAACTCTGGTAATTCTTGCAAGTTCTGTTGTTTGAGCCATACCTTTAAGTTAACAAAGTGCGTGCGCATATGCATACACTTTCACTTTCGACATACGTCGAGATGAGCCCCAGTGAATTTGACTTTCACCCTTCGGTTCTACACCCATGATTTCCACCAAAGGTTAGTCATACCGACCGAGCTCGTACAAGTGTTATCGGCGCTTCTGGGTTTCAGAATACACAACTTTGACGAATAAAAATGACAATACAGCACAGCTGTGGCATCATTTAACCTAAATGAAGCATTTTTTATTGTGAACGGTGCACGCGCAAGAAGCGACAAACATCGATGCGATGCGCTTGCAGCACTTCCACCAAAGGTACTCCTCTCCACAACAACAGCCGCCGGTCGCACTCGCCGGCGCTTCGCTAGCTATTATGCGAGAACATAGACACGTCAATTTGTATGCTTACTGAACTAATATGATAGAATAATGTTTCTGGTACACTGCATTGGTTTTGGCCAAGCTGTTGGGTAGTTGTTCCTAACGACAGAGCAACAGCGGTGTGCTGGCACGACTGCGCTCTGCGTTGCGCGAAAAACATCAGAATCAATTGTGTGGGCGTATCTATCGAATGAGCACAGAAGCGTCATAAAGCCTGAACTGATATCGCTCTTTGAA
Source organism: Rhipicephalus microplus (assembly GCF_043290135.1). NCBI lineage: Eukaryota > Metazoa > Arthropoda > Arachnida > Ixodida > Ixodidae > Rhipicephalus > Rhipicephalus microplus. The sequence continues at coordinate 117,430,033 of NC_134706.1, forward strand.
AGGAGCGAGAAACGGATAATAAACTTGGCAGTAACTGCCGATAAACTCTACCTGCTCCTTAGTCCACTAAGTTGTTTTTTTCCCTTGCGGTTGTAAATTGTAACAAAAACATAGCGCTGTTGCCATTATCGCAGTGGCAATCGTTACAGGCAGCAGTTGTTCGTGTTTATCAAATGTGCAAATTCTAGCAGACGCAGATCCCGTCCATCTCGAGTAAACAACAAACAGAGCTGAAGTTAAACAGCGACTTCCTGATTTGACTAAGGCTTTAACATCCATATCGTCATCTGTCGGCATGGCGTAATGGCAATTAACAAAACAAAACAGTCGGCGTGGCGTATTGCTTAGTGTGCTCAGTTCAGAATACGGAGGTGGAAGGTTCGATTCTCCGCTGTCGCACGTTTTTTTGTGGGTGCTTTTTACATAGTTTTTAACACAATTATTTTTATTATTTTTAGTGGAAGCTTGTCACGGTGATTCTGACGCTGTTTCGTGCTCCAGCATTGCAAGCTGGAGCGCGCCATCCACCATCCGCTCCACCATAGCCACCATACACCTTGTGCCACCAACATTTCCACCGCCATAATCCACCAAAATGGTGGATGGTGGAATCCACCATTGCTATGGTGGACGTTTTTTCAATAGGGTAAAGCTTTGTCCTGTTCTATTAATCACTAAACACGTATAAACATAAGCGCTGGTAGGCAGTATAAAATATTTACTTGTACGTGTTCATTCACAAAAAAAAATTATAATTCACTTCGCTAAAGGACCCAGCCGCGTCACATCATACAAACCTTGGAATATAACAAGCTTGCAAGCCGACCGTGAGTGCATTATAATCATGGCAAGCATATCGTGCTGCTTATGCCAGGTATGTCAAGTTTTTTATGTTAGCAGCTGCAATTTATGTTCGACATGTTGGAGCATCCAGCAGTACTGTTTTCGCTGTTTGAGAAGCAAGTGAAATGACCACATGCAAGCACGCGAATATATATATATATATATATATATATATATATATATATATATATATATATATATATATATATATATATATATTATGCACGTAAAACAACACCAAAACTGAAAAGCGAACCCAGTGGAAAGTTATTGCAATGAATATGTAGCAGACGGCTTTCAGCACACGCACTCAACGCTACATGTGAGCCCTAAGGCGTCAATTTTACGGCGACCTTTAAAAAATACTGCAATAATAATGCCCATGAACCTCCACGGAAACAGCGCAAAACATGCTCTTCTAGCACCGAGCAAACGCAATCATTTCCCGAAACAACATATGCCCATTCTCAATGAGTTGCTTAATTCACAAAGGCGGCTACCAACTGTGGGAATAAACCTTTCCCGCCATATTCTGCACAGTCACGCAGCCAGTCGCTTGGCGTCATTTTTTTTACGGGAATAGCAAAAAGGCTGCGGTGGCTGCATTTTAGATGGAGGCGAATATGCTCTAGGCCCGTGAGCTCATGTTTGGGTGCACATTAAAAAGCCCGAAGTCGTAAAAAATTTTGGAGCCCTCTGGTATGACGTCTCTAATAATCATATGGTGCTTTTGGGACGTTAAACTCCACATATCAATCAAACGGTAATAATAAGGAAGCTTTAGCCATTTCCCGCCGGTTGATGCGTCGAAAAGCGCAGAACCCGGGCATTCTTCTATGTCTCAACAAGTCTAAACGACTCTAATTCTAAAAGATTCTGAATGCTTGGGAGGCTGATGCTTGGGAGATTGATGTTGGGAGGCTATTAAAAGAGTCACCCGCCTACGCGCGGAACTCTGGGGGCCGGGAGAGACTGGTGAACCGAGTGAGCTGGACCCTTTGTGTGGCGAAGCCCACTGGCTGCATGTGGCGGTGAGACGAGAAAAAGATGTCTGTACGTTCCCCGTTCCAGTGATTTTAATGTCCCCAAACCGTGCTTTTGGAGCATACGTGAAAACTAAATACATTGCGCACTCACGACGGGTAAAATTCTCATAACTATCGAGGACCATCTGTCACAATACAAAGTTTTCTTCCCCAGAATAAGAATTATGCAATTACACCTGAGAATTGAAAGCGCGCAGTGAGCACCCTCCGGGAATCTTTTGATGAACACAAATCTAATGATCTGTCTTTAGTTCATAATATACCTTACCGCTGTTAGTACGGACTCTATCAGCAATGTGATTCCCGTGTATGAACTGGACTATGACCATACATACAGTGCCCATTCATGCATTAAAAGCCCTATGATGCATATAGTATGAAAATAATGCATTTGAATAATTGGTTTCCTATTTTCTTTTTTACTTTTTCTAGATTGTATGCTTGTTGTATACACTACAGCCATGATGTTGGGATAGCCAGCTCTAGCGTATCCTACCTTCCCTTATTCTGCGAAGTATATATAAAAAGTTTAGGAAAACGTTTGATGAATACTTAAAAGTCAACCACTAGTATAGTAAACGATTCAACAATCTGTCATGCTTTAAATCCACTAAATATTAATATATATAATTAAAACGAAGCCAACATTCAAAAATATTTTGAACTCTTTGTACCTATTCCGCATCTGCTACTAGGAAAAACTAATGAACATAATATTCGAACCTTCTTGACACTGACGGGGTGAGAGAGCAAGCAGTAATCAAAATAATTTTTTTTCTAAGCACTGATTTCGGAAGAGAAGTTTATATAAGCAGCAAACTTCACCTCTCACAGCAAACAAGAAAAGCAACTAACTCCAAGAACAGCCACTCTAAGCTGCTCACGCCAAGAAGTCATCACTAAAGATTAAACTCGGCCAAACGTGTTAGCAGTAAGAACAACATTGTAGGATGGAAGAAGACCTTTCTTTTTTTCATTTCGACTATAAGTGCAGTCCGTTTGTCTTGCACCCCATCTTTCCCCCTCAAAACTTCGCTTGGCTCTGCCCTGTTCATCTTTCTTTTCCAATTGGCATTGCTTGTTTTGTGTTTATGGTTCGGGCTGAGAATTCATTTCTTACCTCACATTAAAGAATGCACACCTGCCAGTCATTGAAGGGCATTGTGGCCATGGCAACAAAAGACTGATAAAAAAGGTGCGTTGATGGCCCAATACTTGCTATAGGATGTTGACATAAACTAAAATTATTTTTATTCTAGCTTTGAAAAATTACGAACAAACCGTTATTTTGTGCTGACCATTTGCGACCCGCTCCAGTCCCACCTGCGTATACGCTCGATCCTTCTGCGCGTGCGAGGAACAATCGCCCGAGCAACGGCATGTAAACCGAATCTCTCGCTTCGCAACTTCAGGTTACGGCACGGAGCAGATATCGAAAATTTTGATTCCGTCGACGTAGGTAAATGAGGCTTTTATTAACCCTGACTGAGACCATTAAGAACCTGCTATTAATCTGATGACTCTTTTAGATGCGAAGCAGTACTCTGACTAGCATGTGTAGCGCTGTCCCTCCGTCCACACCACTCCCCTCACCGGAGATGTTAAAGCGGTTCCAAGTAAGCCACGCCCTGCTAGCAGTGCGCAGTGACGTCCTTCTAACTCGCCTGCCATGCGCTTTCTTTCGCTTCAGCTTCACCACCGCTCGGAATGCTCGAGCCCACTCCTCGTGGGCATCACCTGACTCACGCCACCTACCTCCATCTGTCGCCGAGAAGAAGCCGCGAGCCGGCGGGCGCGGGAATCTCGCGGCTCCGAGGACATCGACGCTAGGGGGCCAGTCGAAGCAAACGTGCCTCGCGTGAGCTCCCGCCTCGACGCCACACCTCACCCGGAAAACCTCATTGCCGCCACCTATGAAGTACTGGACCGTTTTCTACTAATCAAGCGCAGTCGGTGGATAACCGGTTTTAACCGTAAGTCCATATTTCCTGAAAGTCTGCTTGTTTGAAGATCCAAGGCGAAGAACGCTGCTCTAAGCCTAAGTGGCGTCGGGTCGTTGGCCCGACGAAATGGTACTCGCGTTTCCGCGCAACGCGCGAGAATGGCTGACGACGACGCGGCTGCGTCAACCGGAGCCACGACATCGATCGAAGAAAAAAAATTCCGCCATATCCACGAAGTGAATGATGATGAGTGGGCGAAGCTCCGGAGGTAAACCTGGTAAACCATGAATCCTCTGTACATTTTGCCCACTCGATTTTATTACATCGCTCCCCCTAGCGTACGTCGCCGCACTAAATCGAACGATTGCCTTCAACCAATGACACGCGCCATATGTGACATCATTCCTATTTTATAAGATCTCGCGTCTTTCATCAACTACAAGTACCGCTTTCTAGTTTATAACATCTTGCATCTTTTCATCATCAGCTACAAGTACCACCATCTAGTAAACACTACAAGAACTAAACGAGAGGTGGCTACATACAGGAGACGGTACCGCCATCTAGTGAACACTGCAAGAACTAAACTAGAGGTGGCTACATACAGGGGACGGTACCGCCATCTAGTGAACACTGCAAGAACTAAACTACAGGTGGCTACATACAGGCTACAGGGGACGCACAGCCCACGCCCTAAGGAGCTTCGCCCCTAAAAACTCAAGGTGGAGAAAATGCTACCAGCGTCTCGCAAAAGAAGCCTTTTGACAACGGGGGATGGTTCACTGCAACGTACCACAACTCAAGGCTGATCGCCTTTCCGGAGACCGCGGCCGAAGCGGTAGACAAATCAGCGTCGAGCCAACCTAAACAGAAAGGGAATCCTCTTCGAAAAGAGAAACTGCTTCCACTGCCAAAAACCGACTTCAAGGTCATCATTAGACCGAGGGATGGGCTCAACATCAGTCAATTAAGCACGCATCAGATGGCGCGCGCTATAACTATGGCGTGTGGTAACCCAGACATCTGCAACGAGGGCAACCTGCTTGTACGGCTGCGCAATGGATCCAACATCGCCATAATCAGCACGCCAAGCATGGAGACCGCCAACATTGTGCAGAGCCTTTGAAGTCTACGTTTTGGTGCAAAAGACTATGCAGTGATGGCTTACGTAGCCGCGCCGGACAACTCGTGCAAGGGTGTGATTCACGGACTGGACGCTGGCACCACGCCAACCGAATTACTAGCCCATCTTCGGGTGCGTACCCAAGGAGTGAAAATACTTTACGCAAGAATGCTTGGAAAATCCCAAAGTGCCGTCATTACCTTCGAGGGCAAGATCGTCCCGCGCTATGTTTACTACTACGGTGGTGAAACACGGTGCTACCTCTATCGATCTTCGCGGCAAGTTTGCTATATATGCTTCAAGCCTGGGCATAGAGCAGACGTATGCCCAACACCAGACGCTGTTGTCTGCTCAAATTGCACCGAGCCAGTCATATAGGACGGACACACCTGTGAGCCCCGGTGCGCACTATGCAAGGAAGCGCACCCTACGCGGGCAAAAGAGTGCAAGGAACGCCTCAGGAGACCGAGAAGCCCACGACCAAGAACAAAAGAGCGGACGGCCGCCGGAGCACAAGGCGCCGATGGACGCGGCCGGACCCGGAAACGCTGGGTTAGCAGAGATGTAAGCTCACCATCCACGTCCCAATCAGCATCGAAACCACGGTCATGGTCGAGATCGGCGTCCAGGACCCGCCAGGCTCCAGAAAACAAGAAAAAGCAGCAGAAGAAACCCTCCACCAGGAAGGAAGACGACGGTATGGTGAGCAGGAAAGCGCGTTTTAGGGGCGAAGCTCCTTAGGGCGTGGGCTGTGCGTCCCCTGTATGTAGCCACCTCTAGTTTAGTTCTTGCAGTGTTCACTAGATGGCGGTACCGTCCCCTGTATGTAGCCACCTCTAGTTTAGTTCTTGCAGTGTTCACTAGATGGCGGTACCTTCTCCTGTATGTAGCCACCTCTCGTTTAGTTCTTGTAGTGTTTACTAGATGGTGGTACTTGTAGCTGATCATGAAAAGATGCAAGATGTTATAAACTAGAAAGCAGTACTTGTAGTTGATGAAAGACGCGAGATCTTATAAAATAGAAATGATGTCACATATGGCGCGTGTCATTGGTTGAAGGCAATCGTTCGATTTAGTGCGGCGACGTACGCTAGGGGGAGCGATGTAATAAAATCGAGTGGGCAAAATGTACAGAGGATTCATGGTTTACCACCCCGCCACGGTGGTCTAGTGGCTACGGTACTCGGCTGCTGACCCGCAGGTCGCGGGATCAAATCCCGGCTGTGGCGGCTGCATTTCCGATGGAGGCGGAAATGTTGTAGGCCCGTGTACTCAGATTTGGGTGCACGTTAAAGAACCCCAGGTGGTCAAAATTTCCGGAGCCCTCCACTACGGCGTCTCTCATAATCAAACAGTGGTTTTGGGACGTTAAACCCCACAAATCAATCAATCAATTCATGGTTTACCAGGTTTACCTCCGGAGCTTCGCCCACTCATCATCATTCACTTCGTGGATATGGCGGCATTTTTTCTCTGCCTCTCCCACTGCTCCAAACAACATGAATACACAGACAGTAATAGTCGGTAAGAATGGCAGTTCGCCACCTAACGACGAAGTAAAAGATTTAAGGCAGACTATTCAGACACTCAGAGCAGAAAACGCTGAACTCCGGCAGAAACTAAACGATCTCATAGATGAACTGAAGGCCCTGAGAACAGGACAAACCAATGCCAACCTCCAATCAGACTTAACGCTGACAGCCACCGTAGGGCGCCAGGAATTCACAACTACCATGGCTGCCATAAAAAAATGCCCTAGCAAATCTTGGCAACCTCATCTCTAACATCCAAGATGAGGCGCGCAAAGATCGAGAACGTCTGGTGCAACTCACGGCCATGAAATCCAGAGGCAGACCCTACGCTCGTCCATCACCTGAGTATGGCGAGCAGCCGTAAATGCTCGGTCAAGTTGGAAACCCTCGAAATATGGCAGTGGAACTGTCGTGTAATCTGTCGAAAGCAAGGTCTTCTGAATCAATACATCAATAAATGCACAACTCCACCAGACATCATCGCCCTCCAAGAAACCGGCTGCTCACTAAAACTCACTGGCTTTTCGGTTTATGAGGGTCTTGGCCAAAGTAAGGTCGCTACTTTCGTAGCCAAAGCGGTCACCGCAATTAGACATGACATCGATGCAACAGACATTGACCCCGTTCTCATTGAAATCATAACGAAACAAAGAACCGACGAAAGCATATTTCTCCTCAATATCTACAGCCCACCAAGCCAGCGGAAAACCAACTTCAGCTCTCTTGACGCAAGGCAGAACAAGCAGCAGGCAAAAAGAGTCTTGTCATCCTTGGAGACTTTAATGCGTGGCACAAGAGCTGGGGATATGTCAAGGAAACTCAGAAAGGCAGGGATTTGGCCAGAGAAGCTGATCGCAGAAGGCTAAGCCTCATTACAGACCACACTCAACCAACGCGAGTGGGAAATAGTATCAACCGAGATACGTGCCCGGACTTGGCGTTCGTCAAAGGTGTCAGGGAGGCCCGATGGGAAAATGGCGGGGAAACGCTTGGCAGTGACCACTGCATTTTGCGCATCCCGATAGAAACCCTCCCGGTTAAGAAACGGCATGGCCTGGCTCGACTTACAGACTGGAAAGCTTTTAGAAAAACTAGGGCAGAATTCGAGGATAAAGAAATTGCGGACAATGAGAGTTGGGTCTCGGGAATCAAGGCAGACTGGAAACGCTTAACCCGAGAAGTTACCCTATCAACAAACACGCCTGAGGTGGACAAGCATCTCCTACACCTCTGGGACGCCCGCCGGGGCCTAATAAGAAGATGGAAGCGGCAGAAACACAACCGCAAACTGAGACTTAGGATCGCCGCAGTCACCAGGGAAGCCGAAGAGTGTGTGACGGAGCTGTCAAGGCGCAACTGGGACCAAAAATGCAACGAGCTACAAGGTACACTAGGTTGGAAAAGGACATGGGCCTTGCTGAGGGCTCTCATAGACCCAACCATGACCAAGACTGAAACCTGTAAGACGACTCAAAATATTGCACACCAATTCAAAGGCACAGACCGGGAACTGCTAGAATACATAAAGCTGCGCTATATTCGCGATACAACGAATACTGACTGCAAGCTGGCATACACTGGTGCAGCTAATCCCGCTCTGGACGAACCCATTACCACTGAAGAAGTTCGACATGCTATGCTGTCGGCAACAAAGAACACTACGCCAGGAAAGGATGGCATCAGCAACGCTATGATACGAAACCTCGATGACAAATCTATCACAAGGTTTACAGAATTCATCAACAAACACTGGGAGAAGGGTACCGTTCCAAACGACTGGAAACATGCGGAAATAATAATGATTCCAAAGTCTGAAAAGGCTCCAAGTTTGGAAAATTTAAGGCCCATTTCTTTGACTTCGTGTTTGGGAAAAGTATACGAGAGAATCGTGCTTCATAGGCTGGAGACCTTCCTGGAAGACAACGAACTCATGCCGCACACCATGTTTGGCTTCCGAAAATGCCTCTCAACACAGGACGTCCTCCTACAAATCAAGGAGGAGGTGCTTACCCATGTGCCAAAATATGGCGAAAACGTACTACTTGCACTGGATCTTAAGGCTGCTTTCGACAATGTCAGTCATAAGGCTGTGCTAGAGGGGCTTAGCAAATTAGGCTGTGGAAAGCGAATACACAACTACATCAAAGCTTTTCTCAGCAACAGAACCGCCACAATCGGTATAGGAGGCATCCGCACTGATACGTTTGATACGCCCACAAAAGGAACACCCCAAGGTTCTGTGATATCGCCGATGCTGTTCAACATCGTTATGATTGGCTTAGCTTGCAACCTCGAAAAGATTGAAGGACTCAGACATGCCATCTACGCAGATGATGTTACAATCTGGGTGACAAGAGGATCTCTAGGCCAAAAACAAAATCTTCTGCAACGCGCAGCTGATACAGTTCACGACTACGTGTGTCAATGTGGCCTCGTCTGCTCTCCGGAGAAATCAGAAGTTCTGAGAGTCTACAGACGAGGATACGATCTGCAAAACTCCATAGACGTCTATATAGGGGGGAAGAAGATTCCAGAAGTGTCCCAAATCAAGATTCTCGGCATGTGGATACAAAGCAACTGTCGTATAGACCACACCATCAGACAGCTGTCAAACACTATCGCGCAAATCACGAGGATGATCACCAGAATCTCTAACAAAAGACGGGGTCTGAAGGAAGAGGACATTTCTAGGCTTATACAGGCCCTCGTGGTCAGTAGGATTGTTTACAGTGTCCCCTATCAAACACCACTCCCACAGGAAAAAGAACAATTAGAGGCAATCCCCAGAAAAGCCTACAAGTGCGCCCTTGGTCTACCTGCCAGCACCTCGACAGAGAAATTCCTTAAACCCGGGATAAACAACACAGTGCAAGAACACATCGAGGCGCATCTTGTTGCGCAGAAAATGAGATTATTGTTGACTGCTGCGGGCAGGCATACGCTGCAGACATTGGGCATGAGGGATGCTTGCGGAGAAATCAATAACACGGCGAGCATACCAAAGGACATTCGCCAGAACATTGAAGTCAGCCCAATACCTCGAAACATGCATCCAGAAATCCATAAGGCTCGAAGAAAAGCCATATCAGAAGCACAAGAAAAAAATTTCAAGGCGAGAACCGACGTATTGTACGTTGACGTGACCACATACAGAGAGCACTCCGGGACAGTTGTAAGCGTTGCTGATCACCAACTTAGGGAAGTCAACAGCGCTTCGATCAAAAGCAACAACATTCTCGAGGCTGAGGAAGTAGCGATCGCGCTCGCCATCACACACCAGAGCGAAGAGTCTACTACAGAAATAGTTACCGACTCGCAAGAAGCGTGTCGGCGGTACAGCATTGAACGCATATCCAGTGCTGCCATCCGCATACTCAAGGGAAGAAAAAACAACTTCTCGAGCTGCTCCATTACGTGGACACCAGGCCATGAAACTGTGACAGGGAACCAGCGTGCCGACGCCATTGCCCGAGAATACGCCGACCGGGGGGCGCACAACGATGGGGAGCCAGCCACAGTTACAAGACGCTATGGAGCAATTTTAGAACACCAGAGAGCCCTGAGGAGGATTTACCCCCCTCCCCACAAAGACCTCAACAGAGAGCAGTCGGTTGCCTGGAGACAGCTGCAGACTAATACGTACCCCAATCTCAGTCTTCTGTGTAAAATCTATCCGGGAATATACACCAACAAATGCCCGCTATGCAGAGAACACCCCACACTTTACCACGTAACATGGGCCTGCCAACACACACAGGTAGTGCCGAAAAACTGTACACCAACACCGGAGCAGTGGGAGGCTGCGCTGTCCTACTCTAAGCCTGAAGAACAGCTCAAGCTGATCGACAGAGCTTGCAAGATGGCAAAAGCCAGAGGGGCCCTGGACTGAGGGCTCCACCTTCACCGGAAGAAAGCAATTTGTAATAAAGTTTTGCATTCATTCGCGGCTCCGACAATGCGGAAAGCGCGCGGTTGCTTACCGCGTGATCACGCCGACGTACGCGACGCCGTCGCGGCATGCTTCCTGCTGGTGTGCACAAACCTTTTGCGGCGGTCGCTGGCGTTGGGAAGATTAGTGAAGCCGATCGCGTTCGCTTATGGCGAGGCCAACACCAACGTGGTGCGAGCTAGGGAAGCCGACCGCAAGCATCGGCAGTCGAATACCAGCGACACCAACGAGCTGTGAGTAAAAAAAAGGCAGCATATCCACGGAGTGAATGATGGAGACTGGGGCGAAGAATTCGTCCTTCCATTCGTTCTTGCTTCCGTCCGTCTATTCGTCTGTCAGTGTGACCGTCCATGCGTCCATCAGCCCGTCCGTGCGTGCGTCTGTTCGTGCGTCCATCCTTGCGTTCGTCCATGCACCCGCCCCTGCGTCCGTTCATGCGTCCATCCATGCATCTGTATGTGTGTCCGTTCGTCCATCTATTCAACACTCCAGGTACCACCATGTCGCATCTTTTCATCATATATTCCCCATATAGAAGCACCGCCATTCAGCGGACATTCCAAGGACTAAACGAGAGGTGGCACGCACACACTTTCTTACGGCTTGCGCTTCGGGTCTACTTCCCACCTTTAACCACCTCGAGTTCATGGTATAAAGTAGTTCACTGTATTCCTGGCACTGCGGCCAAACGCTCGCTAAACCTTTCGAAAACCAAGGAGGTTACGCCCAGCGAGTATGACGTAGCAAACTTTTTCAGTCAGATAGTGCTCAATGTAGATGCCAATGGCTGCTAATGGGAAATGAGAAGCGGAGAATTCGGCTTTTACTTTCTTACGGCTTGCGCTTCGTATCTACTTCCTTTTTTTAACCACCTCGAGTTCATTCATGGTATATACAAGTTCATTGTATTCATGGCACTGTGGCTCAACGCTCGCTAAACCTTTCTAATGCTAAGGAGGTTACACCCAGCGAGTATAACGTAGGAACCCTTTCTTGTCAGATAGTGCTCAATGTACATGCCAATGGCTGCTAATGGTCATCGCAGCCTGCGCGTTAACTAAAAGCCGAATGCTTCTGTCTCTCATTCCCCATTAGCAGCCATTGACATGTACATTGAGCGCTATTTTTTTTGTTCAATAACGCACAGAAGAAGTCTCTCACCGGCGCCACCTTGGAGGTCAAAAAGTTATACTTGTTACATACTATGGGGGACGAACGGGTGCCGCTATAAGGAGTTTCGCCCATAAAACACCGATTGATTGATTGATTGATTTGTGGGGTTTAACGTCCCAAAACCACCATATGATTTTGAGAGACGCCGTAGTGGGTGACTCCGGAAATATCAACCACCTGGGGTTCTTTAACGTGCACCCAAATCTGAGCACACGGGCCTCCTAAAACACCGATGGCGTCCTCCGAGAAGACAGACGTTGCGCGGGTAACACCGACGACACGCGATCCAAGGAATCCCAGTGCAAGCATCTTCAGCGCTTCCTGCCTCCCGTGTCTTTGCGTTCGACCAAACCTTTACTCGAGAAAACGCCGCATTGAGTTTCACTTCAAACCATTTTCCAGCACCCGCGTTAACGCCCGTATTAAGCCGGTCAACGCCGTGCGCACCACTGTTGCTTTGCATCCAATGAGGCCTACCTTCAGGGAGATGCTCCGTAGTTTATAGATTAAAACGCCACGAAGAAAATAATCCAGAAAAAGAGTCCGGCGCGTGAATTCGAACCTCCAACCTCAGTGTTGTGAGTGGGAGGCGTAAGCCACTGAGCCACGAAGGAGCACCTCCTTCAATGTTCAAACGACAAGCTATTGTAGTCATTCCTCCTCTCGTGCTTCCTATTGCTTCTTCTTATTGATCTAGTGGTCCACCAGTGCTCGCGATAGAATCAACGCGCTTTAACTGATAGGAACGTGAAAGTGCGTCAGCCTGGTTCGATAGCCGTTTCGCAGCCAAAATGACTGCGTCTTGGCAAAATGCAGTAATAAAAAAATTGGCAGTTCCCACGTACAGTAGGAAAGATAAGATGCGAAGCACGGATGGGAATCGTTGATATGTCACTTTGAAATCAGTACAACTTTAAGAGGTGGAGGTATATGATGCCGTACATGACTTCCGTGTCGTGATTATCATGTTTGGATGTGTCGTTTACCTTCGTCATCTGTTCACGTCACTTGAAACCAAACTTAGTATATGTGAAGCTAGTAAAACGACCGCGAGCACGCTATGAGCTTGGTACGTTGTCGCAATCTTACATGACACGCGTGTCAGAATTATCATGTTTGCACCAGTCATATATATTCGTCATCCATTGACGTCACGTACGTAACACCGAATTTGGTATATGTGGAGCTGGCAAAACGGCCGCGAGCGCATCGTGACGGGCCCAATATACTCTAATGTAGCGGTGACGTGCACGCACGCTGGGCATAGCGACACTACGTTAGCAAAACGTGAGCACTCTATAGTCTGATGCCAGGCGCGGCCAGCATCCGTCGACGCAGCCCGACGGCAACCGGCGCAAAATGCGACATGCTGCATTTCGCGCCGATCCGTCCAGACAACACTGCATCGCCCTCTATTCGTGACGGAGGAATTCCAGACGTGGTGAAACGCGCATGCGTCAAGCAACGCATTGCGGCGCGTGCCTGCGAGTAAATGGCAGGACCGGTGCCTAGCGTGGCAACGCCGGCATGACCCGACGAAATGAACGCCGGTGAGCACACGCACCACGTCACGTCAAAATGTATTGGTGCTTTGACTGTGGCATGTAGTCATGTTCTCAAATGACACGCATTCATGATTATCACGTGTTCACCAGTCACATACCTTCGTCGTCTATTGACGTCACATAACACGAAGTTTGGCATATGTAAAGCTAGCAAAACGGCCGCGAGCGCATCATGAGCGTGGCATGTAGTCATGTTGTTACATGACACGCATGTCGGCATTATCATGTTTGTATGTGTTATTTACCTACGTCGTCCGTTCGCGTCACGTAATACCGAGTTTGGTACATGTGAAGCTATTGAAACGGCCGCGAGCGCATCGTGAGCGTAGCATGTAGTCGTGTAGTTACATGACACGCATCTTATGCTTATCATGTTTGCACCAGTATCATACTTTCGTCATCCATTCACGTCGCATAATACCATATTTGGTATAAGTGAAGCTAGCGAAATGGCCGCCAGCACATCATGAGCGTAGCATGTAGTGATGTTGTTACATGACACGCATCTCATGATTATCATGTTTGCACCAGTCACATACCTTCGTCATCCATTCACGTACCGTAATACCAAATTTGGTATATTGTACGCTAGCGAAACGGCCACGAGCGCATTATGGGCGTGGCATGTAGTCATGTTATTACATGACAAACATGTTATTACTTTCATGTTAGGGTCTATCGCTTGTGTTCGCCATGCAATCATGTCATACCATACCAGTTTTCCTACATGTCATGTGAAAGAAACCACCACAAGAGCTGCAGCGCCATGACTTGTAAACAATGATATTCATGACATACATATCAAGATTTTCATGTTATGACTTCTCAGTTATATTCTTCATACCGTCATGTTATGCCATACCAAGTTTGGTATTGATACCATTATAGAAACGGCCGGGAGAGCTAAAAGTCATAGGCAGCTAGATAGATAGATTGATACGCGCAAAGTCGCCGAAGTTCGCTAAGAAATGCTTCGCATTTAAAATGCTTAATCTACCCAAATATCTCGGGATTGAATCAAGGAGCTGCATTTTCGATAGGGATTAAAATACACTGGACTAGTGTACTTAGATTCAGGTGCATGGCAAAGAAGAAAATTACCGGAGCCGTCCACTTGAGCGTCTCCACTTAAGCGTTTCGGCATGTTGAGCCTCAATTGTCATTTTTAACAGCGCGAGATCTATGCGGTTTCCTACGCTATTTTGGAACGATGCATCTGGGTAGGGTTGAGCCTGCATCATTAAAGACACCTTTTACTCTTGACATAGAAAGTGGCTGCAGCTTTGCTTGTGCAGTGTTAAAGCACACCGTTATGCTGGTACGTACACGCGATGCACCTGTCAGGAAAATGTAATGCTGCCACCACAATTAAGGATGCAGGCATTGAGCCGAAAGAACTGTTAAAATCATAAAAGGTTCACTGATAAAAACGACCATAAATAATTCGTGACAGTCTCAGTGGTGCAGCACTAGAAGACGTTGAAGAGTCTGAACAACGCAATGTTTTAGGTCTTCGGCGAAACGTGTGACACAATTGTAAAAAAGGTCTGGCGCTGCCCTTTTCCACATTTGTGTTTCAGAGAATACACTATAATATTTCTTCTTTCCACATCGATCATTGTGTGACTGGTGTCGTCTGTTGATTTACGGGTACGTTCATGACGCATATCGCACATTCATTTTATCATGTACGCGTTTCTTTAGTCTTATAACTATGAATCTTTATCTGTGTCACAGCTGCTTCTAATGTAACTTACGCAAAAAAACATGGCATCCAGTTTTCCGCAACTTCCTCATTGCGGAGCCTTCGCAATGTTGCATTAAACTTGGCACGTGGTTAACGCGTGAATCTACGCAATTCTCACGAAGAGTAACGGCAACGCCTGGTATTATATAATGAGAGGAAGGTTGCCTCAGGAGCTCACTCTGAATTCTTTCACGTCTAGAGAACATTGAAAGCTGCCTTAAGGTCAGCCGCTGAGTGAAAGAAGCTAGAGGCTGCGCAAGTTAGGCACATCAGTGGTAAGTATGCCACCTCTTTGTTTCTGAGAAACTGTTTCTCCGTCATCACTGTGTATTTTTCCTTAAAAAATGACTGCTACATAAATATTCATAATAAACAGACACCATCATTCGTTTTTTTTTGCATTTTCGCTAAAGAAAGGCTTCTTGATAATCTAGTATTTCCTTTGGAAGGCCAAAGGACGTACTAGCTTGACACCACAGAAACAATGAAGTTTTTTTCTAATTGAAAAAAAAAAAGATATGAAATCAACTGGACAAATAGAAAAGTGTGGTCTGAAACTGAAGGCAAAGTTTTCAATTATCAACAAGTATCGCGAGTGCGAAAGACCCACTTCAAGCCGAGTAAATCTAAGATATGCACCCTTTAGTGCCATCGCTGTGTTTAGACAAGTTCTGCAGAAACGCGTCACCACTATCGGCGGTGTACGTGCTGAGGGAGTACAGTGGTTGCGGTGTTCGGCTGCTCACCCGAAAGTCACGCTGTTAATCTCTACCGAGGCGGTCGCATTTCGACAGAGGCGAAATGAAATGCTTAGCCCTTGTACAATTATACTTTGGGGCCCGTTCGGGAAGCCCAGTTGGTTGAAATTTCAGAGGGCCTCTTCTACAGCTGGCTTTATACAACGGGATTTGGGTACGCACAGTACCGTACATTAGGCTAATAATAATAATAATAATAATAATAATAATAATAATAATAATAATAATAATAATAATAATAATAATAATAATAATAATAATAATAATAATAATAATAATAATAATAATAATAATAATAATAATAATAATAATAATAATAATATTATTATTATTATTATTATTATTATTATTATTATTATTATTATTATTATTATTATTATTATTATGCTAACAGAGAAATGTATTGGTGAGGTAGACGCACTTATATAATCGAATGGATGATAACAGACAAAATATCACAACTTATACTAACGCACCATATAAGTAGCAGCCTGTTCAAACTACCTTGCGGCTGTATTTTGTCACCAATGAAAGCCTTCGATTTCGACTCCTTAAATTGCTTACGAATTCAATAATGATGACCAATATTTACTGACTCACATTCACACATTCATGAAAGCAATCCTAACTAATGAGCTTTGAGTGTGCGTGGTTGTCAGAGATACTTCCTTGAAAATTATGACCTGACCATTTTTCTCTTTCTTTCAGAATACCGCAAATGATGTTTGGTTTCCTGAGGATGCAGCTGATCATCGTGGGCGTCATCGCGTTTGGTAAAATTACGCTCTGCCTTATCGCAACTAGGTTAAATATCCCATTCAAATTGTTACATAAAGATGACACTGATGTAGTGACCGCGCCTACGCTGCGTTGGCAGTCATGTGAGCTTTTGCTGTCGATACAATAATCTAGTCGAAACACACTCACATAAACACGAAGACGACTCAAATCATGCACTGAAAAGGCCAAGTTTCTTCGTGGTCGAGAATACAGTTCGCCTTGAAGTTACCGACAGACTGTTGTTGAAATACAATGTAACGAAGATTTTTACCGTCCTTAGTGTATTGAATGTGAATGAATGTTCACATACGTTGCATATACGCCTCTGCTGTATTGCCTACTAATGGCGATGCTGGTACCATATAAATAAGTAACTAAAACCTTAATAAGTAAATAAACAAATGAACGCTTTCCGAGGACCCACATTTTTACGGAGCCATGAAACATGCATACTGCAAAGTTCGATGCGTGCAGTGGTTTATTCACAAAGTAATCGATATTTGAAATCAATGCTTTGCTGCTGATACAAACTGCAGCTCTGGAAACCCTATAGACCATAGACACGGATGTGTGAGAGTCCTTACGGTAGAACGCAGCCCAGACGAGAGAAAGCATGCATGAACGATGGGCAGATTTCTGAAAACTGAATGTAACTTTCGCCAAACATGATTTTCTCTGCCTCAAGTAGTTTTGATAACTGAAGCTATTTAGATGTTAACTCTTTTCAGTGACGTAGAGAAGCTTCTGAATTTCAATCACCTTGCTAATCTAAAGTTACTGCATTCGACACAGTGTCTATGATGTATTTTGGATGCCGGAGAGCTCACGTGAATTGAAATGCAGTAAGAATATCCTTCGGGACTTGACTATGTCGACCATGGCCACCACTAGCTGAGACGTATACATGCACACCCCCTAGTACAAGTTGCCGCCCAACTAACGCCATGGCTTGCCTCCCCCACCATTATTCCGCCGATAGGAGAGTCAAGCATTCAAGATCACGCCTTTGCACACCACGACGCATGGCGTCCACATTATCATGATGTTGAGTACGGCTCTATAGGACTGAGTCAAACGAAAGCAGCACTAGTTTTGTACTCAAAACACACAAAAATCTTGCTCTGGATTTTAAGGTATGCAAAAAAGAAAGAGAAAAAACGTAACCACTTAAGCCCTTCGCACAAATGGTTAACCATCGAAAGCTAAAGCGTTCGGTCCCGGTGTAGAGCAGTGAGTTTATCCCGACGCTGCACTGAAGCCTTTCACAAATCTTGGTTACATGTTCGTGCTTCTTGTTGAGGTTAGACAAACGTTTGACTTGGGTTTAGCACAGTGTTTTTATCTCATGCCACTCATTGTCGCATGATAAAGGTCATGTAAGAGTGTAACGAGTGGTTATATGTGTTTCGCAGTGCGTAAATCACATGTAGTGGTTGTTCTGAAACAATAGGTGGTCACAGGCATCACCGCCAAAGCCAAAGGGCCACTGGAGGAGCTCCCGCCTGAAGCGGGTGTTCGCTATGGAGAACAGGCTGTTGCAATCATCACATTGACGCCGCAACGCCGTGTTTTTCGCAAAAGTTTGACATCGTGAGCTAACTCACAACGCATCCGATGACGCGCGTGCTCGGCCACTACGCTGCCAATGACGTAATTGATAACACACTCAATGGAGAGCACATATGATACTTTGGACGGATGGTTTTTCGTTGCTCTTAGCCAAATACAGCTTTCGGTGTAAAAACGCGCTGCACGCATTTTCTATTCTTGATTTCAACTATAATATCTTTAACCCCAGTTTGTTCCCTAATCCACTCTGCTCTCTTCTTGTCTCTTAAGGTTACACCTACCATTTTTCTTCACATTTCTCGCTGCGTCGTCCTCAATTTAAGCTGAACCCTCTTTGTAAGTCTCCAGGTTTCTGCTCCGTAGCTAAGTACCGGCAAGATACTGCTGTTATATACCTTCCTCTTGAAGGATAGTGGCAATCCACCTGTCATAATTTGAGATTGCTTGCCAAATGTGCTCCACCCCATTCTTATTCTTCTAGTTACTTCAATCTCGTGGTTCGGCTTCGCGCTTATTTGGTATATGCAGAGTTAGAAAAATGGCTGCGACCACATCATGAAGGGCCGTTATACTCCCATGCAGCGTCGACGCGCGCACACGCTGGGCACAACGACGCTACGTTAGCAAAACGCGAGCACTGTATAGTTTGACTCCAAATGCGACCGGCGCGACCAGCGTCTGTCGGCGCTGCCCGACAGCAACCGGCGCGAAATGCGAAATGCTACGTTTCGCGCCGATGCGCTACCCAAAATAACACTGCGTTTCAATAGCGTAGCATATATTCATATTGTTACATGACACGCACCTCATGTTTATCATGCATGCACAAGTATCATACCTCCGTCCTCCATTCACGTCCCGTAATACCAAATTTAGTATAAGTGAAGCTGGCGAAACGGCTGCCGGCGCATCAGGAGCGTGTCATGTAGTCATGTTGTTACATGACACGCAACGCATGATGATCAGCCCCGCCGCTGTGGTCTAGTGGCTAAGGTACTCGGCTGGTGACCCGCACGTCGTGGGATCATATCCCGGCTGCGGCGGCTGCATTTCCGATGGAGGAGGAAATGTGGTAGGCCCGTGTGCTCAGCTGTGGGTGCACGTTAAAGAACCCCAAATGGTCGAAATTTCCGGAGCCCACCACTACGGCGTCCCTCATAATCATATGGTGGTTTTGGGACGTTAAACCTCACAAATAAATCAACTCAATCAACTCATGGTGATCATGTTTGGACCAGTCACATACCTTCGTCATACATTTACGTACTGTAGTACCAAATTCGGTAATATGTCACGCTAGCGAAACGGTCGCGAGCTCATCATGAGCGTGGCATGTAGTCATGTTGTTACATGACACGCATGTCATGATTTTCGTGTGAGCGTCTGTCACTTGTGTTCGCCATGAAATCATGTCACACAATACCAGTTTTGCAACATGCCTTGTGAACGAAACCACCGCCAGAGCTGCCAGACAGTGACATGTAAATCATGACATTCATGGCATAAATGTAGTGATTTTCATGTCGTGACTAGTCAAATATGTTCTTCATACAGTCTTGTTGTGCCATACCAATTTTGGTATTGATACCATTATCGAAATGGCTAGGAGAGCCAAAAGTCATAGTTGGATAGATAGATAGATAGATAGATAGATAGATAAATGGATAGATAGATAGATACGTTTAATGTCGCCGAAGTTCGTTGAGAAATCATCATCATCATCAGCCTGACTACGTCCACTGCAGGACAGAGGCCTCTCCCATATTCCGCCAGTTAACCCGGTCCTGTGCTCTCTGCTGCCAATTTATACCCGCAAACTTCTTAATCTCATCTGCCCACCTAACCTTCTGTCTCCCCCTAACCCGCTTGCCTTCTCTAGGAATCCAGTCAGTTACCCTTAACGACCAGCGGTTATCCTGTCTACGCGCTACATGCCCGGCCCATGTCCATTTCTTCTTCTTGATTTTAGCAATGATATCCTTAACCCCTGTTTGTTTCCTGATCTACTCTGCTCTCTTCTTGTCTCTTAAGGTTACACCTACCATTTTTCTTTCCATTGCTCGCTGCGTCGTCCTCAATTTAAGCTGAGCCTTCTTTGTAAGTCTCCAGGTTTCTGCTCCGTAGCTAAGTACCGGCAAGATACAGCTGTTATATACCTTCCTCTTGAGCGATAGTGGCAATATACTTGTCATTATTTGAGTGTGCTTGCAATTGTGCTCCACCCCATTCTTATTCTTCTAGTCACTTCAATCTCGTGGTTCGGCTCCGCAGTTATTACATGCCCTGAGTAGACATTGTCTTTTACAACTTGAATTGCACTATTACCTATGTCGAAGCGCTGCTCTTTTCCGAGGTTGTTGTACATTACTTTCGTTTTCTGCAGATTCATTCTAAGACATACTTTTCTGCTCTCCTTGTCTAACTCCGTAATCATGAGTTGCAATTCGTCCCCTGAGTTACTCAGCATTCAATGTCATCGGCGAAGCGCAGGTTACTAAGGTATTCTCCATTAACTCTTATCCCTAACTGTTCCCATTCTAGGCTTCTGAAAACCTCTTGTAAGCACGCGGTAAATAGCATTGGGGAGATGGTGTCCCCCTGTCTTACACCCTTCTTGATTGGTATTCAGTTGCTTTCTTTATGAAGCACTATGGTAGCAGTTGATCGCCTGTAGATTTCTTCCAGGATGTTTATATATACTTTATCGACGCCCTGATTCCGCAGTGTCTGCATGACGGCTGATATTTCTACTGAATCAAACGCCTTCTCGTAATCTATGAAGGCTATGTATAGTGGTTGGTTATACTCTGAGCATTTCTCTATTACCTGATTGATCGTATGAATGTGGTCGATTGTTGAGTAGCCTGTTCGAAATCCTGCTTGTTCCTTTCGTTGAGAAATTCAAACTCTCTTACGGCTTCTCTCATAATCTTATGGTGGTTTCAGCATGCTAAACCTGACATATAAATCAATCATGGCTATGCTGTAATTTTTTTTTCGCTGTCTTCACAAGCAGAGCATGGTTGCGTTGTAGAACACCCGTTCGCTACGCAATCGATCCGGGTACGGTATCCACTTGAACCCAAAATTTCTGTTTAATTCGAAGCGTTGAGAAATGCTTCGAATTAGAGAAGTGCTTCTGTTGAGAAGTGCTTCTGTCTACCCGTCCGTTCGTTTTTGAGTCTGTCCGTTCGTCAATTTGTCTCTCCGTCAATGCTTCTGTCCATCCGTCCATTAGTGCATTCGTCTGTCTGTCCGTCCATGTATTCGCCTGTGCCTCTGTATGTATGTATGTGTGTATGTATGTATGTATGTATGTATTGATTGATTTGTGGGGTTTAACGTGCCAAAACCACCCTATGAATATGAGAGATGCCGTAGTGGAGGGCTCCGGAAATTTTGACTTCCTGGGGTTATTTAACGTGCACCCAAATCTGAGTACACGGGCCTACAACATTTCCGCCTCCATCGGAAATGCCGCCACCACAGCCGAGATTTGATCCCGCGACCTGCGGGTCAGCAGCCGAGTACCTTAACCACTAGACCCCCGTGGCGGGGCGTGTATGTATGTATGTATGTATGTATGTATGTATGTATGTATGTATGTATGTATGTATGTATGTATGTATGTATGTATGTATGTATGTATGTATGTATGTATGTATGTATGTATGTATGTATGTATGTATGTATGTATGTATGTATGTATGTATGTATGTGTGTGTGTGTGTATGTATGTATGTATGTATGTATGTATGTATGTATGTATGTATGTATGTATGTATGTATGTATGTATGTATGTATGTATGTATGTATGTATGTATGTATGTATGTATGTATGTATGTATGTATGTATGTATGTATGTATGTATGTATGTATGTCACCTGCTGAGTGAGTCATACAACTAGGTGGTTGCGAACCGGTCAAAAAGAGACATGCATGAACAGAACCACGGGTCAGGAACTGCCTATGCTTGGAAATGCAGCGAAAATATATTTCACCTTTTTTTTTACAAACGCATGCGTCCTGTATACATGCTTCGCAACACAACATGAAATATTGCGATAATATTGCGTAGTACAAGCGTACCTTGCCATCGGGCATTACAACATGGGATAATCATAATGAATTCATAGTTAAATGTGCAGCCACCCCCTACATACACGAAGTGTTTGAATTATGCACTAGGAACGAAATATTACTATATAACGTTTGCCTTTAAAGGCGAGGCTTAATGGTTACCCACGTTATCTGAAGCTGATGAAAACATGATTGCAGATGTTTCCGCTTCTTTGCGCAGATTTTTTTTTTCACTGTTACTGCAGACATTCCGAAGGGAGTCTAAGATTGGGACTAGCCTTTGTCGCCACCGCATCATAGCGCCTCACATTGAAGAAACGACATTCTCCACAAATGCAAAAGTATACGGCACTATACATGCGATAAAATAATACGGGCTGACCACTCTATCTGCCGTTTGAGAGCGTCTAGCATGGCTGGCAGACTTACCTAACCTGGGAAAATATCGACAGCAGAGTTGTGCAAGGAATACACAAGACTTAAGCTCAGCATTTCATAAGAACTTTAGAATTTTTTTTAGAGCAGGCTTTCATTGAACAAAGAAACAGTTCTTTTCATTAGCCATGAAGTGTGTACTACGTGAATGTACACGAAATCAGTGCGCCTTCGGTAGTTTATTCAGGCTAACCGCAACGTTATCCATTTCCTCCTCTCCTCATTCAGCTACGTTGCCGAAGTCAGGTAACTTTATCTTTATTGCCAACGATATTGGCTCAATTAAATGTTCGTAAAAGCGCAGACAGCCTACATTTTTGTCTTGAGCACTTTTGGGAACTGCACGAAAAGATTTCAACAGTTCCCACTTCCTGTTTTCAATTTTGTCATCACTAACTTCCATTTTCCTCTTTCTGGCCGTTGTTCTAGCTAACAAGCATGTGTGGTTTTTCAATGTTTTTCATCACGTTGCACTGGAAATGCTTTCGCTCTTTTGGTGGCAACGTCTTTTCTCCAATTAACGGTTTTCCAACAATGTTTGGTGAGCCACAAGACACGTCCCAATTGCAAAATTGTAAAAATGTCGATTGATTCTTGCTGTCACATTCCTTCTCTAAGTATTGTTACCGCCCCATCACAGTGTAAATGATTCTCAGCGCAAACTGCGCCGGCAGTGTTTGATAATCTGCAGGGCTGTAGTAGGTCATTTTGTTGAGATTACACGCACGACGCTAACGTAACTGACTATTCTGCATCCCACGTGACACCTGAGAGCGCCGGGATATTCGACGGCACATGCATAAATGCCGACGCGCTTCACCGCTCATCAATCGACCGACGTTAGAGGCTCTGTTCCAAGCCATCATTGCCTCCGTGTTGCTGTAGTCTAACTTTCCGTTTACCGGCCATAGGTCCAGCCAAATAAACAGCTCCACCATCGATATACACCCTGCTGCTTTCGTTAACTTCACTTTCACGTAGCACTATTATGACTGTAGTAGAACAAATATATGATGTGCAAGTGCTGCCTTGAGTGAGCACTAGAGGCCACGATTGATGATCTGTGAGGTTTAGCATCCGAAAACCACCAGACAAATATGAGACATGATGATATTTGGGGTTTAACTTCAAAAACAACCTTATGATTATGAGAGACGCCGTAAGGAAGGGCTTCGGAAATTTCAACCACCTGGTGTTCTTCAGCGTGCACCCAAGTCTGAGCACATGGGCCTACAGCATTTTTGCGTCCATCGAAATGGAGCCACCACCGCCAGGATTTGATCCCGCTACCCGCGGGTCGGCAGTCGACTACCTTAGCCGCTCCACCATCGCGGCGGCGCTCGAAGCCACGATTAAATTTTAGGTAGAGGGCTATGAACCTCAGCAGGTGGTGCATCACCGTATCAGCGATGTATGCTCTGTGCCCAAATTTGGTGTCTCCCTTTTGAAAAGAAGTTTATATGTTGTCAGTGTCACCCCCACTGCTTCCTCTTTGAACATACCTCTTTCAAGCAACTGAATAACCTTCTCCTAAGCGACTGGCAGGGGCTTATCACTGCCATTCATTTAGTGCCACAAGAAGAATCTCACGATGATGATAGCATCTACCCCCCCCCCCCCAAAAAAAGAACAAGAACACCTATTACACCCTGTCGGTTAATGTAATTTGTTGTAATGCAAGAAATTTTGGCTACTGCGGTTTTGCATACGAAATATATATATTGTGACACATTGTTACGGAGACGATAAAGGAAACGAGAACAGCTGTAATCTAGAAATACTTCATGTATTGTGCTTCTATATACGCTAACTAATGAGGTGGTTGTGTGTCCTAGGTGGTCTAGTGGCTAAGGTACTCGGCTGCTGACCCGCAGGGCGCGGGTTCGAATCCCGGCTGCGGCGGCTGCATTTCCGATGGAGGCGGAAATGTTGTAGGCCCATGTGCTCAGGTTTGGGTGCACGTTAAAGAACCCCAGGTGGTCTAAATTTCCGGAGTCCTCCACTACGGCGTCTCTCATAATCATATAGTAGTTTCGGGACGTTAAACCCCACATATCAATCAATCAGATTGGCCAGAATAGTTGTTTTCTTTGAGGCTTCTTGGAGCTGACGCAGTTAAAACGTCACTTAACGTATCCACGATGACGTCGTGCAACACAAACATAAAATAGAATAGGCGTCTTTATTATTTAATATTTTAATAAAATAGAAGGCATCTTTAATTACACCGATTCATTTGATGAAGCACTATTGCGCCACTACAGAGTCCCTCTTCAACGTATAATGAATGCTCGTCCAGTACGCGAATGTTTCTCAGTGTTTGCAATATTTCTCAACTGCAATGTTTCCCTGTGCGAAACATTGCAGTTGCTGCAATGTTTCGCGCAGGTTAGAAATGATGGCGCTACAGCCACAGAATATATTGAGCACTGAACTAGGTGCCTGACATGGTACAAAGGCCAATATCATTTTGAAGGCAGTGGCATTTCGCGCTGTTTTGCAACACAAAGGTGCTACTGTTCTTTCACGAGCCCTTACCACATAATTGTTTTACAGCGAAAGCTGTTATAAGATGACAACTTGGTTTACGTGCATGCCGTAGCTGTCCGCCGCTGCCACCACCACTGGTGTGTGTAAACATTATCGCCTGAAATAGGACAACTCTGTAGACAGAAAACATTAAGTACATTATGGTATTCGTACACGGGTCTCCTGCATGCCAGCCCAGTACCTCTGTGCCACGCCTGTGTTTTGAAATTTGTTGCAAACTCGCCTTAGACATGGCTTGACGTCGGCAAAAGAATCGCGGTATTATTAGTAATAAAGCGTTTTAGAACAGCAAAAGAACACTGAGGTGTCACAGACTGTGCAGTGAGTGGGTTATCGAATGATCTAACCATTTACAAAAGCTCAACCTTGTTCCTCTAATAGGTGTGGGACCTACCTGCTGTGGGGGATTTTGGTAATAACTAAATTCTCTGCCATAATTCCTCCTTCTAGTCAAGCGCAGCCGACCCTTGAATGTGTGCAGCAGGTTTTTTCCGAAGGATGGAATAGTGAATGCATGCTAACTCTATGATTAATAGCGTAGTGGTTACCCTGCAGGTGTGCGTGCCCGAAAGAGAGCTTAAAAAGGCTCTGAAGCGCAGGCCTGGCGTTTTTTTTATTTAATCAGGTTATCCTCTTTCATTCACAGCTCGGCTGTTCAGGATGCGCTACACGTTTTAATTCATACCAAGCAGGGAGTCTGAATGATTGCGTTGTGACCCAGCAAGTGTATTCTTATTTTACAGCCCTGCTTCCATTTGGGCATACCGCACCATATGAAGAGCTCTACTCTACCGAAAAAACGAAAAATTTTTGCTGCGATTTAACCCAAGTCTCCGGCTTGATTTCTTATGTGCCTGGCCCAGAAACAGAAAGCAATAAATAATCTGCACAATCCATTGCTCAATCCTCAACTAGCGTAATATTCGCGCCACTGTTTCAGAAGAAATGGATGTCAATAAACAAACTGGTTGAAATACTGATGCCTATATATATTTTTTAAATGGAGAGTTTTTACTTGGAACGGCAAGTATCTCGCTGAAAGCAGCGTGTGATTTGAATATCACGTAAAAATTTAAACTGCAATGTAGTTTGTTGCCTTCGGACAAGGTAATGGTCAGCGGCCAACTTTATTACGCCCGTATGACAATCTTATTCGCGCAACAACTGTCTTATATAACAGCGACAAATTTATAAATGTTTTCCAACGTTGCCGTGCTTTTGAGAGTGGGAGGAAAGTGAAAGGTCGCAATTATGTTTCCAAGCATTGGGAGCAACCGTTCCTGGTGCATGGTTGGGAAGAAACGTTCAGATTTTCACTTAGCATTGGAAAAATGCGACTGTGATGGACGCCTATTGAGGGATGTCATTTCGTGACCACCTACGGTTCGTTAGTTAAGGTAAGCGGCATGAGGATTTGTGTATGTCAGCAACATCTAGAGGTGACCCCTGTGGCCTAATGGGGCACTGAAAATCTTTTTGAGTGTGGTCAAGAAACACTGCATATTTGAAGCTCCCGAGAGGACGAGTGGCAGCTATTAGAGCACCCGTTTTTATTAGCATCAGTTCTTTCACGTGGAAAGTCATTCATGGAGCCGTAAACGTTTCAGCCCGATCTGATCACGATCAGAAGGTGTGTCGTGTATTTGCTCATGCAGTAAAATATTTACACTCTCCTTTAATTTTATAAATAAACGAGTGGAACGCCCTTCCGCGCCCCATTGTGATTATTAAAAAATTAACTGGTTTCCAGTCAGCTCTACTATCGTACTAAAGAGAGCAGTCCTACCGTACTAGTTGAATTGTCGAAATTTATGTTTGCAATTATTCTATTTATATTTCTGGCGAGGTCGTGTATTCATTGATCGCCTCTTTTACACTACCAAACCTTGTATTACTGATCTGTGTTTGTCTTTTTAAATGCGAAGAATTTCTTGGTGAACTTCGGTGACTTTGAATCTATCTATCTATCTATCTATCTATCTATCTATCTATCTATCTATCTATCTATCTATCTATCTATCTATCTATCTATCTATCTATCTATCTATCTATCTATCTATCTATCTATCTATCTATCTATCTATCTATCTATCTATCTATCTATCTATCTATCTATCTATCTATCTATGTATCTATCTATCTATCTATCTATCTATCTATCTATCTATCTATCTATCTATCTATCTATCTATCTATCTATCTATCTATCTGTCTGTCTGTCTGTCTGTCTGTCTGTCTATCTATCTATCTATCTATCTATCTATCTATCTATCTATCTATCTATCTATCTATCTATCTATCTAT
Organism: Rhipicephalus microplus; assembly: GCF_043290135.1. Classification (NCBI taxonomy): domain Eukaryota; kingdom Metazoa; phylum Arthropoda; class Arachnida; order Ixodida; family Ixodidae; genus Rhipicephalus; species Rhipicephalus microplus. Next base: position 117,457,432 of record NC_134706.1, read on the forward strand.
CTATCTATCTATCTATCTATCTATCTATCTATCTATCTATCTATCTATCTATCTATCTATCTAACCGCCTACGACTTTTAGCTCTCCTGGCCGTTTCGATAATGGTATCAATAGCAAACTTGGCATGGCATAACATGACTCTATGAAGAACATATTTGACTAGTCATAATATGAAGATTGTGACATGAATGTCATGATATACATTTCATGGTCCTGCAGCGCTCATAGTGGTTTCGTTCACATGGCATGTTGTAAAACTGGTATGGTGCAGCATGATTGCATGTCGAACACAAGCGACAGACCCGAACATGAAAATCATGACATGCGTGTCATCTAACAACATGACTACATGCCCACTCATGATTCGCTCGCGGCCATTTCGATAATGTCACATATGCCAAATTTGGTATTACAATAAGTGAATGGATTACGAAAGTATGTGACTTGTGCAAACATGAGACTCATGAGATGCGTGTCATGTTACAACATGACTACATGCCACGCTCATGATGCACTGGTGGCCATTTCGCGAACTTCATCATACCGAATTCGGCATTCCGGGACGTGAATGGATGACGAAGCTATCATACAGGTGTAAACATGATCAACATGAGATGCATGCCTTGTAACAACAACACTATCTGCTACGCTCATGATGCGCTTCCACCCGTTTCACTAGGTTCACATGTACCAGACTCGGCATTACGTGACGCTCATGGACTACATACGTAAATGACACATCCAAACATGATAATCACGACATGCGTGTCATGTATCAACATGACCATATGCCGAATTGACGACGCACTCACGGCCGTTTTGCTAGCTTCACATATGCGGATTATGTATTACGTGATGCCAATGGGTGACGAAGGTATGTGACTGGTGCAAACATGATAATCTTGAGATGCATGTCATGTCATAACAGGACTATATGCCACAGTCCAGGCGCCAATACATTTTGACGTGACGCGGTGTGCGTCCTCGCTGGCGTACATTTCGTCAAGTCACGCTGGCGTTGCCAGGCCAGGCGCCGGTCCTGCCATATACTCGCAGGCAAACGCCGCACCGCGTTGCTTTGACGCATGCGCATTTCAGTGCTCCCGGCATTCCTCCGTCACGAAAATAGGCAGACGCAGTGTTGCCTGGGTAACGCACCCACGCGAAATGCAGCATGTCACGTTTCACGCCGGTTGCCGTCAAGCCGCGCCGATGGATGCTGGTCGCGCCTAGCGTCAGCCTATAGGGTGCTCACGTTTTGCTAACGTAGCGTCGCTGTGCACAGCATGTGTGCGCGTCAACGCTAGATTGGAGTACATTGGGCTCTTCATGATGCGCTCGTGGCCGTTCCGTTAGCTCCACTTATACCAAATTTTGTGTTACGTGACGTCAATAGACGACGAAATATATGGCTGATGCAAACATGATAATCTTGACACTCGTGTCATGCAAGAACATGACAACATACCACGCTCATAGGGTGCTCTTGGCCGTTTCACTAGCTCCACATACACTTACTTTGGTAGCACGCGATCTGAACAGGTGACGAAGGTATAGGACACATCCAAACATGATAATATGACACGGAAGTCACTTACGGTGTCATTTACCTCAACCTCGTAACGTTGTGCTCTTTTTAAAGTGACATATCAACATTTCTCATTCGTGCTTCGCATATCAACAATTCCCACTTTACGTGGGATCTGCCAATTTTTCTTTTTTTTAAATTTTGTGCGACGTGGTTACGGGCATCGGTGGCGGTGGCGGACAACTACCGCGCTGCACGAGACCCGAGTTGTGATCTCATAACAGCTTTCGCTGTAAAATGACAAGTGCAAGAAAGCGAACACCACAAGCGCTTAATAACAACCAAAAGTTTTATCACCTGAATAAACAAAAACAACATCTAAACTCGACGCTCGACAAAAGAGGATTTAAAAAAAGTTGGCCCCGTATCTGCATGTAATCTGCAAATGTAATGGAAAGACGATTGTCTTACGTGTGAAGAAAGTGAACAAAAATTTTTTTGATGTTCTGCGCATTAAAATCGGTGAGTAGTGTTCCGGAGGCGCGGCGTTAGAGTGCCTCGAGCGTGCAGCGGAGGCGAACGAACGTATCAAGTCACGTCACACGTGAGATATGAGCGCCATCTGGCAGTTTATTTAGGAAAACAAAGTGCGTGGCCATGCGCCCCTTCTCAGAGGTGATAAGGTGTAGAACGCGAGGCGACGGGTAAGTGCCACCACCATTTCGTCTTAGCGAAGCGTTGAGAGCATTCCCCGTTCCATGCAATCGTTGCATAATAAGCGCAGCGTAATAAGCGCTACAAAATTACTTATGTATGCGTTTTCTGGTAAGAGATGCATATGCAGAATATATGCGTGTTGTTATGGTGCTCTAGACATGCGCGATAATAGCTTTTTAATTGACAACTGCACAAGCATGAACGCTCATCCTTGAGCAACATTGGTGGTCGCTGCGGATGCGGTCGGCCGTTTCAAGTACCTGATGCCGGTACGAGTATACAAACAGACAAATATACAGACAGACAAACAGACAGACAGACCAAAATTTTTGCGTCGAAGGTCCACAAGAAAGACTATCGTCTTTAAAATTGCATGAGTGGAATTCATTGCCTAGGAGTGAAGCAGTGCCTCAGGCAAGATGGCAGCTGCGGCGGCCATCTTACTAGGGGCCTGATAAAATATCACTGTTCAGAGATTAAGAATAGGGCGTTTACTTCACATGCCCAACGAGTGTAATGGGGAAACTTTTTCATATCACAGAGTTCTCCGAAGGCGTCTTAGAGCTACTAATTTTCTTTATCGAGCCTGTAATCGAAGGCAGAGTTCTTGGGAAATTCAGTCACCCATACTCGTTTCTGTGTGTTATTTCGTCGGGAATGACTATCTTTTAATACCAAAACTGACGTAAAATTTACACTATTATATCAAAGCCACTTGATCTCTAAGTGGCCACTATCAGGAAAGAGCATGTTTCCGACATCTTGGCAGTGGCAAAAGATGGCTTCACTTCTAGTGGCATGGCATCGCAGGAAATTCCACTTCTGCAATTTTTTCAAATTCTCCTTGCCCTGATCTAAAACCCTCGCATGCGCGTCGTGGGCGAGGCAAAGGGCAAGAAACCAAAGGAGAAAAATACTTCCTGCGAGCGCATGCGCGGGATTTAGTTGAGCGTCAAGTTTACATGTTATTTGTTTTTGGTTCAAGCAATAAACCTTTCAGTTGTGAGTAAGCGCTTGTGGTATTCGCTTTTTTGTTCTGGTCTTTTTTTGTGTGACATTTACGTCGTAATGAATCAGTACCGACTCGCTCGCCTCTCCATTTCACTTCCCAGTAAACTTTTTGTTTGGGAGGAAGACGAAGTGTCTCTCTGACAGAAAGCTGAGTCCCTCGGTTTTTCTTTTTTTGGGGATAACAATGTTTTCCCCAGCCATGTGTGGGTTCCTGCCGGCGCGCGATGGAGATGGAGTCGCACACGCGTCCACCAGACCCCACGAATCTCGCGAAAGCCGGCTCCAGGAAGTGCAACGGCGCGGAGAGCGACACTGACAGTGACGATACCACGAACTATTATGTCAGCAGTGAAGAGTGTGGTTACGACACTTTCGAGCTGGTGAGGAGCTGAAAGGCGAAGAGACGGTTTATGAGCACGCCATCCGGTTTGAATACGTCCACCATATGACCTTCGCGTAGTATTTCACCGTCATGTTCACGCCAGTTCTCGCCACGGACTCTATGAGGCGACTCAACAGGAAAGCCGTGTCTGCACAACTGGAGGCACTGATGCCAAACGAAATCAAAGACGTCAGAGTTAACACGCGCAAGAATGTTCTAGCCATTGACGTTAACCACGCGGCTGCGCTGGGCATATTGCGCAAGGTGACAAAGCTCAATGGCATGACATTCCACTCTCCCATACCGCTCGGCAAAGAAGTCATTGCTGGAGTAATTTATGATGTTCATGAGACCGTTGTCAACACAGACTTGCCAATCCTAATCAAGCCCGCTACAGAAGGCAACATCACAACAAGCGTTCTTCGTCTCGGCATGTCACGCTGCGTGAAGATCATATTCAATGGTGAAACCCTCCCGTCACACGTGAAGGTGGGACACTTTCGGCACGCTGTTCGTCCCTTAGTACTGAGGCCACTTCAATGCGGAAAATGTACGAAGTTGGATTACGTGAGCAGCGTGTGCAAGAACACCACCCCTTGTGCTCGATGCACTGAACCTCACGCCACTAGCAAATGTCAATTCAATACTCGGAAATGTTCGAATTCTGACAGGCCCCACGTTTCATCATCGAAGGACTGTCCAATTATTCGAAGAGAAATGGCAGTGCTAAAGAAAATGATTCGAGATCACTCGTCTCACCGGGAAGCAGCCGCATCTATTAGACGACGACGATCGCGTCATCGACAGCGCTCACAGACATCCAAAACACCGTTGTCTCATAAACCGCGCTCAAAGTCATCTCCACTTCTGTCTCCCAGAACAAGCGCAGTCGGGTCCAAGGATAAAGAAGCCGCCAACAGCGACAGAGCTGGCGCCTGGCCGGATGTCCCTCGACTACACGACACTAGAGAGCGGCATCACACTTCAGCAGTGAAGCACTCCTTGTCCGAATTCTCTAAACCAACAGAGAAGGATTAACAAATAGTCGCCATGGTCAGCTCCCTCGGGAGTAGCATTCGTGTGTTCGTGGAGAGGGTGCAAACACCAATAGCACGAAGCACGTCGCAGCTGCTGGATACCATCAGCCCGGTTCTACCAAGCCTTCAGATGTCGATTGTTTAAGAAGATTAGCAGCAGAACCATGGCTTGTCAACGGAAACAGCTATCGTTTGCAGATGATATTCAAAACGCCTTCATATTTGAATGGAATGTGAGACTCCTGAGGTCGTGAATATCGGATTTCCCGCAGTTCATGTTTTAAAACCGCTTCCCGATCATGGTAATCTGTGAGCCGAACTCATCGACTATAAGAATATCAGGATACTAGTCTTTCACCTCAGCCACGAATGGAAGTAGCAGCAAAGTTATTGTTCACATTCGCAAGGACCTTATTTATTTCGCCTATGCTACGTCATGCTATGTTATGCTATGTCATGCTATGTTAGCTAATGACCAGCGGCGCTTCTGGTTGGACATTTGGTTACTCAAAGAATTCACCTGATGCATATAAAAAAGCCCAGCGGCACGTCGCGAGTAGTAGACATGTGTGTCAGAGAGTAGACTTATGTGTTAGAGAGGAGGGATCGGCTCTTCGTGTCTCTAAGTTGTCGGCCCCAGTGCCGAATTTGTAATGCCTCTGTATATATGCTGTACATAAACCTTGTTTAACTCACCGCCGTCGCGTCCGCTCGTCTATCAGCTCTACGCAGAAGCAGTCGTGAGCTGAGAAACCTACGCTACCAAACGGCTGGTGATCTTCCCGGCGGAGTTCGAAGCAGTGGCGCCTTCGGGACCCTGTTGGCGTCGCTGTCTTTCGAAACTGTGGTTGCAGCGGTGAGATTCGTGGCGCTCTTCGTAACGTCGTTGGAGGCGCGCTTCGTAACAGTGGTCCAGATCACCACCACCGGATCACGAGAACCAGTACGTGTGCATTACTCTGAAGAAGAAGCAGTTGTCTTTTACGTTTATTGGCGTATATCTCCCGCAACTCAATTTGATTGTAAGAGGTTAACAGACAATATGGCAGCTATTCTAGGCTTTTGCATTATAACTGGTGATTTCAATGCACATCATCCAATATGGGGAACTTGAGGACAAACTAGACGGGGCGCTCACTGATATCCTTTGTGTCAGACCACAACCTGCACCTTCTGAGTGATGGTAGCACGACATACCTGCGAGGAACGACGTACAGCCGCTGCTTCGACCTGGCACTGGGGTCGGGTTGCCTAAATTCAAAAGTGTGGCGGTTTACAGATATCGAAACCCATAGTAGCGACCACATTCCGACATATGTCAGCATTGATGGTCAAGATACTTCGTCCTCGCCGGTCAATCGGTATATAGACTGGACACTTTATTAAGATCAAGTGAAAACACGTGCAGAATTGATTCCTCGTGTGGGTTAGAAAAAGTAATTGCAGATGCAATGAAAAATTGTACGCGCTGCTTCACACGCTCACGGAAGCGCACGGAGCTTGACATCGAATCATAAAGGCTTCGGGCGTTACGTAGACGTGCTGAGAAAAGATACAGGCATACCAAGTTGATTCTTGATCTCAGATTGGCAAAGCGTATGCAGAAAAAAATAGTTCACCGAAAAGACAAACTGCAGGATCAAAGATAGAAAAGCTTTTGTGAGTCATTAGACTCACACAAGCCATCGTCTCATGTATGTAGAACTCTACAGGATCTTCGCCCACACGCCATGCAACGTCATCCCTTCAAGGTTCCTGCACTTCGTCTCAACCGCCGTGAAATTGACGTTGCACCAAGTTTTTGTGCGAACATCACCGGTGGGACAGCCCTATTCTCTTATGCGCTTTTATGCAATATCCCCAGTCCTCGAGATATAGGTATGGATGCTCCATTTTCTTTGGAAAAGCTAGAAGCTGCTCTGACACTGTGTAGGTTTTTTTTCTTTACCAGGGCCCGATGGGATAATGTATACGGCTCTGCATCATTTAGGCCAAGCAGATAGACGAGAACTGCTAAATTTATTTAATCGGTCATGGGAAGAAGGCATCGTACCTCAAGAATAGAAACGGAGCTGTCTTGTGCCACTCAGTCTAAAAGCAGCGAAGTTTTCTCTGGTGCTGACATCATACCAGCCTGTAGCTCTCGCCAGCTGTGTTGAGAAAATCATGGAGCGCAAGATTCTCACGCGCCTGGAATGGTTCCTTGAACGGCACAACATTTACCCCGACTACAAGGCGGGATTTTGACGAGGCCGTTCATCGATTTACAGCGTCATCGATTTGGTGTCATCAGTAGAACAGCAGAAATTTAGGAAACGACTAGCACTTGCACTCTTTCTTGGTGTGAAAGGTGCATATGACAACGTTTCCCATCAAGCTATACTAGACACACTGCTGTTAATTGAACTGGGAGGGCGAATGTTTTGATGGATTCGAAGCTACGTGACACAAAGATCCTTTTTTTGTATATACTGAAGTTTGCCCAACCTCAGACCACTACACGTGTCGGGGCGTCTCGCAAGGTGGCGTTTTAAGCCCAGTTCTTTTCAATCTTGCCTTGCTTGGCCTGGCGGAAGCTCTCCCGGAAACAGTCAGTGTTTCAATTTACGCTTATGACATCTGTGTTTGGGATCTGCATTGACACGCATACAAGTTAGAGGAAGGATACAGAGGACAGCGTCGCAAGCATCTGACTACCTTCGCGCACAAGGCCTAACAATCTCAACAGAAAGATTTGCTTTGCTGGCCTTCATGCGCAAGGCGTTGAAAAGTTACCCGATAAGCTATAATGGACAGCCCATCTCTTACAAGCGTAGCCATCGTTGTCTAGGTGTCATTGTTGACCGCGACCTCCTTGTAGCTCTCACGTGACTAGCTTGAAAGCGAAACTGGTGTCTATTGCCCACGTCCTGAAAGTCATCGCTGGAAAAAGATTGGGTCCGTCATTGAGTTACATGCTACAGCTTTACCAAGCACTTTTTGTTTGTGTACTGCGCTACAGTTCACCTCTACTTACTAAACCTTGCAAGACAAACGTTCGAGCAATTTGGAGTGTGCAAGAACAGGCACTACGTGTTTGTCTCGGCCTGCCACGAACTACCTCAACCGCTGGAACAGTTATATTGGCTCGGGATCATCCGGTTACGGCCTACGTCACAACCGACATGATGAAAGCACACATTCGGCACATTTCACGGATGGTATCGAGCCATTTGACATTTCTGCCGTAAGAACGACCGCAAGTGTCGTTCTCTAAGGTCGTCAGCTCCCACTGCGTGTTTGCTACAATACGGTTTTATACCCTTGGCACGTTCAACCTCCGCCTTGTGGAGCCTACGACAACCCGACATGCGCCTTTCCGTCACAGGAATTAGAAATAAAAAAGTCCTTTCTGCCTTGGCCTTTAAGCAAGCTACTCTGGGCTGTTTACGCACTTTCTACGCTGACAGAATCCACGTATACACAGATGAATCTATTCTCCAGACTAGCTCTACCGGCACCACTGTTATTCTATCGCGACACATCATAATTCCTTAAAACTTTGTCACGTGAGCACATCAACTGGTTCTGAAATTGTTGCCCTGCGAGGTTCAATCGATTATATCAAGTAACAACCGGCTAATCGATGGGCAGTATTTTGTGACTCTAAGGCGGCTCTAGAATGTCTTTCGTCAGCACTTCGTCACGGGTCGTACGAAGAACTGGTATGGGAGATCAGAGAACTGCTGCACTATGCGACCGAACAAGGACATAAGGTTGTGTTCCAGTGGATACCAAGTCATTGCGGTATCTTTAGCAACGACCTCGCCGATGAAGCAGCCAGAACTGCACACGTACAAACAAACCCTGTGTCCGTACCTTTATCTAGGATTGACTCGGCTAGATACCTAAGTAAGCTGGCGCAGGACATGACACTCCAGAAATGGCAGTCATCACAGTTCGCACATCACAGACTATATTCTCTCGATCCATCTTTACGAATGCGGCTACGCTCTGGTCTTTCTAGAGAGGAAGGTACAGTGTTGTGCCGTCTGCGTCTGGGCGTAGCCTTCACCAATGCATACTCATTTAAGATAAGGATGGCTGACAGCGCGGAGTTCAATGAGTGCGCCGTCGATGAGACTATTGAAGACATCTTATGTTACTGTGTCACAAAACGAGCGCTCATAAACGGGCGCACCGCCAAATTCTCGCGACGAAGCGCCGAGAGGTCAACGATAAAAAAAAACAAGCATCTAAAGACTCCCCGGGCGCGCGTTCTCCTCCCCTCGGAAGCGTAGGTATGCCGACGAAACCTCCTCGCGTCGGCGGCCGAGCAAGCACTAGAAAATTCTCGATGGAAAGGGGCGTGGTGATACCGGGTTGAGTCATCCGTCGCGGACGGCCCCCGTATCGTCTCGCACTTTCCCCCGGCCTTCGCTGCGTATCCAGCCGACGAAACGATGAGAATTTTCTGGAATCTCGCGCGGAAGATATTTAATCGAGCAGCCGAGATGGGAGATCAGGAGAAGATGGAAGTAAGCGCCAGAGCGCGTGGGGTATTCCGCCGTGTAGTCGGCGAAGGTTTTGTCCGTAGTGATAAAGCAGGAGAAGAAGAGAATTTCCACCTGAGGGGTGAAGGCTCGAGCTACATGCAAGAGCGTTTGTCTACTGCTATCGAGTGAAGACGCGTGGCAACAGCTGCGTGTGTGAAGCCGTTGTGTTTCCGGCGAAGAAGGTTGAAGCTTGGAGAGTGGCCAAGTGAAGACGCGAGGTTTCCTAGAAGAGAAACTTCGGTGGCAGTTGAGGTTTCCTGGAACAGAAACTTCGGGGGCAGCGGAACGCAACAACGCTAGACTTTGAGTGAGTGATTCTCGGAAGAGTATCATCCAGACTTTTGTTCCAACAACTTTGGACTGAATAGGTTTTCTATCTGTTTAGTATTTAAGTGTCTTGGTTGTTGAATGCATGTGAATGCATTGTAGTGCGTATTGTTGTCTGTGTCTGTTGTTTCGAGTGTGGCTGGTTGTAGTGTGTAGTACGTTGTTTGATTGGTGACATATTGTACTCAACTATTGTGGAGTGTGCATACTTGTGTATTGTTTTGATCTGCCATAATTGAGAATATAATTTTGTTTTGTTTATCAACTATCGGCTCTGACTTGTTCTTTGGGCCACAGCCGGCGTCCACTGGTGCGCCAAATAGGACCACTTCTAAATTGTCCACGCTTTCGTGGTGCGGTTCGGGGAGGCTGATACTTCGGCCCCTCGAATTAGCCCGGCGATCGCCTCCCTAATTAACGGGACCTGTGACAATTGATGTGGCGTCCGCGACAGGACGCCTTTTGGTGCACAGTGTGTCCAAAGTAGTGAGAAAGAGCCTCGAGTTGTTGATAGTGCTATCGGAACGATTTTGTGTGTTGTTCAGTGTTCTAGTTAATGAGTGCAGGGGAGTGTTCCGATAGACTTATTTAGGCAGATACTTTTTGCACGCGGCAAGACTTCATTTGCGAGACACAATGGATCTCGAAAAGTTAGTAGCTTTTGGTGAGAAGAAGGGTCTTTCTGGAGCCGAACTTCGGAAATTGGTAAGCCAGAAGGAGAAAGAGGCGGTGGAGAGAGAGAGGTTGGCAGCTGAGAGGGCCAAGAAAGAAAAAGCAGCTGAGTTGGAGCGAGAAAGGCTGGCCGCTGAAATGGCGAAAGAAGAAAGAGAGGCAAAGGAGCAGCAGCTGAAAGAAGAAAGAGAGCAGCAATTAAAGTTGGAGTTGGAGAGAGAAAAGTTGGCAGCCAAAAGGGCGATAGAAGAAAGAGAGGCAAAGGAGGGACAGCTGAAAGAAGAAAGAGAGCAGCAATTGAAGTTGGAGCTAGAGAGAAAAGCTGGCCGCTGAGAGGGCAAGAGAAGAAAGAGAGGCAAAGGAGCGACAGCTGAAAGAAGAAAGAGAGGAAGGGGAACGGCAGCGACAGCACGAGATGGAACTCGAGCGGCTCCATTTGCAACAGCGAAGTGAAACTCTGGTTCAAGCTAGAGTTGAAAGCAGCGAACGGAAAGTTCATGGCTTCCGCTTGAACCCAAGCAAGCTGCTCGTAGCGTTTGATGAAAGGAAGGACGACCTTGACGCGTACCTTTACAGATTTGAGACGATTGGAAGGAGCCAGAAGTGGCCAGAACATCAATGGGCAACTGCTTTGAGTACTTGCTTGAGTGGTGAAGCGCTCAGTGTGTACGGTAGGCTGACGCCGACTGATGCAGCCAACTGTGCAAAGGTGAAAACTGCTTTTCTGAAGTGCTTTAGATTTACTGTGGAAGGATTCCGGGACAAATTTCGGACAGGAAAGCCAGCTGATGGTGAGACGGCTACGCAGTATGCCGCCCGACTTTGCCATTATTTCGACAGATGGGTTGAACTTTCAGGGATAGCGCAGGAGTACGATGAGCTTAGAGAGCTCCTAATTAGAGAACAATTTCTTACTAGTTGCCACCCAAGCCTTTCGTTGTACTTGAAAGAGAGGAGAGCTAAATCACTTGAAGACATGCTTGAATTAGCTGATCAATTCTTGGAAGCTCAAAGTGGCACTAATTTGGCCAAGCTCTAGAAGGAGTGTCCCGAAGATTTGAAGAAATCGGCTCCCGAAGAATAGAAGCGTGCACCGGTGAGCATTCTGCGATGCTTTCTGTGTAACCGAGTGGGTCACCGTGCGAGCGACTGCCGAACTAACTTCACGAGCCCCACGGTTGTAAAATGTTTCAAATGTGGTCAGACTGGGCACAAGGCAGACGCATGTCGTAACGGAGCGAGTCAAACTCACCAGGTATCTTGTGCACAAGTGGCACCAAAAACCGTTGATGACGTCACCGATGGATTCGTAGAGTTGAAAAATGGGGAGAAAATCCCTATTGTGGGTGCTGTAATGTCAAAACAGCAAACAGGTGCTACGAAGGGAATGTCTGTGATGGCTGGAAAAGTGGCGGGAAGGCGTGTAGACGTTTTAAGAGACACTGGGTGCTCCACTGTAATAGTACGAAGAGATCTAGTCTGGGACAACGAACTCACGGGCCAGACCAGCCTGATTTTTACCGTCGACCGTTCGGTGATAAGGCTGCCTGAGGCCAAGGTCAAGATCGAGACGCCCTTTTACAGTGGAACTGCTTCTGCCTTCTGCATGGATGATCCATTGTATGACGTAAATGTGGGGAACATCGAGGGCGCCCGTTCGCCGGACCAACCCGAACCACTGGAAGAAGACACAGAGATCGATCCACCATCGATTGTAAACCCTCACAACCAACCACGGCCGACGAGGACGTAGCGCAGTTGTGACCCAAGCACAGACCAAAGCCCAGTTGAAGCCATGGCAGCCCCTCCCTGCACCAAACTCTGAGGAGGACCCGAGCTTCATCTATGCGGAGGAACAAATCCAGGACGAGTCGTTTAAACCCTGCTTCACGCAAATCGACAAGGACCTGAGATGCCGTAATAGTAAATGCGCGATAATGTTCAAGCAGGAAGATGGACTGCTCTACAGGTACTATACGGAGCGGAGTGGTCGACGGATACGACAGCTCTTGGTGCCGAAGACCTATCGAGAGGCTGTTACGAAGCTACCCCACAATGAGATGATTGCTGGGCACCTGGGAGCCGAGAAAACCAAGGAGAGAATTCAGGAAGAATTCTTCTGGCCAGGTGTCACAGCCCACGTGAAACGTTTCGTGGCGTCTTGCGATATCTGCCTGTGAACTGTGCCAAAAGGAAGGGTGCCACACGTGTCACTCGGCTAGTCCCCCGTCATAGACATCCCCTTTAAAAGGGTAGCTATTGATATAGTAAGCCCTAACAGACCTCCATCTGGTCAAGGAAACCGCTATATCCGGACGCTTGTCGATTGCGCCACGCGCTACGCGGAGGCGGTTGCACTACCTGGCATAAAGACCGAACGAGTCACAGAGGCCCTCGTTGAGATGTTCTCCCGTTTTGGTGTACCGAGGGAAATCCTAAGCGATCGGGGCTCGAATTTTACGTCGGAGTTAATGAAGGAAGTGGCACGACTTCTATCGGTGTGCCAACTTCATACCACCCCTTACCACCCGATGGCCAACGGGATGGTAGAAAATTTTAATGGCACCCTGAAGACTATGCTTAAACGAATGTGTGCGGAGAGACCAAAAAACTGGGACAGATTTATCGGTCCGTTGCTGTTCGTGTACAGAGAAGTTCCCCAGGCAAGTCTCGGCTTTTCACCGTTCGAGCTACTGTACGGTCGACATGTCCGGGGACCCCTGGCGATCTTAAAGGAAGTCTGGACGAATCAAGAGCTGGACGATGAGCTGAAGACAACCTACCAGTACGTATTGTATCTCTGAAATCGTCTAGAAGAGACGTGCCGCCTAGCTCACGAAAAACTCCGAAGGGCGGGAGCACGCTACGCTAAGCACTACAATCAAAAATCAAGAGATAGAATATTCCAACCAGTGGATAAGGTTGTCATCCTGCTCCCAACTGACAAAAATAAACTCTTGCTGCATTGGAAAGGGCTCTTCAAAGTGCAGGCGACAATTGGGGACTTCGATTACTCCATAAAGACGCCGAGCGGGCCGAAAATTTTCCATGCCAATTTGCTGAAGAAGTATGCGGAGCGGGAAACGAACCGAGATGCGCCACATCAATGCCAAGTCATCGTAGGGGTTATTGACAATAGAGATGATACCGGTGCCGCAGTTTGTGCAGACAGAAGGGATTACTGACATCAAGATCTGCCCATGTTTGACGGACCAACAAAAGGAGGCGTTGCAGTAAACCATGACAGTGCTCTCTAAAACATTTTCGAATGTCCCGGGCAAGACAGATTGGGTGGAGGGCCACCTCGAGACAGTGACGGAGTCCCCATTCCACGTCAAACAGTACCCGTTACCTTTTGCTACGACTAAGGACATCGAGGCCGAGGTACAGCAAATGAAAACACTGGGCTTTATTGAAGTCTCGAAATCGCCCTATAATTCCCCAGTGTTGCTTGTGGACAAACCGGACAAAACCAAGCGGTTTGTAGTCGATTTCCGGCACCTGAATAACCTCATAATAGCAGATGCAGAGCCCACGCCTAGAGCAGATGCCGTTTTTGCCAGTGCCACAAACAAAATATTCTTCTCTAAGTTAGATTTTGTTAAAGGCTACTGGCAAATCCCACTCTCCCAGCAGTCAAAACCTAAGACTGCGTTTTCGACAAAATCCGGTCTCTACGAGTTTTGCTACATGCCTTTTGGGATCAAAACGGCACCCGCCGTAATCGCCCGGCTGATGCGACTAGTCACTGAGGGAATCCCGGGCGTTGAACATTACTACGACGACGTACTCATAACAAGCACGACCTGGGAGGAACACCTATTCACTCTTAGACAACTCTTCACTCGAATTCAGGCTGCCGGGTTGACCGTGAGACCGAGCCAGTCTGAGTTGGGAATGAATGAGATTGATTTCCTTGGTCATCACATTGGACAAAACATGCTTGCTCCGCTGAGAAAGACTCTCGACAAAATCCAAGCTGCACCCGCCCCAAAGAAGAAGCGACAGGTACGCGCTTTTCTCTGGTTGACCAGCTATTACCGGGAGTTCATTCCAAATTATGCCGAGATCAGCGCCCCTCTCACAGAACTGATCAAGAAGGGTGAAAGCAACTTAGTAAAATGGACGACGACACACGAGAAAGCATTTGCGAAACTCAAGGATTGCATCTCGAACCCTCCCGTGCTCCGCCTCCCAGGCTTAACCAAGGAATTCATCCTCTGCACCGACGCTTCCGACACCAGCCTCGGGGCTGTGCTCTTGCAGTCACACGAAGGGACCCTCCATCCTATAGCATACGCCAGTCGCAAACTACTTCCCCGGGAATCAGCCTACAGTACCATCGAAAGAGAATGTCTAGCTTGGTGTGGGGGACACAGAAGTTTAATATTTATCTCTACGTAGTTTCTTTCTTGGTCCAGACTGACCACCAGCCACTCCAATACATGAAACAGGCTAAACAGCTTAACAGCAGAGTATTGAGGTGGAGCCTGCTTCTGCAAGGGTATCAATTCCGAGTCGAGCACATCAAGGGAAGTGAGAACGTTGGTGCCGACTACCTTAGCCGAGTTTGAATCTTGTGGAAGGGTCTGAGAGCAGTGAATGCAATAGGCTGTGTTGTTATTGTGTTATCCTGTGTCACAAGTGTCGAAGTGTTTGTGCTGTGACGTGATGCATAGTATTCTACAATTGTAATGAGAGAACTTTGTACATTTGTATTGTTTGGAATATGTGATGGAGTGTTGTACTCATGTACATGCGGTTATATTTCATGTGTTGTGAGATTGAATTACATTGTACAATTGAATTGAGTGATCTATTGTGAATGTGACGTGTCATGAGCAACGGACTAGGTTACAGTCTTTTAGAGTGTGGAGACTGTTCACGCTCGTTTGTGTGGTTTTCAATATTATGAGATAATATTCTTAAAGTGGGAGCAGATATTAATTGTCACAGGTCCCGTAATTAGAGAGGAGATCGTCGGACTAATTCCAGGGGCCCAAGTATCGGCCCCCCCGAACCACACCACGAAAGCGTGGACAATTTAGAAGTGGTCCTATTTGGCGCACCAGTGGACGCCGGCTGTGGCCCAAAGAACAAGTCAGAGCCGAGAGTTGATAAACAAAACAAAATTATATTCTCAATTATGGCAGATCAAAACAATACACAAGTATGCACACTCCACAATAGTTGAGTACAATATGTCACCAATCAAACAACGTACTACACACTACAACCAGCCTCACTCGAAACAACGGACACAGACAACAATACGCACTACAATGCATTCGCATGCATTCAACAACCAAGACACTTAAATACTAAACAGATAGAAAACCTATTCAGTCCAAAGTTGTTGGAACAAAAGTCTGGATGATACTCTTCCGAGAATCACTCACTCAAAGTCTAGCGTTGTTGTCGTTCCGCTGCCCCCGAAGTTTCTGTTCCAGGAAACCTCAACTGCCACCGAAGTTTCTCTTCTAGGAAACCTCGCGTCTTCATTTGGCCACTCTCCAAGCTTCAACCTTCTTCGCCGGAAACACAACTGCTTCACACACGCAGCTGTTGCCACGCGTCTTCGCTCGATAACGGTAGACACACGCTCTTGCCTGTAGCTCGAGCCTTCACCCCTCAAGTGGAAATCCTCTTCTTTTCCTGCTTTGTCACTACGGACAAAACCTTCGCCGACTACACGGCGGAATACCCCACGCGCTCTGGCGCTAACTTCCGTCTTCTCCTGATCTCCCATCTCGGCTGCTCCATTAAATACCTTCCGCGCGAGATTCCAGAAAGTTCTCGTCGTTTCATCGGCGCGATACGCAGCGAAGGCTGGGGGAAAGTGCGAGACGATACGGGGGCCGTCCGTGACGGATGACTCAACCCCGCATCACCACGCCCCTTTCCATCGAGAATTTTCTAGGGCTTGCTCGGCCGCCGATGCGAGGAGGTTTCGTCGGCGAACCTACGCTTCCGAGGGGAGGAGGACGCGCGCCCGGGGGTCTTTGGATGCTTGTTTTCTTTTTTTATTGTTGACCTCTCGGCGCTTCGTCGCGAGAATTTGGCGGCGCGCCCGTTTTTGAGCGCTCGTTTTGTGACATACTGCTCGGCATACACAAACAAGAGCCTTCACCTGCGCAGTGTTTTAAATCAACTGGACATAAGTGGTTTCACTGCCGAGAAAGTATTGGGAGCATGGAACTGCCCATCCAATTTCCGAAAGGCAGCGAAAGCACTGTTGCATTTTCGCAAATACACCGGCCTGTTTTCATCGTTTGCGATGGTGAAACTGTTACGCGTCGGCCCAGTCAGTGACCTTTTCTCTCCTCCTCTATAACTTTCCTTTCCCTCTCCCCTTCACCAGTGCAGGGTAGCCTACTGGGGCTCAGCCCTGGTTAACCTCCCTGCCTTTTTCCTTGTGTTGTCACGCTCTCTTTCTCTTTTCGTTTGGGCCAATTGGTGCAGCCTCGAGCACATAATTCTCCTTCATCCGTGTGTTTTCGCCCAATCCAAATATGTGCTTTGGAGACCAATCCCACCAGAACAAGAAACTAAGAATGGAAGTCATAAGTGGTGCTCGTTCCTGTGGCAAACGTGCTAATACTATGTTGAGATCTACACTATGGCAGCGCATACACATTTTATTGATATATTGCGTCGTGTTACGATTACAGGCAGGCATTTCGTAAATGCATAAAATACTTCATGATTCTCGAATTTTGACGGTCGTGGTTGAGAAGTATTGCGCCTTCATGAAGCCATTTCTTCATCCACGTCGCTGGAAATATCTGCAGATGAGCAAAGCAGAAAGTACGGTCATGATGTTTATGATGTGCCAGGTATATAACTTAGGCTAAATATTTCGAAACGCCCCACTTGTATATATATATATATATATATATATATATATATATATATATATAAGACCACGCATAATCATTAGCGATAAATTGGCACTTGCTTATACAGCCAATGGACTAGCAGTTCAGCTATTTGCAAGAGCTCCATGGAACTGTCAATTTATTTTGCGACTAGTTCAACTCATGAAATTGTAGGTGGGTCGTCATACCGTGTTTGCCAAAAATGACAGGCAACTGAAAACTGTATGATGCTTACCGAAAGGCCTACAACATCGATAGCTCTTTAAGTGATGGTGTACCGGAATGATTCAGTCATCATTTTAACGATGCTATGTAGGGTACAAAAAAAGGAAAAATATTTCTTGGTCACCTGAAGGAAGTGCAATAAAAATGGTATTAACTTTTCTAGTTTGAGACTAAACCGGAAATTATAGGACCGAAGGCAAAGTTGACAAGTGGTGTTGTATCTCTTGCCGTTTACGTGAGAAAAAGTAACAGGATGAGAACGTGTGAGCCGGCTTGCTGGATGCGTGACAGAAACGGAGATGATGAACACTTGGACCAGCAAATCAAATGGGAAAACTAAAACTAAGAAATCAGCATAACAAATGAATATCCGGCCGAAGGCCAAGGGCATGCCTCGTTCCTGAATATGTATATTTATTATGGCCATCTATTAGACACCGCAGTGTGTCGCAATGCGCCGCCGTTCATGTCATCGATAGAAGTTCATAATAGAGTGCCCTTAAGTTAACCAGAAGGTACTCCGGCCCTGCGATGATCCATTCACCATTGGAATGATGGGTAGTAAACAAATTTGCCTGGTCTTCGTGCTTGCGGGCTCTAAATTTAACCCATTTGTGGCTTGGTTGATTCCCATTCTTTTATTTTGTTTCAAATGAACGAACGATCATTGCAGGTGTCGTAACCCAATTTGAATTGGTGAGCCTAAACAGTTACGGCGGTGAAGCATACCTGCCTAACGTTTGCTTATTGTCGCATAGCGACGAAAAGCTTTAGGCTACGCGAAGCGAAGCGGAGCGAAAAGAATGAAGTTTAGAGAAATCCATATACTACCCGTCATTCCCATGATCGTCAAAACGCCGCGCTCTACAGCTCCCATAGACACTAGCGCCAGTTTCCTCCATTAAATATGGTAGGAATCTCTATGACGTCAATCCACTCAAGTGGCCCGTAAAGTGCACTGCAGTGCACACGGAACGTAGTGCCATGCACACTCCATGTTTCATTTTCCATCACTTCGATTGCTGATTCATTTCTCGTCTCTAACCCTGAGGAAGCTCATAAAAATTGCGGCATGCTATAGTAGACACGAGCAAAGAATGAATTTATCGTTTTTAAGGTCAAACTACTACTACTGCGTATGCCATTGACCACGTAGTGATGTGTATATGTATGGCGGTGTGCTTGCAAGTGCACGCTGAAGAAATTATCATTATCGTGACGTGAAAGCCATGACGTCATAGCCTACCATGGTTTGTTTTGACAGTGACGCAGCTGTCCGGCATCCTTTTTTTGTCGGTGCAGGCTTCGTTGATCTCTCTCAGTTGGGCTACGCTGAGCTGTCGTATTTCTTGCATGGAGAGGGCAACGTCATAGTCTCGCTCCAACAGCTGCCTTACTTCGACTGTCATCAGCGAGTCAATGCCCAACTCACCGATGGTTATGCTTGGGTTGACCGTGGATGAGTCTTTAATCCCTAGAAAAAAAGCGCACATTCCTAACCGTCAACGCCAACACTTTTTTTTCATCGTTCCCAGCGTAGGGTATACTCTTGAAATAACAATTGTTTACGCGTCGTAAGCATCCGAACTAGAAGCCAAAAAATTCTTACCTCAATTTTTGAAGCCATGAAAATCCATACAAGAAATTAAAAAGTGCACAAAAATAACTGACCCTTACTCAATTGGCATTTTTACGTTATCATTTCTGTGGCCTGCAAGATTTCACAAAATGACCTGCTCTTATATAGGTGAATGTACTTGTTGTCATTGGCCTCGTTTACATCCTGCCACACTCCGTACATCTGTCCATATACGCGGACCACATCTGCATCTGGGCATCAGGGGTCACGCGTCGACACGTACGAGCCAGGCTTCAGAGAGCGGCTACACTGACGTCAAACTACCTTCAAGGACGAGGACTGGAGCTGTCATCTGAGAAATGCTCACTGGTTGCGTTTACGCGCAAGACAATGACGCCATACCGCATCAGAATTAATGAACACACAATCAGCTATCAAAAGACTCACCGTTTCCTGGGAGTATTTGCTGAAATACGACTGCTTCATCACCGGGCTATAGAGAAACAACATGACATAGCGTATCAATGGATAGCAGGCCACTGCAGCATTGATGGAAACGACCGTGCAGGTGAAGCAGCCCGAACTGCTCATTATGATGCTCCTTGTGTAGCCTTACCATTATCCAGAACGGATGCCGCTGCAAGGCTTCAATCACTTGCACGAGAACTGACACTCGCTCAGTGGAATTCACCGGCATTAACCAACGTCCGCCTTCATAATTTGGACCCACACCTACAGCTGTGTCTTCCATCAGGAATAACCAGAGCAGAGGAGACGCTTTTGTGCCGTCTGTGGATTAGGGTGGCCTTTACGAATGCTTATTCGTTTCAAATCGGAATGGCCAGAAGCCCGACATGTGACAACTGTGGCTGCACAGAGACCTTCTCCCATCTTCTCTGCGAGTGTCCCCGCTTCAGCATGCCAAGAAAAGAACTGTCGAAAGCTCTACATAGAATAGACAATCGCCAATTGTCGGAAGAAAGGGTATTAGGACACTGGCCGAGACTGTCCTCTGCACGCAAGGCATTGAGAGCGTTGTTGCGCTTTCTGCGGGCAAGTGGTCTTAGAGACAGACTGTAAACAGCGTCGTGGGTCGTCTGATGACCTTTTCTCTCCTTTTTTACAACGTCTCTTTTCTCTCATCCTTTATCCCCCCTTACCCCCTTCCTCAGTACAGGGTAGCCAGCCGGTCTGAGAACTCGCTAACCTCCCTGTCCTTCCTCATTTATTCCTCCTCCTTCTCCTTGTTGTCAGATGACCACAGATTGATGTAAACTGATAACAGATTGTTTTATTCGCTTGTTAGCTCTGTTGTTTCGTGTTGCGAAGATGCAATGAACACTACCTTACCGCATTACGTTTGGGTATCATAATTTTAACAAAGGAAGTGGGACGAAAAGATAAAACATTGCACTTAGCGTGGCACAGTGTTCCCTCGTCTCGTCTCCGTTCCTTTTACACAAGAATTGTGTTGTAGCACAAATTTCTGCCTTAAATGTTTTTTTAGAATAGTGACTGCTAATTTTGTATGTTTACATTTTACGATTAAAGGGACGTTGTACGAAGGACGTTATGTGCCGTAAGTTTTGAATCCCAAAATGTTTGTCTAGTGGAAGGCCACACTCGCACATATAAAACGAATATAGAGTAATTAAAAGCCTCTGAAATACAATGATAAT
Source organism: Rhipicephalus microplus (assembly GCF_043290135.1). Lineage (NCBI taxonomy): Eukaryota > Metazoa > Arthropoda > Arachnida > Ixodida > Ixodidae > Rhipicephalus > Rhipicephalus microplus. Next base: position 117,478,002 of record NC_134706.1, read on the forward strand.
GACGTGGGGTTTTTATGGTGCAAGTGACACTATTGGCCTAAGAGCACCGAGTCATGGGATATAGGATGTGATTAGTGGTGGCACTTAGCGGGTGCGTAACAGCCTAAAAGTCTGCGAAGTAAAGGTGTATAAGACATAAAGTGCCTACAACGGGTGGTCTGAACTAGGTGAGTCAGCATGAAGTGCCCAAAATAGGTATGAGTAGTTTGCTAATGGCTACCAAAGTAAAATGCGTTAGACTACTCAAAGTTCGTAGTTCCTACCGAAGCCACGCAGCCGATCATCCGAGACCTCTTTATTGGGATTTTAGTGTGACGGAAGACGGCGGCCGCGTTTCCCATCTGCTTGAACCGCAATCATCAGCAGGCATCAAGTCGTTTCCCTCGTGTGAAGAACATAGGACTTGCGGGACGCTGTTACTGTTCTTGCTATTAATATGCAATCTATTTTTGTGCCTTATTGCCTGTTCCCAGACGTTACGTGTATAAACAATGATGAAGTGGTCACAACAACAGATAGTACCAGTCCTACTGGAGACACACCACTTTTAAAATTCCTTGTCTCACTGTCAGGGGTTCCATCTTCATCAGCCACTCAGCTATCGACGGAGACGTCAACGACGATGCATGGCTGAAAAACTTTTATTGGGGCCCTGAAGGATTCCACCTCCGTTTTATAGGGGTAGGATCGCGGGCCGCTCCCACGTTGGGAAGGGGAAGTCCAGCCTCACCGCCGCATCATGGGCCTTCTGGGCAGCCTTGAGTTGTTGCATGAGAACCGGACTCGTGAGCATTAAATGAAAGAAGTTCTCAGAAAATTCTTCATTTTTCTTTGTAAAGAGGGGCGTTTCCAGAGCATGTGGTTGAAATCATTGTGATTCTGGCAGTCCGCACAGAGTTCTGAAATATCGGAGTAATGGCTATAGGTTACGAGGCTAGGGTATGTTCCCATCTGAAGCATGCGAAGAGAGATTGCCTGTGGCCTAGACAACTTTTGTTGTGGCAATGGAAAGGACCTACGGCATAATTGATAATGCTTCGTGATCTCGTTGAAGGTAGTCAAAATGTCCCTAAAATGAAGGCCTCGCGCCTTGGAGTGGGCTAAGTCGTTGACATTAAGAAGTCCTCCGACCCTCAAGCCAAGGTGAGCAGGGAACCAAATAATTGTGTGGTGGGTGCATTCCTTGTGAGCGAGAATTCTCAAAACTTACTTGCACACGGAACCAGAAGCGAAGATCCTAGCAGCGGATTTAGAGTCCGTATAAATATCAGTCCTTTGTGGATCAAGGAGTGCTAGTGCAATGGCCATCTGTTTTGCTTTGTAAGAAGAAGTGGTTCGAACCGATGCCGAGGATAAAATCAGACCCTTAGTATCTACGGATACTACCGCAAAGCGAGCGGAAACGCCATACTGGGCGGCACCAACAAAGCATGAAACAGACGAGTGTTTGTGAGCTTGAGCTAAAAGAGAGGAGGCTCGAGCGACACGCCTGCCCGCGTTGCACTGTGGATGCATATTTTGTGGAAGGGGGTATACTTTGATGCGAGAGCGTATATAATCATCGAATGGCGTATTTTGCACTTCGAGCGTCAGGGGGTTGACTCCAGTGTCAACCAGAATCTTTCTCCCCGCTGGTGTGATCGAAAGTCTGGCAACCTGTGCCGTTTGTTGAGCCTCGATAACTTCTTCAAGCGTGTTGTGGACTCCAAGTTTCATAAGGTTCTCAGTGGTAGTGCGCATAGGAATGCCAAGAACTTTCTTGATGCTTTTCCTTATGAGGACGTTCAATTTATTTCTTTCATGGAGTTGCCACCTGTGCATAGATGCGACATAGCTTATGTGGCTCATCAAGAACGCATGGAATAGTTGAGGACGTTGTGTTATCTAAGACCACCTCGACTGTTGGAAATGCGTGGGATTAGTCGGATGACCCCTTCCGCCTTAGAAGTCAGACGGGTGATCGTGCGGCTGTTCTGTCAATTAGCCTCGATAATCAAGCCCAGAACGCGTATGAAGTCCACCCTTGGAATACGCTGCCCCGATGCTGTGTCCAACCTAATGTCGATGTCAGCCAGTAGTTGCCGGTTTTTGGGTTTGAGTCCCCGTCTCGTGGGTCGATATAAGAGAAGTTCAGACTTTGCTGGCGAGAGCTTGAGGCCCATTTCATTTATGTAGACTTCAACACAGTCTACGGCATCTACAGAGCCCTCCGAGCCACCGACACTCCATATGGTGATGTCGTCCGTGTAGATGGGGAACTTGATGCCTTCTTGGTTTGAGAGCTTTGCAGCAAGGCCGCACATTGCAATGTTAAAAAGCAGTGGGGAGACGACTGAGCCCCGCGGGGTGCCGAAGGAACCGAGATCGTAGGGCTCAGACTTGAGATCTCTAAGCTGTATAGTGGCTTTTCTATTCTTGAGGAACGAGCACGTGAACTTGTGAAAGTTGGCTCCTAAGTTGAGAGAAGAGATGGAGGCAAGCATGTGGGAGTGCGAGACATTGTCAAAGGCCTTTTCAAGATCCAGACCGAGAATAGCTCTAACGTCTTTTGTCTCCTGATCTATGATGTGATGCTTCAACATTTTCACGACGTCCTGAGTAGATAGGTGTGGTCTAAAACCTACCATGTTGTACGGAAACAGATTAGTCTTCTCTATGTGCTTTGATATTCGATTGTTGATGACATGCTCGGCGACCTTGCCTATACAGGAGGTCAGTGAAATGGGTCGTAAGTTGCTAAAACTGGGACTCCGGCCAGGTTTAGGTATGAGAATAACCGACGCCCTTTTCCATTGCTCAGGGAAAGTCCCCGTCTCCCAAATACGATTGATTTCTTTGGTGAGGTAGGTTACCGAGTCATTGTCTAAATTGCGTAGTGTCTTGTTTGTAATGCCATCCGGGCCCGGGCTGGAGTTCCCATTAAGATTGTTTAAGATGGTGCGGACCTCTGCTTCCTGGAAGGGCTGCCATCCGGGCCCGGGCTGGAGTTCCCAATAAGATTGTTTAAGATGGTGCGGACCTCTGCTTCCTGGAAGGGCTTGTCCAATTCGAAGGCTGGTGATCCCGTGTATTGCGCGTAGCCAGGAGGAGGCCGGGTTGTGTCCAAAGGGAGGTATCTCTGTGCCAGACACTTTGTTTTTCCGTGTCCGATTTAACCTTCATTTCTGAGTGCAGTATTCGGTCTACCAAGCGCTTCTGGTTGGATTTAGGTTTGGTCTCCTGTAGCAGGTGTTTGAGGAGGTTTCATTTTTCCCCAACTTTTAATGACCATTCACCTTGTTGCAAATCTCGTCCCAATGCTGTTTTTCCAGCATCGGACAGTAAGTCGTTATTTCTTGGTTAAGACTTGCGATGCGTTTTCGTAGTTTTCGATTCATACGGTGTGCTTTCCACCTGGCTAGGAGGGCGCTTTTAGCCCCAAGAAGATGAGCAAGCCTACTATCCATTTTATTGGGAAGATCAGTCTCTATCGTTTTGGTGGCCGACTTGACGCCTTCGACCAGCTGAGACAGCCACTTGTCGAAATTCGGTGAGTCATTAATCTCTTCTGCGCTCTTCGCTCTGATCTTACGGAAGAGGTCTCAATCTGTAAATTTTAAAGCTTTAGGGGGCTTTGCTTGAATTTGTAATGTCGTACTCAAAATACAATGGTCACTCCCCAAATTTTCTCCTAAGTTTAACCATGATACCTTCCCCGTGGTTGTGACAAAGGTGATGTCTGGGGTAGTAGCCCTAGAGCAAGAATTTCCAGTGCGGGTACGAAACGTGGGGTCAGTGACCAAAGTAAGATTCAGATCCGATACCGCTTGCCAGAGCTCGGCTCCCTTGGCAGTGGTGCGAGGGTAGCACCAAGCTTGATGGGGTGCGTCCACTTTCCTAGCGATTGTAACGGCTTTTGATAACAATGAGGTGAAGCGATGGAGCCTGCCTTTTGGAGAGCTATATATGTAGAGTATGAAAATGCTATTTTTAAGGTTGCTGCCAGGTATAATTTCTAAAAGAGAGTGTTCAATCTTGCTATATGCCATGTGCAAATTGTGCTCAATGTAAGTGTACTTCTTGGACACAAACATGCAGATACCGCGGCCATCTGGAGGTTTCGTGATGTGATCGGGGTAGCTTGGCAGGCTCATTGTTTCCGTAAGCGTCTCCTGTAGCATAATAACATGTGGTCGAATTGGCTGGGATTTTACATACTGCTGGAGAGCTGCCTTCTTTGATTGGAAGCCCCAGCAGTTCCACTGCCAAATTACGAAATTGTTAAGGTGTCCCGCCATTTTTGGGACCCTCAAAAGCTCTCTCCTGAGAGACGCTACGGGTTGCCACCTTCTGCACGATCCTGACCTTAGGTATTACTTGGACCGAAGTAGCCTCGGCTGATTGTAAAGCTTTAACTTGGTCAGCCTCGATCTTTGTGACTCTGCTGTCCAATACCGCAATCGACTCAACCACCGCCCTGAGAGCATTTTTGATATCATTCAAGGTTTCCTTGGCCTCTGTTTTGAAATCCCTGTCCTCGTTATTGGCCGGTTGTGCTAGCGCTCTCCTTTTTGTTGGTTTTGCCCCAGGATGAACGTCCATGGGTACCTCATCGTGACTCGCATCCGATGTGGCTGCTGTACAGGGAACTGTGTTTGAAGGAGACGGAGACGAAACCTGCTGTGATTTCCTGAAGTCGGCTATTTCAGCCCTGAGTTGCTCGACAATGGCCCTGAGGTTAGCATTTTCCCTTTGCATCTGCGCATAGATATCTGAGTGTTGCTCTGGATTGGTACCCCCCTTTACCTGTGGTTGGGAGCCCTTGATCTTGGATGCCCAGGTCTGGTGATGATTTCCTTGCTGCACACCATTGCGGACGGTAGGCACCCGTGAGTTAGAATGGCCCTTAGATCTAGAATGTCCTCTGGATCTCGAACGACCTCTTGCTCTGCCTCTGGAACGGGATCGCCCTCGCGGTAGTTGTAGCTGTCGGCTGACGTCACGCGGGCGCCAGCTGCTGCTCAGTCGCTCAGTCGGAGCACGGCCGCCTGCAGCGGCTTGTAGCGATAGAAAGTCTCCTCCACTATCTGTGAAGTTCATGTTGTCGGCGTGTTGTTCCGCAAATTCCATCGTATATTGCATCCGTCGCTCTCGTCTTCGTCGACGGGCTATGTAGGGCACTGGAAAACGATGCTTACACGTCTTGTCTGCCGTGAGATGTGGACCCCCACACAACTTGCATTCTGGAGTGCAGACGTGATCCTCCGAAGGAGATGACATACCACACCCTCTACAGATGGTATCCTCTGGATGGGGACAAACATCGGCTCGATGACCTAGCTTTCCACAGGCATAACAGACATCCGTCTGTCGACGATACATGGTGCAGCGAACAAAACTATCTCCACATATGACGTAATATGGTACTTTTAGTCCGTCAGAGAGGATAATCATCATGGTGGAATTCTCCGCTAGAGTGCTTATAACTGCAATGTTCTGCATCATATTCGGGCATACCACGTCTTCCGTGACTTCTTCCTCACTGAGCGCTGCAGCCACTGCGAGTGCTTTCGCGAACTTAATTTGACTCACAGTTCTCATATCCAGGCCATTTGTAGGTCTCACGATGACTCGATGGTGGTCTCTTGGAAGGTAAGGAAGTCTAGAAGCAGTGATAAGACGCTTCTTCACCGCAGCCCGGGAGCGCTGAGGCGACCATGCCTCGCCGTGCATGGAGACGCTTGCTTGCGTCTCGGTCCTGGGGGTATGCGTCCCAAGAAGTTTACGTTTATTGGTACCCACAGACAATCCAGAATCTTGAAGATCATCGGCAGCGATACCCTCCCCATCGACTGAGACTTGCATAGACATTCCGTGCGTAGAGTGCTGAAACACCCTTCCGAGAAGTGCCGGCGGCCGCTCCACCGTAGCCTCAGTCTAGCGCGCTCAGCGGAGCAGATGGGCAAACAGAAGAGTCTCGAAAAAGGGTCAAAAAGCTCACCCACAGTGAAATACCCCAACGACGATGGTGACAGAAAAAAGTTGCGCCTGAAATGCGCACGTAACTGCGATCGCTGCAATAAGGCATGACTGTGCAAAAAAAAAAAGAAAAGGTACGCTGAATTCGGGGACGTTACATTTTAACTCTCACATTGATAAACAGACTAGGCTAGCATCTGAAATGACTCCGATAATTATGTTATCTTTATCATTATGAATGAGAGAAATAGATCATCGACCTCACTGCGTGTCTCTTTACCCGTGAAAGATTGAATCTGCGTATCATGAAAGGCAATACCGGGTAGAGCAAGGGTGTGTTTCCAAGCAAAAATAAATGGAGAAGCAGATGTGAATTGTTACACAAGTTCGGGGACGGCTTTCAGCTCTCCCACAGTAAAGTACTAAGTACTCTAAATCGTTGACCACTTTTTCTAAACACACAAGTTCGATGGAGCGGTTATTCACTTATATTACGGTTCTCGATACCTTTCTCCTGTTCATAAGACTCCCACAAAATGTTATGGCAAAGCATCGTAGAGTGCACACAGGTGCCATGCCACGGTGCTGGCGTATCTAGACAGGCACGAGGAGTGTTTACGTGCATGATTTTTCTTCAATTTTCCTCAGCGTGCGCCTCAATAACGAGTAACACATGATTAATTTGTGATGCGTATACAGGAATAGCTTGATTTGGACTTGATTTGGAGGAGCTGGTTTATTCTGAGTAATGTAGGTACAGCGCAATAACATTCATTATTGTAAGGTAAGAAAAACAAGTCCTCACCGCACAGCATGAAGCCATAAGTAGGAAAAGAATAACAGTACGAAAGATTAGCAGTTCAACCACACACAGCTGAATTTTACTGAACTTATGGAAGGTGGTTCCGCCAACTCTTTTGACGGGGTGCGAAACCCCTTCGCGTGCGTTACTAAGTTATGTTATGCATAGCACAGTTGTTAATGTAAGGAATATGATGTGTCAGATGGGTGAAGTGAGAGTGAGTTTTTTCATCGCACCACGGCCTTCCGGATAGAAACACTTCTATATTGTCCCTTTCATTCTTCATATCCGCTTTCTTGAAAACCCTCGTCACGTGAAATAGGGCATGGTTTTCAAAGTCCTTGCAGTGCACAGTCAGTGGTTACCGTGATCATTTTTAACGCTGTATGTATGCTGTGTCGCTCGACCATTAAGCAATTGCCATGTTTGCCCTACGTATATCTTTCCACAGGCCAACGCTATTTCGCAGATGACATCTGAGCACCCAACAACAAACCTGTGTTTATGGCGAACGTTATACAGTTGACTACACTTAGTGTCTTACACAACGTGCAACGCAGTAGAGTGGCGAAGCTTTTTGCAATGAATGCGTTAGCACTAAGAATTGGAATGATGATTTTTCCCTCTCAGAATTGACTGCTTTAACTCATCGAGCTTTGTAATAAATGGATGTGCGTCGGAGAAAAAGACGCCTCGTTGTACGGTTGTCAGTTTAGTTTTCCTGGTTCACTTCACGTCTGTTTGTTCTCATTTCTTGAGGTTTCATTTTTGAATTTTTGGGTCGTTAGGCGTGTTCATGCGTGCTCATCTTGCGCGAGCGTTCACAACGAATAAAGTCAAGTCACAAGAGAGGCAAGTCGTCACACACATTGCTCACCAAAACTCTTGCATAGCTTTCATAGCGTCGCACCTCATGTATAAAACGCAGTATAGTCTTGTTGCTATTAGGAGACGCACTATCACAAGCTTGCAAGGGGAGGAAAACAACAAATTGATATCACATCTGCCCGCTTTCCCTTTCACCCCCCTACATTGTGAGGCACCTTATGTACGTACAGTACATTAAGAAATGGTCTTTCATCTTTTGTTTTTATTTTGCTCCTGTTTAGTTGCAGTTTACTTCTTGCAGGGGGCTATCAGAAAAGGGTGGGAGGGCGCAGTGGCAATAGCCATCAGTATGGAGTCTTGCAATCTGGTTAGTTAGGCTGACCTCCACCTTGTGCACACGTGAGTTGTTGAAAGTTGCAAAAGCTTGAACTCAGGCCTCCGAAAAGGGAAAGAAATGTATAGAAAGTGAGAGAAAAGATAAGAAAATGGTAAGTTTGAGAGAAATAGAAAGAGAGAACGAGATAAGAAAAAAAAGAGAAACAAATTGAGACAAACAGATACAAAAAGAAATAAAATGAAGAGAGAGCAGACAAAAAAGAAACATAGAAGAGAAACATAAGGGTGAAGCCCACCCAGCTCCCCATTTTATTAGGAATGGAACTCCTATTGCGAGGTAACCTGAATTGTTTCACAGGCCCTGTGAAACGATGGGAAAGAGCGATTTGAAAATGCAAATCGCTCTTCCTGCGAAAAATGGTTCCCCTGAGGTGCTCACAGTAGAGCACGTAGTGCTCTAAATTGTTAGATACTTTTTCTAAACCACACTTCTTATGTTGATCCTACTAAACGACTGTGCTGCCGGCTGAGTGCAGTCAATCGAGTATTTTATCAGAATCAAAGGCAGGTTCACAAACCTCAAGCAAGAGGGCTCGAATTCTACAGTCGGTACAAAACATTCACACGGTTTTGATGGAAATATTCCGTTCACTTACCAAGGATATGTGCCACGCCTTCAACGAGATCGCCTTTATCCTTGCAATATGCCGCCGTAGACGAGCTCTTCTTGACGAACGACGAAACAACGGGATGGCTTTGGCTAAGAAATGCGTCCATCACCGCCATGCAGGACCTTATTGACTGTTGCTCAAGTCCAGCGACTGCAAAGTCCTCACCCAGGTTATCGTGGAGTACACCAACGTCACCGATTGCACCCCACTGAATGGCCAGCCCTGAAGGGTTCAAAAGGAAAGGTAGTGAGAGATTGCCACTACAAAACCTGCATGTCATTATCTACTAGAGCACCAGCTCTCGAAGCTAGTAATTGAAGCCGAAGTCACAATTTAGATAATGGGGATGTCTTGAAATGAATCACGTGCTTTGGGTCTCTTCTGCAAGCAACTAAGCTAATTATCTGCAGGTCTTTATAACAAGCGAACTCGAGCTTCGTCATAGGTTCATACATAGTCCAATTCGTGGGTTTCCTTTGCTATTTCATATTTAAAAATGGTGTTGCATTTGTTTAGAGCAGACTAGTTCTTTTCACCGACGAAAGGACATCTTAAAGGCATAGTGGTGAATGAAATCAATAAAGACAAACTACGCAGAGTTGGTAAATGTCAATTCAGACATTTACATATATTCAGACATACAGACTGTTAAGACATATACATATATTCAGACATATACCCTGAGATCGATAGCACCAACATCTGTAAGGTCTGCCAGACAGACACAGCTAGGCTAACACACATGCTCTGGGAATGCGAGGCTTAAGCAAAGCGTATTATTCTCGATGTTCTTTCGGCGAGGTCGACCAACTCTGGGCAGTCCAGCAGGCCCGTGAAGCGGCGGTGAGGCAAGGCCTTGACGACCCGGCATTTGAGACCTGAGCCCGGGCCACTAATTTGCCAGACAATAAATGAAGTATGACCACCACCACCACCACCATCAACGCGATGAAAAGCACAAAAAACAGTGCTGTCACATAACAATATAATTCTCTTAAAATGCAATTTCTAAACACCGTGCATGGATGCTGTAAACGAACTACCCTTACATAGCTGTACGAAAATTGGGAAAGCCCACTAAGAGAGATGTAGAACGAGTGCACGCATGAAGTGACACAATGCGCTGCACAAACACGTAAAATGATAAGCTTTTGTGTACAGGCACCATTGTAAATTCTATAGAATACTCGTTGGCCCTGGCTAAGCTATAAAAAGCGCCTAACTGTTGCCGTTAAACACAAAGAGAAGCAACCCTACCATTCTAAAGGTTTTTTAACATGAAGGAACGTGTTGCGTTCTGCTGTATTGTTATATTTGATAGCCAGGGAAAAGTTTTGCAAGAGAGAGAAATGTTTACCCGATTTAACGCCGTCTCTCAAGGAAGCCTCGACTCAATAAAACATGGGGCAGCATTAACAGAAATTTGGTCGAAAGAACAACATTACAGTGACCAATGTAAAAAAATAATGTTTCAGGAACCGCATAAATCTCGTGTTCACACTGAATTTGTGAACACGGGGTCCGTGCGGATCCCGATACGTCATTTGGTTTTATTTTGACATAGACCAGTGACATGTTTTTTCATCAATGCCGTAAGCTGACCAGATATTATTCCGTGGAAGTGGCGACTACGTGAAAGAAGGATTTTTTTTTACGAATATATAAAAAGGTAACTTTTAAATTGAGAAGGCATTTCAAAAAGCCTGCACAGAACAGCACATTATTGAAGACACATTATTGAATACCACAAGAACGTAAACAACCCCAATGTGAATTTGCCAAGCCTCAGGCCAGTGAGTGAAAACATCTAGTAATCCAGTACGACCAGAGGTATCAACCGGGAATATTTTTATTGAAGGTACCTCGGCGTAGTTGCGTCCGAACAAAAACATAGACAGAGCTTGAAGTTTATTATAAATATGACGCGCAGGAGCTTTTAACGACCTTGACGATTTGTCGGCAAGCGCATGAAATAGCTGCATAGCGAGAGTCACAGCTCACTGCATTTCGCTACACAGTGATTGGGCGTTTACTTTTTTTTTATTTGAATATACTGCAGGCCCTTCACGGCCCAAGCAGGAGTGGGTACACAGATACATCGAAATACATACATTGCCAAAAAAAAAATGAACAAACAAAAAAAGAAAAAAAAATCATGGTGCAAATTCAATACACTGTATGCGGTTGATGAAAGAGTCAATCGTACTACAACAAACAATGTCGTTGGGTAGGCTGTTCCAGAGGGAGATAGCTGACGGAAAAAGTGAATGTTTGTGAGCGTTTACACGACTTAAAGGTTGGCGTATTGTTTTAGAATGATTTAGTCGGAATGATTGTTTAAGTGGATCTTGCAGATAATGAGAGCGTGATATGTGGAAATGACCATGATGTAATTGGTAAAGGAATTTTAATCGTGACATTATTCTGCGTTGAAAAAGTTGTTTTAAGTTTGCCCTTGCGAGTAAATCTGCGGTACTGGACTGCCTCGCGAATTCTGAATATACGAACCTTACTGCCAATTTTTGTATTCGTTCTATTTTACTAATCAGGTACTTTTGATGTGGACTCCAGATGAGATCGGCGTACTCTAAACATGGTCTAATTAGTGTTTTGTAGGCATTTATTTTAATATGTGGTGGTGCATTGCGCAGTTTTCTTCTTAAGAAAGATAATTTCTTTTCCGCTTTCTGACACATGGCCAAGATGTGTGGTTCCCAGTTAAGATTCGGCGTGAGTGTAATGCCTAGGTATTTAACTTGATTGCATTTTTCGATAATTGAGTTTCCAATCCTATATGTATAGTTAAGCGGGGATTTCTTATTTGTAAAAGAAATGCAATGCGTTTTTGATGTGTTTAATTTCATGCCCCAAGTATTGCACCAGGAATAAATTGCCTGAAGTGAATTGTTAAGTTTAGTTTGGTCGTCTGAATTGCGCACGACTGTGTACACGACACAGTCGTCGGCAAACAGACGCATCTGAATAGGGTTCTCAACGGAAAAGTGGATGTCGTTAATAAACATTAAAAATAGCAGAGGTGCAAGAACCGATCCCTGAGGTACACCAGAATAAACATCAAGTGGTTCTGATAGCTGATTGTCAATTTTAACGCTTTGTTTCCGTTTAGTTAAGAAGTTGTTGATCCAGGATATTATTTTGATATCAATACCAAAAGCCGTTAGTTTTTTGACTAAATCCAGATGTGGGACAACGTCGAACGCCTTAGAAAAGTCTAAAAATATAGCATCTAATTGGACGTTATCGTTGATTGCGTTGGCTATGTCATGAGTTAATTCAGCTAATTGGGTTATAGTTGAGAGGCCTGATCTGAAACCATGCTGTTGTTTGTAGAGAAGTTCGTTTGTTTCTAGGTGGGTTATTATGGCCTTGAAAATTACATGTTCCATTATTACATGTAATAATGGAACATGTATTATCTTTGAGTGTGTATTATCTTGTGAGTCACACTACATGTTATCCTCATGGTCACCAGTGTGTCAAACCAATGTAAAATGTGGTTCTGGTTCAACTAAAACTCTCAATTTTCCCTTGGTGGAGGTTCAGTTGGCAGAAATATTATGTTAGGACCCTCGAACTAATTAGGCACAGCAAACTCTAACACAGTGTGAAGCACTGTTCACACATATGTGATAAGCTGAGAAACAACAGATGCGAGCGAACTGGTAAGCTTACTTGTGAATCTCTTATTTGAATATCATCGTAATTTCCTTTTGCTTGCATGAACATTTCATACTGAGTGCATGACGTACATCTCCGAAAACGACGGTGGAATTTTCACCAAAATGATATCCAACGTTTCGCAGAGTTTATTCGCCCACGAAATCCTTAACGTAGGGGAGATGCATACTGTATTTCATATTACGAGACTTGATTTCGTACAAGATTACTGCTACGATTGAGAACACATCACTACCGGCATGTGACCTTCAAGAAGGTGTGACTGACTGCTGGTCGTTCCGTACTCAAGCGGGCAAAGTAAAAGATCACAGTGAGTATTAAAGAAAATACAAGAGATTTATAGGCCCACAATTGCGCGCGAAACAGTGAAATAGGCACAACAGAGAGATAACCCATTGGTACCTATATCAAAAAAGGAGCAGGATAAGGAAGATGAAACCAGTAAATAAGGGAAATAAACGGCTAAAAGTGAGAATGTAACGATGATGCAATCTAAATAACACTGGTAGGCTCAGAAATAAATTGCCCATCAAGAAGTATGTGTATATGTCACACGGATGACTGAACAGTAGGTACGTACAAGTACGTGCATGATTCTTGAAGGGAATGATGTCGCTTTTCCCAAGAACGATGGCGTTTCTTCTCTAAGTGAGTGTGATTTCTGGGCTCATTTACGCCGGGGTCTAGACCAAAAAGCTTTTCCCGAGAAACTCCAGATAACAAGACGAAACATCATGAACACGGTTGCGCGCCTTGATCCATTACCTTTCTCGCGAGGCAGTGCTTCAGAATTAAGATTGGCCCAGGGAGGACTACATGGTGGTGTACATTGTACGGCTTCTATATCAGGGTTGGCTATAGATGAATTAGAATCGGTAATTGCTTCCGTTGCAACGACTTTCTTTTACTTCAGTTGGCAGGGTTAGTTTTGGTGACCATACAGTCCTCCAAAGATCTTGGGCGCACTACTTGCATTGGGGTGAGAGAGGCGGAGGTTTCTCGCTCTACCATATGCTGAGACGCTAAACGCTCTTATTGAACAACAAAACTCGTTTGTTTTAAATGCGAAGCATTTCTTGGCGAACTTCGCCGACTTTGACGGTATCTATCTATCTATCTATCTATCTATCTATCTATCTATCTATCTATCTATCTATCTATCTATCTATCTATCTATCTATCTATCTATCTATCTATCTATCTATCTATCTATCTATCTATCTATCTATCTATCTATCTATCTATCTATCTATCTATCTATTCGCTTACGACATTAGCTTTCCTTGCCGTTTAGATAATGGCATCGATACCAAACTTGGTATGATATAACATGACTGTATGACGAACATAACTGACAAGTCATAACATGAAAATCATGAAATGTATGTCAATCATGTCTTGATTTACATTTTATAATCTTACTGCTAATGTGGTGGTTTGTGTTACATGACATGTTGCGAAACTGGGTTTGTATAACATGAATGCAAGTGAAACACAAGGCGAACACAAGTGAAAGACCCTAACATGAAAATCATGACATGCGTGTCATGTACCAACATGACTCCATGCCACACCCATAATGTGCTCGCGGCCGTTTCGTAAGTTTTGTATATACCTTATTTGGTATTACAGAAAATGAATGGATGATGAAGGTATGTGACTGGTGCAAACATGATAAACATGAGATGCGTGTCGTGTAACAACGTGACTATATGCCATGTTCATGATGCGCTAACGGCCGTTTCACTAGCTTCATATGTACCAAATCCGGTATTACGTGACGCGAACGGACGAATAGGTAAATGACACATCCAAACACGATAATCACGACATGCGTGCCAAGTAACAACATGACTTCATCCAACACACATGATGCGCACGCGGCTGTTTCACCGCCTTCACCTATGCCAAAGTATGGTATTACGTCACTTGAATGGATGACGAAGGTATGCGACTGGTGCAAGCATGGTAGTGATGAGATGTGTGTCATGTAAAAACATTAATAGACGCACACTCAAGGCGCCAATACACTTCAACGTGAACCGGTACGCGTGCGCGCTCGCTGGCGTTCATTTCACCACGTCATGCCGGCAATGCCACGCCAGGCACCAAAATCCCCCTAGTAGACATCAGTGGATCTGCCCATTGACCTCCGTTGTGGATCTGCCTGCCATGTACTCGCAGGACTGCACTACACTGCTTTGACGCATGCGCGTTTGAGCGCACACAGTGTTCCTCCGTCACAAAGAGGTACAGACGCGGTGCTGTCTAAGTAACGTGGTCGGCGCCAAACACAGCATGTCGCATTTCGTACCGGTTGCCACTGGGCCACGCCGACGGACGCTGGTCGCGCCGGTCGCAGCCTTCGTCAGACTTAATAACTAAATGCTCGTGTTTCACCAGCGTGGTGTCGCTGCGCCCAGCCTGCGCGTTCGTCAACGTTGCGTCGAAGTACATTGGGCCCTTCATGACGTGGTCGCCGCCATTTCGCTAGCTTCACATGTGCTGAATTTGGTATTACCGGAAGTGAATAGACGACGAACGTAAATGAGACGTCCAAACCCGATAATCACATGCGTTTCATGGAAAATATGACTACACGCTACGCTCATAGTGTTCTCGCCGCCGTTTCACTAGTTCCACATATAGAAAATTCGGTATTACGTAACGCGAATGAACGACGTATGTAAACGACACGTCTAAACATGATAATTATGATATGGATGTCATGTGAAACATGATTACATGCTACACTCCTAGCACGCTCACGGCCGTTTTGGTAGCTTCATATATAATAAAGTTGGTATCAGGTGACGTTCATAGATGGCGAATGTAAATCAAATGTCCATACATGATAATCATATCATGGAAGCCATGTACGTCATAACTTGTCGCCGTCTCGTAACGTTGTGCTGATATTGAAGTGACCTATCAAACTTCCTCATTCGTTCTTCGCATATACTCGATTCCCACTGTGCGCGGGATCTGCCATTTTTTTTCAAATTTTAAAATACATTGGCTGAGGCCCTTTGTACATCCTGGTGGCGTGGGCTGCCACCATTTTCCCTTTTGTTATGGTTGTACAGAAGTGGAGGGAAAAACACGCAAAATTGGCTGTATACCAAGTATATATACTGGCTGATTGACAATCACATTAGTGTATTAACAGCAGACGGATCATACCGTGATGATTGTTTATTTCGAAGCCTGTTAATGATGTGTGCATCTAGGCATCGTATACAATCACCACGCATTTCAGTGTACCCGGAAGGTAGTTCACACCACTTTTCACATTTTATTGAGGTGCATTTACGGGGAATAAACTGCGCGGAGTTCCTTTCGGAAACTCCCCGCCGACGCACCGAGTCAGGTGTGCCAGCGTAACACTTTTTAAGGTAATCGCGAAGCAAGAGTGACTGAAAACCCTACCTGTCCTTTTTAACATCATCTCCCTTGACCGTATGGCACCCGCTAGCCTGCACGTGGCATGCCGTGACAACCAAAAATAAGAAAAAATTAGACATATGTCAATGATGAACCGATGCCTTGCACGTAAAGTGGAGCTACAATAGCAGTGACATTTGAGATAAAGCTGTGTACAATTATGATGGTGATGTAAGTGAAATAGTTAATTGATCATTCCACAACGAGGTAACGAGAAAGCGAGTCGCCTTTTTATCCGTATTTTTACAGCACAAGCTGTAATGCCTACAAAAGTCGGGTCACGCGCGGTGCCGCAGTAGTCCGCCGCCATCGCCGTCACTGCCACAGCCGGTGTCCATAACCACCAACGCGAATTAAGAAAAAAAAAAAATGGCCCCATACCCGCACGTTACACTGCAAGTGTCGTCAATCTTGCGTCTGGAGAGAGTGAACAAAATGTTTATTTGATGTTCTGCGCAAGAAAATCTGTGAATGACATTCTGGAGGCGCTGCGTTAGAGTGCCTCGAGGTTGCAGCGTAAGTGAATGAGCGCATCAAGTCCCGTCACACGTGAAACATGAGCGCCATCTGGCAGTTATCTTGGAAATTGAAGCGCGCGCACTGTGCGCGCCCGTCTCGGTTGTGATAAGATGTAGAACGCAAGGTGACGGGTAGCTGCCACCATCACGTTGTCTTAGGTAAAATATCCAGAGACTTTAGTCTTAGCAAAGCGTTGGAAATACTTGCCTTTTCGTGCAAGCGTTGCCTGGTCAGCGCAACGTGATAAATGCTGTGGTCTTTATAATTACTTATGTATGTTTTTAAATGCGAAGCATTTCTTAGTGAAATTCGGCGACTTTGAGCGTATCTATCTATTTCTCTGCACTATCAATGTAGCCGCTTATGGCTTTTAGCTCTCCTGGCCGTTTTGATAATGGTATCTATACCAAACATGTTATGGCTTAACATGACTGTATGAAAAACATATTTGACTAGTGATAACATGAAAATCATGACATATATGTCATTATTGTCATGATTTACATTTCATGGTACTGCAGCTCTTGCGCTGCTTTCGTTTACATGGCACGGTCGCAAAACTTGTATGGTATGGCATATTTGGACGGCGAACACAAGCGACAGACCCTAACATGAAAATCATGACATGTGTGTTATGTATTAACATGACTTCACGCCATGCTCACGATGCCCTCACTGTCGTTTTGCTAGCGTCACATCTACCAAGTTTGGTATTACAGTACGTGAATGGATGACTAATGTATGATACTGGTGCCAACATGATAAACATGAGATGCGTGTCTTGTAGCAACATGACTACATGCTGCCCTCATGATGCGCGCAGGGCCGTTTTGCTTGCTTGACATCTATTAAACTCAGTATTACGCAATGCGAACGAATGACATTGGTAAATGACCCATCCAAACATGATAATCACGACATGCGTCTCTTGTAACTACATGACTACATTCCACACTAATGATGCGCTCGCAGCCGTTTCTTTAGCTGCACATATGCCAAATTTGGTATTACGTGACACCGATGGGTGATGAAAGCATGTGACTGATACAAGCATGATAATCAAGAGATGCGTGTCATATGAGAAGATGACTACATGCCACAGTCAAGGAGCCAATAGATTACGACGTGACGCAGCGCGCGTGCTCGCCGGCGTTCATTTCGTCACCTCAGGCCGGCGTTGCCATGCCAGGCGCCAGTCCTGCCATATACTCGCAGGCGCGCGCCGTGCTGCGTTGCTTGGACGCATGAGCATTTCAGCACGTCCGGCGTCGCTCCGTCACTAAAAGAGGGAGACGCTGTGTTGTCTGGGTAACACATCGCCGCGAAATGCAGCATGTCGGATTTCACGCCGGTTGCCGGCGGGCTGCGCCGACGAACGCTGATCGTGCCTGGCGTCAGAATATAGAGTGCTCGCGTTTTGCTAACGTAGCGTCGCTGTGCCTAGCTTGCGCGCTCGTCAACGCTACATTGGAGTATATTGGGCCCGTCACGATGCGCTCGCGGCTGTTTTACTAGCTCCACATATACTAAATTTGGTGTTGTGTGACATCAATGTATGACGAAAGTATATGACTGGTGCAAACATGATAATCCTGACGCGCATGTCTTGTAAGAGCATGACAACATACCACGCTTCTAGCGTGCTCGCGGCCGTTTCACTAGCTCCGCATACACTAAATGTGGTATCGCGTGAGGCGAATAGTCGACGATGGTAAACGACGCATCCAAACATCATAATCATGACAAAGAAATCATG
The DNA here is from genome assembly GCF_043290135.1 of Rhipicephalus microplus. NCBI lineage: Eukaryota > Metazoa > Arthropoda > Arachnida > Ixodida > Ixodidae > Rhipicephalus > Rhipicephalus microplus. The sequence continues at coordinate 117,496,015 of NC_134706.1, forward strand.
TACGACATCATTTACCTCAACCTCGCAACGTTGTTCTGATTTAAAGTGACAACATTTCTCATTCGTGCTTCACACATAATCTATTGCCACTGCACGTGGGATCTGTCAATTTTTTTTCTAGTACAAGACACACATACAGAATATTGACGTGTTGTTATGGTGCCTCAGATATGCAAAATATTTCTTTTTAATTGATAATCACTTAAGTATGAACGCTGAACCTTGAGCAATAATGGTGGGTGCTGCGGATGGGGTCGGCCATTTGGAGTATCGTTTGGCCACTTAGCTGCTATTTTGGTACCGGTAAAAGCGGACAAACAGACAAACGTACAGACAGACAGACAGACAGACAGACAGACAGACAGACATACATACAGACAGAGAGACAGACAGGCCAAAATTTTTGTGTTGAATATCCCCAAGGAAGACTGTAGTCTTTAAAAAAAAAAACATTTGTACCACGGATACAGTGATGCTCGAACCCAGGTCCGCTGCGTGCCAGCCCAGTATTCTACAACTAAGCTATGCCGGTGCTTTTTTTTTCTCTAATGAATGACATTATCACCAGGAAAGTACACAGAACATACTTCAACAGAAGTCAGGCAAACACACACAAGCGTGAAGAACGGGAAGCCACACCGAAACAGGGTCAAAAGTCTCGACAACACTGCGCACTTGAGCAGCTGCTTCTCGGAATACAGATCTTGTCGACCGTGGTGGCGCGGCGTGTCTATCGATCATGCGACTTTTCCATAATGAATAAAGTCCTAACAACATAAACAGGTCGTAAGGAGTACTATAAGTCAGACTCTTTTTGAACGGAAGGAACCTCATACCATGGGCTGTGATTGGAAGTTCATTTCTTAACGTTCTTTTTAGAATGCCCCAAAAGTGAAATGCACCACGACAATGAATAAAACAATGCTCTATAGTCTCAGGTTGGTTACAGAGTCTACAATTCACTGTCCAGGGTACGTATATTGATTTTTCATTCGGCCACGTTTTCACTGGCAGCGTGGAAGTGTGCAGTTTAAAGAAAAATGTTTTCGCTGAAGGAGATATACACATTTTATGTACACGAAATAATACATCATGACCAGACAGAAGCGAATATGACTTTCGATAAACAGGTTCGGGGAAAAGATTATTCACAAGTGCAGCGGTTAAATTTGTTCTGTCAATAGTATACAAATACTCTAAGGTAAAGCTGGCTTTCAAAAAACTGCCAGTATCACCAATTTCTTTTAGGAATCCCTGCAACGGCGATTCCTTAGCAACGCTTGTTGTGACATGAATAAAAGGAAGGTGGTAACATAGACGGTTACGAAGAACCGCTAATAGAAATGGGTGGCACACATCCTTGAGGTAGAAAAATCGCAACACCAACTGTCGCACGAACAAATGCACAAGGCCGAGGCCACCCTTTTCGAGTGGAAGAAAAAGATTGTCTCTTCTCATGGGTTCCCAGGAAGAGCTCCAAATAAAGCAGGCAAATATTCTATGAAAGGTTCGAATGTGTACCCGGGAGCAATGCAACACCTGCAGGATATAAACAAGCTTCGATACAAGGAATATATTGCATGCTTTCGCTCTGGCGAAAATAGAAAGCTCCCGTCCGTGCCATGTTGCCACCTTTCGGCGGATCGCACGGCTACGCATGGCCTGCGCGCTCCGGGGGCTGCTGGCAGCGGCTTCCAGCAGGAGCGACAGCAACCACGTTCTCTTCTCGCGTCATCTCGCGGCGAGCAAAACAAGATGTCATTACTGATGTGGAACCGATGGCAAGATTGCAACCCCCTCCCCTTTCAGGTTGATTACTGAATCGTCCTTGTCTAGCGACTCAAATTATTTCATGCGCGAACCTGAGGACTTATTTTGTTGTTGTTGCTTTGCTTTATTGCTTCTACTTAGTGTTTATTTTCTTTCTGATTGTACTTTCGTTTCTTCCTAAAGCATCACGACGATGCCTTTTTCAGAGGGGGGCAATCCTACGTTCTCGTCTCATCTTTTATTACTGCCCTGTTTCACTGTCAGTAGTTTGCAGCGTAAACCACGCCTACACAGTTTGAGAAGCTTCAGGACGGCAGTGGAAACTTTTGTTAAGATTACGCCTACTTCATAAACATGACAGATTATTCTCCGCTTGTCAGCTGATCGATGGCTGACGCTCTGTTCGCTGCTAGCAGTGCCATTGTCTTGCTGTAATCCGACTTTTCTTTTGCGTTGCCACAAGTTCGGCCCTAGTAAAAGTTGCATCTTCGACATGAAGTTCACTCCCTGAAGTTTGCTTCCTGAAGTTCGCAACCTGAAGTTCGCTCCCCCGTGACAATATTGTTGCCTGCTTTTCAAGCTCTGTTACTTTTTAGTCCATTTCTTGACTTTTCACTCTAGATAATCTCTTTATTAATGCAGCCTATGTTCGAATGGGTACAAACATGCTCTCCATTATGAAAATAGTTTTTCGTTGTCTTTCTTACTTCCGTTTATTTTATATTTAGGATTACGCTTTTGCTTTCTGTTAATTATTTTTCATAATATTTACTTCACACTTCAGGGGCGTAGCAAAGAAGTTGCACGCTGGCCCCATTCCCCCCCTCCCTGAAATATGTCTAGCCATAATATACCGAGCAAAAAAAACATTTTTGAGAGTGTGCCTCCTCACCCCGCTAAACGAATGTCTGGCTACGCCCTTACATACGACCTGGTGAAACAGCTGGCCTTTCAATGCAACAATACGCCAGTGTAGTATTTTGATTTCAGGCGAGCTCCGCATAACGTCCTGGCATTGACGCATTGTCATGAAGGGCTCATGTTTCTTAGAGTTATCACTTTAGCTGTAAAAATTTTTGCTGCCACCATACACACCTTTCATGACTAATCATTTAGGGGTGAAGCTCCTTGTGCCATGGGTTGTGCGTCCTCAATGTATGTGGTAGTATTAGGAGGTAGCTTCCTACTGTTTAGTACTTGGAATGCTCCCTGGATGGCCGTACTTGTATAAGGTGAATATATGATGAAAAGATGCGAGATGGAGGAACTTGGAGTGTTGGCTAGATGAACGGACCGACGGACAGACATACGGATGGACGGACTCACGCGGACACACAAACGGACTAATGGACAGAAAGACAGGCATACAGATGGCGACACAGACGGAGAAAAAGACAGACAGATGGAGAGACAGACAGATGCAGAGACGGAGAGGCAGGCGGAAAGACAGACGGACAGATGGATTTGTGGTTTACCGATAAAACCATCTGAAACTTTGCCCCACTCATCAGCATTCCCTCCGCGGATATGCTGACAATTTTCAATTCAGCCGAGAATGCTTGTGGTCCATGATTTAGATTTAGGGGCACGTTAAACAACCTTAGGTGGTCAAAATTTCCGGAGCCCTCCACTTCAGCGTCTCGCATAACAATATCACGGTATTGGTACGTTAAGCCCCGTAAGTTATTATTGTTGGGTCAAGATATTGAGGTCAATACCCCCTGACTATTCTATTTCTCCGAAGAAGTGTGGTTTTCTCTCATTAGAACGAATAAACAGGTTTATCGTAGCGCTAAAAGGTCTGCAATAGGTGCGTGAATGACTGAGATGACGCGACGGCGTTGATTAACCTCTTTAAAGCAAAGCAACTGCTGAAACAGTTTTGTGACATATCTTTCTCTTCGCGCGTTTCTATGTTGCAATGCCCGCAGCGCTCCGTAAGCAGCAAACAGCTGTACGATCAACACTTGCAACAACCGGGTCAGTTGTCGGGGATACATGAATTTTCTTCTATTTTATTCTCGCACACAGGTTTAAAACGAATAGCCTCAGGCCATTTCTCCATTAACGAAGACATGTTCAAGGCGGTTTTCGTTTTTGTGCACCGGCGTATCCTACAGTAACATCGGCGGGGAACTAAGGACTTATTGAGTAGCCCGCACATTGTCAACATTTTTCTTCCGGCCTCAAGCCAAATATCTCCGATGCAATTTTTATAAATACAAACGTTACTACAAGATATAGTACTTAACCTGAAGCAGCTTCCTTTATATCTGAAAGCTGTAAAAGAGCCTTTCCTTACTTTAGGACATTTTAGAAATCAACCTGTCTGGTTCCGAGTCAGAGAGTAATAATTAAAGCGACCTGAAACTTTTCAGGAAGCAACACGTGCTGCTGCTATTGCAATGTTGAAACTGGACAAAAGGTAAGCCTTTTCCGGAAAATGCCTGTGGTTCGCGAACAATGTTCGCTTACCTGCTTGTTGTTTTCCTGTTCTTGCGCGTGCTTCGGTGGTAATTGTAATTCAATATTCGTCGAGACTTCTTCATTACAAAAGAACTCCAGACCCTTATCGCTATTGATCCCACCAAGAGCAAAAGTAATAGCAACGCTGGCAGCAACACAGGTCGGTTGAATGTCTGATAGTCATCACTTTGTGTATTAGCCAATGGTAGTAACTTTTCATTCTTTTCACTTTGAATTTGTCTTGCACAACTTGCTGCGACTATGACACGTGTTACTTTTTGAGAGATACATTGTCATAACTTGTCGTTTTGATTGAGTGACGCTTACAACGACATCGCCTAGACAGCTGACAAGAGATGCGTTGCTTATTGGCGGCCGCACAGAACTCATATTTTTCTAGACAACAGTAACAATCCAAATCAACCACGTAATTAGAGATGTTTCAAAATCTAATCTCTTTCACTCAATCTCAAAAAAGCTTTATGGCAGAGGTTCTCACTTGCTGCAGAATCCATTCTATTCGGTTGAAAGTCAGTCACAAATCGTTTTTTTTATCAATCACTGCCAGCGTCTAGTTCTTTACTAAAGCCAGAAATAAATTTTCGGCTTAGCGGCGAATATCACAGCCTTGGCAGGCAGATGCGCTTAGTACTGCACAGCAGCAATTACAGTGCACGGGACGCTAAAGCTTGCATTCATTGAAACCGCATTGGAACCGGAGGGAAGCATTGCTTCAAATAAGCGTTACCTTCAGAGCATCGGCTGTGTGAAGAGTTAAAGAGGTATTTTTTTACTCCTACTTTCATTATAATAACTTTGATGCTCCTTAAGAGAAGCATTTGGTAAAGAGAACAGCCGACATGGACTTACGTTTATTAGGGACTGCATGAGTTAAACTGTCAGAAATGGCTTCTCGTTTTCTTCCTCGAAAGAGCTGGCTAGCATGCAGCTTCTCTTCTTGTTGTGCTGGGCAAATGCAGGCTATTTGTACTCAAGCTTGCTACTACACAAATGGACGTGGGTCCATTCACCCTCTTCGCCTTCTGCAGGCCTGGATGTTCAAATTAACCTTCACCGTTTTCCAGGATTTAGTACTAAGGGCACGCCAACCACCTTTGCAGAAAAGCTACGTATCCACAGACTGAGAATTTTCAGCAGCGCAAGCCGCCCAATAACCTGAGACTCAATGATGAACTTTTTAGTACCTGCATCATGCGTACATGTTTGTATCAAAAGTCGGAGGCACTCGCGTTTCTGCACAGTTCCATTGGGAGGATTTTCCTCTAGCATGTACCTCCCGAAAATGTGAAGGTCACGAAGGTACCAGTGCAATAAAGAAAGAGATAACCAAAAAGTAAGAAAAATATTGTTCTATGTTGACCCTCCTTTTTTGTTTTTTTTTGTAAAAGTTTGAAATAGATTTTCTCAGCCAGGTTTTATCGTTCTGCCAAAGCCCAAGATACTTTACCATTCTCAAAACGGCTTTTTTGACAACAAGTCCACCGAGCGAGGTCTTCTGTATCAAAAAGAATATATAATCTAGAACTTTGTAAATATGCTATTAATATTAGGCATCACTCTTAACTTTATACAGTCGTTTTACCACATTACTCACAAATGTCATACTTTATAAACTCGACAGATATGGACTTAGAGGCGTTCCTCTTCAAACCGTTTCTCGATGAGAGACAGTTTTTTTGTGGATAATAATGCATCAGTAATCAAATGAATATTTTGCGTAGTCCCACAGGATACCATTCTGTGCCCATTTCTATTCAGCCTGTACGCCAGTGCTATTGATTACAATTGCAAAAAGGTAAAATAATATTTACGCAGATTACACGATTGTTTTCATTTCGTACTTCACATAGTAATTTATTTACCATGGTGTATAAGTGAGTGTGCAAACCATGCTTCTGTTCTATTGAGAACTGTTCAAGATAAATGCAACAAAACCGAAACGGTAGCTTTAATACTTAAGGCTTACGTCTTCTGTCAGGTCAAGCATTAATCTGTAAATCTACAAAAATAGGCGTTGTGCACACGGTAAAGGTTTTAGAGGTACATTTTACAAATACTATTCAATGGGATGACAATGTATGCTCGACCCTCCAAAAAATGGCCCCGAAACAGGGGCTGCGTGTCGTACCATGTGTACGGTACCTGTATCGGCAAAAATAATATTAGGTATTGCGCTATTCGTTTCTCACATTCGTTAGGGACAATCTTGCATGGGGCACCACACCTCAGCTAAACACGAATGATTTATTCCTTATGTGATCACTGATGTGCGATATTTGGCTCATACTGAAGTGCTCGAGAAATACATCACTAAAGTCCATGAAATATTTGAAACTCAACTCTTATGGGAATACTTTCGCTCATTTTATAGCATCATAGCTCTCCCAAATCAGAAGTGTGGAGCTTCCTGTGCTTGAGAACTGACCATGCTTAACACGTGCCGTGTCTTAATATACCTAAACGTCTTAGCTTGTACATTAAAAAATGTCAAATGAACAGCTCTTGATATTGCCATAATTTAGAACGTTGATGCGTTTCCTTCTCTAGCAAGCTTCGGTAAGCTATTTGTGTGTGATATCTTGCTATTAGTTTTCTTGCATGCTACGAAAAGCATATCTCTTGTTCCTAGGTTTTTCTTAGTTGCGTATTCCATTATGCGGTTGTTTTCTTTTTCATTGTATCACGATAATAGTTTATGGCCTTCCACAAACGTTATTACGTCGTCTACCACGAGTAGCCATACTATTCCATGGGGTGTTGGGTTCCCTCATCTAAGTTTGTGCGTTTTTTTTTCATTATCCACGTTCATTTGCCCATTTGTACACGGGTGTGTAAGTAGAAATGAATCAATCGCATCAATCATTCAAATCTTCCAAAGTACCTGCTTCAAAGTGTAATTGGTGTTTACATGATGAAGCACCTAAGACAATCAGCACTGGCGCAGAGCTCCTCTTGATGTGACGCGAAATGTGTGACGTTCACTTCAACAATAGTTCAAAGAAATACCGCAAATCCATGAGGATTAGCGTTGTACTACCGGCTGAAAAGAAGAAGAAAGGACTGCGCGTCACAACATGGCGGAACATTGCACGGCTCCTTACCACCTTGCATGCGAAATCATGCAACCTGCATTTAAGATTTTCAGAAAAAGGTTTTTGAAAAGCGCACTTGAGCATGGGCAGTCAGAAATATGAATATGAAACCAGTGCATCAAATGTTGTCATTGAGGCAATACAAAAATACTGCATCTCATTCAAGATTGTATGCAACACTTAAACACGTACTGCTGATAAATTTGCGTACTTTCTTCTGCTAATACATAGCTCTCAGTAAAAAGTTACTTAGAAATTTGGTAGTGTATTGCCTATTCTCGTGGCACCCATGACGTTTGACATCAACCAAAATTCTTCATTTTGGCTCTGTGACCAGCTTTTCCTATTTCAAGTTCAAATGAAAAAAAAAATGGCCGCATATCTACGGGAAGAATGATAGAGAGTAGGGCGAAGCATCCGTCCGTCCATTCGTTCTTGCTTTCATCCGTCCATGCGTCCATCTGTTTGACCGTCCATGCGTCCATCCAACCGTCTTTGCGCACGTCTGTTCGTGCGTCGACACGTTTATCCGCGCGTCCATCCCTGCGTTCATCTATGCAACCGCCCCTGCGTCTGTCCATGCGTCCATCCGTCCGTGCAGCCATCCGCGCGTCAGTCCATGCATCTGTCTGTGTGTCCGTTCGTCCATCTAGTCAACACTCCAAGTGCCACCATCTCGCATCTTTTCATCATATATTCCGCATATAGAAGTACCGCCATCCAGCGGACATTCCAAGGACTAAGCGAGATGTGGCACATGCACCCTTTCTTACGGCTTGCGCTTCGTGTCGACTTCCCACTTTTAACCACCTGGAGTTCATGGTATATACTACTTCGCTGTATTCATGGCACTGCGGCCCAACGCTCGCTAAACATTCCTAAAACCAAGGAGCTTACGCCCAGCGAGTATAACCTAGCAACCCTTTCTTGTCAAATAGTGCTTAATGTACATGCCAATGGCTTGTAATTGGGAATGAGAGACAGGAGAATTCGGCTTTTTGTCAAGGCGCCCGCTGCGAATTTATTATTGTTCAACAACGCACAGGATAAATCTTCAACTGGCACCACCTTGCAGGTGAAAGCGTAAGACGTGTTACGTACAACGACGAGGGATGAACGGGTGCCGCTTTAAGGAGCTTCGCCCCTGGAACGGGCATTCAATTCGCTCGAAAATAGCATTTCAAGTTTTATCTGTCACGTTTCCCAACCCACACTGGAACATCTTGAATAAGTTTTGAAGATATGTTATAGCTTTTTTAGAAAGCCAAACAATGCCGTCACTAGCAGATATGTGCTAGTTTTTACAAACGTGGGTTGGTCCTTAGAGTCATGTACAAGACGTCTGTGACGCCCAACATCAAGGATTGAAATATGTTTTGTGTGTTGTTTTTTCGAGATATTTCATTGATAAACCAGCACCTTATTCTATAATCAAAATGGGATTCCGCTATTTCACGCCTGTCCAAAGGCGGCCACCTGGGCCGGGTATCGAACCAGTTTCCTAAAGCCTAACATTGTAACAACTTACCTTTTAAGGTACGCTGGTGAGTACAAAACGTTTTCAGATGCCGTTATCGCCAGCGGTTAAGTTACATTGAGCCCAATGCCACGCCCGAGCACCTAAAACGAGACATCCAGAGCTTCCGTTCAGCAGCTACTCCTCCGACCAGGTTATCCATGCAATCAGCGGATAACATTGAAAAATTGCGGCATTTTGCTGACACTCCTAACAAGCCCGCATACACAGCCTGGCAGATATTAAAAGAAGTTAAAAATTTAACAAGCTCCGCTTCGGGGACACCAATGACACAGCGAAGTTTACGGAATTATCTTTATCAGGCTAACAAGTTTCTATATATATTTTGCATTATTTTCATATATGTTGTATTACTGGTTTTTGTAAAACTTACTATGTTGAGGTTTGAGACGGTAGTATAAACTGTATTACATATTGACTATAGAACTCTATAAAAAAGTTTAAAAAGAAGCATTTGCTTATTATCGCATGATATACTGCATCACTGCTATTTATGAAGCTCTATTTGTTATGCTTTGAAATGGTAGCATAAATGAATAGCAAATGACCATAATAGCAAATCAATAGCAAATGAATAGCAAATGACCATATCAAAACAAAAAGCCATCGTTTAATTCGACACAATTTATGTATCACTACTCTTTCTATTCGACACTTTCATAGGCACTGAGGTTGTAGTATAGCCACCATATTTCATAACCCTAAGGTCTCACGTCACAGTGGTTATAATAGCTGCTGCCTTCCTCCACTTTAGTGGAAGCTGTGGGCTGTGGGTTTAGACAATTCTTGTGGCAAATGCGTGTTTATGATGATGACAGCTTTCTGATAGGTCGCAAACATTTTGGTGGCACATGCCCGTTTTCTCTGCGAACTGTTGCCCCCACTTTTAGTGTGCCAGTGGCGAGTAGCATGATTATGCCAATGTGTGTGACACATACCACAGATCGAAGACATGAAATACCCGACAAACAGTGGCTTTGTTATCTATATAGTACTTCAGCGTTCTTTGTGTTTGGCCGAGTGGAGGTACACAAGTCATTCTGGAACCCATGCATTTGGGTATAATAACAAGTTGCATAACACTAAAATACCGAAACTTCCGGATCCCTACACAATACAGCGTGCCTCATAACTATATCGTGGTTTTGGAATGCAAAACACCAATATTTCTTGCTAATATGTTCTCATCTGTCAGCAACGCGCTGACGAGTCCTTGTTTTTTGTTTTAAATGAACTTCTCTCCGATCTAAACTTGTGTTTTTTGTTATAAATGAACTTCTCTCCGATGTCAATTTACTGGTTATACGCTTGCCTTTTTTCAACAATTATGTGTTATTCATTTTCAATGCGCAACTCATCTATCTATCTATCTATCTATCTATCTATCTATCTATCTATCTATCTATCTATCTATCTATCTATCTATCTATCTATCTATCTATCTATCTATCTATCTATCTATCTATCTATCTATCTATCTATCTATCTATCTATCTATCTATCTATCTATCTATCTATCTATCTATCTATCTATCTATCTATCTATCTATCTATCTATCTATCTATCTATCTATCTAGCTGTTTGAGTAGACCAATATTATTATGGGAGGATAAGGTGGATTTATCAATATGGTTTGCTGGTCGTAACGTGAATAGCGTAAAAATACCTTCCAGTACATTGTAAAGCGCTTTCTTCTGGACACGTGAGGCACATACTCGAAAAACATGGGCCGCGGTCGCGGGTATGTGCCACAGCTGATCGACAATTTATCTATACCCCGCAACGACGAGAGCCGTAATGAGTAATTGATATGTGAGTGTGTTTATAAAAACGGACATTGGCAGTGTTTACCAGACGAATTCAAAAAATACATAATTGGGGGTCGCTTAATCATAGCCTTTCAGAGTTTCACGCGATGGTGTTAATGTAAATTTTTTTAGTGCGTACATCAAACACTTAGTGTGTGAGGTCTTGTCGAACTTGCTTTACACCAACTGCGTGGTCTTAGGAGTACAGTAGCGTGTGTGCCTTTTGTTGTGGGTGACTCGCTCCAAACGCTGAAGTAATAACGATAATTTCAACTTCGGATGCCCAATGGCAATGTACGCTCGTACCACGCACTATAACGGTAATAATTCATCTTGTATTGTGAAGCAATTCTACAGAACCCTTGCGTTTAGTAAAGCTTGGAAATTGCTTCTATTGATATCTAAGCAGAGGAAGTTATTTTTGCTATATTGAAAAGCAGAGGAGTGAATTCGTAGTATAACACCAGCTTTCCTTAAACGACACGGGTTGTGACCCACACACGCCAGGAATTTTGTATTATTTTATTCACATCTGCCTCAACTTTTTGGTAACGCAAAGATCATGATCTTGGCTCACAACTAGTGACACTGTCCCCAACGCCGTAATTTCTGCAAAGCGACGTCTTTACCGCTATCGCGTTAATATAAGGGCCCAGTAGTAAGAGAACGCAAGTATTATGCTTCAGAGTCACGCACTCTGCCACGGAGCCAAGCGAGGTCTCGATGTTTCTTTGAATAAAGACCCAAACCAGGCTTATTGTTAGTAAAATACTCTTTATGGTTGCAGTACTGGCTATCTAGTTTTATAAATATTACATGATCTTACGTCTTGGTTTAGGCGGGGTGTATTTAACACAAGGACTCAGCAGCGAATGGGCAGTCTGAGACAGAGTATGCACGCACATGATGATGATGGCTGTGACAGCCGCTGAAGATGAGGACAGGGACCCAGGTGGATGATGAGGATGATGATAAATGTGCAGATGAGAAGATGCGCATAACAAATGCCCACAATGTATACACCTGTGATACGGGCGTCACGTTGGATTAACGTCAATTGTACACCTAAACAATACCTGCTGGTGTTTTCTATGTAGCACCAACCAGCGCTACTATCCTTGCAAGCACATGAATGTGCAGATGAGAAGATGCGCATAACAAATGCCCACAATGTATACACCTGTGATACGGGCGTCACGTTGGATTAACGTCAATTGTACACCTAAACAATACCTGCTGGTGTTTTCTATGTAGCACCAACCAGCGCTACTATCCTTGCAAGCACAGTCTCCACATATCAGCATACCGCCTCTAGCATTGCTTACTACCTATGTTGCTGCTGGCATCTTTACGTAACTCTGAACAACAGCTTACATAAAACACATGCACGTATGCAACGTAAGTGTGTGCGTTCAACCTTTGTACACATATTCAGCGTAATATCCTAATATTTAGTGCAGTGAAACATTATGCATCCATCTCGCTCTCTGCGTATGATTTGCATAAAATTGTTTTCAATAGTTTGTTGGGTGTGCTTAATTTCTTTTAAATCATCACAGCAGGGTGGTTACAAACCTACATCGATGGAGGCGAAAACGCTGTAGGCCCATGTACTCTGATTGGGGTGCACGTTAAAGAACCTGAGGTGGTCGAAATTTCCGGAGCCATTCACTACGGCGTGTCTCATAATCATATGGTGGTTTTCGGACGTTAAACTCCACACATAAATCACTTGAACAAAATATTTCTTTTATTACGCTGCACGCGTGCTCACGTGACACTAGACTTCGTTAAACAACTGTCTCAGCAAAAAAAGCACCAACAAAGAGGTGAGAACAATGAACACAGCACAGCGGGAAGTATACCTGATAGTTTAATTTTGTACAATTGCAGCTGTCTCTTCGTAACAGAGGATGTCAATCTTCTACCGGCTCAGTTCTGTCGTGATGCCGAATCAAACAAATTGACTTTTCTCATCTTCAGTTTTATTTTCAAGATATTTTTATTCCCCACACATCCCTGAGGGATATTGTTTTATTGTTAAAACTAATTTTAAACCGTAATTTACAGCACTGTCTTACATTGGCGTTGGAAAGAGTGTTGCTTTTATCTAGAATCACACAAAATCGGGGTATGCGTAAATAATGTGTACCTGGGACTTGGTTCTGGCTGTTAAAGCGTGATTTTATTGCTCATGATCACTAGCATAACACAACAGTAAGCAAGCATGCGTGCTTTCGTTGTAGTCTAGCTGCGACACAATTCATTTTGTTGCAATTGGTGGAAAACTGCAAGCTATTTTTTTTCTTTGCCGTTGGCGTCGCCTTAAAGCCATAGGTCGGCAAACTCATTCATGAGTATACTCACCCAGATTCACTCAGACTCAGATGGATCCGTGAGTCTGAATCTCAGTGAGTGCGTGGTTCCAGTGATCCCAAGTGATCCCAAGTGATTCCACCTGAGACCAATTTTGGGGAGTCTGGGTCTGATATGAGAACATTTTGATGAGTATTGGTCCAGGTGTTGCTCAAGCGCAAATTATGCTTGTGGGTGAGCGTGATAAGCTTCACATTTTGTGCTGACCTATGATTGTAACTATTGAACTGTAGCCTTACTAGTAGCCTTATATTGGCTCGCACTCATACTCACATCTTTACACACATATTCCAACACACTGGATTTCCTACGACAGCTCAGTTGTTCCGGAGGAGAGGCGTGAATTACGAACAATATAGGCGCCTTGACCTGCCCTTTATATGTTTTTTTCACGACAATATCTTTACAAAAACGTGTCTTGAGTAATCTATTTCATCAAAAATATAATTGCTGACTTTCAGCACGTATAACTTCTATAAATGTATTAGACATAAAGTATCAAATATAGCTTCGATTGGACGAGAGATTATTGCTGAAAAGCATTGATACCACGGTCGAAAGAGCTAAATATAGGCTAACGGACTCGTAGGTGGACTCACTCATACTTACGCAGCCTCGAACTTAGTCGTGAGTCCGAGTTTGATTGAGGTTTTATAGAGTCCAAGTTAGGAACCTTATCGTGAGTTTTAGTCACGTGACTTTGGTTGAAAAAAAAAGGTTATTGAGCCTGAGTTCTAGTTACTCCACTTCAGCAAAACTTTTCGTAGTGTGAGCTGAACAGAGCGTGATAGGCAAAGTACACTTCATGACTGAGTCTGAGTAAGCTAATCTTCCGCCGACCAACGTCTTGAGGATCCGTATATGTATACTGGTGTGCGCAGTGAATGATAACGACCAAGAGAAATAGCACTCAAGGGTGTCCCTCAGAAGCACGAAAACTCGGAATAATCCTGCCGACCTTTCAATATGTCTGGAGACCTTTCGCGAAATTCAGCCACAGCAAATATACTCTCCGCACAACGTGAGCCATGGGCATCCTTCAAGGGGCCCTGTAACACTTTTTAGGCATTGTTAGAAAACGCTGCCGATCGCTAGTAGACGCTCCCGACAACACGCAAGCTAATATTATAGCTTAGCATGCAGCTTGGAATTCATAATAAATTATCAAAGTCAGCTACAATTGCTTCCTTTTTTCTCAAAAAATGACAGAAGCCGCGGAAAAATAACTTGTAGAAAGCCCATCGATAAGCCATGGGCTGATTTGAACATGGCGCGCTCGGTTGTTGCAGAGATTGCCGAGAAAGGCCGTCACACGTCCATGCGTGCGCGCGCGATCGCACTAAAAAAAAGCCTCGTATTCAAAAGAAAAAAAAACGTCTCAAGGTGATGAGTCACAGGTGACATATTTTCTTCGCCCCTGCCATCCCTCCCTGCTTAGCTTCTAGGCTTTCGTCAGGACGAAACAAGAGAGAATGCAATAGCAGCATACGACCAATCTTGATAGCTTCACTCGCACTAGAAGGATTCTCAAAATTTTAGCGGTGTTGAATTCGTGCAGCAATAAGGTTTTCCAGGGAATTCATTTCAGAGTTACTTGAAAGAGTGTTTCAGGGCCCTTTTAGAGGTTGGAAATCCGTGTGTATCTGAGTGCTGAGCTTTTTCAAAGACTGTCAATGCGTGTGTAAATTAAGTGCTTGAGCTGCTTGCTTGCTTTGGCATCACGAATACTTACTTGTTCAGTAAGTATTGGTGAGGAGTCGAAGAGTGCTGCAGGCGCAGCAAAACCTCTGCATGCTTTTTGCGTAGCCAAAGCGGCCGTGGATAGGGTACAGTAACTTCAAGACACGAGTTACTGAGGTCTGACACGATATCTTTCGAAAGCATTGTGTTAAATGGTATGAACAGAGCGTAGTTACAACGAAGGCTGATAAGTTTATCTACAGTGAGCACAATTAGGCCGTGCAGTTTGTTTGAAACTAGGGTCCTGTAAACTGTGGCAGTCGCTTCTAGGAAGCCAGCAATGAGTGTGTTCCAATACAGGCCGTAAACAGCTAAACAGCTAAGTGGACTGCAGCCATATTAAGTCCCATTCTGATTCGCACGTGGCTAGCAAAATATGCAGTTTCGAGAAGGTGGCATTGTTGACAAATACGATGTAAGGTGCTTTGCTGTTCAAACAAAATGGCGGCTCAGCGAAATGCTTGGATCTCACCGTAATGGTCCTCTGCACAGAAGCAGATCCTGCAAAACCAGAGAACCAGGCGTCACGCATAAAAAATTCTGTAAACAGGCGTCCGAAAATGTGAATTCTGTAACCAGTGGGTCGTTGAGTGCTTTAAATTTGTTACAAAAGGCTCACTAACATTTCTTCATTTTAATTAGCCACAGTTTCACTTGTAACTAGCTACAGTGTACGTATTGTCGTCACTGTAATTAGCCACAGTTCACCTAATGTCTCACAGCTACGTCACGGGTACGACACTTCTCCAATTAATGATAAGTCATGGTGTACTAAGTATTTCCCTACTTCCTGAAACTCAGGATAATTTACAGTGTAGTGCTTGCGTCGTGATTGTAATGGTATTAGTGACCCAGGAAGCTCATAGGGGCCCCATAATAACTTTCCTCAAAACTTTCATAAAATTTTCCCTCTTTTAAACGTTACCTAATAAGACCCAGTGTACTTCACGTCCTCTTCGGGAATAAAAAATGCACAAAACAATATCACGATCATGCTCATTACAAAATCAAATGCCAAAGGCTGAATGAAGATAGTCTTATCTTGGCATATTATTCATTCTAATATCCTCCTCGATGAGTCTTCACGTGAATGAGAACCTTCTCAACGCACGTCGTCAGTACTTATTTTTCTAAATTTGGTCACCGATTCTTAGGCGTCGTTATCGACTGAAGTCTTTCATGCCGAATGGTGATGCACGTTGCAACCATTCGAAAAACAAGATCATCAACTAGCCCGCATTCAAGCTGTTCTAAATAGATGTTTAGTCAGATGCTCACATCTCGCACTTCCCGAAGAGGCTCACCACTAACGTCCACGTAATATTTCTCGCTGGAAGTATAGAGCGCTCTTCTTGGGGCACTAGCGGTGTATAAAGAATAGATGGGGGGTGGGGGTGAATGACACTGCTTTAGAATACGTGCGAATAGAAGTGCGTATAAACGCTATCTAGGTTAGGCATATAGCAATGCTGACGATGAGTGGATATGACCCTAGGTCCGCACACATAATTCATATTTACTCAGACTGACTAAATCAATGTATCTTGTGCTTCGGACTCACTAAGGCTTCGACTAACCAAATATTTTTGAGCCAGACTCATTCAGCCGTACACTCAAGAACATTTTATTCAACCTTGACCGCTCCGACTCAAACTCACCAAAAGATTACTCACCCAGACTCAATCAGACTCAGACTCACGGCTCCCTCTGAATCTGAGTAAGTCGAAGTGAGTCGACTCATGCGTCAGGCCTCCGACCTGTGATCCAGAGTGCCCGACCACCACCTCGCTAGACAGCTACTAGAAATAACGAAGGCAGAGTCCGCAGTTATTGCGGCTAATCAGCATCCCATCTCGAGGAGGTTCTCACCCGTAACTATACCGCTATGCTCAGAGTGGTGTCTGTGAAAAGCCCGTGTGCACCTGGAAGTGCCGGAGACATACAAAAAGGCTTGCCTCACATCCGCAGTCACGAAGCAGGTCTCATTCAAGCTTCTGCATACATCATATGCTAAGCGAACTCATATCTATACAGATGGTTATATCTCGGAAAGTTCTATGGGCACCTTCGCGGTTTCATCTTAGTCAATCAGCGTCATGTTGAAGACCTCACACGTCACGACATGTACGGCCTCCGAGCTCGCCCCCCTTCTAGCCGCAATAAAATATGTTATGCAAGAATCATCTCGCAAGTGGGCTGGGACTCCGAGGCCTCCTATAAAAAATCTGCGAAGACTACGACGCGGGAACTATTGTCAGTTGGGGCCTCAAATCAAAGAAATCAGTCATTCTGCCACCAACCAAAACAATAACACTCTTTAAATGGTTGCCGGGTCCCTGTAGGATCAGTGGTAACCTCATTTCCGACAGCGCAGACCGATGTGCACGTGACGAAGCGCGCACACTGGTCATATCCTTGTCAAGAGGGGTACGCTGCAAGAGAGCTTTGCACATCCCGCATCATGTCACGCTTATGCATTCGAACCTTTCAATCAACTTCTCTTAACGCCCACAGAACCTACGTGCTTTACTCCAACTACAGCTGCCCTCAAATAGTTCGTCACGGGACGCTAGAAAGCTTTGCAGGTTGTCAGTTGGCGTAGCTTTTAACAACTCATCAGGTGATCACATTGGTATGGCTGACTCATCCAGGTGTGACAACTGCAACTGTGTGGAAACTCTTGACCACGTCTTGTGGCACTTTGAACAAGATCGCAGAACTCTCCTGTGTAGCTTGAGGAGACTAGATGGCCGTTCCTTTACTAAGGAGAAGATGTTGCGTGTGGTTTCCTCAAGTACATCAGCCCAGAAAGCTACGCGAGCCCTTCTACAAATCTTGAGGGCAACATTAATTAGCTACCGCTTATGAAACCCGGCTGAGCGTGTGTGGTGTGCGGTGTGCAATGTGCATCTTCCTCTCTTTTAAATTTTATCTCTTATACTCTTTTACTTTCATCTCCCCATCTGTAGGGTAACAATGTGGACGTAGTCTAGTAACCTCCCTACCTTTCTGATATTCGTTCTCTCTACCTCTCTCTATGTGTATGTTTGTGCATGCGCACGCACGTGCGTTTTGCCCAGTCCTACGGTGCTTTACCAAGTTTGTATTTGGTAATAGTATTTAGTTATGGGAGCTCCGTCATGGTGGCCTAGAGTGTTCCAGTGAGGACATTTCCTGTTACGTGTAATGGTTATCCTAATCATATCTCGTTTAGTAAAGCCTGCAGTATTCGTACTCACAGAGTAAACTTGGTACAAGAGGGGTGATATTGTTGTGCAGTTTTCGGCCCATTTAGTGAAACTGCATAAAGCTCAGCATTTCCTGCAATGTCATTTCCTTTGAATGTCACATGTGTTCTCCTACCTGTTTAAGGTGTTACACGTCCTGATTTCCCTTCAAGCTTGCGTATTTGAACTAGCAGACAAATGAGGCTCCTAATCAGTCTTTATTGATTCCGACTGCGTCATTGTAATGATACTAATTTTAACATCAAAAGATGGCCACGTGCTTTTAAGGGACGCTGTAGTGGAGGGCTCCTGAACTTTCGACCACTTAAGAATCGCGCACCTAAGTCGAAGTGCAGGGGCATGAAGCGTGATCACCTCAACGAAGCGAAGAAGAGTGCGAAAAGTCAATAAAGTGAGAGAGGCGGACGAAGCCGCGGAGCTTTGTCCGTCGCTCTCACTGTCTTCTGTTCTGGCGCTATTTTTCGCTTCATTTGTCATGTACCAAATGGCCCAAATAAGCACTTTAGTAGAGTCTTTGCCTCCACCTGAAATACAGCCGCCGCAGCAGTGGTTACATTCCACGAACTTCGAATCAGAGCTCGAGCACTGTCACCACTGAACCACCGTGGTGGGTCGTTATTGTCTGGAATATGTTTAAAAATATTCCAAGGTAATATCTTCTCATGCGGTTATTCGGAACGACAAAAATATAGTTATCATAGGTTCACCCACTATCATTGGTCCGCCCACTACTCTGATGACTACCGCCTTCCTGTTCGTCGCTTAGAGATAGCTTTCCAATCCGTTGACAAAACTGGTTATATTTATACGAAAGCTCCGCCTCTTCAAGGCCTAGATAAAGTATAGTAAAGGTAATAAGAAACGTCCTAACTAAGTAAACTCCGTTCGATTTCTAAAACATGCCATCCATTTTTCATTGAGAACAGACCCTTTTCAAATTTTAAAGCTAGCTTTTCTGCGACACAATATGAACAACTGATAGCGGCTAGTCACTTACTGCAAATAGGATGTTCAAGCACAGTTTGCAAAGGCGTGGAAAATGTAGAGTGTGCTCTCTTGACATAAGTGCTTGTAGGAGACAAGGCCCAGCTCGTTCAACTAAGACCACTTCTCCGCTTGAAGCACGACAGGTGCCGATGTTGTTTGGGCTAATATTCAGTGCAGAGATGCGCAGTTGGCACTTATGCGAAGGGTTTATTGGGCAGTTCCGAAGAACGCAAGAGATATTCCTGCGAAGGTGCACAACTTGTATTTTCAATTTCTTGCAGGTTTGTCCAGAGACAGCAATGGCTGACGACGACGACATCGTCATCTCCGGCTTCTCCGCCTATTTTCCACAAGCCAATCACCTGGTAGAGTTTAAGGAGAAGCTCTACGCTGGTGTCGATATGGTCACTGAGGACGGCTTGCGTTGGCCCCCCGGTCAGTCTTGCAATATGTATTATAGTGGTAGCAACATTTACGCCCTAAAGTCATTGCATTAACGAACACGACGCACTGGTCAAGACATGAATAGTGTCACAATCCCGCCGTGTACGTCGTCAAACACTTCCCGCCAGACAGTTGCACATACCCACTGGCGGGTATGTGCCGCTGGGTATGTGGATATGTGCCACAGGTAATTGACAATTAGTATCTTTAAAGAAGAACGAGAACACACGTGGGCAATCTTAACGCGTGAGCGTTAAGAAATACCCGACATCGGTAGCATCGATCCGACGACTGCAAAAAATAATTGTTAGGGTCTCAGCTGGAATCAAACCAAAGCATTCTGCGAGGCAATGGAGCATTTTGTCACAGAGCTACGCCAGGTCTCGGAACTACTTTTCAAAGAAAAATAGACTCTAATCTTTGCTAAACGTCGATAGTGGTTGTGGTGCTGCCTACCCAATTTTGCAAATATTACATATGTACTTCTTTGAAACAGCCGTCTCATCGGGTTAACGTCAATTGTGGTTAGTTGTCATGCGCTGAAGTTGATTTTTGTAGCAGTGTTCAGGGCCGGCCTTCTCGCGAGCATTGGCGCTTCTTTTCACCTTCTGGTGTTTCTAATACGCATGTTTCAGTTGGCGTCGTTGCGCAACTGCAAACAACTGGTTAGGTAAACATCTGCAACTTTTCAACATAGGTCTGTGCGTGCAGAATTTGTACATATATTAGCGTCATTTCATGAAGTGTCGCTCAATAAAAAAAATGCAACACGGTCACTTTTCCTCCACATGCTTCGCATATCGTCGATTGCCAGGCACGTGGGATCTGCCAATTTTTTTTCTCTTTGTGTTGCCCATGAACTGCAATACCTCTTAGTGGCCCTCCAAAGTTCGGACAGTCGAGCAGATGGCACTGTCATGGAGTTATTTCGTTTCTGGTTTGGAAAGCGGACCTTAACCACATTAAGTGGCAGTGTCCAAATCAGTCCCCTTCCCCGAGCTTTCGTAAACAAGTATGTAGTCAGGAGCTGTGGGAGGCTGCCATGTGCAGCTAGAACCCTGAAGACTGAGGTGGTAGAGGAGGCCTACCGCGAGTCGGATCCCTCATCTTCTCGCAGGCGCTTTCCCTTCAGCTGGGTAAATACAGTTGTTTCTCTCTAGGGTTCCACAACGCACAATGCTGACGAAAGCGTTACAGTTTGTCAAGAAAATGCTCAGTCTAAGTGTCAGTCTTTATTCCAGACATGCATTGACAAATACTTGACTAAGAAGAAGGAAAAATTGGCAGGCTTGACAATGCTCTATTTCTCCACGTGTACATCACTATTGCTGTATGCACAGAAAAGAAACATATAATGACGCTGGAAGAAAAAGCCAGACAAAATAATACAAAACAACTTGAAAAAACAAGCTGCGTACTAAAATTTACGAATCTACAAATACAGCATATCTAAGGGTTTATTCAATACGAGTTACACCAACAAAAAAAATAAACAAAATGGTGAAGCAATGCTCATACTAACAAAATAAGTTCCGAAAAGAATTCTATGAAATATTGTGGATGGAGACATGATATAACCAACACTTTGAGCAAAAAATCTATGTACAATTCAGAGTGTCAAAGGCATTGTTAGTACGTGGGTGAAGCACAGATTAATAATAACTAATATACTTGTGGTGCCTTGTAAGGTAGTACACAATGTTGGAGGAGAGGTTAGAGAGTTCAGATAGTCGTATTAAACCGCTTTTACGCTGTGATTTGTACAGCTGTAAAAATATTGCATATGTTGGGTATACGTATAAAATGATATGCACAATACTATATACAATTCTACAAGTAGTTCAGCAAAATTTAAGACTTATTCTGTTTCTTCAGATAAGGATAAACAGAACTTTTCCACATTAATACGCCTCTTTTTGCGGCTCCCGATTCTATTATCAGCGGCTACTCGAAGTTGTATTGAATACCACTGCCTCACGGAAGTACAAAATCATTTTCGATAGTGCAGGCTAGAGGTGTATGTAGCTTTTTTAGAGGTACTTAGGGTTCGATCCCCGCTTTGATTGTCTTACAGGTACTTAGTAGACAGGTGATTAGGGAAAGCACTCTGGCTTTAAGTATAAAGTGTAATGAGGCTACTTTGTCTTTAATTTTTGCTTTCTTGTTTTTTTGCTTCCCCATGTGAAGAACATATGCTTATAATGTTCTGCACAGCACTAGCATAGACATTGCAAGAAACTGGTATGATTTCATGAAATGCTAAAGGCTACACGAACCTTGGCAGGGCAAGCAACGAACAGAGTAATTGCGTGATAAAAAACAAATTTGTATATAAAAGAAAGCTTTGAACAGAACATGGAGAGCCAACTGCACAGAGGCAGCAGGAAGGCAGCCTAACAGACCGTAGTGACAGAAAGCACACGTCAAATCCACACCTTACTAAGCTCCAGAAATGTGAAAGCATGTTGCAGTCATTTACAACTGTTAAAAAAACTGGGAGGGAGCAAAGCATGCCGGGAAAGGTGTTTGAGCGTCTCATGCACAGAACCTGAAACACCCACGCATAAAGTGTTTTGATTTATGCTCTCGCTATTTTTCCTATAGATTTTTACTTTTGTACTTATACTTATCTAAATCTTCGTCAGCTTTCGTTTACTTCACTCTCTTCCTCCCTCTTCTCCTATCTTTCTTTTCTCGTCCCTCCTCCCGAAAGAGTGAGCAGGTGTTGTGCCCCTCCAGGTGGCAGTTGCCAGCCTGCTTTCTCCTACTTTTCTGCGTTCCTTGTGTAACCGTGTATGTAAATCAAATAAACAAATAGAAGCTTTTCAGGTTCATGAAGCATTTGTGTTGTACAACGGCCCAACACGGCAATATATATGCTCTAGCAGCTAGAGAGAAGGCTGTACAGCAAGCTTCCACCCCATTTTACATAGGGTTCTTGATGTTTGTATTGCGTGATTTCAACCCACGGGCCCATACTCATAGAAATGCAATATTGAGATCCTCGATCTCAATTTTTCGGCTTGCTCAAGTGGCTAAAAGCTGTCTTTTTATTAAACATTTATGAACGTAGTAAATAGAAGCGTTGATTTATGCGCGCAGGAACTTCGGCATTCATTGAATATTCTAAGCAACAATTTTTTTTTCAGTTTATATTCATTATCATTTCGAAATACAAAGGTTCATGAGTAGCAGTATACAGACGAAGGTATCAAATTAAAGCAACTGCAATCGGATTCTTGGTTAATAATAACAAAAAATATATAGGTGAAAAGTAGGATAAGAATGTCGAAATTACCCATAGTAAAGAGAAGTGAGTAAGGAACGTACCAGAAAAAAAAAGACCTACAGTGCCATACAACGAGTACATAAGAATTAGAGATGTAAATAAGCACACCTTAAAATATCAACCTTAACTACAATTGTTTTGAAGTTATATACGCGATTTATATAAAATTATTGTTTACGAACTAGTTAAGCAATATCATTTTTAAGTTCATGTTTCAAAGTATGCGATCATAATGATGGTTCAGAACACACGCTGCCTTTGGCAATACACATATGCTCAGGGGCATTTGCTCTACCGTCAAGCAAAGTGAAGCACTTTTTTCTTAACCTTCGTTTAATGACTAATCAAGAAACCGTGTTCCACTAGCGGAAGGATGTGCCACACGCAATAATATCGTAACGTTGCGATAGAAAGCGAAACTTATTCTACCTTCTGAGAAAGTAACACGCGGTGAACTATTCCTTTGCAGGGCACATGGGCCTGCCTGGACGCCACGGGAATATCCTAGATCTGTCCCGCTTTGATGCTCAGTTCTTCCACACGAACCCAAAGCAGGCACACGTGATGGACCCACAGCTACGAATGCTGTTGGAGACGTCGCACGAGGCCATCTTCGATGCCGGCTACGACCCCGACACACTGCGCAAGCGCAGCATAGGTGTATTCATTGCGAATTCGAACTCCGAGTCATACTACGCTTTTCGCAAGGACGACAAGGTGGACAGCAACTACCTGCTGGGATGCGCCAGGTCAATGTTTTCCAACAGAATCTCCTACTCTCTCGACCTGCAAGGTGTGTGACATATACCTGCATCCGAATCACGATCTTTTGCGGAGGACAAGTTATTTGTGTGCATGAAGAATCTTGATAGAGTACAGAGTGTTAACATTATTTCCAAACACACCAGCGTTCTCTGCCCAAGACTTAATCACAATAAAGCGGCAAGAGAGTGACTTAAATATAAGCCGTTCAACATATGGGCAGCAGGGTTCCAGGCCAGCTCGACGTAGTGCTGCTTGATTCAGAACTTCTTAGAAATCTGCAGTCGTTGAGCTCTTTGCGATGTACACATCTGATGTAACGGTCCAATTGCCTGTTTTGTCTCCTCTGTGTTACAGGCATTCTTCCTGAGTTCTAAGCGTTGCGCCGTGCATCGGTGCTGTGTTAGAACCGTTTTTTGGGGCCACTGCAGTTGCAGCTTCGCTATTGCTGAGTGCCCTAACAACTTTGTGTGGAGCACCCAGAATTTGTGTTTCCTCTCCGTCTTTTTTTTTTGTTTCCCACTAGCATCGCACCCTGTCGCAAGAACAGCATCTTACGCATCGTTAATCAAATTAAATATCTGTTTTGATATCTGTTGTTGCCCTCAGTCATCTGCACGAGGAAATGCCGCTAAAGCGACGCACGCCATGGAATCAAAATAGGTGACTTTCCGTACTCCTGAGTAGATGCGCACGTAGGAAATTTCAGTGTTATCACCTTCCACAGCAATTTCAACTGGCGCCCCTGCTCCTATCTTACCTGCTAAAACTCTTGGCGCTCCTTTCAGCAGAACACTGTCGCTTCCGCTTTCCAGCGGTCGCAGAGATCTCGGATCACATCTGTGGAGCGTCAGAATGTAACTCTTGCTTTTTACCATTGCTGTGGGTGGAATGAAGAGCGCGTGCGTGTTTTCGCCGCCACTGCAACGAAATGCGGTGACCAACCGCCTCTACAAGCAGCGTTTGTTACCACTAATGCATAGATCAGCCGCGCGAGCATGGCTCCCAAACTTGAGCTTGGGTCCCCTGTAGCAGACAGCTACTTTTCGCCCTCTGCGGGTAAACGTTAATCGTTCTTTATTCTTTGTAACGGTGAGAGCATTTGATTGATGTTGATTTGGTTTGCGTTGTGCTCGTGTAGATTGTTCCATCTGTAGGTCCACGACCCCTGTTGTCGCTGATGGCACCTAACTATGGATTTAATGCTGGATACAGCACGTTCCCCCCTCCCTCCTTTGTGCGCGTTGAGAAAGTGTGAAAAAATGGGGGGGGGGGAGGGTTCTGCCCGTATCACCTCGTATTTGAGTTATCCCAATTCATCAAGTGACGCCTGAAAACCGAGCAAGGTAAACCAAGGCCTATTCTTCGAGAACACGTCTAGGCAACTGGTGCAAGGTTATGTGCAGCACACGTGACTGAGTCATCGTTGGCGTTCCTTGTGTACGTATTCATGAAGTAGGTGCTATATTAGCGTTGTGATGATTAACCAACAAACTTGAGATATATTAGATTCATGCAAAACCACTTAACTCGAGACCGTGACCCGCAACAAGAACTCAATCTTGGCCAACATTCTATAACACAGGGCCGAGTATGACGGTCGACACTGCGTGCTCTTCTACACTGGTGGCCTTGAACGAGGCCATGCTCGCGCTTCGCTCTGGACGCTGCGAGGCTGCCATCGTGGGCGCTGGGAACCTCAACCTCGATCCATGCGTAGCGCTGAATTTCAAGCAGATGGGTGTGGTGTCAGAGGACGGGAAGTGCAAGTCTTTCGACTCAAGTGGTGAGCTTTCTGTCGGTTACCATTCCCCGTATTCTGAAAACTTACATAAAGACGCTTCCACAACTATGTTTGTCACGACGTCGTCCTCTTCAGAACATCACATTATACGTCATATCAATACTTCATTTTTTTTTCATTATTACATAACTGCCTCATTTGCCGTAAAAAGTATATTCTGCCAAACCTGCAGCTGAGGTCAAAGAACAACGATGCAGAAGCAAGTTCTTGCATTCAGCATCTTGATAATCTATCTTCAATAAATAACAAAGGATTCGACAACGAACAAATATGGGAACAAAGACAAGTGCCGACTTTCACAATCAAAACTTTCAATATGGATCTGCTCTTTCTTCCCCTTCTTCTCTATTTAGGCATCGCATTTGTTGACACGTTTAATATTGTTTTTTTTCTAAATTTGGCAGCGATGCCTGTTATACGCCTGCTTCCCTGCACACACAAGGTGTAGTATGGCAAGATAGATAGATAGATAGATAGATAGATAGATAGATAGATAGATAGATAGATAGGTAGGTAGATAGATAGATAGATAGATAGATAGATAGATAGATAGATAGATAGATAGATAGATAGTGATAACGATAATTTCTACAGGAGCGACGCTGCATTTCGGCTCACGTCGACTCAATGCATCGTAGTTCTTTGACCTCAGCCGCAGGTGTGGCAGAATATACATTTACGGCAAATGAGGCAGTTCTGCAATAATGAAAAAAATGATATATTGGTATGACCGACAATGTAATGTTCTGCAGAGGACGACGTCATAACAAACATAGTTTTGGAAGCGGCTTCTATGTTTTTTGTTGCCTTCTTTTTCGCTGCTGTCGTATATGATGCTGATGGTTTTCCATAAATAGTCAAGCTTAAATTAAAATAAACCGTTAATTGAAGCAACCATTTCGTCCTGTGTCATATTTGAGTCTTGCTACATTCGGGCTTTCACACCTACCGAATTCGCACTTTTCCATAAGTTTTGAAGTGCCTCCTCTCATGTTACTCATGTTTACTCATCAACTTGGTCATTTGTTTTTGTTTTAGAAGATCCCATTTGCCCTTATTGCTATCCTAAATTCATCTGCTCTTTGGTACACTCTATCTAAGAAGGGCTATTTATATATTTATCAAGTTATCTCTTCAGGATTGCCGGGCTGCGCATGTGGCTGAGTAGTTTGCTACTTATTTGCCTTTTTTTTTCAACTAAATATTAGTTTCGTGTGTGAATAAAATTCCGTCAAGCATTTCTTCAGCATTTGTTGCTTCTGCATTCTCAATTCATATCCGCATGGAGAAAACTACAATAAATAACCGCAGTTTTCGATGGAACATACTATTTTTACGTTTAAGAAAAAATATGGTGTAGGAAACAATTACATTTTCTTGCCCGGAGAGTGAAAAAATCTTATGATTCACACAATCTCGCGATAATCATTTCCAAAGTTTTTAAACTCAAGTTCCACACTAGCAAAGCCTGCCTATCTGAAAGAATTTTACCTTTTATACCAACCATCGTACGCGAAACATCAGTGATGGCCATGCCCTGTGCAATGCGGCAGAAAACGTAAGGCGTCCTGCTTTCACAAAGCTCGCTTTCAAGAACGGGACTGGTGTATGGTGTGTACATTTTATTTATGTTGTTTTTTTTCTCTCAAAAAGGCAAACCACTGATACTTCACAAAAAAAGATACATTACTTCTAGATCAGCTCAGACAGCGTACAGCTTCATAACTAAAATTGTAGTGGCGGAAGCAATAAACAAATGTTCATCATTAAAAAAACTTCTAGTTAGGTCTCACAAATTCAAAAATACGTGTTTTAACGCCACTCTACTACCGCTACTCTGAGGTTCATGTAGTTCACTGAAGCACATCATTTTCATTCAGTCCTGGTTCCTGTCAACATTTATTAATAATTGTTTCAGTGAAAGGCTCGGGAAATTCTGTCTATCGGGTGTTGTGAAACGTGGTCATTAATCTGAGTGCACGGGTCTCTAGCATATTGTGTCCATCGAAAAGCCCCCACCTCTGTCGAGATTCGATCCTGCGACCTTAGGGTACGAAGTTTAGCATTAAAACCACTAGATCACGTCAGCGGGCTCCACGCCAGTGGAATATCTAATGTTACGTACTTTATATTGATAATAAAGTTGACCTGCAAAAATGTATTTAGAAGGTTGCCCTTAGGTACATGTCTTCAATGCTTAATGGTACCATGTTTTTCTTTTGTGCAGGCGATGGCTACGTTCGAAGTGAAATTATTGGCTGCATGTTCCTACAAAAGTATTCTGATGCCCGTCGTGTATACGCCAAAGTTATCAACGTAAATGTTAATACCGATGGTTACAAGCTCGAAGGTAAGCTTTCCATCATGTTTCTCAATTTGGCCTTGCCATTTTATAGCGATAAAGTATTTCCTTAGCTACTGAATGTGCGTGAGCGCGTGCGTGTGGGTGTGTAAACTTTTCATGCCAGTGGGCATGGAATGGCAGCAGCGACGATGGTCGCTAAAAACCCTTTCTGCTTTTTTGTTCAGTTGGCTGCACTTCTCCACACGTGCCGTTATGCCTGCGCCGTGACTTCGGCGCACCCAAATGCTGCTGAAAAACGCCTGGTCCTGGAGATAACAACGATCCATTCTGCGCCATGTGGCCTGCCTCCATACGTGTCTCCGCAAGGGGACGCTGCCCAAGCCGCCAGAGGGACATCGACCGCATCCAGCATGTCCTACTTAAGCCGCCTTCCGACCTCGCCACAATTCAGTGGGCATGGAATGGCAGCAGCGACGATGGTCGCTAAAAACCCTTTCTGCTTTTTTGTTCAGTTGGCTGCACTTCTCCACACGTGCCGTTATGCCTGCGCCGTGACTTCGGCGCACTCAAATGCTGCTGAAAAACGCCCGGTCCTGGAGATAACAACGATCCTTTCTGCGCCATGTGGCCTGCCTCCATACGTGTCTCCGCAAGGGGACGCTGCCCAAGCCGCCAGAGGGACATCGACCGCATCCAGCATGTCCTACTTAAGCCGCCTTCCGACCTCGCCACAATTCAGTGGGCATGGAATGGCAGCAGCGACGATGGTCGCTAAAAACCCTTTCTGCTTTTTTGTTCAGTTGGCTGCACTTCTCCACACGTGCCGTTATGCCTGCGCCGTGACTTCGGCGCACTCAAATGCTGCTGAAAAACGCCCGGTCTTGGAGATAACAACGATCCATTCTGCGCCATGTGGCCTGCCTCCATACGTGTCTCCGCAAGGGGACGCTGCCCAAGCCGCCAGAGGGACATCGACCGCATCCAGCATGTCCTACTTAAGCCGCCTTCCGACCTCGCCACAATTCAGTGGGCATGGAATGGCAGCAGCGACGATGGTCGCTAAAAACCCTTTCTGCTTTTTTGTTCAGTTGGCTGCACTTCTCCACACGTGCCGTTATGCCTGCGCCGTGACTTCGGCGCACTCAAATGCTGCTGAAAAACGCCCGGTCCTGGAGATAACAACGATCCATTCTGCGCCATGTGGCCTGCCTCCATACGTGTCTCCGCAAGGGGACGCTGCCCAAGCCGCCAGAGGGACATCGACCGCATCCAGCATGGCCTACTTAAGCCGCCTTCCGACCTCGCCACAATTCAGTGGGCATGGAATGGCAGCAGCGACGATGGTCGCTAAAAACCCTTTCTGCTTTTTTGTTCAGTTGGCTGCACTTCTCCACACGTGCCGTTATGCCTGCGCCGTGACTTCGGCGCACTCAAATGCTGCTGAAAAACGCCCGGTCTTGGAGATAACAACGATCCATTCTGCGCCATGTGGCCTGCCTCCATACGTGTCTCCGCAAGGGGACGCTGCCCAAGCCGCCAGAGGGACATCGACCGCATCCAGCATGGCCTACTTAAGCCGCCTTCCGACCTCGCCACAATTCAGTGGGCATGGAATGGCAGCGGCGACGATGGTCGCTAAAAACCCTTTCTGCTTTTTTCTTCAGGTTGGTACTGTACCCTCGCTCTATTAGAAAACATCCGATAATATCTGCCTGCTGTTATTCCCGTGCCCACATGTTTTAGTGTCTGAGTTTTATGACATTGTGTATGTTGTTAAGCTTGTTGTACTAGGAGGCGACGTAGAGCTTAACCCTGGTCCCCCAAAACTGGACCCTGCAGCTGAAACTAGCCAAGTCTTGTCTGCAATTAACCGTCTTACTAAGCACCTAGACGAGCGGCACGACCCGCTCTTGGAATCTATCAATGAGGTAAAAGAAAACAAACGAATTCTTGACACCAAGGTATCCGACTTAACAATGCGTCTTCCCGCTGTCGAAGAAAAAGTAAGTTCCTTTGACGCACTCCATGATGAAGCGAATTTAGACGCGATGATTACGTCAGCTGTACGTAATGAAAGCGCCACACTACAATCACGGCTAGATGATTTTGAAGACAGGGCACGACGAGAAAATTTGGTATTCTATGGAATATCTGATTGTGCGGAAGAGACGTGGGCTGAAGCAGAAGATAAAATTAGGGGAATTCTTTCTGACAAGTTCAAAATACAATTGTCCGATGAAGCGATTAACCGTGCGCACAGATTAGGAGCGTTTGTCGAAAATAAGTGCCGGCCAATCATCGTCCAATTTGCGTCTTTTAAAACGAAAGAGTCAATTTTTTTCACAAAAGTCTCAGCTACGCGGTACAAACATTTCAGTTGCTCAGGACTTTTGTAAGGCAACGCGCACCGTACGTAAAAAGTTGCTGGATTTCGCGAAGGCCACCAGTCAGCCATTTTCTCTGAAGTACAACAAAGTTGTAATCGACAAAAAGAGCTATGTGTATTGCAGCATTACCGATCGTGTTGTTGAAATTGGACTAAAGGGTGGGCGCTTTCAAAACTGCCGAAGTAATCATAATAGTCTGGGCCAAGCCGGATCGTGTTCCCCAAACAAAAGTGAAGGTCAGTCGTCAACATAGCTAGATGTGCGCACACAAGCTGATGCTATTGAGCGGGAAATTTCCTTTCTCCTTTGTAATGTAAGGAGCGTGACGAATTATTATCTCTTGTTCATGCGTGCCTGGCAGATGTAATCATACTGACGGAAACTTGGTTGTCAGCGAAAATTGATAGCAGGGAAGTTTTGCATGGTGCAAATAACTACGTTCTTTATCGGTACGACCGAGGTAGCCGTTCTGGCGGAGGCGTCTTAATTGCGGTATCAAATGAATTTGTGTCTTTCAAAGTTAATGTCGCTTCTGAACTAGAGTTAATTTGTGTGTGCATTCGCCTGCACCACAAAGACTACATTCTTTGTACCTGCTATCGGCCTCCACATTCTTCTTCAGGCTTTTCCGAGATATTTCATGATGTTTTAAATAAGATACATATTAGATTTCCTGCTGCAGTGTTCTTTGTTCTGGGAGACTTCAATCTGCCCGATATTTCTTGGTGTTTACCCCAACCAAGTGCTAGCTCCAGCTCGTCTGAAAGCGCATCTTTTATCAGTGTGTGCTCAGATTTCAATCTAATACAACTTGTCAAGTACCCGACCCGTGTTACTACTACCAGCTCAGCTATTCTAGACTTAGTCCTCACAACTCACCCAGATCTTGTTACTTCCCTTTCTGTGATACCTGGTCTCAGTGACCATTCAGCAATCCACTTTACTATTCCCAACAGGAATCCCAGACGACAGAAAACCTCCAAAACATTCAGAGACTATAAACGTGCAGACTATGCTGCACTAAATAGGGAGCTTGAAATATTCACCGAAGAACTGTTTCAAAATTTTGATCAGCGTTCTGTAGACGAAAACTGGCATCGGTTTAAATCCAAGGTGTCTGAGTTAATAGACCACTATGTACCACTGCGTAGAATAACGAATACTGTTCAATCACCGTGGTTCACACCGACCCTAAAGCGACTACGCAATAAAAAGCAGCGCCTTTTTCGGAAAGCCAAATGCTCGAGGTCAACTGACCGATGGGCTGCGTACAATGAATCAGCCGAAGAATATGCGCACGCGCTTGCCGTGCCTAAGCGTTCTTTCTTTGAAGTTACCCTCCCCTCTATGATTAGAACTAATCCCCGTAGATTTTGGCTAACCATCAACGGAAAAAGTGAAAAGAAAATTGAACTCATGTCTGAAGACGACTGTATGATCCCAAGTGAAATGTGCTGCGAAGCCTTAAATACGGTATTTTCGTCGATATTTGTGACCTGTACGCCATACTGTTTGTCCCATTTCCCTGCCTGCAATTATTTACCCATGGATCCATTAATCATAGACTGGGTGGGTGTTGCCGAATTGATAAGGAATTTGAAACATTCCTCCCCCGGAGATGATGGTATTAACCCCAAATTCTTAAAAAATACTGAAATGCTATTCGCTATAATTCTATCTAAGATTTTTTCACAGTCTCTGGAAACTTCTGCAATACCACAGGATTGGAAGGTCGGGAAGGTGGTTCCTTTGCCCAAAACAGGTAACACTCACAATCCCATCAATTACAGACCCATATCGCTCATCAGTGCACTATTTAAAATTGTTGAGCACAATATCTACTGCCATTTATTCCGCTTTCTCGAAAACAATTCCTTTTTTGGCAAATTCTAACATGGTTTCAGAAAAAATTACTCCTGTGAAACTCAGTTACTTAGCCTCACTAACGACCTATTTTGCGCCGCTCACCGTTCTTCAGTTATCGACTGCGTATTTATCGACTTCGCGAAGGCATTCGATACCGTTTGTCATAAACTACTGCTTTCTAAATTAAACTCAATCAATCTAGATGTAAATATTCTCAAATGGTTGGAGTGTTTTCTAAGTAACTGCACACAATACGTTGTTGCTAATGGCTTTATTTCCACGCACTGCTCTGTTACGTCTGGTGTGCCGCAAGGTTCTGTCTTAGGTCCCCTGTTATTCTTATTTATATTAATGACTTGCCGTATACACTATCATCAACTATTAGACTCTTCGCGGACGACTGCGTAATTTACAGAGAAATTTTGGATTCCGCCGACCAAAGTGCGCTACAATCTGACCTTAATAAGATTTCTACCTGGTGCGATACACGGTTAATGAAACTGAACACAAATAAGTGCAAAGTAATGCGAGTAACCCGTCAAAAACATAATACTACAGCGTGCACTTACATACTCAACCACGACCCCCTAACCAAAGTGTCATGTTACAAATATCTTGGCGTGTACATCTCGGATAACCTTTCTTGGCAAACACACATCGATCATATCACAAGCGACGCTAACCGCATGCTCGGTTTTTTACGACGAAATTTCGCTCTTGCTTCAGCAGATATAAAACTCGTTTTATACAAAACTTTAGTTCGGCCAAAGCTGGACTATGCGTCGTCGATCTGGGACCCGCATATCAACTCGTTACTTCATGATATCGAAGCTATCCAGAATCGTTCCGCAAGCTTCATATTATCAAACTATTTTCGTACGGCTAGCGTCTCGTCCTTGAAATCTTCCCTTAACCTACTTGATCTGTCTGTTCGCAGGAAAATATCACGACTTTGTCTTTTTCATAAAATTTATCACGCCAATTCAACGCTCAAAGATTCGATGCTTTTTCCTCCCACTTATCATTCGGCGAGAAACGACCATCGGTTGAAGGTTGGCGTACCCAGCAGCCGGCCAAACTATTATTTCAACTCATTTATTCCTAAAACCAGCTCGGACTGGAACCACCTCCCCACCTGCATTGCTTCAATAATTAATCCAGCCAATTTCAAGGTAGCTAGTAGTGGCCATATTACCTGATTTTCGGACTGGAACCACCTCCCCACCTGCATTGCTTCAATAATTAATCCAGCCAATTTCAAGGTGGCTATTAGTGACCATATTACCTGATTTTTTTTTCGCGAATTCCGCGGTTTTGTGTAAATCCTGCTCGGTTATTCCCGTGTACGGCAAAAGTTTTTCGCGCCTTTTGATTTTTCCTTTCCGTTATTGTTTGTTTATTTTTCCAGTTTATGCGGATATTTCAAATATGTTTCATATGTGTAATCACACTCCAGCTGCATTGTATACCTGCAGAGTGTTTTACCCCCCACTCCTCTCTGTAATGCCCTTGGCCCTGAGAGTAAATAAATAGAAAAATGAGGAATAACGCTGTCATAACTATAAATGAGGCCGTCGTATTGACGGAAGAATCACAATTAGTGGCGTTCAGAATTTTTATTTACTATGTAATATACAAGTTCGAATAGGCTACTCAACAATCGACCACATTCATACTATCAATCAGGTAATAGAGAAATGCTCAGAATATAACCAACCACTATACATAGCCTTCATAGAATACGCGAAGGCGTTTGATTCAGTAGAAATATCAGCCGTCATGCAGGCACTGCGGAATCAGGGCGTAGATGAAATATATATAAACATTCTGGAAGAAATCTACAGGGGATCAACTGCTACCATAGTGCTTCATAAAGAAAGCCGATGATGACATTGCATTGCTTGGTATTGAGGGGACTAATTGCAATTCATGATTACGGAGTTGGACAAGGAGAGCAGAAAGGTGGGTTTTGAAATTAATCTGCAGAAAGCGAAAGTAATATACAACAACCTCGGAAAAAAGCAGTGCTTCGAGATAGGTAATAGTGCACCTCAAGTTGTAAAAGACTATGTCTACTTAGGGCAGGTAATAACTGCGAAGCCAAACCACGAAATTGAAGTAACTAGACGAATAAGAATGGGGTGGAGCACATTTGATAAGCACTCTCAAATTATGACAGGTTGATTGCCGCTATCCCTCGAGAGGAAGGTATATAACAGCTGTATCTTGCTGGTACTTAGCTACGGAGAAGAAGCCTGGAGACTTAAAAAGAGGATTCAGCTTAAACTGAGGACGACGCAGCGAGAAATGGAAAGAAAAATTAGTATGTGTAACCTTAAGAGACAAGAAGAGAGCAGAGTGGATTATAGAACAAACGGGGGTTAATGATATCATAGATAAAATCAAGAAGAAGAAATAGACTTAGGCTGGGCATGTACCGCGTAGATAGGATAACCAACCGCTGGTCATCAAGGGTAACTAACTGGATTCCCAGAGAAGGCAAGCAAGTTAGCGGGAGACAGAAGGTTAGGTGGGCAGATGAGATTAGGAAATTTGCGGGTATAATATGGCAGCAGCAAGCACAGGACCGAGTCAACTGGCGGAACATGGGAGAGGCCTTCGTCATGCAGTGAACGTAGTCAGGTTGATGATGATGATGATGATGATAAAATTACTAGGTTTATAACCTATTTATTTATTTATACATTCATTCATTTATTATTGCTGCCTACATCACCCAAGTGGGCATTATTGTAGGGGTGTGAGGAAAACAACACAGTTTTACAGTTGGAAATGTTGTAGTCTTGCACCGCAACGCCTGCGCATTCACAAAAAGCACACATCTTGTAGCGACAAACAAAAAGCATTGGCTGGAACATCAACAACACACGCATCCAACGAATAGTAATAGATATTAGATAATAGATAACACTTTCTTTTATTCTAATTTTACTTATCCTGGTTTATGTGCAGCCAGAGAACAAACTGATGTAAAGGTGTGCCTTGAAATATTGCAAATAGTAGGCTCGAATGCTTCTCGAACAGTTGATGGTTCTCGGATTAATACCAGTTCACACTGCTTCAAAAAGAGACCTCCCTGTTTAAGTTTACATGTTGTGGCCGGGCCGTTTTACTTTTCGTGCTCTTGCGTATATGTGGTGTATATGTTATTACTTTAATGCACAATTTTGCTTTAGAGAGGGGGTCCAGCAACGGGCGAAATGCCTTGAAGCATATTTCGCACAAAAGTTTCTGTAATATTATTCAGCGTTCAACACAACACCGTACACAAACCGATTACTTCATGTTATACCTCATGTGTGAACCAATCTTGCTATTTAAAAAGAATCGATAATTTAAGAACCACAAAAATCATGCACCATAACATAAGCTTTGGTTGGCTTCTGTGCGAAAAAATTCTTTGGGATCCCTTTTATATAGTAATCGGTAGAACTCACTAAAGTGAAACGTGTCTTCACGGAAGTAGTTCAATCTTTAATGCACGTTGATATATAAAGTCCATTGGTGTTGAGTGTTACAGCACCCTTAAATATTGATGCACTTAAGCTTACACCTCGTGAAACGTCTTTTCCCGCCACGACAACCAATGGCTCGCGACCATAAACTTCTCGTAGACACTTCATTACACGCCCTGGAACATCAAGCAAATCCCACTTGAACCACAGTGCAAGTGTTCACAAATCGCACTGAGAGAGAGTAAGAGATTGACTTTATTAACCATATCCTGAGGAGGCTGAGAAAGGGCCATTCCGGCCCTTAATTAAACCTGGAGGCTCCGCCCAGGATGGCGCTGGCAGCCGAAGGCTTGTAGCGATGTCCCGGGCCCTCTGGACCGCCTGTTGTTGCTGCTTCTATTCGTTGCTCTTGAGGGCTTCCTGCCAAGCCTCTTGGGTATTCAGTTGTGCTGCGTTGTGGGTAGGGCACAGCCAAAACATAAGTTAGAAATTACAATATGAATGGTTGCAAAGGGAGCATGTGGGTGGTGTGTCGCGGTCGACTCTGTGTAAGGTGGATGGTGTTATGTACGTACGTGTTTGCAATCTTCTTAGAGTTAGAGTTTGTGTTTTGTTAAGTTTTGGGTGTGGTGCTGGAAAGGCACGTCTTTGTCCCCGGTGGTGTGAAGTGATCTCGTGGTATGTGATTGCTTCGTCCTGGCTCCAGAGAGTCTCGTACCGCTCACTCGTCGAGGGGTCGTTGTCGGCGGAAAAAAGCTGAATTTAAATAGGTTTGTGTGTGGACAGAATGGTGCCACATTGAGTTTGTGGCTATTTCTTCTGGACATCAGTATATCGGGAGACAAATAAGCGTTGGTTAATGTGTAGCTTAGAGTACTACCAAGAATATGCAGTAACCTTAGGCATTCTAGATTGTATCGCTTGGGTAGGGTTTGTTACCATAACGTAGCAAGCTGATAGGAGGGTGAGAAATAGCACTCGTAACGTCGCATAATAAAACGGGTGGCTTTATTTTGAACCGATTGCAGTGTGTTCGTGTCACGCTCTTTATGAAGTTTCATACGGGGCAGGCACATTCGAGAATGGGACGGTTGAGCGCTTTAACTGTGAGCAATTTTATTTCCCGTGGAGCACCTTTTATTCTGCAATTCAGATATCCAGTTCCTCTAAGGCTCTATTGCAAGAGTATTCGATATGTGCAGACGTCTTAAAAGCACGTTAGCTGTGAAGATGAGCCCTAGGTACTTGCAATCAGACACACGTTTCAGAGAGGTGCTATTGAAAGTTTAATTGAACAGAGAAACAAAAGTGCTTGTACAGAAAGAAAGAGTGATTGTTTCAACAAAGATTATGTTCATTTGCCACGCTTGGCACCATCTACAAACTTTTGCAAAATAAATACTACGTAAAATGCGGTCGTCATTCGTATTATTCACACTATAAAGTACATAGTCGTAAGCGTAAAGGCTGTTTCACATGCTGCGGATGGCAGCGAAAAAAGTCGTTCCGTTCGTTCCAATCACTCTGTTTGCAACCGCCACTAATGGCAGTTTTGTTTCACATGGACCACGAATGGTCCGTGATTTTCGCTCTGCGAATGGAGCAGCGAGAAACGTTTCTGGTTACCGTTCGTTGTGGTAGACACTAGAATTTTTCAAATTTGATGTAACAATCTGTGCGTTATAATATAGTCAGGTTTCCATGAACGGTAACGAAGGGCACTTGTGTTTCATCATTTAGGAACACTTTCCTATCTAAATTAATTTTAAAATGCACAGCATCGGCTATTACTAAAACAAACACGTTGACGCTATTTTGACGGCGTGGCTGGCCCGGCCCTATTTCGACGAGTCCCGACCAAAAATCGCTCTCGCCGCCACGATCAGAGCGAAAATTTTTTACATGTTGAAAGCTTGCCGCAAACAAGTGCAGCAGAAGTGAACTGTTTTTTTTTTTTGCTGCAAGAGAATGCGCAGAATGAACATCGCTACTTTTTGTGTCATGCGAAACGGCCTTAAAGGCGGAATTTTCGGACAGATAATTGGGCGAATACTTTATGTACAGTAAGAATAAAAGTGGTCCCAGTTCTGAGCCTAGGGGACGCGTGATGACACATCCACAACGGACGAGTGTAAATAACTGGAAAAAACGTACTGAGAATGGTTCTTGAAAAAACTAGCGATCTTTTCATACAATAAGTATTGTTAAGAATAGCGTGAAGTTTATGCAGAAGTTCAGAATGCATAACAGTATAAAATGCCTTTGAAAAGTCGACAAAAGAAGTATAATAAAGGTTACTGAAGTTCAGAGCGTGTGAAATGTCGTGCGAGAATTGTACAAATTATTTACTATACCCTGGAAGAAAACCGTGCTGAGCATCATTGAGGATGCCATTATCTATAAGAAACTCCATAGTATGCCTAAATAATAAGAGTTCTACTTGTGTACAAGATGGAAACGTAATAGAAATGAACGAAAGCCTAATGGTGACTGTTGGCTGTCAGATTTATACATAGGAAGAATTTCGGCAAATTTTCATGATAAAGGAACAGTACAGGGGCACAATGAATTTCAAAAAATTACGGTAAAGCTGCGTCTAGTCTACTCGGAATATTTGGCTGAAAAGTATCAGGAATTCCATCAAGACAAAAAGATTACTTGTTCAAATTTTGAATTAGGTTCATATCACCATTCAGAGGCACGGAAGTATCACGAACTGAGTTATTTAGGTCATCATAAAAGCTAGAGATATCTATGTTGTCAGTTGTGATTATGGACTGAAAGTATTCATGAAACTCGTTGGAAATACTTGAAGGGCCACTACTAGGGATGCTACTAATAGCAACTGTATTTATGGCAGCTAAGGTCGACAAGATAAAAACCCCAGAAGTTAGCAAGTTCCCTTTTCAGTAAAATTCTTGAAAAGGGAATCTTTATAACTATTACTTTGTACCGAAGCACTTCCTTGGCAAGGTGAAATCCCTGTATTCTAAGGGGATCGCCGATTCTTTCTTGACGCCTCAGCCTAGCAGCGCGACGCGACAGGTGAAGTATGTGACACGGTATCCAGACAGCTACCGCTTTTTCTTTGAAGTTTTTATCAGCACAAAGCATTCAGTACAGATTGTAACAGTCCTTAAAAAATCCACCAAAGCATTCAGATCATCTCATTCGTTGAGGCTTTCGAAATCATGAAAAGAACTCAATAAGAGATCAAGAACAGACAAATCATGGCTCGTGAAAAGTCGGTGAATTTAGAATAGACCAAGCGGTTCTTACGAGCTGGAAAATAAATAGAGAAATAGATACCACAATGTCCTTGTGGTCTGAGATGCCATAAGAAACGTCCCTTGCACAACCACTGTGTTGGAGGAAAGGATGAACAAACACTAATTCTAAAACTGCATCTTTTCGTGTGCCACTTTGAATGATAATATGTTTTATTCCAAACTATAGCGAGAAATCTAACAGAAGTTTGCTGATTTTACGCCATAGCCTGTGAGCGAATAGATGGCCGCAAAATACCTGGAGTGTTGAAATCACCCAAATAGGTCTAGTGAGAGTAGATAAAAAGTGCTCGTTCATGTAAGAAGAAGAATAGGATGAAAAGAATGGCAGGAAGGTTAACCAGCCTATAGGCAGCCTGTTTGCTACCCTGCTCAAGGAAAGGGGATGGGGGAGATGAGAGATAGAGAGCAGAGAGGGAAAAGAGATAATCACAGCACATTCGGCAGCACACGCGCGCACACTCAGTCATAGTTCAGTCTTGTCTTTCGCGGTGTGTGACATTGCTGTTACAGCCGCTTGTTCAAGTCCGTGTCGCGTAGGAATTTCAACAGAGCTTTTGTCGCATTCTGTTGAAATTTCTTCTCTCGGGCACTCGACAGAATAGTGTCCACAGCAATTTGGCTGTTGTCAATGCGCGCAAGAACGGACGCCAGTGACTGTCTCTGGATGTCATGCAACGAACAGTCGCACAGGATGTGGTGTAGCGTCACTTCGCAATGACAGGCATCGCAGAGAGCGTTGTCGGCCATTCCTATGACAAAGGAATAAAATTTTGTAAATGCCACTTCTAGCCATGAGCGATGAAAAAGCGTGGCTTCTCTTCGGTCGAGCACAATGGGCATGTGGACAGCCATCAAAGAGGACAGGTGGTGTTGACGATTCGTCTCGTTGTTTGGTGGGCATTATAGTGAAAACGTGATTTTACGCGGAAGTCGTCGAACATTACTGGCTGCATTGGTCCGCGAAAGTGTAAGGCTTCTTCTCATGTTCCTGCAAGAGCTGCCCGCACGGCAGTATTGGCATGTTCGTTCCCTATGACACCGCAGTGACTTGGCAGCCCATGAAACGTCTCACGATACCCTTTCTCGTGCGAAGAAAGGAGAAGGCATCGAATTTCGAAAACAAGCTGTTCGTACAGCCCGCGACGCAATGCTGAGAGCACAGATTGTAGGGCAGTCCTTGAGTCGCTGAAAATCGACCATTGTTGCGGTGGTTCCCGATTGACCACACAAATTGCAGTGCGCAAATCAGCTAGTTCCGCTCTGTAGATACCCTGGAGTGGTCAGTCCTAAAGTTGATGGTAACAGCTCTTGCTGAGACAACTACTGCACCTGACGAACACTGGCGGTTTGTGGAGCCAACTGTATATATATGAACACTGTCTGATTATTTTCCGTACAAAAAAAAAAGAGACAGTTGTTTCAGCACGGGCGATGAAGGCTCGAATTTCCTCCGGATTCCTGGTACACTAGGATGCACCCTGGGTTGAATAAGACATCAAAGGGGTATCAATGGTTTAGATGCAGGAGTGAAGTCCGAGGGAAGTTTCTCGTTGTACTTCACAATCAATTTAGCGAACGATGCTGCGCACCTCTCTGAAGGCAACAGTGCAAGGTGATGACAGGGAGCACGTGTGAAGTGTCTGATGTGCGTTCTCAGGACATGTACATCAGTGTGAGTTTGTATCAGATAGTCACCAGCAATTGCAGGGGTTTGTACTGCCTGTAGAACACGCACACTTATCTTGCAGGTATTGCTAAGCACGGGCAAGTTATATCTAAGGAAACTGAGAAACAGGGCTCTGTAGAGTTCCATCATTGCGTCTACTGACATCCACCACGTCTTTCCTGCCAGGAACTTGACAATTGAGAAATAGTGGTCAGGCGCTTCTTTATATAGGCCACATGCGGACTCCAACAGAGGTCCCTATCAATAATGATGCCCAGAAACCGGCGGGTTATGGCGTAAGAAAATGGTCACCCACAGATTGAGATGACATAAGGGTTCATTGCTTTGCGAGTGAAGGCCACCAGCGCAACTTTTTCTGGTGATATGCTGAGACCTTGTTTTAACTGTAGAAAGGAAGAAGATTATGTGCTGCAGTGGGTCACGCCTTTAGCGAGAGGAGCCAAGCGCGAGCGTTTGCCCCGACAAGTAGTTGGCAATTATAGTTGCTGCTCTTTGAAGCTGGGAACGCATCTGAAAATGTATGACTGCCGAAGTCTAGACACAGATGTCTGCGTATATTAAGATTTAAATGGTAGTTGGCAAGTATTCAGGAAGGCCAATTAGTGTGAGATTGAATAGCGTCGGGCTAGGAACTCCCCCTTGAGGAACACCCCTGGAAGTACAACGTCGCGTAGTTGGGCCACCTTCTGTTAACACAAAGAATGATCTTGCAGCCAGCTAACTCGAAAATCACCGAAGGACTCGAACACCAAGGCAAACCACCGCAAGAGCTCCCAAAATGGCTTCATGTAGTACATTATCATACACGCCTTCACATCTAGAAACAAAGGTATAGATAAGTCGCTTACGGGGTCTGTCGCGCTAAAACGTAGGAAAATAGATCATCGACATTGTCAATGGAAGAGCGGTCGCGTCGGAAACCAGCCATAGAATTTGAATAAATCTCGTAGTATTTAGGAGACCACTCAAGGTGGCCTAGTTTCATTCTTTCCATTATCTTCCTTACGCAGCTGGCCAGTGCAATTGGGCGGTATAAGGCGAGTACGAGTGGGGATTTGCCCTGCTTCAAGATGGCCAACAAGCGGCTTACTTTGCAGTTGTCAAGAACATTGCCACACTGCCACGATATGTTGCAAAGGCTCAACAGTTCTCTCCTTGCACCTTCCCCAAGGTTACACAATGCTCGGTACGGAATACCACCTGGGCCCGGAGAAGTTGAATGCCTGCAGAGTGCTAGTGCCGCCTCGAGCTCCTGCATTGTAAAAGAGAGGTCCATTTGGTAGTCACGAGAACGAAGGACGTCGCCTCTCACTGGAGAATCTGGACGAGTGGCTTGGTTGGCGATCT
Organism: Rhipicephalus microplus; assembly: GCF_043290135.1. NCBI lineage: Eukaryota > Metazoa > Arthropoda > Arachnida > Ixodida > Ixodidae > Rhipicephalus > Rhipicephalus microplus. The sequence goes on from NC_134706.1 coordinate 117,537,718, forward strand.
GCGCACAGAAATCTTCTGTGACATCGATGTCTTCACTTCCTTAAAATAGCTCGAGCGCTTTGAATGGAAAACGCTGTTCCGTAGGGTGACGCGGACCTTGAACCGTTTTCCAAATGTGTGAGAGTAGCTTGCGAGGGTCTAGTGACTGCCAAAACATTGTCCATCGTTCCGACGCTATCTATCAATGTAACGCCGAATCTTTTTTTGCGTCCTCCTGGCTCCCCTAAGATCGCTAACTGATTTTGTACGCCGATACCAACGCTGCGCCCGGTGTCGAAGTGCTCGGAGTCACTCCAACTCTAAGTCCAATTCGTTTCGTGTGGAAGATATCGTCACCTTGTGATTGGCGTTTTGTATTGTGCTCTCAACTGTTTGCTCTAAACCAGAATGTAGGCCTTCACTGCAAACATCTTCCATGTCAGATTTGAAGTTGGCGCATTGAACTGCTCGATTGGTCGTCCGTGGACCACAAATAGACAAGCCTCTGATGTTAAGCCAGATTGGAATGGGATCACTTCCTCGGGTCTCAACATCTGGAAACCACTTGAGGTATCTCGCGAGGGAGTTGGAGACAAAAGCAAGGTCGAGACAGCTGCCGTATGTCACCCCTCGAAGAAAAGTGGGGCTGCCGTCATTCAGGAGAGTAAGGCCATAGCTGTAGTCAATGTTTGCTAACCTGCATTCTCGCGAATTTGTCCGCGTACTTCCCCATGCATGATGGTGTGCATTGAAATCACCTATGATGACCCATGGTGCAGGACACACTCTCAAAATATCCGCCAATCTCCTGGAATAGAGATTAATCGAAGGCGATATATAAACGCCTCTGAGAGTAAAGTTGAGTTTGTTCTTTTTCACAGTTATGCAGACATAGTGATTTTTATCATGAGGCGTAATTGGTTGCACAACATACGTTAGTTCATGACAAACAAAGACGGTTATTTTGCTGTTGGCCCTGTTTGTTGAAGATAATGACAGTTTCGTACCCCGAAAGTCTTATTGATTTCGACAAATTTGGTTCACAAATGACGATGAGTGAAAACACGTTGGTATACGCACACTGACGAAAATCTGAAAAGCACGATTTCAGTCCTCTGGCGTTCTATTAGATGACGGATGCAGCCTTGACTTCTTTCCGAAATTATGGGGTGTGAGTAGCCATCTTCCTAGTTGAGAGATTCAAGCGCTGGGCTTATGGCGTCCGATACTCCAAGTGCGCTTCCAGCAGATGCTGTCTTCATGTCGACTGATATCGCCCGGATGGTTTCTATGAGGTAACGCAGCACCGAGATCACTTGACGATCTGTTTTAGGCAAAAATTCCATGACTGGAGACAGCTCTGGTGTGGCCGCAACCTGCTGAGACTCCTTGGCAGAAGAACGGGTCGGGAGCGTGGGCCATTGCTCCAGATAAGAGGCTTGTCCGCTTATTTCGTAGAAGTGGTGGGTCCTTTCGCGGCACTACTGGGTGGAACCACTAAAGAGTGGGAACTAGCATGTCCAGAATGTGCCTTCTTTGAAGACTTTCGATGATGCCGACGTCGACGCCGACGCCTAAATACTTCGGCTGCCTCCCTGTCTGTCGAGTTGTCTCGGGCCATCTGTCTGAGACCTGCGCGCTCCTTTTGGATTCGTGGACAGTCTTTCGACGAGGCAGAGTGAGGACCGCTGCAGTTGGCCCACTTCAGAGTAGTCGCCCGACAGGCGCCTTTGGCATGAGGTTTAGCGCAACGGGCACACAGTCGCGAGCTGGAGCATAAGACCTTGACGTGACCTAGCCGGAAGCACTGATGACATTGAGTGGCTTTTGGATGAATGGTCGAACCGGATGTCGGAAATGTCCAACTTTAACGTGGGACGGTATGCAATCTCCCTTGAAAAACACTTTAATGCAGCGTGTATTTCCCAGGTGCCGCACTTGCGTAATGACAGTTCCTTGTTTGCAGGCTTGATGAGGGCAAGCAAGTCAATATTAGAAATGGCAATGTCGATGTCATAAGTTACAACGGCAATTGATTTATCATCTACCGGGATAAAGAGCGCATTTTAATGCCGCCTAGCTCACTCATTTGCTGCAGCTGTCCTAGGGCACTCACATCTTGCGCGTCTATGGCGAGAATGTTCTTCTTTGGGTCACTCTTACGTCCTTAATTTGATCTGGCGCTGCACATTACAGAGCAACGAAAAGATCTTGACTGTTCAGCAGTCGTAGGTTGCTTGAAGGATCTTCCGGCATGAAGATGATGACGTGCGGCCAGCACGCAGGCCTTGACTGTACAGTCACTGTACTTGCAGGAGCTGATGCTGATGTGATCGCAGCCATTCCCTTTGCCCTCTTACCCCGAACAGGTATAAAGCTGTCACCGGATGTGTTGTCTACTGACATAGAATACAAATCAGTGTCTTCAGTGTCACTGGGGGAGCCAGCTTGCTTCCTTGTGGTAGACGGTTGTGAGAACCTCTGACCAGGCGGGCCTCTGGCATTCTCCATGGCCATCACCGCAAGACGGGGAGGCGAGGCACCTCGAAAAACCGGTGGTTTCACTAAAAAGTAGAGAGCGCAGAAACAAGCTGGTCGGTCGGTCGGTCGGTCGGTCGGTCGGTCGGTCGGTCGGTCGGTCGGTCGGTCGGTTTCCAACACCTTGGCGCAACCCACCTAGGTGGATAGGCCCTGAATGGGACGGTTCCTTGTTTTTTTTATATAATTCACTTCAGGAAATAGAGGGTTGGGTTAATTAGGTATTATAGGTAATAATAAAATGGTTTAATAAAAACGGTTTGCTATAAACCAGAATGTAGGCCATCACTGCAAGCATCTTCCATGTCAGATTTGAAGTTGGCCCATTGGACTGCTCGAATGGTCGTCCGTGGACCACAAATAGACAAGCCTCTGATGTTAAGGCAAATTGGAATGGGATCACTTCCTCGGGTCTCAACATCTGGAAACCACTTGAGGTATCTCGCGTGGGAGTTGGAGACAAAAGCAAGGTCGAGACAGCTGCCGTATGTCACCCCTCGAAGAAAAGTGGGGCTGCCGTCATTCAGGAGAGTAAGGCCATAGCTGTAGTCAATGTTTGCTAACCTGCATCCTCGTGAATTTGTCCGCGTACTTCCCCATGCATGATGGTGCGCATTGAAATCACCTATGATGACCCATGGTGCAGGACACACTCTCAAAATATCCGCCAATCTCCTGCAATAGAGATTATTCGAAGACGATATATAAACGCCTCTGAGAGTAAATTTGAGTTTGTTCTTTTTCACAGTTATGCAGACATAGTGATTTTTATCATGAGGCGTAATTGTTTGCACAACATACGTCAGTTCATGACAAAAAAAGACGATTATTTTGCTGTTGGCCCCGTTTGTTTAAGATAATGACAGTTTCGTACCCCGAAAGTCTTATTGATTTCGACAAATTTGGTTCACAAATGACGATGAGTGGAAACACGTTGGTATACGCAAACTGACGAAAATCATAAAAGCACGATTTCAGTCCTCTGGCGTTCCATTAGATGACGGATGCAGCCTTGACTTCTTTACGAAATCATGAGGTGTGAGTAGCCATCTTCCTAGTTGAGAGATTCAAGCGCTGGGCTTATGGCGTCCGATACTCCAAGTGCGCTTCCAGCAGATGCTGTCTTCATGTCGACTGATATCGCCCGGATGGTTTCTATGAGGTAACGCAGCACCGAGATCACTTGACGATCTGTTTTAGGCAAATCTTCCATGACTGGAGACAGCTCTGGTGTGGCCGCAACCTGCTGAGGCTCCTTGGCAGAAGAACAAGTCGGGAGCGTGGGTCATTGCTCCAGATAAGAGGCTTCTCCGCTTCTTTCGTAGAAGTGGTGGGTCCTTTCGCGGCACTACTGGGTGGAACCACTAGAGAGTGGGAACTAGCATGTCCAGAATGTGCCTTCTTTGAAGACTTTCGATGATGCCAACGTCGACGCCGACGCCGGAATCAGTTCGGTCGGTCGGTCGGTCGGTCGGTCGGTCGGTCGGTCGGTCGGTCGGTCGGTCGGTCGGTCGGTCGGTCGGTTTCCAACACCTTGGCGCAACCCACCTAAAAGGATAGGCCATGAATTGGACGGTTCCTTGTTTTTTTATATAATTCACTTCAGGAAAGAGAGGGTTGGATTAATTAGGTAATATAGGTAACAATAAAAAGGTGTTAAATTTCTAAACAAAAAAACCTTGAAAAGAAAACATAATAAACATCCAAAAAGAAAAAATATACATACAACTGAAGTTACTTTTTTTTAGCATTCCATTTTTTAGATTCTCGTAAGAAATTTGTAACAGTGGTAAAAACGCTCCTGTGGCTGCATCCAAATGCGACTGCGCCAAATGAAAAAATTACCGGAAGTGTCAAGTTTAAGCCCAACTTTCGTAGGGGTTCTTTTAGTAGATTTTCCCTTTGAGTTTTGAATTTTCGGCATAACAAAAAGAAGTGCTCCAAAGATTCCCTCTCATTACAATAAAGGCACAAAGGCGACTGTGCCAGACCCGACCTGTGAAGGTAAAAGTTCAATGAGGGGACTCGACAACGCAGCCTGGTAATCACTATTTCTTCCTTTCTTGATGAACACCACTTGTTCTTCCAAGGGGACTTTAGCTGTGGGAAGTCTAAGACTAACAAAGAGGATTTTTCAAAGTTATTGGCCGTTGTGCGTTTTTCAAAGCGTGCTGCTGTGATACATTCCGAAGTAGGCAAAATAGGTAAAACAGGACAATCAAGGGAAGATACAGCTAGTGCATCTGCATGCTCATTCAGAGCTAAACCTCTATGGCCTGGTAACCAAACTAGTCAGACGAGTCGCACAAGTGTAGGAATGAGCGAGTAGAAAGTTTTTAAGGTACGCGAAAAAGTTGGTGAGTTCAAGGCAGTACAAACCGAAAGACAATCTGTTAGAACAGTCACCGCTGATGGATCTTGCGGCACTTTACGCAATGCTAGGACTATTGCCTGTAGTTCAGCTTGGTAAATAGGTGTAAAGTCGGGTAATCAAATTGAGAAAGCCCAATCTAAAGATTATGATACGATTCCTACGCCAGCCTTCTCTTCATAAACCGAAGCGTCATTCGCTATTACAATGGATGTTTCTATATTGGCCAAATGGTCTTCCAAAATGCCATTTATATACTGATATGGTAAATTTTTTGCATTCTTGGGATATATATTGTCAAATTATATCCTAATTGCATCTACAGTGTTGAGCACAAGTGTTTCCCAAAGGTTAACTTTTAAGGGCTCCAAAAGTTTCTGAGTAAATATTACTTGAGGACACCTTAATTTAGGCCAATGGTGGTTGAAGAATGAGGTCGGCTGGTTAATGAACACATACTGTGACCTCCACTGAGGTGATGCACAGATTTTAAGGAATGCACGTACTGTCAGAATATGAAATCTTTTGATAAGAAAAGGCAGGCGGGATTCTTCATATAGGATGTTATTGGCAACATATTTGGGTAGCCCTAGGCATAAGCGTAAAGATTCGCGTTCTAGCAGAATCAGTGGTCGAGCTTTGTAGGCCGGAGTGCCAGAAAACAAAACACAGCCGAATTCTAATATTGGTCTAACGTACATGCAATGTATCATAACGAGCACGTTTCTACGCAAACTGGCACAATAATTACTGAGCCTGAGCAGCATCCCTATGGCACATGCTCCTTTAGCAGCCATGTTTTCTATGTAGGGACTCCAGTGAATTGTTTCGGTGTAGGTTACCCCCAAGTACCTAACTGACTCGACCTGAGGTATGGCGTCCTGTCAGTACATTAGTGAAATTCGCACTGGGGCGTTTTGTGCGAAAACTATGATTGTACTTTTGTTTGTATTGAGGCATAAGTTGATATCCTCCAGCCACGTTTCCAGACTATTTATGTATGTCTGCAGAATCAGGTGCAGTGTGTGAATGTGCGCCGACGCAGCAAAAAATGCAATATCATCGGCATACACATACACCTGTATATCTTGCTGTATGGGAATGGTACGTAGTAGTGCATTAAATAATTAGGGCGATAGTACTGACCCTTGCGGTATACCTCTCGTTTGCCTGCATATTGATTAGTTGACACCAGATTGCGAGCAGTAAAATTCTCTATCACCTAAAAAGCATGGATCCAGGCCACAAAGTATTGAGGCAGTCCTAAATTCTGAAGCGAATCTAGCAGTTTAGGATGCTCCATGATATTATAGGCTTTTGTGATATCTAAGGTTACCAGAGCGGAGTATTGTTTCTGATATCTAGCAAGTTGAATTCTGCTTTCGAGATCCACGTGCGCCCACCAAATGGAGCAACCACGCCTGAATCCACTTTGACATGGGCTCAGTGTAAGTCTTTCTGACATCCATTGATCTATACGTCTATATAAAATTCTTTCAACGAGTTTTACTAGGTTTGATGCAAGTGAAATGGGCCTGATATTATCTAAGGTAAACCCAGCGCCTTGCTTTTTAATAATGGAATCACTTTTGTCATTCTCCAATCAGGTGGCATCCAAGAGCTTCTAAGTGAGTGAATAATAATTTCGTGTAGGCCAAGTGGATATATTTTATGTACTGATTTTATTATTGACGTCATGATGCCATCAGGACCAGGAGCAGAATCGGGTAGTGTTCTGACTACGTTTGCTAATTCTGCATGCGTAACCTCTTCAAAATTCTCAGCCCTATGGGGGGACTGGGCTTGGTATGAGAGAAGTGGCGTAAAGCAACTTTCCAGGCCCTGAGCTATATATTCTAGAAGGGCCTTCAGTTCAACTGGTGATGATACTAAAGATTACATACTTCTTTGTACCGGAAGAACTTTCTTAGTTCTAAGAAAGCGAAAAAGAGTTTTTCTATTGACTGGCTTTGACAGGAACTCACATCGGTCGTTGTTAAATTTGTCCTTCGCATTAGCGATGGTTCTCTTAAAAATAGCGGCCGCATACTTATAATCACTCCAGTTCCTGGGACACTGGTTGAAGATTATTTTTTTCATGCAGCCTTTCTTAGTCTATAAGCCTGCGAACAGTCCGCATTCCACCAAAGGTTGGTAGACGGTTTAGAGATTTCAATGGTGAATTTTGATTTCTTTAACGACTCTTTTAAAATGTTGCAAATTCTGATGGCGTCTAGTTCTGCATCATTCGTTTGGCTAGATAAACTGTCTCGTAACGAGTTCTCGAAAGTATTAAAAGTTACAAGCGTTATGGAAGATCTATTCTTGGAGGTTATTGGACATACCACCTCGAACAATATTGGCATATGGTCACTACCTGTTCCTGAGTTAATCGCAGACCATGATTAGATGGAGAGGTTAGCGTTAGAAAAAGTTTGATCGAGTACCGAGGAGGACTGATTACACATAAAAGTAGGAGTTTTTGTGTTTATGCATATAAAGTTATTCTTGTTCACCCAATTCCATAAACGTTTGCCATTCAGATCAGTTTTAAAACCCCACGAAATATGATGAGAATTGAAGTCACCTACTAATGCAATATTTTTTCGGCAATAATGAACTGCAGTATCTAGGACAGAAGAATATAGAACACCCGCAGGAAAATAAGCATTAATAATTTAGAATGGGAGGGACCCAGGAATAGTAATGCGCAATGCTTAAACCTCGCTTTCTGAAGCCAGTGACTGATAAATAATTTTAGCTCTATGGGCGATTTTAGATGACATAAATATTGCTAAACCTCCACCCCGAGTTGGTCGGTCTAAACGAAATGTGTGGTAATTTTTAATCTTAAAATACTTATTTTCTGCAAGCCAAGTTTCTTGTAAAGCAACAATATTAGGGGAATAATTATTGCAATGTTGAAGTAAGTGTGTAGCTGCTGAACAAATGGAGCGGCAATTCCACTGTAGTACTTTTAAATTCCCTATTAGGAAGAGATACCAGCAGCACTCACTGCTTTCTCTAAGATGCTATCCTTTAAAAAATCCTTTTTTGATGGGTTTTCCTTCTGATATCTCTTATTTCTTGATTTAGGACTAATGAAGGAGCGTTGTGCCTCAGGAGAAGCACGTCGTTTCATATTTCTTGAGTCAGAGTGCATTTGTTCTGGTTGGGAGACATGAGAATCGGAGTCCGAGCTGTCCTGATCTAGGTCCTGTACAAGAGGCATAATTATTCTATGGCCAGTGTTCGGCGTGTCTGGCTTTGACTTCAAAGGGCCTGGTTCCGATGGATTATCAGTAACCTTAACTGATAAAAGTAGAGAAGGGGGCACGGTAGGTTGTTACCTCCCTGCAATATTTGATTCAACTGAGTGCTCAGTGTTTGTGCCAATGACTCCGTTAGGCTCACGAATAGAGATTCCATAAGTTTCGTATAGGCCTTTTCCACCGTTGATGTTATTAAATCAGGCAACGACGACTCAAGCATCTGGTTTGCCTGGTTGGCAACGAGGCATAGCCACGTGAGCGCTCAGAAAGAATAGATCGGGCCTCACGCGAGGAGCATCGCTGTTGTTCGATGATCTCTAGAAGTTGCAACTCACATGCCCTCATGCGGCAACTTTCATCGTCAGCCGCGTGATTTCCTGTGCATAGACAGCATCTCACCTCTTGGATTGAACATTTGTCGGGTGTATGTTGGTCAGTACATGTGCGACACCTCACATCCGATCTACATCCCTTGATGGTATGCCCATACCTCCGGCATTTTTTGCACAGCAGTGGACGAGGGGATAGTGCATCTACACGATAAATTGGTAACCATGCCTTAATTTCGGTCGGTCGACCGTGTCGGCAAAAGTCACAATCACTGATTCTGCGGGGACCTTTTTGTTCTCAACGTTTTGCGAGCATCGAAATACAGAAACTGCTCATGCGGCCGCAAACATTTCAAGTATTTCGGGTGGTGTAAGGCTCAAGTCCGCTCCTCGAACCAGTCCCTTCACACAGGCCAAATGGACAGGTACCTTACAGCTCACTGGATTTGAGGCAAACGTTGTGCATTTTAGAAGATCTGTGATGCAGGCCTGGTCCAACGAGCAGCACAGGATGCCTCCACGTCCAAATTGACGCACCTCAGTAATCATTTGGTAATAATAGGAAATTTTCCGGAGTTCTTTCTGAAGCAGTTTCGGCTTTTTCATGCGAATAGACTCGCCGTTGGTTGGAACAAGGGCCACAGGAACGCTCTTCAGACCACTGCGCAAAAATAGATCGATTGGCAAATCACTGTTAGGAAGGGAAGCTGGCCAGGCAGAATATGCCTGGCCGAGAGAGGAAAGAGACATCAGGTTAATAGGCTTAACAGCACCGCCCGATCCGGCCGCTTCCCCACAGGAGGAAGCACGAAGTTGCCCTTGAAGTAGCAGTGGGGGTATATCCCGAATTTAAACCGGACACTCAGGCCTCAGGAATAACCGGAGGAAACCTCAAGAACAGCGAGGACCTACTAGGATGGCGGACACCACGAAAGCAAAAATAGTAAAAGGTAAAAAAGAAAAAGGAAAAGAAACAAGCGTTCTTCTAAAGAGACATTTCTTCCTCTTAAAGTAATAAGCTGGTCTATATTCGATACTGGTGAGCGGCAAAGCATGCCAAAGACCAAGGGAATACTTCCGAAAACGATCTTGCACGAGATATATTCAGTATCACATGGATGAGATACAATTGAAACTTTAAAATCAGACCGTAAATATAGTGGAACACCACCTCCACTGCTAAGACGTCTGTCAGTTTGGACGACCAGAAACCTCGGAGATGTTATTTCACTGTCATACATGTATGTTCATTCAACCAAGTTTCTGTTACTTCAACTATGTGCGGTGAAGGGGCCACGAGAAGCGAAAGAAAGTTTAGAAACCTATCGACTATGCTTTTGGCGCTAACATTTAAGATGCGGAAGTGTTCGTTAGGATTATTCCGGAGGCGTGAAAGAGCGTTAGCGGTGATGTTAAAAGGGGTTTTTGCTGGGCGAGAATTAATCCTAACGAGGGTATTAGTGTTACGTACCACTTCCACCTAACTTTCTGTATAAACGCATGGTCAAAGCTGAAGCTTACAATAAAGCCATTATTCTGAAATGACTTCTATGCTTCCCACAGCTTCATTGTGATGATTCTTGAGCGGGAGGAACAGACTTCGGATATGCGAAAGTTAGACCCTTCAAATTTATAGTAGTTTTTGAGGACAATCGTTTTTTCGCGATATAATAGCAGGTTTGTAGTAATGAGGCGCGGAATTAATCTGCCTATAGACGTACCAATTTGTGACACCACTTCATATTCTAACAATCAATTTGCAGATTTCCTTTGAACCATTCAGGGCTGTTAGACAGAAGAACGTCGTATGATTCATCATGTCTCTCAGCGAGACCATGCCGCAGCAAACTACAACGATGACACTGGGTTTCAAGATCATCGTTACGCATAGAGAGTTTATTTACGTTTATTTGTAACTGCTGAATATCGCTGTTCAAATTATTGCTTTAGAGTGGGGATGAAGGCGTGATGTGAAGTGGTTCAAATGTGGAGACACGAGGCTCCAGAGCATCAAACACATAATTCACAACTTCATGAAACTTTTTGATTTCAGCTATACCTTGCAATATTTTTTTACCCTTAATGAACTCGTAAAGTATTTCAGTCACTCAAAAAAAGTCAACCTCCAGAGAATCAGAATGGCCCGCCTCATCGGCAAACGACGAACCACGTGAACGAGTGTTAGGCTCGTGTAACTGAGGAGGCCCCGGATTCTATTCTACATCAGCGGACAAAAAAAGCTTGGTAACGCAGACTATAACGTCAGAGCAAAAATACATATTATCAGAGGTACACGGCAAACCGTGTGCGCAGACAAAAGCAGCAGGAAGCCATTATCTGAACCAATACACTCGGTTTTCGTAAGGTAACATCTCTTCCGAATACTTATCACCAGACTTGTGGAATGGAGTCACCTTTGTTGATCGCAGTAAACTCTACAAACTGGGCAAGAAAAAATAACACAAAACAGATTATTACACTTCGGCGCTCCTAAGAAGTTTGTAATTTTCGAAATCATGCTTGAAAATCGGGAATGGTTGCGTTGGTTTCCGAATGGGATTGACGTCAAAAAAAAGATCGTTCTATTATTGCAGAAGCAGGAAATTATATGTGGTCATAAAATTAGTAAAACGCCTAACTAAGAAATCATCTGACATGCATTCTTGAAAGTCTTTCAGCAGTAAAGATATCTGGTTCTATTTTGACTTATTGAATTGGTGATGTTGCTCATGGGTCAAACTACCTGTTTTGCTTTCTCATTCTGCAGGAATGCCTTTCCCGTCGGCCGTAACGCACGAGCAGCTACTCCGTGCTACGTACGCAGAAGCCGACGTCGATCCACGGAGGGTAGTGTACGTCGAGGCCCACGGTACTGGCACGAAGGTTGGCGGGCCTCAAGAGCTGGAAGCGATTAGCAGCGCCCTTTGTCCACCGGGACGCGAAACACCCCTGAAAATCGGATCCGTGAAAAGCAATATAGGACACGCTGAGAGCGCTTGCGGTAAGAAGATGGAACATTCGCAAGCAATACGATTATTGACCGCCACAGAGAATTTCTTCGACTGCGCTTCCCTTACTTGTTAATTGGACGTCATCTATGATTGATGTTTTTTTTTTCATGAGTAGCACATCATTTCATGTGTTAAAATTAGTCTAACCACGCAAGTTCACTTCTGAAGCAGTTGATTCTGTAGTATCTAGAAACTTTATTTTTGACCAGAAATTTTAAGCGGTCACTTCTTTTTCCTTTCCCGGAAAAGGCATTGCTAAAAATTGTAACGGTATTTGGAGCTAACGTAATCAGCATGGCACTCTTTACTTTGTCACTAATTTTATTAATTGTGCAGCGGTCACGTATGCCTGATTATTGCATATTTGAAAATAGAACAGTTGGTTTTCATTAAAGTGCGGTATTTTTATGCCATTGTGCTCTTGGCAAGCATGATAAAGCGGGAGTTATAGACACATCCGCTTTTCTTAAACAAAAAGAACCTTTACGTCTTTCTGGGTAGTATAACCATGCAATATTACTCCCATTCTCGGCGTCTTTTTGTGAAACACAGTCTTTATTCTAACGCAACACTCCCACCTAGATACTTGTCTAGGGGGACCTTGTCTAGGGCGCCGCATTGATAGAAAAAACAAAATAGTAGAAGTATAGGGATACTATCAACCGAGATAATAAAGGGTTGTACTAAAACCAGCCATGGTAGTGAGCCTGCTCGCTATAGATATGAGCGCACTGTTTTGCATGCGTAAACGCATATCCTCCACTAATCTGTATATATTCTATACCGTGGAGAATCACACCGAACATTCTCTACAAGCAATCGCTGTAGGCGTGATTTTTCCTGGCGCAAAAGCAAGAACATTCTCAGACGATCGAATAAATAAACATAAAGACATCCTACTATGTGAAGGTTGTAGCCCCAGAAAAATAAATATTCACGGCCACATATGCATAAATTCCCTTTCACGAGCGTGGATGTGGGCGTTTTACTATCTAGCAAACCTATATTGCAAGATAACCATCTTTTTAAACATTTGCCTGCCCAAGTGCTTTAGCGTTGCAAAACACACAATATCTTCATAAATTTCTCGCTGTCAGTTAAAATTTCACGAACGTGGCCTTGCCTATGTTCAGTTCGATTACTGTTCAATTACTGTCGAATGCTTTCACTGTTTTCAGTTAATTACAAGTTCGATAAGTACAGAATGTGAATTCCAAAAGATTCCGGAAACCTCAAAAATGTATGCTTAGGGGGTACAATAGAGATTTATTATTAGGTGTTTTGACTGTCATGCCTCCGTCGCCTTTGCAAGCGGACTTTACGTGAAAGCAGAAAAAGGTTCCGCAGCAGAAAGTGAACTGTAATGGGTCATTAACCAAAGCTCGTTACTTATGAACGGATTATTCGTTACCTGGAGGGCTGTTGTTTACGACAAAAAATGTAGCACGTGACTAAAAACTTTCTGGCTTGCACACTTCTTCATTATCAAGAAATTGATGTAGTTCGAGATATTATTTGAATATGAGTGCTCTAATCTAAAAGCGTGAAATTGGGCGCTCTAGTGAAAGCGCGATAGTGATGCTAAGCGCTATGGGCGTGCAGTAACTGTGCAATTTCGATTACGTCAAAACAGCATGTTCTAGTGATGAACTTCGAAAATGGCCCATTCGGCCAAAGCAGAATACGGTCAAACAAAATTCAATGTCATCACAACTACCCGATTGTGACCCTTATTTCTTGTTTCACTGTGAAGCTCTTCTCAGGTTTTTGTTTGTGTATTTTTCACTGTACCAAACAAAAGAGAAATGTCCACGCTTTTTTTTTACTGCAAGATAAAACTTGGCGGCAGCTTTTGGGGCGCTACTTCTCTAGGACAAGCGAAAACGAGTTCTTTGCAATGCGGTACATAGTAGCGCAAACTTGGTCATAGGAAAGAAGTAGGAAGGCGCAGAAAGGTTGGACGATAAACTTCAACTGTTTATTCGAAAGAACAGGCCATAGATAACAACTCTCTGGGCGTGCGTGGATCAGAGTCGGTAAAGAGTGCTCACAGTAGCGTGTCAAGAAGTTTGTTGCGTGTCATTGCAGTTTATCACAGTTTAGCAATGTAACCAGTAAACACGACACACTAAACGGAAATAATAAATGGTTCATTAGGTAAGTGCGACAAAATGGCGTTGATTCTGACCTAATTCTTGTTTATATGCATGCAACTTTTTGGAAGTTCACTATGTGACTACTAGTGTACCGCGTTGATTAGGGCCTGCAACTTTGACTGGCTGTAACTACTCGCCTTTTTGAAGATTTTTTGAAAAAGGTGTGCCATAAAGTGTCACGGCCAACAACTACGAACATAAACAGCTGCCCTCAAGTTGAGCATCAAAGCTATAAATGTTTGAACTTTGTTAATTGTTCATTTAGATGTTACTTTACCTGCGACAATATTTTTGCGCCTCGACGTAAAGGTTCTTCCCGAATGCGATAGTGAACTGACAATCAGAGCATTTTTATGACAAAAATTTGTGTTCTCTTTGGGAAAAAAAAAACGTTCTGTGTACAGACACTAGCAGCTGCATTGCAACACTTTATATGCTTCGAGGATATAGGTTGCAAAATCTTCACAAAAATAATTTCTAGTGCTATATTATAAAAAAGTATTTCCTTCGCTTGGAAGCATATTCTCCTTGTATATACCGAACTTGATACATAGTGCTGATAATCAAAAACACTTACAATGCCGCCATTTGTTAGTAGTGGTTGCTCAATATTGTTGTGATGCGTGATTGGGCAGTAAAATGTCTGTACTTATGTCACAAATAGATCACGTTAACTAATTATAAAATATATCACTAAATCATTCTAACGATTGTACTGATATGAATGTTTGAGCTTAGTCTAATCAGTAATTTACTTTTGGCTGTCCATTAAACGCCTTCCTTTAGAATGCAATTGTCTATGTAAGTAAACACTTCTGAAGTACGTTTTCCAAAGCTATGCAAAACAGAAAGGGTCTTGAAAGAACCACTGGTGCAGCTATTGCACCAACAGCTCATAGTGCAATCTCTGGTTGAGTTTAAGATGATAAACTTTGTTGAACAGTGTCAGCAAATAGTGAATCTTTTGACATGGCTCGCTGCTTCGCGCATCTTTTAGGTATTGCTTCAATGGCAAAAGTCATCCTGACCATGGAGACGGGCACCATCGCAGCTAACCTACATTTCAAGGAGCCAAGCCCTGATATCCCCTCGCTGCATGACGGCCGCCTAGTTGTGGTTGACAGGCCAATGCCCTTCGATGGTGGTCTTGTGGCCATCAGCTTGCAGGGCATCGGCGGTACTAACGCCCATGGAATCTTCGAGCCCCATCAAGGTCCGCACGTAGACCGTCTGCAACGTGAGAAGCCGGAAATTCCGAGGCTTGTTCTCTTGGCTGGTAGAACCAAGGAGTCAATGCTGGTCAGTTTTCTTGCACATTATCGCACTATGAACCACCGACCGGCAGTGGAACGTGGTCCTTCAAGTCATGCGTCCACTACTATCGACTGCATCTGTTAAGCGTAGGCTTTAGTGTTTGGCATCTTCCCTTCTTTCTACCGCTCTCTTTTCATTCTTTCTTTTCTTCAGTGTAGGATAGCAAACAAGAGGCTCATCTGGTGGATCTTCTGGTCTGTTTTTACAGTGAAATCTGTTATTAGATCAAAACACGGGTCACGTTGAGCACCGTAGTTGTCCGCCGCCGCCACTGCTGCCGCTGCTGGTGCCTTTAACTAATATCGCTAGAAACGAAACAAAAACTCTCTAAATGAAAAACACCTTGCTATCCCAGTGCGTTTCAGTGCGTTGGGTGACACTCGAAACGCTGTACACTGTGTTTCAGTGTACTAAAGCGTGCTGAGAGCCACTGGGACACACTGTACAGCGTGACCAGTGTCTCCCAGTAATCTGAAACGCACTGGGCCAACCTGTACAGCGCAGCACAGTGTCTTAAAGCGCACTGGGGGGCACTGGTGACGCTGTAGTTTCTACCGCACACTGGAAATATTAACGCCATATGGGAAGAAGTTATTCACCATCGGCGCACAATCTATAAGACTTCATATTGAATCGCGAGATGTCGAACGTAAAATTTACCGAATATGATGGTATTCTTATCTATGTGTTAGACATATATAGCGTTAGTTTTAGTCACGCATAGAACGTGCGAGTATGCTAAAGCAATCATCTGTCGAGCGCGTGGCTCAGGGGCACCGCCCAGATTGTACTAGGGGGGGGGGGGCAGGCAGACACAGAACTTATGCGTCATGTTTTTACTATGCTTGCTCTTGGGGAGGGAGGGGGGAGGTGTGCAAGCGAGAAATTAGAAAAGAAAGGCTCCAGCTCACCGATGCACCACCCCCCCATGGCGTGGGTGCGCTTTTCTTGAAGTGTGATCGAGTTTTATTAATATATTTCATAAATGGCATCGATAGAACTGATCATTCTCAACACAGTATGATCGTAGTATCAGTCTAATAATCAAAACCAACGTACTCTAGTAATCAGCCGTTTTTGCTCATACCGCCGAAAGCCACACGTCCCCGGAGGCAGTTAGCCGCTGCGATGCCCGAGTCCAAGTTACTAGCTTCTCCTTTGTGTAGCTGAAGATCAAAACATGACCAGTCATGGGTCAGTTATGATCGAAACTACATTCTAGCGGTTGTTCGACTCTTCGTAACTGAATATCCACGATCTTCACAGCGACCATGGCACACGAATTACTAAGCCTATTGAGCGTTTCCGCTAGAAATAACTGCTGCGGCTGTCGTACGCGCAACGTTAACAAGGAGGACACAAAATACTTGCAAACGAGTGACAAAATTTGCAATGTTCAGTGAGCAGTACCAATCCACACCGTTTTCTACATAGGTATGACTAACCGCATAGCGAGTCACTGCGGTTGCCTTAACACATCTGTGGTAACGCTAATAAGTTTTGCAGCAAAACGTGCTAGATAAATGTGATTCAAAGCAACTCATCAGAAATAAGCTAACAATCACCTGTTAGGTTAGCATGAGCACGAAAACACGAAACTACGTTTCTAAACGGTGAAATCAAAATATTGTATACCTGAATTAGCTTTAAGATGAAAAAAGTCACAGCTTTGCCGCAAAGTCGAAGCAATGAATGCGATAGCAACGTATTAGAAGGTCACGCGCAGAATGGCAAGCAGATCGAAATGTGCGCCGCGTTCGTCACACACAAATAACGCACGAAACGTACTCAGAGATACGGATAAACGCGAATAAGCGTCTCAGTTGTTACTTCGCTGTGTCTGAAAAGCGCGCTCATTTCACCAACAAAGACTGTGCAAATCTTGCAGGGACCTTTGTGCACCCGGTAACTACAACAGAATCGTTTCGGTGAACGCTTAAGGACAGTCAAGACATAAGATGCTCCCAACTGCGAGATAAGGGCACGTGAGTGTGCGTTCTGGGGCTTTACGACCACCCACTCCTCTCTGCGAGGCAAAGTACGCGTAGAAATGAGGACGCGCGCCACCGCGCGCTCAGTGCGCGATCTTGCTGTTAATGCTAAAAACACGATTGTTACCCACCCCCCCCCCCCCCTGTTGCCCATAACCAGCTGTGTAAGGTAGATTAGATACCCCTCGCACTCACGATGCAGAGGTTCCAAATTCGATTCCGCATGCCGGAGTCTTTTTCTTGATTTTTTTTCTTTCTTACGTTTTTATAACTATATATACGTATACATATACTGTTACTGACGGCAAAGCCAGCGGCAAAATTCAGCCCGGAGTGTCCTCATAATCGCTTTAGTGATGAAAATACGTTTAATCTCTTCTTTTGGGTGTGGCGAAGTGGACAGCGTGTTAAATCGTGGTGTGCGATGCGTTAAGATAGTGCCTTCTACTCCAGCTCACTCACTTTTTTTATCTACACTGCTTATTCATCCTTAATTACGATGTTCACTTGACCAAAATTTTTAAAAGCATTTTAAAAGCAGGATTTTGACCGATATTGTCTGTCCCAGTGTGCAGCGCGCAGCGTGTCTCGTGCAGTGTGCCGGTGTCACGCTGTCCAGCGACGCACTGGTCTAGTGATCAGCTATGGCGCTGGGACAGTGCCAAGCGGTTTTGTGATAGGCTTAGGACACAATGAGATTCGAACACGGGTCCGCTGTGTGTCAGTGCAGCATTCTACAACTGAGCCACACCTGCGCATGGAACTCGCTTTTGAATTCGCCTTAGGCAGGCTTTATGTCTGGAATGGAACCGTTCTACTATAAGGAATAAAGTGCTTGAGGCGCTATTTTCTTCTCGAAGAGCCAAACGCAGAAACCGAAACTAGGGTAATCCTCAGTGGAACATAAAGCATGCCTAAGCATCTTCAAGTTCTAGAACAGTATAAACAAACTGGGGCAATTCCTTATTGTAACACGAGCTCTAAAAGGAAGTTTCTGATGAAAAATGAGCCAACTACTCCAACTGTTTCAATCAAAGTGAGCCAAATTCATTAAACCAGCACTACGCAAACAAACATGATCAAAATAACATGGTCTGACCCAAACTGTTTCATTTGTGTTTTAGTTCCTTTGTTATCGTGTTTACGTTCCACAACTAGGTTTTCTAGCGCGAATTGACACTCACTGAAGGACGTGATGTTTAAAGACAAAACTCGATAATAAAAAGTAAGAGGCTTACTTGCCTACTTTTTTTTGCATCCAAGTGATTGTTTTCGACTTTAGCGCAACAGTATTTTGTCCCGAGTTCACTCGAACACGGTATATTCGAAATAAAGTAAATATAAAATACCTATCTGACACGTATTTATTCCCTAAATAAGAAGAAGAGATCAGAAATGGCAAAGCCTAAAACTAACTCGAACACTTTTCAAGGTCTTCTATTAATGCCAGCAACAAAAAAACACCGATGAAAGTCCAGAATAGTGCCCTCTTTGCAAGGAAGCACAACTCGCTCTTCAGGGCTAGCAATCGCCATTATGCTCATGCGTCGAAGCGCGGCAGCGACGGAAGCACAAGTTTTGTGTCAATTCTATCGCGAAATAGTGCTAAAGTGTACATTGGAACCATTTGACACTTTTTTTCATAAGCTAGTTCATGTACAAATGAAATGTTTCATTTTATATGAGCTAAATACAAACTTTACTCCACAATACTGACAAAATTTGGCTAAGTACATTTTAGCCACAATGAAGAGAAACATGCTAGCAAAACGTTGTTTGAGCAGGCCCAACCATAATGTCAGTAGAAACAAGGCGTTTCTCTCAGTTTCATTTAAAGTGCATTTGGCTCTTTTATAAAAAATGCCTTGTTTTGGAATAAGAGAACAATACAAATTGCGTAACTATTGTGTCGTCATTGCTATAAGTCATTACAAAAAGTTCCTCTTGATCATGTATTAACTGCGGCGCATACCCAATTCAGGCATAATTATTCATCGTCGTCGTCCACGGCATGAAAAATATTGCAGAAAAATCCTAGTGTGTGTACGGGATACCACGCTTCACCAAAGAATAACGAAGGATAGCTTAGGGAATGCTGCTCTACTGCACAGAAGTTATGATTCTTCATGAGCATTGTGTATCCGGCAAGTGTGTTTGTAGCAGTTACCCAAAGAGTGTTTAGAAAAGGCTCTGAAGGCCCGCTCTTCCAGCTGTCACTATGAACGCGCTGCGCGCTTCGTTGGGGCCTGGCGGCTTTTTTCCTCTTCTTGCTCTTATCTCAAAAGCTAAATAAGGTTAAAAAGAGCAGGTAAACATTTTCTATTAACTGTTCATGTCAGATATTATATTTTCTACTAGTAAAATAAAATGCTATACTTGAAAAATTCAAAGTGTTATGCAGGCTGCTTTGTGATCAAGATTAGTAGGTTGCCGAGTTATGATGGCCTGCCAGCATGTGGTTGTTTCTTTAAGAGAACCGTCAGTCAATATTCTGTAACGTGTATTGCATTCCGAAGACGGTAGCAGCTAACTAGGCCATAATTTCGCAGGCACCTTCCGATGACAGATATTGCAATTTCAACCGTCATGATATCAAGTTGTTCCTAAATCAGCATCAGACAATATTACGTATGACAAGCTTGCTAATTTAATTGGCACTAGAAGTTGCGATAACACTCACACAGTTACGCAAAAATCTGGTGTAAATGTGTCTCTAAAGACCCTCAATAGTTGAACCTCAGGTCATCTGAGATACAGCCTTTTTACTCCAGCCCCGCCGCGGTGGTCTAGTGGCTAAGGTACTCGGCTGCTGATCCGCAGGTCGCGGGTTCAAATCCCGGCTGCGGCGGCTGCATTTCCGATGGAGGCGGAAATGTCGAGGCCCGTGTGCTCAGATTTGGGTGCACGTTAAAGAACCCCAGGTGGTCAAAATTTCCGGAGCCCTCCACTACGGCGTCTCTCATAATCATATG
Organism: Rhipicephalus microplus; assembly: GCF_043290135.1. Taxonomy (NCBI): domain Eukaryota; kingdom Metazoa; phylum Arthropoda; class Arachnida; order Ixodida; family Ixodidae; genus Rhipicephalus; species Rhipicephalus microplus. The sequence continues at coordinate 117,557,651 of NC_134706.1, forward strand.
GTGGTTTTGGGACGTTAAACCCCACAAATCAATCAATCATTTTTACTCCAGCGTACACAGGGTGTCCCACATAACTTGAGCCAAGAATTTGAAATTGAAAGGCGGCACTTGGGAGGCGAATTGAGCCAAACGCATACTACTCACAGTAGCCTGTAGGTCCTCAGGGTATTTTTATTTCTCCCCATACTAAATATTTATGGTTTTTAATTACCTATTTTTTTTAATATACGCTAAAAAGAAAAAATACGAACACTAAGATGTAGAGCAGTTTCAGAAATCACCAACTAAATGGTTTCCTGTACGATACGCCTCGCGCTGTTATTTTTTCCACGCAGTAAAGAAAGCCCGTGAAATGTGAAAAAAAAAGCCGTGTGACGGACAGCCAGCGCGCTGGTGTAGTGCTGCTATAGGATTTCTTTAAAACACTGTTGTACCATGTACCTTCTGCCAGACGGGCTCAGCCAACGCGTTTTCTAGAGATGTGATTGTTGGTAGTTGTCGCGTGTTTTCACTCGCACATACAAAATACAGCGCATTGGGCTTTCACTTTTCAATTTATATGGAACAGGATGGCGAAACCGACATGGGCGCAAAATAATGCGCCTAAATAGCCCCCACAATTGCCATCGCAGTGAATCGAAGGGAAATTTTCGTTGACGTAACGCAGTGACGTACTAGGGACGCTAACATGTTGCAGACATTGGGCGCACTGTACAACCACGGTCTCATCTGTGTACAGTACGTGAGCAGCCGGGTTTCGCTCAGCGGGGTGGTACTTTGAGGTAGTTATGGGCTCTGAAATGGTGTATCAGGAGCATGCACAGCCTCGTTATCGTGCTCACCACGCCGGAGCCCGATACTGCCTCAAGTTTTCGTACCGCAGAGCACAAACCGGCTGCTCGCGTGCTCTACAGTGACGGGGCCGCAGCTGTACTACTAAACGCAGATACGAAGTGAATGTGCTGTCAGCAGTACAGAATAGCCAAGCACTGTACTATTAATCTTACAAGGTGGCTGATGGTGTTTTCTTTCATACTTTATTTAGCGCACCCTGTATCGAATAGAAGCCGAAGGGCCGTACCCAGACCCCACCTACGCCCTGCTGAATCGTGTAGGCCAGCCAAGCACGAGGCAGTTCCCCTGTCGAGCCTTCGCCATCGTCCCTGTGGACGATTCGGCAAGGGAGATCGTTAAAGCTGTTCAGGATGTACCATCAGAAAAGCGTCCCTTATGGTTTGTGTTCACAGGCTTAGGCTGCCAGTGGTATGAGATGGCGAGTCAGATGATGCAATTTGACATCTTCGCCCGCTCAATCCACCATTCTCATGCAATGCTACGGGATAAGTTTGGCATTGACCTGATAGACCTGGTGACCAGTGCCAACCCACGAAACAAGTCCATCGTTTCACCCGTTGTCGCCATTACTGCCGTTCAGGTGAGTAGCGATATGCACATGTAAATCGTGTGAACTTGAACTTGTCAGTGTACATTCATTGTAAACAACAACGCGAAAACAGCATGGAAGAGAAAGCACTGTCCTGTTTCTTCTGTTCTGCTGTTTTTGTGATGTCTCTTACTATTAGTAGTGAAATCACACCGTTCATTGTTGATACGAATTCGGGATGTAATGTATCATATTTTAAAACAAGCGCGCATGGGAAACATTCCTAAACCTAAAGAATGCATCAAATTGCGCGTAATATTTTGAAAGAATTATTCAAGTGCCGTTTGAAACGGGTTCCAGTTTCGCCAACGGGATGAACTATCCGAGGGTGGAACTGAGAAGTCTCTCATACGGCCTTTCAATGGTCACAATCCACGTGACATAAGTGTTTTCATGGTATACCTCATGGGCGCACGGTACAATGCAAGGTAACTGTCTTGCCAAAAGAGCAGTCATTCGTCTGTAAGCGAATTTTATTTGCACTGGAAAGATGAATTTCCCGAGTGATTTCTGATTTGAAAATATTCAAGACAAACTTATCAGAAATGAACTCAGACGTTATCATAACAACAAGGCGTAATTAGGGAACACATTTTACACATTTCATCGCGTATTTTGTTATTACACTACTTTTTCCACACTTCTATGCTCTGTTTACCTAAGAACTCATAATAATTAAAAATATTCATTGAAACCTTTACATAACCTTAGATATATCGTAATGACAGTCACTGGCCTGAAGGCGAATGTAGTGGGGCAAACTTCAATGAAGTTGTGTCACATTACATTCAATGCATCACCCACTTTTTCAAGTGCCTTTTCGTCTTGTTCAAGGTTGAACAACATTCTTTCTCAAATATTCTTAACTTTCTATAACAACATTCTTTCTCAAATATTCCTAACTTTCTATAGGGATACCAGGCGATTACAATATCGTCTAAGTAACAATTTTATTTTGAACTGCTTCGTTAGAGATCAATCTTCTAAGTGTTTAAAATCATGCTGTAGTTGTACTATCGTGATTTTATTGCACAGTTTGGGCTATATTATGGAAGAGAATCAATCATTTGTTCACCATATTCTTTTCTGTTGCCTACCTTTTTTTTGTTTATGACAAATCACTAAGCCTCATAGACATATCAAGATTTATTAAACATACATATGAGCGTTCTTCACAACTCTTCGCCGCACGCCAATTTTAGGAGCCGTTCTGCGTCACAGGTTGCGCTGGTGGACATGCTACACGCTATAGGCCTCAAGCCAGACGGCATTGTGGGACACTCTCTGGGCGAGGTTGGCTGTTCCTATGCCGATGGGGGCTTAAATGCCGAACAGGCAGTTCTATCTGCCTACTGGCGAGGTCGCTGCACAGAACTGAAGAATCCACCTAAAGGATCTATGGCTGCAGTAGGCAAGTACATATTGTTATGGTTATGTTGCACTGTTCATTTTCTATGACGCTTAACATGTCGAATTGATTCCTAAGGCTGCTAGAGACGCCGCATTACTACAAGGTTTCGGATTATTCTGTCTACTGCGGGTCGATCCTTGACATGCAGCAAGATCATTTCACCTCTATGTAAACACGATCACCTCGTCTAAGATCTAACCCAAGTTCTGGCCTACTTCGGCTTAGCGAGCGAGCCCCATAAATACTAGGCCACTTTCTTGTTGATTCTTTTAAATGCGAAGCATTTCTTAGCAAACTTCGCAAATTTGAGCGTATCTACCTATCTATATATCTAGCCGCATACGTTTGCGTGCTCTCAAGGTCACCCCCTTCAATTGGCGTGAAAGAAAATTAGCATGGGAGGGTAAGATGGTTTCACGAATATGACCCGCTGGTCAAGACATGAATAATGTCACAATCCCGTCGCATACGTCGTCAAAAACTTCCCGCCAGACAGTGGCACATACGCACGGGCGGGTATGTGCCGCTGGTATTTGCCACAGGTGGTTGACGCTTAGTATCTACGCAGGAACGACGAAAACTCAAAAAGGCAATTTTAATGCGTGAGTGTTAAGGAATTAACAACATCGGTAGCGTCGACCCAACGAAGGCATAGAATGAATGTCAGTGTTAACAAAAACGTGACATAGGTAGCGTAGACCCCGCGACGAATGCAAATAATAAACTTCAAGGTCCCAGCTGGAATCGAACCCAAGCATTCTGCGTAGCAATGAAGCATTCTACCACAGAGCTACGACAGGTCTCGGAAATGTTGTTCAAATAGACGCTAATCTTCGTGAAATGTCAATAGTGGTTACAGTGCTGCCTACCCAATTTTCTAAGCATTACATAAGCATTCCTTTGATACGGCCGTCACGTGAGGTTAATGTGAATTGTGATTAGTTACCATGCGCTGAAGTTGATTTATGTAGCAGTATCCAGGGTCAGCACCTCCGTGAGCATTAGCGCTCCATATCTACTTCCGGTGTTGCTAACACGCATGTTCTAGTTGGCATCGTTGCGCAAGTGCAAACAACTTGTTTTATAAACATCTGCAACTCTTGAACATATGCCTGTGCGTGCAACATTTGTACATATATTTAGCATCATTTGATGATTGTCGCTCAATTGAAAAATGCAACACGGTCACCTTTCCTCCGCATGCTTTGCATAACGTCGATTCCAAGGTACGTGGAATCTGCCGAATTTTTTTCTGTTGATTGATTGATATGTGGGGTTTAACGTCCCAAAACCACTATATGATTATGAGAGACGCCGTAGTGGAGGGCTCCGGAAATTTAGACCACCTGGGGTTCTTTAACGTGCACCCAAATCTGAGCACACGGGCCTACAACATTTCCGCCTTCATCGGAAATGCAGCCGCCACAGCCATTTTTTTTTTGTGTGTTAGGCTCCTTAGCAAAATGTGCTATAGTCGTTCTTTCGGCTTCGTCGCTATTGGCGTAAGTGAACTGAGAACAATACCCTAAGTCTTATAAAGGTGTGGCTCTTCGCGCGCGTGATACAAAGTGCGGAGCAAATTAGGGACGCGGGAACTCGTAAGCTGTTGTCGCTTGGTGTAGAACAAGAAAATCTCGTATGATAATGCGAAAAAATGAAGTAAGAGAGAAATATGGAGAAAAAGACAGCAAAATTAGCATGAAAACTGATATAGAGAGAATTATTACAGAAAACGGGTCAAAATTGACAAAAACAGGAAAAGTGAAAAAAAGGAGGTAGGAAAAAATAGACAAACAAAGATGCCCAGATCCACATTTTTGGGGGGGCTTCGCCCTACTTCTTTTCGCTCAAACGATATCGTCTTCCAAGACGATTTCCAAGTAACAATAACCGTTTGAGATAGCGGGAAGGCAAGAAGGCAGAAGCAAGTGCCTAGGTTAACCACAAATTTTGTTCTGTGAAGCAGGACCTGTAGAAATTCTATCGTATCATAGTTCCCGCAGAAATCCTGCTTCAGTGAGTGTGTTTGCTTTACATTAAACATTTGGCTGGCGCATTGCTTGAAGAGGAATTCTTTCATTTCGTTCGACATATAGTGACAATACACAGCGCCATCATCTTAGCTATATTTAAAGGACCATAAAGCCACTAATAAAATCGGCCAACTGAGATGTCGAGAGATCAAGTTAGGGGCTAAGGGCACACGACAGCACGCAATTATCTCACTCCTCTTTTTAATCAGGCATTTCGCCGTGCTCCCGACCGGGTTGCAGAAATTAGGTGCCTTTTCTCATTTTCTAGCCACTACCACCACCACCCTTTTTGAATGTACCAATGAAAGGTCTCTCGGAAATGCCCGCGTGAAGGCACAGATGGAGAACATACTCAGAATAATGACACGAGTCTCGTATCGCAGAGCTGGCCTCTGTCAGAGCAGTCTCCTGAGGAGATATAATGCATTTTTTATAGGCAAGTAAACTGCAATGCATCAGCGCTGGAATGGCCCCGCTCGGAGGAAGTCAAAATTGATGCACTTATCAGAAAAATATCAGATGCATACTGGAAATCCCGGTTTGCACTGTCACAATGAAGCTGTTTAACTAAGGTTGCACAATACCTTCACTGAGGTGAACGAAGCGCAAACAATGACGCAAACACCATGTCTCTCGTCTTCGAAGGCAGGCAGAAACATCTAAAAGCCCGCAGGTCTGGTGGCCTTGGCCATCGAATACAAAGTCACCACGCTCTCTCACAGCAAAAGGGATACGATTCAGGTGACCTCTTTCCCAAGAAATGTGCACCCCCCATATAATGTTGCTAGACTTAAGACACGATCCCGCTCCCTCATTGACTATGCGCACAATAGCCTTGATCTCACTACTAACATAGATGTTGCACAGTGTGGATGCACCAATTCATTTGTAGCTGTTGTAGCTGATCCACATGGGACAATCTTCAGTTCAGCTTCAATAACACATGTCACGGTGGTGGCACTGAACAAGCTGCCCTCGCGCGAGCTATTATTGACCCCACACGGCCTCAGATCTACACTGACTCGATATCAGCAATCCAGCTCTCCTTATGTGGTCTAATTTCAAAAGAATTAGTGGTTATAATAAAGCAATGACCGCCTGATGCTTTTCACTCTATCACATGGTTCTCAGTGCACAAGAGCATCAGTTTACAGTTGGCCAAATCATTACCTGCCGTGGATGAGTGATATTTCGGTATGTTTGGCATACGACTGGACTAACTTTCCATTCAATTTGGGACAAGTGTATGCCCCTAAAGCACATGAACACGAAGCGAGTTTTCGTAACTTCATTCCATACTGTGGCGCTGACATACAAAGAAGTGGCTGCTGCGCACAATAGCTTAAGTTCTGACTGTACATTCCAGCAAACCCCACCCGAATTAGCTATTTCCTGACCAACTGTGACGTCTGACATTCCGCGATGGTCCCGATGTGCTAGACAATCCAGGTTGGAAGCATAACACCGACCCATTACTTCTTTTTTATGAAATAGATAAACACTGTCAGCTTCGGCGCAGAAAATTCCCGCTCCCGTACCCACTGCTTACCAGACCTCTATCTTCCCTGAGAATGTTACAAAGAAGATCTTTCCCGCTGAGAGGAAGGTTTGGTTGCTTGGCTCCGGACATCGATCCACACTGCCCCGAGTGCCATGAAGAGTATTCCTCGTCAGCTCACGTGCTCTGGCAGTGTTCCGTGTTACAAAGTGCCTCTTTCAATAAACAAGAGGACTGAAAAGAAGGCCTCAGAAATAGCGATGTTCATAAACAACGAAACATCATGATCCTCCGCCGATTCACGGTCCAAAGGGCCCACGAACGGGCGGAGTGTCACGGTCTTTGCATGCGACAATCAACTCCCATTCCAATAACGCCAATGTCTAGGTGTCCACTTCTGTTAAATATACTGTATTTTGTTTGAACATAGCAAAATGTATTTCTAAGAAGAGTGTCTATGTGATATACAGCTAAAGGGAAAGCAGTACATAACAAAGCCAAGTGAGGTATAGGTAATTTGAATCGTACAGTTTCAGTTAGGTGTAATGTTAGAATTGTGTAATAATTGTGAAATAGATGAGAAGAAAGTGAAGTGAATGAATAACCAACCTTCTGCTGACAGAGAATAAACCTGCGACTTTCGAAGTGTAGCAGGTCACCGGTGCGGTCCCTCCCACCAGCAAGTTGTTTTTTCGTCTATTTACTTTTTCTTTGCATTTATATCACAAATATTTCAATATACTTAAAACAGTACCATTCACAATCGCCTTACGTTCTTTGGCTTCATCATCTCCTGCATTTTTTTATGGTTGTGTCATTCAAAATAACGAGCCCAAGAAAATTTTCTTCATTTTTGCAGCTGACGGGTGACTTATACTACTCAGGTAAAACTGTGCAAGAAAACTTAGTTTATTACCGAAATGTTTATGTAGGACTTACATGGGATGAAGTGACGAAGAGATGTCCCCCTGGTGTGTACCCTGCATGCCACAATGCGGAAGACTCTGTGACTGTGTCCGGTCCCACCGAAGCTGTGGCAGAGATGGTCGCACAACTCAAAGCCGAGAACATTTTCGCTCGCAATGTTGACAGCTTGGACGTGGCCTTTCACAGCAAGCACGTCGAACATATTGGGCCTAGCCTTCTAGAAGAGCTGAAGAAGGTGACATACTTTAAATATAGCAATGACCTCTTGTATATGTTCCTGGAATATTCGAAAAGACGGAGTTGCAGTATATAGAACTGATGCAAAATTGCTGCCATCGGTTGGCCTTCATGTGCATAGGCAGCAAACTTGAGGCTCAGCGCGCGCAGTACGCAAGGCAACGTCTGTACAGGTATATGTCATTACGTATGCGTAAAGCCCATCAACGTCACGCGTGTATTGCCTAATAATCGCAATACCGGTCTATTGCTGCGTTTCCTTCTGCACACAGACAGGAACTCAGAATGCCGAAGGAAAAAAGGTTCGCCATAAATTTCGCCTCTTGTCATTTTTTCAAGCTGATTAAGTCTCCAACGTGTGCTCGGGCTACTGCTCCCAAAACGAGTCTTTGAGTTCTCTTTTGTAAGCAAAGAAGTTGTGCAATAGCATTTGTACTTGTGCTCTCACAAATTGCTGCTCACCAAAGCAACACAACTTTTGCATTGTTTTCACTAGCAGCCGTTTCCCAAGGTGTGGCGACTCATACGCTTCACGCAGAAGCCACCTTCACACAACGAGCTTTATCGAGGACGATTGCATGCCTGCATTTCGAATGTGCGTTTTTGGTCATTACGTTTCAATAACAGCACACGCTGAATTAGAAGCAAGTGCTCGTGATCGGTTCATTGTCAGAAGGGGGCGTCGGTAGTAAGACATATTTATTTGTCATTTTGTTTTCTCTTCTAGAGGGTGACCACCTGCCGTTCAGGGGGATGACCTATGCCGGACTGCGCAAGTTTTTCAAGCAGTCGTTGTCTTCGACACATTCAACGAAATTCATACACGTGCAATTAGTCGCGATAACGCTCGTTGCGAAAAAGTGTCATCTGCGTGAATCATACCAGTCGCTTTTGCTTGGTAAATGGCTGCTAGCAAAAACGTTGCCAATTTTGTCTTGCCCAGGTATGCAGCAGTTTGTGGGCACACAAGTAATAATGCTATTGCACCAATAATTTGCTTAGAATAGTGAACGTAAAGACGTCTTTCGGGAGCACTTGTTGGAAACGTCATCAGCTTGAAAAAAATAACAAGGGGAAAAATGTACCACTTACCACTTTTCTTTCCGCATTTAGAGTTCCTCTCTGTGTCCAGCAAGAACGCAGCAACACGTCAGCTTTTTGATGACGAGCCAATAGATGCCTCGCGTCAATACACTTAACGTATACGTAAATACGTGTACGCAAACGCGCGTGGCCTGCACGTACTGCGTGAAGCTCCGCCACTAACATGGCGGCTATGAGTGCGATGGCCGAGAGATTGCCACAATTTTGCATAAGATCTAAAGCAGATAGATTGATAGCGGGGTGTAGGTGGTTCATAAAGTCTTCATATGAACACCTGTGTTGTGTTATTTTCACAAAACTTTGAATAATCTACCATGACTCACACTCCCAAGTGTGGTCTGAAGTTGGAAGTACTTTTTAATTGTAATGATACTGCATGAGAGATTCAAGTTGGATTTTCCGGAAAATGTCTTCTTCTTAGTTACATAGGATAAACTTCTATAGGTTATTTCACACTTCTCGCAGTCTTATACAGCATGGAAATACTAGTCTTTGTTCACTAATGTTTACACGAAGTAAAAGAATGTCTTATGTAGTGTAGCTTGTCCCCCACTTTATATTCGTAAGCGCCGATTTGTCCTATGAAGCTGTAAATATTTGTTTATTGAGATGCAAGTGTGGATAAGAAAAACTACTTAAGCATTATCACTGCGTAATGCCATACGAATATAATGCAGCAAATTCGCTTGTCTATTTAGTAGTTAAAACATGCATATAGTGCAATATTCTTAGTCTTGATCAAATTCCTAGGCTGGTTGCAATCCGAATTATTCAGCGACAATACCTCCTGCCGTTACTATTGGGCACGAGATTCACCAGAGTCGCCGCCTGGCGGCGACTGGCTGACGAGGCAAAGCACACCTACCAACAGCACATGCGTGCAGTTGGTGCCTGTACAACTGTGGCACTGTAGTTCATTGATCACGGAAGGAGCCTTAGTTGTGTTTATCTGGCCGTAGAACCACTACATAGAAATATTACTATCACATAAAATTTGAAACATCGGTACGTAAACTGTACTTAAAACAGAGTAACAGCGCGCAACTGTGTGCCTAGATTTGAGAACGCTTCGAAGAGCCCAGACGTTGATAATTAATTCAGACGGTATGCCCTTTATATAATGCAGTATAATTTCACTTATCTTTTTTACATAGTCGTCAGCGTTTGTGTGGCATAGTTAGTGACCGATGGAATACAGTGGTCACTTTTTTGTCTAAAAAAAAGTCTTGCCCATTAACCAGTCTTTTTTTTGTAGCACTGTCATGCATGTAATCCAGCAATGAAAGCTTTCTGCAGAACGCTTATATAAGACTTTTGTATTTTTACTTCTGCAAGGACATACGCGTACACGTGATAGACGCAGCGTATAGCTCAAAGCGAGGTCCGTCACACTGTGCTTTCCTGACTAGACTCTACGACTGTCCCTCATTTCGTGGGAACAGAATGAAAGAAAAAAATTATATGCGTATAAGGTCTGAACGGTGTTACTGAACTAATTGCGCAGATATGCGCGCATTCTGCGATCTTTCTTTCTCTTTTTTTGTAGTATGCAGACGACAAAGATGTAAAGAAGCGGTTCAGTCACGCTACAGCAGTGCGTAGCAGACGGAACACAAGGTGACCAAGTTAAAAAAATATTGGCCCGAATCTACATGTTACACTGTAAATTTCGTCGAAAGACGATAGTCTTGCGTCTAGAGAGAGTGAACAAAACATTTCTTCGATGTTCTGCGCAAGAAAATTGGTGAATGATATTCTGCATGCGCTGCGTTAGAGTGCCTCGAGCGTGTGGCGGAGGCGAACGAGCGCATCTAGGCACGTTAGACACAAGTGCCATCTGTCAGTTATCTTCGAAAACGAAGGCGTGCAGCCAGCGGAGAAAGATACGCGCCAGTATCGGAGGTGATATGGTGTAGAACGCAAAGTGACGGGCAGGTGCCACCAACGTGACGTCGTAGCAAAGCGTTAGAAACACCTTTTTGAGCATCTCGTTGCACTGGCAGCGCTGCGCGATGAAACACTACATTCCTTAGAGTCACTTTTATTTTTATTTTTTTATTTTATTTTATTCATACTGTTAGCATACATGCCAAAACAGGAGTTGCTTATCTGGGCACACAAATTTCAAAAGTCAATGCAAAAGTGTAATATCCTACAATTTGACACAAAGAAAGCAAAAGCAATGCAAAAAAATAAATAAAAAATCCAACGCTCAATGCGCACCCTGCAGCATAACACGGCAGAACACAGGTGAGCAAGTGCGTGCCTTATCACAGCTCAGTTCAACATTTGAAACGCACATTCAAAATCTTTAACATTGTTACACAGTAGAACGTCATTCCGTAACTTATTCCATGTGTCAATAGCGGATACAATAAAAGAATTTTTTAACGATTTTGTGTTATGCTTCAGAGGTTTAATGTGTTTGGTGTGCTTTGTCCGTGAATGCGACGTGTCTAGAGTGAAAATTATTGTTATCTCTGTTTTGTAGATACCGTGGAATATCTGAAAAAAGAATTCCATGCTGTTGATATTCATTCTTTCGTGCAATGTAAGAATATGAGCCCTAGTTCTTAGACTTGTTACGGACTGCGTTCTACAATAGGAGTTAAAAATAAATCTTAAGGCTCTATTTTGAACCTGTTCACATTTAGCGATATTATTTTGCATATATAGCTTCCATATCGGGCATGCATATTCCAGCAACGGAAGTACTGTGGTTTTATATGCTATAAGTTTTACTTCAGGTGTCGCGTCACCAAGCCTCCGACGAAGCATCCAAAGCTTTTTTTTGCAATTTATCACAGATATAATCTATATGGCGGTTCCAGTTCAAGCTATCTGTGACGTAAACACCCAGGTATTTATATTCTGACACACGGCAGAGTGGTTTGTCATTTATGACGTAACGAAATAAAAGAGGCTTGGTTTTTCTTGTAATCGGCATAAAAAGTGTTTTGCTTGAGTTCAACACCATTTGCCACTTTTTCCACCAAGATTTGATTGATTTGTTGTGTTTAACGTCCCAAAACCACCATATGATTATGAGAGACGCCGTAGTGGAGGGCTCCGGAAATTTGGACTACCTGGGGTTCTTCAACGTGCACCCAAATCTGAGTACACGGGCCTACAACATTTCCGCCTCCATCGGAATTTTTCCACCAAGAGCCTATCATGCCCAGATGTTCATTAAGCTTTTCCTTGTCATGGTTCGATTCTGCCTTTGAATAGATGACTGTGTCATCAGCATAGTGCCTAATGAAAACATCGGGCGAGAAGCCGCTGTTCATATCATTGATATATAGTAAGAACAGCAGTGGCCCTATGACAGAGCCCTGCAAAACTCCTGAACCTACCGACTAGCTCGTGCTGTTTGTGCCCCTAATGCAATCCACTTGCTCTCTGTTTATCAAATAAGCCACTATTCAATTTATGAGCTCATCATTCTGCAGGATCGTGCTAAGTTTAGCAGCAATTTCGAATGTGGTATTTTGTCAATTGCTTTTCTGAAATCGAGAAAAATAATGTCAACTTGCCCTCTGTCATCTGAGATTTGACTAATGAAATGTGAAACCTCGCTCAGAATTGTCACTGTCGAGAAACCTCGCCTGAAACGATGTTGTTGTTCTGCCATTAGTTTGTGCTCTTCGAGAAATTCTGTTAAGTGCTTAGTAAGTACATGCTCCAGTGTTTTACAGCACGTGCTTGTGAAAGACACAGGCCTGTAGTTGTTTACACAGTCTTTAGCACCTCCTTTATGAATCGGTATGACCTTGGCACATTTCCAGTCATTAGGAACCTGTCCGTCACGCAAAGATTTTTTAAATATATCAGTGAGATAGTAAGAGCACCATTCAGCACACCTTTTTAAAAAGACATTCGGGATGCCATCTAAGCCAGTTGATTTCTTTTCATCAAGGTTCAGAAGAAGGTTACAAATGCCTTCCTGTGTAACGACAATATCAGGGATTGGCGAGGCAGGACAACCTAGGCTGAATTCCGGCAGTATACCGTCATCGTCCATAAAAATCAATTTGAAATAATCATTAAAAGTACAGGCTAACTGAAAACTATCGGTAACACTGCCGGTTTCTTTATTTAAATACACAGTATTCAATTTTTCTCTCGATAAATATCACCAAAATTGCTGCGGTGCTGTTTTAATAAACTGCGGTAAAGATTCATTCATGTATCGCTTCTTTGCGTCAGCCAGCTCAGCTCTGAACGACTAAGAGAACGTCGTGACGTCAGCCGGTCTGAGACTTTACTACTTTTTCGTTTTGCCCGCATGCGCCTTAGTTGTCGTTTCATGTGAATAATGTTTCGCCGAACCCATGGATTCATTCTTTGAACCTTTTTTTTCGGTCAGGTATGTATCGTTTTATTGGTGTGTGTACAGTTTTTTTAAACCTCTTTCACGCATCATCAACCGCTGAACTATCACATACAGCAATGCGCTTAAAATCTTCATAATCAATGTCAAAAAATTCCAGAATTGAAACATCATCAGCTCTAGAGTAATCGAGCATTAGTACAGACTTTGTGGCTTGCGCTTCATGACGCATGCCCAAAAGCTGAAGAATCAACATACTGTGATCTGAAATACCGCCCATCACTTCACAAGTGTACTTTCGTTCAGCCAGTGATGCACTCAAAAATACAAGATCAAGTAAAGAGCCACTCTTTTTGTGTACTCGTGTGCACTTCTGTACAACTTGAACCACACTGAGTGAGAACACTTCATCTAGGAGAGCTCGGGACGGTAATACATCAGCCTGACCCGCTTTATACTCCACCCAGTTAATATGCGGAAGAATAAAATCCCCGGCCATTACAACTTTTCTTTTTGAAATCTGAAATTCGCTATGTAAGAAGTTATTGAAAGCTAGCACGTAGTCTTCCGAAGAATCGGGAGGACGATACACTGCAATGAATGTGAACGAACTGCCATATAAAGTCATGTCACATGCAATACATTAAATTTCAGGTGGCGAAGAACGTTCTGTGGACTCAGTTGATCTTTTACAGATAATCGCAACACCACCACCCCTAGATCCGCGATATCCACGATAAGCTGTATAGTTTGGAGGAAGAAACTCGCAATTTTAAATGCATTTATTAAACCAAGTCTCAGTAACAATGAGTACATCTGGTTCATGCTCGAGCGAAACATGTTCAATGGCTGAAATTTTATTCAAGACGCTGCGCGCGTTCAGATTCATAACCATCACTGCATTCGGAGTAGTGCCCACGTTCCTGGATTTTCATATGGTTTGAAGATTATCAGCAACTAAGCATGGCTACCGTGAAGTGGTGTTTTCGTCCCAGAAATATACATCCCTGTTCACGTAAAGTTTGTCATGAACAAGGAAGGCGCACGCGCGCATGGCTTCGTTTTTCTTCTTTTGCACTCTCCCAAGGGCACTTGCGACAATAAAGTACGCGCTTTGAAAAGTCTTCACACACCGAAACACCTGTTCCTTTAAATTTCGAACACTTCATAAAGATATCGCTCTTTTCTTTGGAGTTGTGTAAGCGAAATATTACAGGCCTGGAACGGTCTCGCTTTTTTCCCCAAGTCGATGTATGCGTTCTACACTACACGGGCTCACACCTATTACAGAAAAAAACTTTTGGTTTACAATTTCAAACAGTTCATCGGCTGATTCATTTGGTCTCTCAGGAAGACCATACACGATCAAATTATTTCTTCGTTGCTGATTTTCCAGATCGTCGACCCTCCGGGAAAGCACAGCCACTTCCTCAGTTAAAGCAGAAACCGCTTCTTTAGTTTCAGTTAATTTTGGAAGTGATGACTCAATCATAGACTGTCGTCCTTCAATTTTTTTTATGACGCTGCCATTCTCTTTTACTTCCTTCTGAAGCGCACGTTGATCACGTTGTATATCAGCAAGTGTCCTTGTCTGTTCTTTCAATGTTTGCAAAATTTGTTAATTTTTTTCTTCAAGTACAACGGGACCGGGGTTTGTCTCAATATCACCGCTCCTAGCCAAATTCAGCAACACAGACCAGCAATCACAAGATAGAGACAACAGTGTGTTGGGGCACAGCATGACTATAAGAAATAGTTCATCGCTTTGAAAACATGACAAGCACCGTCTCACCTGTAAACAAGCAAAGACGAGCGTATTTGAGGTCATGCTTTGGTGGATGCCGTGCCCGCAACTGAGTCCGTGTGGATCCGAGGTGTTCCTAATGTACGGTTGAGGGGCGTGCGCATCAATCTTTGATTGGGCCCCGTAGTCACAGCATGGCTCGTCGATGACGTAGGCTGCTGGCTCCAGGGGAACCGCATGAATGCGTCCGCTTGTTGAAAGATGTTCGACGGAGTAAAACACTTGGCAAAGTCGTGCAGCTTGCAGAAATGATAATCGGAATCTGTAAACAAGCAAAGACCAGCGTATTTGAGGTCATGTTTTGGTGAGTGCCGTGCCCGCACTGAGTCCGTGTGGGTACGAGGTGTTCCTTATGTACGGTTGCGGGGCGTGCACATCCATCTTTGATTGGGCCACGTAGTCCCAGCATGGCTCGTCGATGACGTAGGCTGCTGGCTTCAGGGGACCCGCATGAATGCGCCCGCTTGTTGAAAGATGTACGGAGTAAAACACACTTGGCAAAGTCGTGCTGCTTGCAGAAATGATAATCGGAATCTGTAAACAAGCAAAGACGAGCGTATTTGAGGTCATGCTTTGGTGAGTGCCGTGCCCGCAACTGAGTCCGTGTGGATCCGAAGTGTTCCTTATGTACGGTTGAGGGGCGTACACATCCATCTTTAATTGGGCCACGTAGTCACAGCATGGCTCGTCGATGACGTAGGCTGCTGGCTCCAGGGAAACCGCATGAATGCGTCCGCTTGTTGAAAGATGTTCGACGGAGTAAAACACTTGGCAAAGTCGTACAGCTTTCAGAAATAATAATCGGAATCTGTAAACAAGCAAAGACCAGCGTATTTGAGGTCATGTTTTGGTGAGTGCCGTGCCCGCACTGAGTCCGTGTGGGTACGAGGTGTTCCTTATGTACGGTTGCGGGGCGTGCACATCCATCTTTGATTGGGCCACGTAGTCACAGCATGGCTCGTCGATGACGTAGGCTGCTGGCTTCAGGGGACCCGCATGAATGCGTCCGCTTGTTGAAAGATGTTGGACGGAGTAAAACACACTTGGCAAAGTCGTGCTGCTTGCAGAAATGATAATCGGAATCTGTAAACAAGCAAAGACTAGCGTATTTGAGGTCATGCTTTGGTGAGTGCCGTGCCCGCAACTGAGTCCGTGTGGATCCGAGGTGTTCCTTATGTACGGTTGAGGGGCGTGCACATCCATCTTTGATTGGGCCACGTAGTCACAGCATGGCTCGTCGATAACGTAGGCTGTTGGCTCCAGGGGAACCGCATGAATGCGTCCGCTTGTTGAAAGATGTTCTACGGAGTAAAACACACTTGGCAAAGTCACGGTGCTTGAAGAAATGATAATCGAAATCTGTAAACAAGCAAAGACGAGCGTTTTTGAGGTCATGCTTTGGTGAGTGCCGTGCCCGCAACTTGTGTCTGCCTCTTCTAGTATAGAGGCAGACATAGAGAACATTGAAGCGTTGCTGCGGCGCCTCAGATATGCGCAATATTTGCTTTTTAATTGACAATCGCACAACTATGAACGGTAAACCTTGAGCAATATTGTTGGGATTTGTGGTTTGGCTGGCCGTTTGGTGCCGTTTGAGGTATTGTTAGGGCAGACAAACAGACAATTGTCCAGACAGACAGATAGACAGACAGACCGAAAGTTTTCCGTGCAAGGTTCCAAAAAAGACTATTGTCTTTAAAACAACGCAGCAAAGGCGTGATTTAGTGCGAAAGCGTGGACAGAGTCACCGAGGGCGAGCACCCCTGTGAAAGGCAGAATGCGGTTTACTCGCGGGTATGTTAACGTTGCAAAGGCGTCGTGCACTGAGCCAATAGAAAAGAGAGAGCATATATACTAACAGTAGACTTTATCAACGCATTTTATCCGCCGACAATCGGCTAAGACCACACGCAACGAAGCGCCGCTGCGTGTTTTTGTGTGCGCGTCGCCAACCGCCTATCCACCTTTGTGCGGGAACGGTGCTGCCTCCTATAACCCCTTATCGCCGTGAATAGCGTCTACTTCTATTGTCAAAGCCTCCCATTACTTCAAGTTGAAAGCCATCATGTACTGGTGATGGTGGAGGCAGATTGAGAATGCACTTCAGCGTGTCCTCGCCTTGTTCAAGGAGACAACCCCCTGACTCCCTACTTTAGGCAGTTGCGATCAATGTCTACGGCTCATATCTTCTCGCAATACACGCGGGAGTCAAACTAATGAGGTGAACTACGCCCCTGCAGCGTTATGTAGTACCGTCATAGCTTATCACATAGCTTAATATGATGGGCAACCGAGACACTTCAGTGGCGTCGTGCTCTTTACAGCACATCTAGGAAAACACAGGAAATGCTCACAGGACCCTTATTTCAGTGGCACACGCATCCGAAAGGGACAGTTGCGATGACGCAACTCCAGAAATACCAATTATTTAACGTGTATTTATTATTGTTGTTAAGGCGTTTATTAGCCGGCACACAACGAGCATACACAATGGCGACAGTAACGGCCAAGCACGGGCTCTCAGTGGGAGCGGTGTTCTTTTTGGGTAGGCGCACTAGAAGGAACTTGAGAGTTCGACCAATTTCTGAGTTCTGAAGCATCTCTACAATTACTCCGGGGTCGAAGAGGGAGCCACCTGGCGACCTAACAGTTTGTCTCTATGAGCGGGTCATAGTAAGCCTTCAGGTGCTCCACGTTGACTATGTCGCACCCGCGGCGGTGCATGACAGAAGAATGATCAATTGGTTGGATCAGATAGTTGACCGGAGATGTCTGCTCGACGACGCGGTATGGCCTTCGTATTTCGGGAATAGTTTGGAAGAAAGGCCAGCTACGGAGGTCGTGATCGAGAGACATACAAGAGAACCAGGAAGGAACGTGGGCTCAGAAGTGGCGTAGCCGTCAGGAATACTCTTCTGCTGCTCTTGCTCATGCGTCGTAAAAGCCTTGGAAAGCTCTCGACGCTCTTCAGCAAGCCTGGCTGTCTCAGAAATAGGTGCACACTGAGATGGAACCGCTGTAAACGGGAGTATTGTGTCGATGGTGTGTGACGGGTGCCTTCCGTACAGCAAGAAGAAAGCTGAAAACCCAGATGTGCTCTGAGGAGCGGTGTTGTAGGCGTAGGTGACGAAGGGCAGTATAGTATCCCAACTCATGTGGTTGGTGCCGACGTACATCGAAAGCATGTCGCCGAGGGTGCGGTTAAAGCATTCGGTTGAGACCATTCGTCTGCGGGTGGTAAGCAGTAGTTTTGCGGTGGACAGAATGGCACTCCGTGAGAAAGGCTTCGACGACTTCTGACAAAAAGACACGGCTTCGATCGCTGAGAAGCTGCTGAGGTGGACCGTGGTGCAGTATGAATCGATGCAGTAGAAAGGACGCAACATCACGCGCGGTAGCCACAGGAATAGCGGTAGTTTCATGTATCGTGTTAAATGATCTACGGCGACGATGGCCCAGCGGTTACCAGCCGACGTCAGAGGAAGTGCTCCATACAAATCAATACCTATGCACCCAAATGGACGCTCGGGGCACGGTAACGGTTTCAGACTGGCTGGCGACATGTGTGCTGACAGTTTGCGGCGTTGGCAAGTGAGGCAGGAGCGAACGAACTGCTGCACGTAGCGGTACATCGCGCCAGAAGTAGCGTTGTCGAATGCAATGGTAGGTTTTGAATACCCCAGAGTGTGCGCATTGCGGATCGGAATAGAAGGATTCACATATGTCCGACCGCAGACTGCGGAGTATCACGAGTAACCACTGCCGGCCATCGGCGTCGTAATTGCGTTGGTGTAGGAGGCCGTCACGGATGGCGAAATGGCGAGCTCGACGAC
Source organism: Rhipicephalus microplus (assembly GCF_043290135.1). Classification (NCBI taxonomy): domain Eukaryota; kingdom Metazoa; phylum Arthropoda; class Arachnida; order Ixodida; family Ixodidae; genus Rhipicephalus; species Rhipicephalus microplus. The sequence continues at coordinate 117,576,275 of NC_134706.1, forward strand.
GCAAGCCACGCGTGAATGGCGTTGAGGACGGATCAGAGAGCAAGTCGATAAGCGGGGCGATCCAATTATTCTTTCGCTGTTCGGTAGCAATGATGTCAACATCAATGGCAGAAACAGCAAACGAGGATACTGAGCAGAGAACGTCACCTTCAGGCAGAGGGAAGCGCGAGAGGGCGTCGGCGTCAGCATGCTCGCGTCCGTTGCGGTACAGCACGCGGATGTCGTAGTCTTGTAAGCGAAGAGCCCGACGGGCGAGACGGCCTGGGGGATCCTTCAATGATGAAAGCCAGCATACTTCATGATGGTGGGTGACGACATCAAATGGGCGAATATACAAATAAGGTCGAAACTTTGTAAGGGCTCAGACAATCGCCAGGCACTCTTTCTCCGTGATGGTGTAGTTTGTCTCGGCTCTCGTGAGCGTACGGCTTGCATATGCTACAACATAATAAGGGAATCCGGGTTTGCGCTGCGCCAGAACAGCGCAGAGGCCTACACCGCTGGCGTCCGCGTGCACCTCCGTTGGGGCCGTAGGGTCGTAGTGACGTTGAATGGAAGGAGACGTCAACAAATGGCGGAGCTTCGCGAACGCGTCGTCGCACTCGGACGACCATGAATTGAGGGGTCCGTTACTCCCAAGGAGCTTCGTCAGCGGTGATATGATCGTGGCAAAGTTTCGTATGAAGTGTTGGAAGTATGAGCATATGCCCACAAATCTATGCAGTTTTTTGACAGACGCAGACTTCGACCATGGCCGTAAGCTTGGCTGGGTCAAGAATAACGCCATCCTTGGACACGACGTACTCTAGTAGGGTGAGTTGCCGTGCTGCAAAGCGGCACTTCTTCAGATTTAGTTGCAAGCCGACATTGCTCACACGTGCGAAAACTTCTTTCAGACATTGGAGATGCGCGGAGAAATCTGGAGCGAAGCTAACAACGTCATCGAGGTAACACAAGCACGTTTGCCATTTCAAGTTGCGCAGAACGGTGTCCATCATGCGCTCACAGGTTGCAGGTACATTAGATAGACCAAACAGCATGACGGTGAATTCGTACAAACGGTCGGGTGTGATGAACGCAGTCTTCGGTCGAGCATCATCAGCCATGGGTGCTTGCCAGTACCCCGAGCGCAGATCGGGAGAAGAAGAAATTGGGCTCCATGAAAGCTGTCAATTGCGTCATCGATGCGCGGCAGTGGGTAAACATCCTTGCGAGTGATCCTATTGAACCGTCTGTAGTCCACACAGGACTACACAGAATTTTTTCTTCGCAACAAGAACACCAGGAGACGCTCATGGACTGTCCGAGGGCCGAATAATGTCGTGTCGGAGCATACCATCCACCTGCTCATTAATTTCTCTACGTTCAGCAGGCGACATGCAGTAGGGACGTTGCCGTAATGGTGGATGGGCACCAGTGTCGATACGATGCGTAACAGTGGATGCGCGACCGAGAGAACTTCGCCCAACATCGAAAGAAGAACGATATTCTCGCAACAGGTCCAGGAGCGGGGATTGCTGTACCGACGGAAGGCTGTCATCAATGTAGGGGTCAAATACATCAGGAGATGATAGATCAGAAGTGGAAACCGCACTGATGGTACGCGAATTGGGACAACGCGAGTCATCAGGTACGTCCAGAACTTGTGTGTCATCCACTGGTTTCACTCTGCTGAGACGTTCCCCTCGAACCAAAGTAACAGCGTACGGGGATGGGTTGGTCACAAAAATAGCGGCATTGCCCTGGGTGATTTGCACGGTCACGAAAAGTACTAGCAACCCTTTCCTTCGGCAATTACGGTTGGATGGCGAAACGAGTGCAATTGTGTCGGAGAGACCAGCGCAGTAGACACATACACGCATCGTCGAGCTTGGAGGCACTATGGTATCGTCTTTCACGAGAATCTTGCTCAGTTTCGAGGGACAGACCTTCAGGCGTCAAATGCGAGAAGGGTGAGAGTTCAATTTCGGCGGTGGCACAATGGATGACGGCGTCGTTGCGGGAGAGAAAATCCCATCCTAAGATGACTTCATGAGAGCATGCAGGAATGATGATGAATTGGCCAACATACAGAACGTCCTGAACGACAACGCGAGCTGTATACCCTGCTGTAGGATGGATACAATGCGAACCAGCAGTACGAAGGGACAACCCGGAAATTGGCGTCGTCACTTTTCGAAGCAAGTGGCAAAGAGTTTCATTTATAACGGTTACTGCAGCACCAGTGTCAATAAGAGCAGATGCATGAACACCGTCCACAAGTACGTCAATGCATTAGATGGGCGGCTCTGAGGGCTTTCACAATGCGATAGCGTTGACTTCCTTGCCTCGGGGACTGCGACGACTAGTTTCCCCGCTCGTGAGCAGCTGAACTTGGCCGCATGGGGGACGGAGAACGACGTCGTGGAGATGGTGACCTTCGAGAAGATGGAGCTAGGCGAGACGGCGGTGGCATAGGCGGCGTTTCGTCGTGATAGGTACGCCTGATCTGGCCAGTAACAGGCGATGAGATATGGGGCGTCTGTACGCGAGTGCAATAACGTGCTACGTGGCTGGCGTAACCGCAGGCAAAGCAAACGGGCCGTTTGTCGGGTGTCGCCATCGGTTCGCCGGGTAGGTCTTGTCCATGACGCAAGAGCCTATGGACGGAACGGTGGCTGGAAAGGCTGCAAGGTGGGCTGGAGCTGAGTCTAAGAGGTCACGTCAACATACGTAGCCGGCATACCCGCTGCAAAAGACGGAGGTCGTGCGGCAGCTTCGGCGTAAGTCATTGGGGCGGGCGCTTGAACGACTGGAGATGGCCTGGCGACCACTTGAGCGTAACTTGGGGGCGCAGGGGCCGGAAGCTGTTGTAGGTGGTACGCAGGCATGACCTTCGCTATTTCCTGCTCAATTCCTCGGCGGATGGGCGGAAGAATGGTAGTGGCCGATTGTTGAGCAGTGGGTGGGTGGGCAATGGGCAGGAGAGAGAACTGCCGCGTGATTTCCTCACGTATGAAAGACTTGAGGTCTGCCAGCAGCGCCACCTGATCACAGCTCGCCTCCAAGCCAGCAAGCCCTGCATTTCGTGGTGTGGGGCGACGGGTCATCGAACGCTGCCGGTGGAGCTCCTCGTAGCTCTGGCACAGCGTGATGATCTCAGCCACTGTGCCTGGGTTTTTGGCAGGCAGCGTTGTGAAGGCATCATCGTCAATGCCTTTCATGGAGTTCCGGTTCTTGTCTGATTCAGACATGCTGTCATTGAATTTCTTGCACTAGTCCAATACATCTTTAATGTAACTAGTGAATAATTCACCGGCCTGCTGAGCGCGTTCGCGTAAGCGCTGCTCGGCTTGCAGCTTACGAACGGCAGGGCGGCCAGAAACGTTAGTGATAGCAGCCTTAAAATTAGACCAGGTTGCGAAATCGGAGGCGTGGTTGTTGCACCACAGACTTGCAACGCCCGCAAGGTAAAACACCAAGTTTGTCAACTTCCCGTCCTCGTCCCATTTGTTGGGGACGCTCATGCACTCGTAAACGGCGAGTCAGTCCTCCACGTCAGTGCCTTCGGCGCCAGTGGAGATGGGTGGATCGCGGATCCTGGGGGCACTGGGACAAGCGGGCGACACGGGAGGAGGTGTTTGCTGGGTACGTGATCGTAGCTCCAAGGGCATCGAAAGAGATCGTAACACTCTCCACGAATTTGTTAAGGCGTTTATCAGCCGGCACACAGCGAGAATACACAATGGCGACAGTAACGGCCAAGCACGGGCTCTCAGCGCGAGTGGCGTCCTTTTTGGGTAGACCCACTAGAAGGCACTTGAGAGTTCGACCAATTTCTGATTTCGGAAGCTTCTCTACATTGTCAAAGTTAAAACCTCCGATTGAAGCCGGGCACCATTCAGTTTGTCCACTACGCAAAACATTCCCATGCTCAGCGCCTTTTTAAACTCATTCATTCGACCCTCAGCTTCTTGAAAGAATACATGTCACGATTACTGCATTGAGAAGGTTAAGAAGGTGAATTCTTGCTCAAGATTACAGCATTGCAAACTTCGATGAAAAAAAAGAATTTACTACCCAGGAGGAGTTGCCATGTAAAGGAAGTTTTTAAGGTATGAATAGGATAATAATTTTAATATTGTTGCGTATATGCTCGAAGAAAAAGAAGCGTATACGGTGAACGCACTTGTCGCCGAGAGCGAGAGAAGAAGAAGAGGATCAGGAGGATCGTTACCCAGTCGGCCGCTTCTAAGCTGCCCCTCGCGACCTAATAAACGGCCCCTTTCAACGTCTACCAGTCTCTTTCAAACTTAACAGAGTGGTGGAGGAGCTGGGTAAGCGCTTCAACTACGGAACGATCACTGCCACAGCTTCGACGAAGCCGTCGACTTGCCGGTCTCCCACCATCTGCCGTGAGTGACTTCGACATGCCCGAAGAAGCAGGCGTTTCCAGGACGGCACCATCTGGCCCGCTTCCATACTACCGAGTTCCACCGCCCTTCGGAGGAAAAGCCGAAGAAGATGTCGACGCCTGGCTCACCAAGTACAAACGTGTGGGCAATTCCAACGGTTGGGATGCAGCCGCTATGCTAGCCAACGTAGTGTTCTCCCTGACCGACACCGCACTGCTATGGTACGAGAACCACGAAGACGCACTCACGACGTGGGATCTTTTTGTTGAAGAGCTCAGGGCGTGTTTCGGCGACTCGGTTGCACGAAAGAAGTGGGCTGAGCAAACACTGTCGCAACGGGCACAGCTACCAGGTGAGACATGCACCACTTACATAGAAGAAGTGTTAAGGCTGTGCAAGGTGGTCTGTGCTACCATGTCGGAAGAGGACAAAGTTGGGCATCTGCTGAAGGGGATTGCTGAGGACGTGTATAATTTTCTAATTGGAAAAGAAAGCCTCAGTTCTGTGTCTGACGTCATTCAGCATTGCCGAACGTTTGAAACGCTCGAGATGCGTCGAATTGCGCCGAAGTTTGGTCGGCTGGCTAACGTTACAACTGCTGCCAGTGTGGACACGAATCCTGGCCTCGACCTTTTCTCTACCATTCGACAGATTGTTCGTGAGGAACTGTCGCACCGAGAAATGTCGTGTTCGACAGCTGACCATCGCGAGTTGTGTCTGCCACGTGAGGCTATGGATGTGCCTCCTTTGACCCAATGGCAACCGACGATGAGCGCGGCAACTGTGGAGTACAGCCCAGCCCCACAGTCAAGAATGACAACCAGATTTCCCGCGTCGCGGTATGACCGACGCTCTCAGCGCATGCCTCCTCGACGCCCGACGTCTCGGTACGATGCACCCAACCAGTACATCCGTCACACAAGAGCAAATGATGACGCTGTATTCATCGACGAGCGACCGACGTTTCGACCTCGGCCGGTGTGCTATTCCTGCGGTGTGCCAGGCCACATATCGCGATTTTGCAACCGTCGGGTGACTCCTCGGTATCACCAACCATGTCATTTTTCACGACCCTTCGAACAGCCTCATGGTGTCCGGCGGCCGGCCCACATACCACCTGATGACAACTATCGGCCCAGCAACTTCCGCAACTACTCCCCGGCATCTGACAGGAGTTTAACGCCCCCACCGCGACCTCGTGGTCATCGTTCTCCTTCACCGCTGCGTCGCAAAGCGCCCTCTTCGCGACCGGAAAACTAGCCAGCGCGGCCAATGGGGGTGAGGTCGCTGGAAACGTGCTACTAAGAGAAATACCTCCTGTGTGTATGTTTAAAAACAAAGTGCGTGTTTTGGTGGATCACGTGCCTGTGATGGCGTTGGTGGACACAGGTGCAACGATTTCCGTGATGAGTGGTTCTTTTAAAGACGTGTTAGGGCGGAAAGTTGTTTTTACCTGGGATGAAACTTCGACGTTCTGTGGAGTGAGTGGAGAGCCATTGCGCCCTATTGGTGTGTGTAGTGCTGAGGTATTTTTGGGAGGCCTTATGATAACGACAGAGTTTGCGATTATTCCTCGGTCGACACATGATGTCATTCTCGGCATGGACTTCTTGCGAGAATGTGGTGCCACTGTAGACTGTCGCACGGGGAAAGTCTTTGTGAGTGGCCAGATGCCTTCAGAACTTCTGGAAACTCCAGCGAATGACCAAACTACGCTGTGTGTCTGTGGCGATACGTTCATACCTGCGTTGTCTACCGTACGTGTTCCTGTTGTTTGTCGCGGCGCTGATTCTGAGAGCTTCGACGCGAGCGTAGAACCAATGCACATAAACTGCATGAAGAAGAATGTGTTGGTTCCCCATTGTGTGGTGTCGATTGATGGCGGAAGAACTGGTCTATGGACTGTAAACTGTTCCTCTGAGCCCGTGACCCTACCCAATGGTTTGAAATTAGCTTCCGTCAGCAAAGAACACGCGACCTTATCAGTGGTCGAGCTCACAGACGTGCCGGAAGAACGTGACGGAACTGGTTGTCACAATTTAGACGGGGCGCTTATGGCAACGATAAATAAGTCGCTTAGCTCAAGCGAGCGCCGAACTTTAATGAATGTGCTGTTGAAGCACGTTTCGGTATTTGACTTTGCGCAGAAGGGCAAAGTAATCCCTATCCCCATGTCTCGAACGCGCCATACCATCAACACTGGCGCGGCAAGTCCGATTCGCCAAAAACCGTATCGTGTTTCCCCGTCAGAAAGACAAATTATCAACGACCAAGTGCAGGAAATGATGCAAAAGGGAGTGGTACAAGAGTCAGCCAGTCCGTGGGCAGCACCGGTAATCCTTGTTAAGAAGAAGGATGGATCTTGGAGATTTTGCGTCGACTATCGCCGACTGAATGCCGTGACTAAAAAGGACGTATACCCGCTGCCCCGTATAGAGGACGCAATAGACTGCTTACATTCGGCCTCTTATTTTTCCTCCGTAGACTTACGATCCGGTTATTGGCAAATTCCGATGCACCCAGAGGACAAGGAAAAGACTGCCTTTGTAACCCCTGATGGGCTCTATGAATTCAACGTAATGCCATTTGGACTGTGCAATGCACCGGCAACCTTCGAGAGGTTTATGGACACCATTTTGCGTGGCTTGAAGTGGAACATTTGCATGTGCTACCTCGACGACGTCATCATCTTTGGCCGCACGTTCAGTGAACACAACTCTCGTCTGGATACTGTTTTGAACTGCATCCGAAACGCTGGCCTAATTTTAAACTCGAAGAAATGCCACTTCGGAGACCGCCAGACGCTTGTGCTCGGGCATCTCGTTGACAAGGATGGCATCCGCCCTGACCCCCAGAAAACAGCAGCAGTTGAGGCGTTCAATGCGCCGCGTTCTGTCAAGGAGCTTCGTAGTTTCCTGGGGCTTTGTTCGTACTTCCGCCGCTTTATCCCGAAGTTTGCCGACGTGGCGTATCCTCTCACATGCCTCTTACGAAAGGACAATTCCTTTGAGTGGACTCCGGAGTGCGATTCTTCATTCCGTCAATTGAAGTTTTTGCTGACGTCACGACCCGTCCTTCAGCACTTCAGTCCTTCTGCTCCGACAGAGCTTCATACGGATGCTAGCGGCATAGGTATTGGCGCCGTCCTAGTACAACGTTACGGCGACCGCGAACACGTCATCGCATACGCAAGTCGCTCCCTAAGCAGGCCGGAACAAAACTACACTGTTACGGAACAAGAATGCCTGGCGGTATTATTTGCAATTCAGCGGTTTAGATCTTACCTGTACGGACGCCCATTCACAGTCGTAACCGACCACCACTCTTTGTGTCGGCTTGTCAACCTTCGTGACCCTTGTGGTCGCCTTGCGCGCTGGGCACTCCGGCTACAAGAATACAGTTTTACCGTCGCTTACAAGAGTGGTCGTCGACATGCTGACGCGGGCTGTCTTTCGCGTATGCCACTTAGTACAACAGACTGTGAATCCGATGACCTTGACCAGCTTGTAGCGTCTGTGTCGCCTACGTTCCCGGACTATCCCAGTTTCAGAGCAGAACAGCGGAAGGATGCTAAACTGGCACCACTATGCGCCGCTGCATCCGCTTCTACTAGTGCCCGCCGTTTCTGTATGCGTGATGGACTGTTGTTCAAAAGGAACCTCTCCAGTAGTGGCGCGCGTTTCCTTCTAGTGGTCCCGGAGAGCCTGCGAACAGTTATTATGAGTGTCATGCACGACGACCCTACATCTGGACATTTAGGTTTGGCGCGGACGCTTCACCGGACTAAAGAGCGCTTTTATTGGCCTGGTATGCAGAAGTCTGTTGAGAGCAATGTGGCAAGCTGCATGCAATGTCAGCGTCACAAACGTCCATCAACTTGTCCAGCTGGTCTTCTACAGCCGATGCCTACTCCAGGCGCACCTTTTGAACAAGTTGGCATTGACTTTCTGGGCCCCTTCCCAAAATCGGCTAAGGGCAACCGATGGATAATTGTTTGCGTCGACTACCACACACGCTACTGCGAGACGGCGGCCGTCCCCTCCGCAACTGCCAGTGAAGTCTCGTCGTTTTTGTTACAGTACGTCATCCTCCGACATGGCCCACCTCGCCTATTATCAGTGATCGTGGACGACAATTCACAGCGGATGTCGTGGAGGAGCTACTCCGTTTATGTGAATCCCGCCTGCGTCACTCGACACCATACCACCCCCAAACTAATGGGCTGACGGAGCGTACCAACCGCACCATTATCAACATGTTGTCTATGTATGTTTCCTGCGACCACAAGAACTGGGATGACGTACTCCCTTTCATTACTTACGCGTTCAACACCACGAAGCATGAGATTACAGGCTATAGCCCTTTCTTTTTGCTTTATGCCCGTTCGCCCCGGTACACAATCGACACGATATTGCCTTTCTGTGACCACGACAACGTCACTGTCGCCGAGACTCTCTGCCTCGCCGAAGAGGCGCGTCGCATAGCTCTACTGCGCACATTGGCATCGGAAGACAAGGCGAAGGCACGCTATGACATTCACCATCGACCAGTGATTTATCGCCGTGGTGATCTGGTGTGGTTGTGGACTCCGATGCGCAAGCGCGGGTTATGCCAAAAGTTTTTGGCCACTTACGATGGACCTTTTGTGATTGTCGACAGACTTACAGAGGTCAACTATGTAATAGCTCGTCTCACGGCGAGTGGTCGACCAGCTGCCAAAACTCAAGTGGTTCATGTTGCCCGCCTGAAACTGTACACGCCACGACAACTCGACTGACTCGTCCGGCGGCCTTCGTCTGCGCGGAGAGGAATGTTGCGTATATGCTCGAAGAAAAAGAAGCGTATACGGTGAACGCACTTGTCGCCGAGAGCGAGAGAAGAAGAAGAGGATCAGGAGGATCGTTACCCAGTCGGCCGCTTCTAAGCTGCCCCTCGCGACCTAATAAACGGCCCCTTTCAACGTCTACCAGTCTCTTTCAAACGTAACAATATATAACAATTCCTATGGCAATAAACGGATGCTTTGAAGTTGATAAAATGAAATATTAGAGATATTTAGGCCAATAAAGTAGGAGGATTTAAAATTACTAGAGACATTTGTTTTAATAATATCTCATAAGCGTATTTCGTTTTAGCTCGACACTATTATCGGTCAAAGTTACTCAGGGGTGTAGGTAACCAGTATTAAAGCACTTTCGTGCATAGTGATACGAAAGAATTTTTTCTTTCCACCATTGACATTTTCGAGTGTCACACGTGACTACATTTTTTTAACGTGGGCAATGTTTTACGACTAGTTTTTGTTTATATAAGCCTTGTAGCGCCATTTGAGCCCCAGTGCCTAAAGTTATAAAAATGTGGCTATCTGTATCACTGCAGGGAATGTTAGCAGTGCTAGGTGAGTGGGACACTTTTAAACCTAAACTGGGAATTAGCCTAGCAATGCATCCATGGCAACACATCATGAAATATGCTATCACGCTTCATGTACTCTTACACAGAGGCTTCAGTAGCACACCTTCGACCACAAGTTTCTCGTAAGAAATCTGGCAATCGTATTCTGAGCGCGCTTTGTAGCCGAAAATTACCGAAGCCTTCATACATGTGACAATAAATGTAAGGAATTGTTACTTCAAATATCACTTCGCTATAATTTTATAGGTAAAGAACAGGAATGTGGGGAAAATTTGTGAAGTAAATCATAACACAGTCCAATCGTCTTTCTTGTCCCTTATGTTTATTTTTTGACCTCATAGCAAACATCATTTCGAAAAGGTCGCCAGTGACAGTAGTTGCTCATTGGGGATAATTTCGCACGAAAGTGCCTAAACATTACCATGACAAAACACATTGCAAGGGAAGCCACAGTGAAGGGCTCTGCAAATTTTGATGAGTTGAGATTCCTCAAGGAAGGAAGAAAAATAGGAGGGAAAGAACACCAAAGAGGTTAACCAGCCTATAGGCAGCCGGTTTGCTACCCTGCGCATAGGAGGGGTATGGGGGAGATGAAAGATAGAGAGCGGAGAGGGAAGAAAGATATACACAGCACATTCGGCAGCACACGTGCGTGAGATTCCTCAGTATGTAAATATATCTAAGCAGGTGGTCAAGAAGCTTGTATTTCGTCTCCATCGAAATAGGGCCACCGCAGCGGAAATTCAATCTCCTAACTTTGAGGTCAGCAGTCCAGAACAACAACCATTACACCACACACGGTGGCTACTGACAAACGATTCAGCGAGTATGATCGATATTCAAACAGGGCGCATCCTACGAATGGCCGGCATGTGGACGCCTTTTTTTGGTTATTTCTTGGAAACTATCAGTATATTTGAAATCTCACCTGTGCGCAATACTCAGTGGTCATTCATTGTTCACCTTGTTAATCATCCAGGTGATACCGCAGCCTAAACTGCGGAGCAAGCGATGGATTAGCTCGACCATTCCGGAGAGTCATTGGCATGAACCCTCCTCGCAACTGTGCTCTGCCGAATACCACACGCACAACTACCTGAACCCGGTCCTCTTCCGTGAGGCTCTAACGCATGTACCTAAAGACGCCATCTTGTTGGAGATTGGACCACACTGCCTCCTGCAGGTGAGAAAACTTACAACGCAGGATTTATCATTTTTCATGTCGACGTGAGTTCGCCATCGAACTCGATGCAAAAAGCAAGGCACATTTTGTTTGTGGCCATAGTTCTCAGCTAGATCATCGTTAAAAAACGCGCCCATTTCACCACTCTAGTATAGATTCCTTCACTTTGTCGCTTTCTCAATGGAGTGGTAATGTACTGTTACCCAACATAGTAGCCCAAAGGTTGCAGTGAGCACGCACAATTTCAGCTTACGAAGCAGGTGTAACACACAGTGTTAAAAATTTGTATTGATTAAATAATATATTACTAAACGTAAGCACTGCTTCCCTACAATGACACGCATCTGAACTGAACCAGAAGAATCATACAAGAACAACACCTAGTAAAACAAATATATTGTTATGAGAGAAACGTCACAGAACACAATAAAAATGCAGCATTATGCAACCAAGGATATTGTTTTACAATAAAAGCGAGATGAAAATAATCAATACGCTTCCGGAAAAGGGACAGGTTTATGCAGCTTACGTGTAGGACACCCAGAAGTTTTTTTTTGGAGGGGGGGGGGGGGTAGGAGGGGCGCTTAACCATGGCTTTGTGTGCGCATTTGCATGTTGGCATATATATAGACACATGCGAAAGGAACAATCTTCAAGAAAGTATGAATCACCCCACCCTGCATCTTTAAAAACTATGCCCCGTAAACTTGCAGAGGTCACTTACAGGTAAATATACCTTCTAACTTCAACATTATCAGGTGGTAGAAAATTCAAATGGCGACGTGTTGTGGGCAGAAAATAAGTTTCGAGTTTCTCTGTTTTGTCCATAAAATCGTCAACCGTCTTATTTGGTCAAGAGCACACTGCACATCCAGATGCTTCTTTGATGTACCATACTTGTTCTTTCTGAAGAACATTTTTAATCAGCCATTCGCTCTTTTTTTCTGTTTTTGTTTTTGCTTTTGCTTTCTTTTAACAATTTAGTGAAAAAGGTGCCTAAGTGCTATGCAGAAGCATTTAGCTACGAAAGTTGGCGTTAGATTCTCATGCGTAGTAAACTATTGTAGATATACTCCCCATAGATCATGCAGTGCGTGACAGTGTGTGCAAGGAGTCGCATAATGAGATAAGCTGATGGTTCACACTTATAAATTTTATTTATGCAGGTGCCTGGACACAAAATAAGGTAAATGGGAGAGAGGAAGTGTACATTGTACAAAATCTTTGCCAATAATGTCATTTGGAAGGGTGCTTTTCTGTATCTCATTTACGTAAAATTTTAGAGAGATTTAATGCTGGGTTTGATATTAGTGATTTCTGGGGTTTAACGTCTCTAAACCACTATATGATAACTAGAGACGCCGTAGTGGAAGGCTCTGGAAATTTAGACCACTTGGGGTTGTTTAACGGGCACTGAAGTCTAAGCACACGAGCCTCAAGCACTTTCGCCTTCATTGAAAATGCGGCTTTGCGGCTGAGATTCAATCCCGCGACATGCGGGTCAGCAGCGGAGTGCCTTAGGGCCGTTCCACGCGCTTCCCGCACAGCCGCAACGTACGTGCAGGGACCCCTACCGCACGCGAGCGGGGACAAATAAGCCTAATGGCAACGCTCTTTCACCCTCCGCCGCGTCGCAAATTGGCTTATTTGTCCTCCGCTTGCGTGCGGTAGGGGTCCCGGCACGTGCGTTGCGGCTGTGCGGGAAGCGTGTAAAACAGCACTTAGGCCCCAGACCACTATGGCGAGTATCGTTAGAATTTCAATATAGCAACGCCTATCTTACAAGAGTGTGGACGTGAACTAGGTAATACAAGTTTTTTTTTTGTTAAGTTTCGATACAGTAACCGCATAGGAGCCCCACGAAAACAAAAAAAGCAAGCAGAGCCAGTGGCACTGTGGGCAATCGTGTTTTCTTGAGTTCACAAATTGGCTTTTTTTCGTCCTTCATTATATAGTTCATCTTTATTCACTGTTTTCTGTTTCAGTAATTTTTTTCTGGGTTTATTTTTCTGTCTTTCTGTTTATTTCTATTTCTTTCGCTTTCATCCTCTCCCCATCTGTGTTTCTCTTTAATTCCTTTCTTCCTCTTTCACTCTGCTTACTTCTCGCTGTTTTATTACTATTATATTTATTACAGAATTCGTTTTAATTAACGGAATGAACCGAGCCTAGTAGATGTCTAGGTGCGTTCTCTTGCTGTGTGCGCAGCTGTGCGATTAAGATATCGCGTCCCAGTATTAGGGATGACGGGGAAAACTGAATAGAGTCGCAGGAGGTGATGCGCTGCCCCCCTCCCTCCTTACTTTTGTTTTTTTTCTCTCTCAGCTGATCGTGTCGCGTCGACCGCGCGCTACGACGGGGGATGCTACGCTTCCCCTAGCTGTGTCAGCACAAGACATATTGTTCGGACTCGTGTATACATGTGATGAATAAGCGTTCCAAGGCTGGTTAATCGGGGTATGTCGGATATGCTACAGCTATGTACGCCTGGAAGGCTGCTTTATCGAAGCAGATGGAGCGAATTAAGCGCGACTTGCGCGTGCCTGTAAATGGGACCCGGCCGACGAGCCACCGTCGCTTACAGGGCCCCACCCACAATAAGCACAAACTACTAAAATTCCAAATAATCATCGTGTATTGTTTCTTAGCTCAAGAGCTTAGTATACAACAATAAGAATAAAATGACATAATAAACATAATAATAACAATAATAATAATACAAGATAATGACTACATATATAAACATAAGAATAAAATGACAACATGTCTCACTACGCGCTAATCACAATTAAACTGGATACCGGCGAGCAATTACCTCCCTTAATCGAAGAAAAGGGTCTTTCACGTTGGGACGTGCGTTAATTGATCTCCACCAAAGCCAGACGAGGTGAGACGGCATAAGTGAGGTAGTCGTCTTGTTGCTGTTGCGAACGAGACGGCGCTTGGCCTTTTGCCATTCACTTTCAATCTTTTGCGTGTTGGCGCCTGTCGTAGGATCAACGAAGTTGACACTGTGGTTCATGGTGTGCCCGTCCAAGTTTAGCGTTGTTCTATTGGCATCCACAAGTCTGGATTTGCACTGGTATGCGGCCCACTCGTCGCTGTACACCGTCGTTCCGGGAAGAATGTGCTGCTGGTCGAAGCGATGGCGCAGGCGACAGTCCGATATCACGAAGGAAGGCCTCTTCCGCGGCAGGGTACCTCATGATGTCGGCGATTTCGACAATGCTGGGGTCTATCCGTGGCGTGGACATGACGAGACGCTTCCTGAACTGGTAACAGTGTAGCTTGCATGGCTAACGTTACGGCATTTTATAAGGGTCATGAGGTGAAAGGGGGATAGAGTGCTCTAACGTTGACAGGGCGCCTACGTGATGCAGCATCAGCGAGGAAAGAGGGGGTGGGTCACGGCGCCGACGTGGCGCGAGCATCTGCGGAGAAAGACGGGATGGGCAAAGACGCCTGGAATAAAAAAAACATAAAAAACCTTTTTGGACCTCTAACGTTGGTTGACATGGCGCCGACCCGACGCGACGCGAGTGTATGAGGAGAAAGAGGGGGTGGGTCACGGCGCTGACGCGACGCGAGCATATGTGTGAAAATACGGGATAGGCGAAGACGCCTCGAATCGTACAACACGTACGTCACGTACAACACTTCGGTGCCCTCCTTCCCCGCAGCAACGGTGACTTGAGCGGGAGTGCGAACGACGTTACGTGATGCTACGTGATGTGACCCACGTATCACGTAAACAGTACACCACCCAGGGCACGTACTCCACCTCGGTGCATTGGGCGTCGAGACATGGACAAACTTGCTGATGTAAACCTCTCAAATTTCCTTATTTGGTGCTCCCTATCTCGGTCGCAATCCCTAAGCTTTTGGATCGTGATCCTTATGAAATGCCGTAACGTTAGTTGTGCAAAGTACATTGTCACCATTTCAGGAGCCGTCGCGTTATTGGACTGTCGAAGACGCCATCGCTTCGAGCGGCAGTTCGACCTGCAGACAGTCGGAAACAGCACAGAAACCGCCGCCGACATCCGATTGATGGGGAATTCGCAAGGACCTCGGCTTAATTATGGTGACCCAGGATGCAGTAAGTTGTCACGTACAATCTCCCGGCAAAAAAAAAAAACGAGCAGACCCACACTTCAGGTACAATGGTTGCAGGAAACAGCTAGCTGTCCCAGCTCCGCGGGACACTCACGATGCAGGGTAGACAGGGACAAGGCTCCTTTTTTTGCCTCTCGAGACGTACTTGGTCATTGCACGTCTCAACGTGAAAGACCCTTTCATTCGATTAATGGAGGTGATCGCTCGCCGATATCCCGTTTAGGGATCCCTGCCACATCGTGAGTTATGAGCGGGTAGTGAGACATATTATGCCATTTTATTCTTGTGTACCCACTTTATTGTTTTATACTGCGCTCTTGAGCTGAGAGACAATTTGTGCTTATTGTGGGTGGGGCCCTGTAAGCGACGGCGGCTCGTCGGCCGGGTCTTATTTACAGCTACGCGCAAGTCACGCTTAATTCGCTCCATCTGCTTCGATAAAGCAGCCTTCCAGGCGTACATAGCTGTAGCATATCCGACATACCCCGATTAACCAGCCTTGGAACGCTTATTCATCACATGTATATACGAGTCCATACGATACGTCTTGCGCTGACACAGCTAGGGGAAGCATAGCGCCCCCGTCGTAGCGCGCGGTCGGCGCGACACGATCAGCTGAGAGAGGAAAAAAAAAGAAAAGTAAGGGGGAGGGGGCAGCGCATCACCTCCTGCGACTCTATTCAATTTTCCCCGTAATCCCTAATACTGAGACGCGATATCTTAATTGCACAGCTGCGCACACAGCAAGAGAACGCGCCTCGACTTCTGTAATGGGCGGTTCAATCCGTTAATTAAGACGGCCTCTTAATTGCGCAGCAGCGCCACGCTCGACTTCTGCTAGGCGCGGTTCATTCCGTTAACTAAAACGGCCTCTTAATTACGCAGCAACACCGCACTCGACTTCTGCTAGGCGTGGTTCATTCCGTTAATTAAAACAGCCTCTTAATTGCACGGCAGCACCACACTCGACTTCTGCTAGGCGCGGTTCATTTCGTAGATAAAACGAAATCTGTATTGCGCGGTTCATTCTGTTAATTAAAACGGAATTAAAACGGCCTCCTAATTGCACGGCAGCACCACGCTCGACTTCTGCTAGGCTCGGTTCATTCCGTTAATAAAAACGGCCAGCGTCGCTCATGCACTCTCGAAATGTACCGCGGATAGCACCAAACTCTTACGGAGAAGCCAAAACTACAAGAAAAAATTTTCAGCCAGGAAATGCACCGCGGATTGCACCAACCTCTTACGGAGAAGCCACAACTACAGGAGAAAAATTTTCAGTCAAAAGATGCACCGCAGATAGCACCAAACTGTTACGGATAAGCCACAACTACAGGAGAAACCTTTTCAGCCAAATTTAGCGGCAGTCTGGCAACAACCACCCCAAAGTCTGGCAACAGATTTATGCAACGCGAAAAGGAACCTTGCCCAACTTCTGTCATGGCGCCCCAGAGCTTGTTATCACCGGTAGAGGTACGGCTTTTACTGCTGAATTGACCCAAGTGATCTTAAAACATAGCCAGACAAGCCACCGCCGCACCACCGCCTACCACCCACCGACAAATGGTCTCACCGAGCGGCTAAACAAGACCATCGCCGGCATGCAGGCCATGCATGTCGACATCAAATACAAGACGTGGGACGCCATCCTTTCGTACATGACCTTCGCATATAACACGGCCGTGCATGAGACGACGCAGATGGAATCGTACAAGTTGACCTATGGGAGGAACCCTGCAACGACGTTCCACGTAATGCTGCCCGACGTCACTGAGGACGAAAACCTTGACGGTCCCTTCTATTTTCAGCGCGCTGAAGAAAACTCGTCAACTCGCCCGCTTGCGGATCACGAATTAGCAGACGACTGACTGCCACCGTTACAATCTTCGGCGACGCTTCGTGGAATACGAGCCCGGAGAACGTGTTTAAGTATGGACGCGGATACGCCGACGTGAACTCAGTGAAAAGTTTTAGCGACGGTACTTCCAACCATACAGTGTAGTATGACGTCTCGGCCGCCTCGTCTACGAGGTTGTCCCCAACGGCATTACAAACTTTTAATGGCGCTCATCGCAACCTTAATTAAGCCGTTCATGTCACGCTCCTCAAGCCGTTTTATGAACGCTAGCGGACTAAAAGAGTGTATTTTTGTTGTTGTTATTAGTACTGTATCACACTTTATTTTTTGTACTTTCTTACATTACTATTGCACTTTCGTCTGCTGTTAAAGCATCAGGACTATGCCTTTTTCAGAGGGAAGCAATACCACGTTCCTCCCTCAAGTTTTCTTATCACCCCGTTACGCTGTACGCGATTCTCAGCGTGAATGACGCCTACAGTGTTCGAGAAACGTCCGGACTGCAGTAGATCATTTCGTTCAGATGACGCCTACTTCTTGAGCATTTCCGATTATTCTGCAATATACGTCGCCGTTAGTGATAGCGCTAAAATATTACATGGCGAATGTACAAATGCCGTCACACTTTGCCACTTGTTATTTGATCGACGGCGAACGCTGCGTACGCCACTATCAGTGCAAGTGTGCTACTGTAAACCGACTTTCCGTTTACCGGGCACAGGCTCGCCCAAGTAACCATTTTGATCTTCCCATCCAGTCACCTGACTTCAGCCACGTCACGACCCCGTAACACTATGGTGCATGGGTTGGCGTGCCTGTATAGCCGAGTCCTTAGGACATTCTGCTTTAGGTCAAGGGTACGCGGGTGCCAATTCAGCCTCACTAAGAACTCTTTTCGGTGAGAAACCAGCTCTTTCCTTCTCTTTATAATTTTTCTGCTTCTGTCCTCTTTCTCTTTTCTTTCCCTATCTTTGTACTGGTTCTCTCATTATCAGTAATATGCCATAGCACATTGAAAAACTTGCCACATGCGTTCTGGTATCGAAGCAGAAAAAGAACAGGATGACGGACAAGATTGAAAGAAGAAAAACGGTGCGTGACAGTTCAGACTTGTACGACAGATTCTAGGATCTGCTCTACTTTACTCTACTATATTCTGTGTAGCTTACGAACACACTAAATTAGTAAAACTATGGGATCCAGACAGTCAAGTTCAGAATGGACCGTTAGCGTATGCTGTCACGTGGTCAGGACGGTGAAAAAGTCTCCAACAGAACTTGCAAAAACTGACAGCTGCGAAAACAGCCTTGACCGCCGAGTTTTCTAATCTGCCGTTAAAATTTCCTGAATTTCTACATGCCGCATCAAGCAATCCAGGTGGTGAACGTGCTAGTTCCAGAATGAGCTCCACTGTTCGCGTTGTGCGGTAAGCCTTATCAAAATACTCTGAAAGTTCGGGAATCTTCCACTGCGTGGCGTTGTGTGTTAATGGCAGTAATTATGCGTGAAAGAATTCTATTACATTCAAATAGATAAAAAAACTTGCGTTGCTACATATAAAGCACCGGTATACAAAGATCAAAGCATATATGTCCAAATGAAGAGTATGGAGGATTCCTTAGAAGTTATTGTAGATTTTCCGAATTTCATCACTCAATTTTCACGTGCCTACTCTTTGGCATTTGAGTCATCAGAAATGTGCCAGCTCAGTTTGTGCAGCTTTTGTAATATTACAAAAAGCTTTCCTTGTGGCCCGTGAAACTTCATTTAACCCTGTCAACAACCGTGGACACCTTCTATCACTTTTCAACAGCCGATCCTGTGGCGTGCTGTGGGCCCTAAAGCCACTTGTCTGGGTCTTATGAAGCGCTACACGGACAACCTGGAGTACTTCCTTCGCTCGCTTGGCAGGCTTCACACTCTTGGTGTCCAAATGAACTTGTCGGTGCTCTACCCTCCAGTTCCATGGCCCGTGCCACGTGGCACTCCAAGCATTGCACACTTGGTCAGCTGGGACCACTCGCAAAGCTGGACAGTGGCCCATTGGAAGGACTTTTCTAACGCGACAGAGGTGAGACTTCATTATTTCTACTTTTACGCGCTGCCTTTCTCGCGAAAGTTACAGCTACCACACAGTGACAAAAAGTCCTTAAGTCTCAATGTAAGCTGCTTAGAAATGCTGCTTTCATGCCTTTTAGAATGTACTACACGAGCCTTCTTCCATTTATGGGGTCGCGGGAAATCATACGCGTCATTTGCAGACATACGTGTTAGCGTAAGGCATTTCCATGAATTGGGCCTACTTCCATAGAATTCAGCTTCCTAGGTGATGACTTGTTTCTGAACTGTAAACTTTCGTACTGTGTCCCCATGAGGGCCGTAACCCATGCTTAATCAGAGCTTCGAGTCTATTGTCGTGTCATTAGGCTTCCTCTGTGACGCAGAATCCCGATCGAGAACAAACATTGCAAAACGGATGTCCACAGGGAGTATTGTACAGTCGTGTAGCTACGAGTCAGCGTGCGTGCTTCTCAGCCCTATCCGTATATAAACGCAACACTGTAATGAAGAAGGAAAAAGAAATGCAAGAATAGCTGCAGGTGTGTTTATGCTGTGGAGCCGTGTATTATGCATTATGGCAAAAGTAAGTTGCTGTTACAAAGTAGCGCCCGTCGGCACATTTCTTTTGGCTGTAAATAAAAGAATTCAGCCTTGTTGACAGGTCACCGAATGCGCGGAAGAGTAAATTTTAAATGGCGCCGCTTTACCACTGCATCCTTCCATTATTACGAAGAGCGTTGAGACAGAAGGGCAAAAAATAGTTTAGTGGCTACAATATCTTCGCTTCTCCTATCAATTATAAAGAAAGCGTTTTCACTGTATTTTTAAGGGGCGTGAAATGATTTTGGCTTTTTTTTCATTCAGTAACAGAGTGATTCAGAAATCATTTTAATGATGGGTCAAGAAATGGAAAATGTACAACATCTTTTCATGAGCAATTTCAAATGTTGGCCCTAATGCAGCCTCCAATGACACAGCTGGCTCCCCTAAACGACGAGGTAAACACACTAATTTAAAATTCATGCTATGTCACAGCGCAGTTAGAAAACGTGAAAATGTTTCAGCCAGAAGATTTCGTATAATTACTTTTCGTAAAACATTGGTAGATGTTCAATATTCTTGCGATGGAGTTTGAAATAGCGCTGATTTTTTTCTTCCAAACATGCTCGTTTCCCACGAGCAAGTAAGAAATATAGCTATGTAACAAGTCAAGCTACGGTGCCCAAAGATATGTGGTGTGGCCTACAAGTTCTGAACATCATTATTGTTGGCTGGAACGCGTTTATTATTTTATTGTCGGTGCAATACGATGGCTTTTGTCAAGTAGTGCGTTGTGGCGCATTTGTTTACCACGTAGCTTCTCTACATAATCTAGATAGCTTTCAGGTTTATCTGAAAGACTGCGCTATTACACACAGTGCATGTTAGACTGATGCACCCGATGTTTTCGACATACGAGACTAGAGTATCACAAGCCTTGCTTCGCCCTCAGGCCTTTGAAGAGGTCATTGAGATTGACGTTGGATCGAACAGTGCGGACAAGTATCTTCTCGGTCACCAGCCCGATGGTCGTGTGATCTTTCCTGGCGCTGGCTACATGCTTCTCGTGTGGAAGACTCTCGCAAAGCGCTTGGGAAAATCCTTCAACGAAGTACCCGTCATCTTTGAGCATCTGAAAGTTCAGCGCGTGACTATCCTACCTCCATCTCGTAAGTCACCAAACATCCTGCAGGATATTTTTAACGAACGTTTACACGAACCGAGAATATTCTCGACTCGAGCAATTCAAACGGCACCTAGCTGCAATATAGGAAAGCTGTGTACTGAGGTCCCAATAGTTCAAGCGCCAGTCGTATACTGTAGGAGCTTGGCGGGACGGTGCCACCTGTGAAGAAAAAAAAACGAACAGCCAAGCATATTTTTCCTTTCCAGGCGAGGCACCAGTGTTAACTTGTTGATGCAAACCTATTAAATTACCATTGTATGCAGTGACTACATGTCGCTGCGGCGCCCGATGTAGAAAAGTTTCGCCGAGAAGCTGTGTGCTATGTGCATTACACACACAACGCGACCACTTCAGGAACACCGCTCGCGCTTGCGGGACCACTGGTGCCGACTAAAATAAGATGCTCGGCGTCGACAATCCGCTCGCCTTCTACAAAGCAGCGCGAACTGCAATCACATTGCAGAAAACTCAATATCTGTGTTAGCGACAGCGAACGTGGGGACCTCCGTGAATCCGCCATGCTGCAACTCCGCAGCGCCCTCTCATGTTCACTTGAGTTGCGAACGCTCTACATCCGTGGTTTTCCTGTACACCTATATTTATCCACAAATACACGAAATGATTTAAGTAAAAGTACTATCGAAAAAATCAATTTTTAAACTTGCCATTAGCTAGTAAAATACATCATCGAAAAAAATACGTTAGTTTTTTATGTAGAAGGTATATTACCGTAGATAGGCGTTCTACTTAAGGAACGCAGTGAGTTAAACACTGTCTTCCCAACGTGGTTATTTACGTGTGTATGTGGGTGCCCACCACATTTCTAGTAGCTGACAACTGACAGCCAAGCCAGGTTTACCAGCTGGAGGCAGTCGTCCAGTTGAGAGTTAGTCGAAACACACTGGTTTTAGATCGACATTCGGTGTAAATTGCTTCAGCTTTTTCAGATTGTACCGTTCAAATCACACGTCTGAGTGGGCCATATATTTGTTTTCAAATTACAATGTGTGGTCCCAACTGTATGACATCAATTGCCTAAGGCACTATTTTATTTGCCAACAGAAAACTGCCAATCAATACCCCTAGTACCAGCCGCTTCCACAACACTAAGTTTGACGTACCACAAATAATAGGTAGAAGCGATTTCCACCATGTTAGCTAAGAAGTTAATTTCTCTTCATGACACAAGCACATTACAATTACGAAAAGAAAGCGTGCGCAATCTATCACTCTTGAACAAACGAGATTTATTTTTTATTCGAAAAACACAGGACAAGAAATAACTGGCCATCTAAAATAGGTCCAAATACAGCCCGAGCTGTATTTGCTGGAGTCAAGAGAAGACGGAAGCGAATGTTTTTGCTTGTTTTGTGAAAAACCGTCAAATTCTTAATTTATGTACCTATATTGCACACTGCCTCGTATTATTTGCCTGCTCTAGATTCCAGACGTCTAGTTTACGGCATAGTTATCTTCAATGCGAAACGCTTCCTGAAAGGACAAAGAAGTGAAAACTTGAGAGCTCGTTTTTTCTTTGTTACACCCACTAATAACAAGAACTAACAGACATGGATACGAAAGAAATTGTAAGAAAAATTATGAATGGTAATTGCAGTGTAAGTACTCAGAAAAGTAGGTAGAATGATAACTTGCCACTGTTATACAACCTTAGCATAAGGCGTCGGATGTACAACCACCTGAACTATTGCGCCTCAGTTGGTACATAATTGGACGGCCTATTCGAAGATGACTGGTTCCGACTCTGCTTGCGGCAACTTATATATCCATTGACTTTTGTTGTTCACATTTATATCATGATCACTTCTAATGACATCCGCTATAATTTTATTGTCATCCTTGCCTGTTAATGTTTTTAATATATTGAACGAGTAATTTTTGTTCTACGTTTCTAGAAGATTAAGTTGGAGCAGCGCACCAAACCATATTACCAGTCAAAAACGCATTTCTTTTTCATGCAGGCTGTGTGAGAATCATGGTCACAATGATGCCACTGTCTGGGGAGTTTGAAGTTTGCGAGTCGAGAGCAGTGGTGGCTAAAGGGCGCATCCGCGTGGCCAAGGAAGGGGAGGCAGTGCTTCTCAAGGACCCTCCGGGAACCCCAACAGAGGCCATAACTTACGACATGGACATTGGCGACGTCTACAAAGAACTCAGTCTCCGCGGCTACAAGTTTTACGGAGCATTCCGGGGTGTCCTGGAAGCTTGTTCACAAAGTAAGGTGGATATGTCTCTATAATGCCAGAATTCATGTTAGAATGTCATAAATTGTGGGCACTTCTCTGAAACAATGAAATAAAACGTAGGAAATGAGGCAAGAAATTAAAAAAAAAACATGGACGCATCGACGTGTTTTTCTTTCGTCCCATCTTTAATCGTGCTGTTAATTCCATCTTTGCGAGAAAAGTCCGCTACTTTCACAACTACGGAGGTGCGCTCACGCAATATGTGTTTTCAAGGTGTTAAGCTTAGTTATTAAGAACTCCTGACCAAGCTACAGCCGCTCTAAAGAAAACTTCGTGTCGTTTTGAAAATGCAGCGCGCTAAAATAAAACTGACACTGCAGTAAAAAAACGGAATTCGTTCACATCACCGCAATTTAGATACAAGCGGTTCAAACGTTCTCAAATATTTGAGTGGAAAATCAGCCAGAACAGAATCCGACTTTGTAGACATGACAGACGATTACTTCGGTTGCAAGTGACCATTCACTTATGTCCGAAATGCTTCTTCGTGCAGCATGTTTTATTTCACTAAATGATTTCACGATGAGGCAACACCTGAAGCAGCAGAAAATGCTACCATATACGGTTGAAACAGAACCAACAGACTGCGGACTCATTTTAAATGCAATTTTCACTGATACTGTCAAGTACTTACATTTTCATGCAGCTTAGAGTCAGATAAAAGCTTTTATATGTGATTCTTAACAACGAAAAAAATTATTACATCATTTGTTTATCGAAAGTGAAATGAAAAGATGTATCTGGCAAGGTTTCACGTAACTTTTCACCTTTTATGACCCATATGTGGTAGTACGTTGCGAAGTCAAAACTCCCCGAGCTAGCTTATCCATTTAACAGTTATCGTGTGTTCATGTTTTACATAATAGCTGCTTAATAACATAGTTAGAGATCGCATGTTTTACGCATTTATAGTGGCTGTACGTACTTGCGCTTTCATTTGTGTGGCGTGAAGACCATTCCAGCCACGACATGAAGCAGTGTAGTTATATTCAGCAATATAAGATACAGCGCCAAATTCATGGGTAATAAATGCGACCTAGTGAATTGCCAGGTGTGCCTGTCAGCCTTAGGATTCCTTACCAAGAGCATACTTGGGCTAGACAACACTCTTTAGCCGCTATGGTCTTTACAAGGTGATTTTGCAGTCTCCTACCGCATTTCTACACTGCCATACAAGAAAAGCCGTGAAAATGATAAAGTATACATTACAGCGGTAGCATGGAACCTTGACTCTACGCTTGTAAAATGGGAGGCCTCAAATTTTACACCTAGGATTATAGTGAATTTTTTGTCGTTAATCGGAAAGTTTGGATCATATTTTTTTGAATGCTCACTATCAGCAATACCGTCCTATAATTCCAAAAATACACATCTCTGAAGTGCTTCACGCGTACTTGCTACGCAATTGACATGCATTTTTCTCCTAGTCCGCTTGTTTTTTTTTTTCCTACCTAAAAGTAGAATACTGAGCGTGAGAATGATACATAGACATAAACGAAAGAAGCAGGAAAAGCAGACCCGCAGGTAGTGGTATCGAATCGCGGCCGTGACGGCTTCATTCTTTATGAAGGCGAGAACGCTTGACGCCCATGTGCTTACATTTAAGTATACGTGAAAGAACACCAGGTGGTAAAAATTTACGGAGCCTTCCACTACGCCACAACTCATAATCATGCGGTGGTTTCGGGACGTTAAACCCCAACAATTACTGTAAAGACAAGAAAGGCTGTACTTTGATTAATGTTTATTTAGGAGTTCGTCAGCAAATATATGCAGAAAACACACATGCGCAGCAGGGCAAATGCATAGTTGAGCACATGACTTCCGAATCAGTCAACAATTTATTCAATTTCTTCCACCAAAAAGTTCACCATGGTACCACTGACACACATGCCCCTCTTTGATAGATGTACAACTCTTCAAGTGACACCAGTGCTATCTTGACCGTACTCCGCTGATAATATTTATTTCATTCTTTGTCTCATATACTACACAACTTACGCAGTGCTCTGCCAAATAAGTATCCCAGCTTATTACAGCCCGTGAATTCTCACCCACCCAGTCATCACTACAACGGCCCATGTAGAACCAGCCTCGTTGGTCTAGTGGCTGAATCACCCATATGCTGACTCGCAGGTAAAGGGATCGAATCCCGACTGCGCCGGCCACATTTTCGATGGAGGAAAATGTTTGACGTGCTTGTTCTTAGATTCAGCTGGACGTTTAACAACCCCAGGTGGTCGAAATGTCTGGATCCTTCCCATTAAAGGCATCTGTCAATATCAATTAGTTGTCTTGGGACGGTAAACCCCATCAAATAATATTATAACAACCCATATGGACAATAGACGCTGTGCGTCAGGTCAATGGGAATTCATTATTACACCGCGTGCAACAGTTAAAAATTGTCTACCATGTTTTTTGTTGGCAACTACTTTTCTTTGAACCATGAGCAACGTGCGAGCAAAACTGAGCAAACTTCTTTGGAGCCGGCAACACTACTGGCATCTTTCGAAGGATCGCCACATTTTTAACATGGTGTGCAACTTTCTTCTGGTACGTACGGCACCACAACAAGCTTGACCCTTCTCAAAGATGTCGGATATTCTGCCAACACACTCGGGGAGCGTCAGGTGTGTAATTTTATTAGCACAAATCATATAGAATTCCACTTACTAGAAAACTTTTCGCACACCTCTCTAATGGCTGGATCATTTATTTGTGTGATACACTATTACTAAAAGCACGTTACAAATGACTGGAGCTATTCATGCAGCAGTACAGCTCCTTTCTTTATATGGTAAAATTTATGTATAAATGAGATGACTGTCTTACCAAGATCAAAGTAAAAAAATGCTCAGAAGATTAGCAACAGATACACTACTACAATTTTTGAAAATAAAACAAACTAAACTCGTCGCTAGCTTCCGTAAAAGCAACAAGCGATAGTGAGAACAAGAACAAAAAAAATCAATTATTTCAACGAATGAGAGACGTCTTCGCGAGACTTTACGTTCAAGAAACTTCCCGACATTGAAAGAATTCTTCGCAAATCCCTTTCACCTGCGGCAAGGTGTATAGACCAGATGGGTCGTTGCGTCACAAATCAGGAGAGCATAGACGGGCCCTCTAGAGGGGGGGGGGGAGTACTATATGGCTGAGCACAGTGTAAGTTGTGAGACACGTGACCGGAAGCGGAATGACATAAAGGTTCTGGGAAGAGGGCAAGAGAAGGTGGCACGGGAATTCCTGCAAGAGCATCATATCAGAAAGAGAGGGAGTACATGAGTAAGCCACATATCGCTCGAGCTTTGAAATGCAGAAACTCAATGCTTTGATGATTTCTACTGAAGTGAATACAAGTTTGTGACAATGCATCTTACTCTCTCCGCATGTGTGCTTTTGTATATAAATGCTGGCTCAAATATTTCTAGATGAAAGTGGATACCTACGTCAACTTAGTGAATTTCACTTTATCGCGCTCAAAAATTTTACAATAGCTATGCACCATCGCACAGATTTCTTAAGTTTTGTTCTCATAGAAATTTTTTATTTGTGTTTTTCTTTCATATAGAACCCTACTTCAAGCTGAAATGGGAAAGCAATTGGGTCACCTTTCTAGATGCACTGGTGCACGTCAATTTCATCTGGAATCCACATAGGACGTTTGACTTGCCTGTTTATGTGCAGTCGTGCCGCATTGACCCAAGGGTTCAAGAAGCGATCACGGAGGCTGCTGCAGGAAAGGGTAAGTACAATCTGGTAATAGTGTTAGCCCAGAAAGCATTTTGAACGAGTACAAAAATTTCGAACCACCTTTGATTTCACCAATCTTGCATAGAATAAAACGAAGTTTTAGGTCGATAGACCATGTAAACGAATGTAGATTTTGGACCTTGATGAGTGGGGCCACAAGGCTGTGGCTTCCTCAATCATCTACGGCCGGTCAAGTATGACTCACAACTGCTAGTCGACACCTGGGTGAGTGAGTTTCACCTCGTAGTGCTTTGAACTATTTACTGTTGGGTCGCCGAAAGATGTTTTTATTCCTGCGCCTTTCTGTGATATCCCCATTAGACGGTGTATACAATTGGCAAAAGCATGCACCATGTGAATCCAAGCAGGACCAGTATAACATTTGCTTAGCGCTTGTCTTGTGCTTTTATTAGCTTTGCCCAGTTGGTGCTCTGAAAGTTTGCCTTGATAAAACAACTGGCACAATTTCTCTTAAGAATTCGCACAATCGTCCTCAGAATTCTAGAGATGTTGGCGTGCCTCCACTGACCCTGTAGGTGCAACCTATCCTTCGGGACTTCAGATTTGCCTGTGTGTCTTGGGTAACTTTTTGCCTATTCCTTCTGGTTCTTCATTTTTGTAGGCAAGCGTCGGTTTAGTTTAGTCGGCACGCCGCTTAAAAATTCGATGTTATGACTGATTCCTTCTTCACTTGATGTTCTTGTTCTCTGATTGCCCCAAGGTTATGGAAAATTTGTCTTCGGAATTGAGGATCTGTATCCAGCGCTTTTCATATCCAACACTTTTCATATTTCAGCGAATTGTTGCTGCGTACTTTACTGAGATGCCCCAGCCAGTGCCAACGTGTATGAGATTTTTTGCTCGATTTCACTCGCTTCTTAAACCACTTAAGACTTTTTCATTCCTTTTTTGATCATTCTTCTTACCATTCGCGCTAAAGGTGCGACCCAAATCATTCAGCGGATAACAAGCGGAATTCTTTGAGCTTTACATGAAGGTCTTGGGCGCGGGGAGGCACCTACTTTTATAAAATTTTATCTTTCTGATCGCGTCTTCCTGATTCCAATTCTTTTTGTAAATATGAGAATGGCCGCCTTCAGCTTGACGTGCGTATTGGGTCAATGAACTCAAGTGAATGTTCGGTCGATGTGCCACGGGTAGCTCAGAACTAAGCCCTTTTCTTTATCAAGATGATGAATTGATCTCTTCTGATGAGCTTTTGCTAGTTTTGACAGTACGCTATTTCGCTCATTACTAGTGGCTGTACTAAATATAGCCTTTATTGTATGTTTTGTTTGTACGCGTTATTTTGTGGGTTCTAGTGGCCGTGTGTGTTGCAGTTTTTAATAAAGCGGTGTTAGCTCATTCTTCCATTATTTCAGCATAGAAGCCCAGAATGAATTCTTGCCACGGGGTTTCTGACCCGAAGACTAATTCACCTGAGCACTAGTTGTATCCTCACTATGGCACCTGTGCTGCTGCAGAGCACTCGCAAGTGTTCACAAAGCAGCATAATGCAACAATGCCAAAGACCGCCGACGTGTTTTTCATGCACTCGTTGAGCACGCAAGTGTGGTAATGCTAAATTAGATAAATAGCGAGCGTACGGAAAACCTACGAGTTCTCTATCGTTCTGCCCATGCGCATTGTGATTCTGCTATGCTAATGAGCCCACTAAACTATAATTGTCTAGTCTTGACGAAGTTTTTTGATGGCTCTCATCGAAGGTGCATTCGGTAGGCTGCAACAATAGCAACGATCTGCGAGTCACAAAAAATGAAGGCGTGAAGAGAGCAGCAGCATTACCATATAATTGTGCGCAATTGGCTCACGCTTTGTAAAATGTCCCTTTCCTTCAGCGCAGACCTCGAACGGTGTTTCAAGTAAGCTGGTGAAGCTAAAGAAAGTGAAGGAGGCTCAATGCACTGAAACAGTGGTTAGTTCTGGGGGATTTAATGAGTCAATGCTATACAGGGTCACTGCACTGCAGAACTCCGCATAATTCTGGCAATCGATTCCTTTAACGCTCACTTGTATAGCGCGCTATACGGGCTTCTATCACTTCGCCTCCTCCGAAATTTGTTCCCCAAAGCCGCGTTATTTGTGTAAGCTGCAGATGAAAACTACTTGTTGATAGTTTTAGCTGCTTTGGATTCCCGGCACAAAACGAAGTGAATTAGGGTAAGAGAGGTACTTGGAACGCAAGCAGAATTTCCTGCTGTACATTGAAGTATTGAATGCTTTACCCGATTTCTGGAAATTTACGGATTTTTCGCACGCCGATGGGTGTATAAGCAATTCGATAGACAACGCCCGCTGTAATTCACAGTGAAAAAAAGCAATTATTTATGTCCCATAGACAAAATGATGGTGGACGCTTATAAAAACTATGGTGCCCACGGCGTTTTTCAGCCCAACATCCGCACTCGCAATACTTTGTACACTGCTTGTTTTCATTTTTTTTTCACTGACCAAAACGTAACTATGTTTTGAGACAACTTCCAAGGAACTTGTTTCTGTAGGTTTATTGGTGCAGTATTGGATTCAAAGCTGTCATGACTTGCATGATTTTACTGCCCAGAAAACATGCGTCTTGTAGGAGCATGTCACACGCAGCTAATTAACATTGTCCATATACTGTACATAAGAATTGACAACTGGCAAGATGATTGAGTTTGCAGTTACGTCATGTCGTCCATCTTGAAGTGCTGCACACATGAGGGATCTCACGAATAACCATTTGTTTTTACACTTTTTTGCAGGAGTACACGCCGTCTATTGCCCATATCTCAACATGGGCCGTGCAGGGGGCGTTGAAATAGAGGGCATAAAATTTAGCAGTGTGACGCGACGGCCAGTGCAGCAGGACCCCATCTTGGAAGAGTATCGCTTTGTACCATACCAGGACAACGATGTCGCAAGGTCTAGAAAAGAACACTTCGTGCGACAATACGCAGATGTGTGTGGTTGTACCTTGCTGCACGTCCTGAAAAACTTTGAAGTAAACAGCAATTTTTCCGAAATGGGGACTCACTGTTGTGAGTTACCAGAAGATATTCAGAGTCGTTACACTGAGAACATTCAATCAAACCATGGCTTGCTAGGACTACTGCTTAACGTGCGCAAAGATGTCAATGGTGCTGAATCCCTGGCTTCTACCGTGAAATCAGCAATACTGACCAACAGAACAAGTTTGGAGGCGGACTTACTCAACATCAGTCTACTCGGAGAAAACCCACTGAAGTTCCTGCTTGACGTAGTGGTTGAAAATACAAGCTTCACAAAACTCACTGTGCTGGAGGTGGCGGTCGACGGAGACGTTCAACTTATGATTCTATGGGTGAGCGATTCGCTTTCGTTGTACGATGGGAAGCTGAAAACAACGTACTACGTCAGCCACCCAAATCCAGACAGCCTCCCTCTGGATCAACTCCCCAAAGGGGCATCCGTACTTGCACGGCACCATTCTGCTTCAGATGAAAAGTTGCCTCAAGCTGACTTGTTGTTAGCTTTCTTCGGCATTATGACCACACTTGCCGACCTCTCTGCATTGGCTCAAGAAATGTTCTCGCAGTGCAAGGAAGGCGGTTTTGTTCTTATCTCCCACCGCACTACATTGACAGTGGCCGAAGCCTTACTGTCAAAAATCAGTGGGGTTCCTTTTCAAGTTTATTCAGAAGAGGCAACTAGAGCAGTCTTTGAAACTTGTGGATTTCGATTAGTGGGTCTGAAGTCGAACAACCTCTTTGTGCTGCTATTGCTTAGGAAGATGACCTTACCCGTCGATGTTTCCAGGCAGGTGGTTATCAAGATAGAAAACAGCAACTTCAGCTGGGTTAAGACGCTGAAAGAGAAAGTCGCTGAATACGTCGGCAGGTCCGCCAGAGGTAACATCTGGCTGCTCAGTGAAGATGCCGGTACCAGTGGTGTCCTGGGTCTGACAAACTGCCTTTTACAAGAGACTGGTGCACGTCTCGTAAGGTATGTGTGTATTCAGTAGTGTACGCCGTTTCTCTCACAGGTACCCTGTCACAAAAAAAAAGTCGCCGCAAAATTATCAACTGTAATGTGAGTGCCTTGAACGGAACTAATAGGCAAGTTGATTAGTTAAAACTGGATATGCAAGACTAGTTAAAATAAAATACTTGTTTTTTATAGCTTTCTTTTGCTGATTCAATCAGCAAAAACGTAGTGCCCAGTAACACTCGCGCCTTTGGCAGGGAGTCACTGTGGCAGGCGCCTTGTGGACAGTAATGAGGTGAAATCTCTCCAGCTTTGCATGTTTTGCCTACGTACTGATTGAAACTTCTTCTTGAATGGCATGCTGGAGTACTGCCACAGATTTTAAGAGCAGATTTTTGTCAAATAACTCCAAAAGTATCTATGGATATTTGCCATACAGCGCGTCAAGTGCTCCGTGAAGAGAATACTTCCTAACAGAAAAAAACATTAAATTCGCGTACCATTATGTTTTAGTTGGGCTAACTGGTACATTTCAATTCAAGTCGAATACCGCGGAGAAGATAAACACAACATTATGAACACAAATTTGAGGTATGGATGCAAAGCATAATCAAAAAGCAAACAAGATGCTCAACATGTGTGCAAGTCTAGCTTATTGATAAAGGCAAGCAGCTGTCTGTCAAGAAGCTCACAATATTTTTGGTGAAAAATAGTTGTCTCAAGCAATTTTATTGTAAATCGCGTGCATAACGTGGGTGTACCTTTTTATTTCTCAAATAAGCGATAAGTTCACATTGTGTACTCGCATTTGTGATATATTGTGTTCTGTATGAACACAACATATTGTATATTCCAAGCGTAGCGAACCACTCGTGCTTGGTGAAAACAGACAGTGAGTGCTCTGAATAGCACAGCCAAATCTTTCAGTCATACACGGCCAGGAGCATTTAGAGGTGTAGCAAGAAGTCAATATTTTTCGGGTACACTATTTTTAAACAGATACTTGCTCTCTTCTGAGCTTTCGACACCTTCAGTTCCAGGTCGCGCAGTTTATGGCGTGTTATAGAAGCGGCGTTTAGATTAGATGCATTTCTTGCTACCAGATGCCGCCACACACTGGTGTCGAGCTTTGTAGCCTGCTGAAATTGCACAGTTAAGCCCACTAACATGCTGGAATAAAAGTGGAAAAAGAAAATCAATTTTTATGACGAGCCCTTGAGGTCCTAATACGCGGTGACGCAACTTCTTTATTCCAGGCCATTTTTCACTGCGTAACTCACAGCATTGTCGACAGGACGAGAGAAGAAAGGAAACGCTTGAAGCGTAAGACCGATCCCTGTATCTCTGTTATTTTTGGACGATACCGGCCAAGTTTTATGGAAGCTCATGCATGAGACAATAAACTCTGATGTGGACGCTAGAAGGATGAGGACGCTAGAAGGAGGGTCGTTCAATTGTTATTTGGGAAAGTGGTTCAGGATCGCTTTAAATACTCTTCAGAAAGCCATGGAAGGGACCCACTAAAGAAGCTTAATGACACATCAAATCAGCCCCGCAAAAATTGTGAAAAGTTGTCTGGTATACGAGTGGAGTTACAACAGAGATTTATTGCGCGTTGCAATCGCTTTCTTTCTTTTCTCGTGTTGGTGGAAGTGCTGTGCGCTAAACGGGAAGGGATTTCAGGGCCACAGAAAACCGTCACGCGCGCCTGGTGACCTTGAGCACTTTTCTTTTTTTTTTCTTTGAACGCGCGTCTTTTCAAAGCGATCGCGCTTGCATTCGTGCCGAAGTTGTAGCTTTCCGCGGCGTCCCCAATAATGACTGAGTGTGCCATACTCAGATCAGGCGATGGCTGATTCTAGGCCTTCTTCGTTATGATTTTGAGCCTATAGCGTCAATTGTCGAGAGAAGCCAAAGTGATTTTTAGTACTTTGAGAATGTACTGTATATTCTACGCTGCGTGCTGCGCTATAATATTTGCCACGCGCGTTCTCTGGCGCCTCCACTGCGGATTGGCATTGTTTGCTGACCATGCTTAAAAATTGTTGCAGAGCCTCTTTAAGTGCACACCCAGATTATTTAACCGCGCTAGCTGATCGCCCTCAAAACTCAGCAAGTATTCCCATTCGTTTACTACTTGGCAATAACCACAGCAAGCGGAACGTATCGCTGGAAGTCTAGCTAATATTGTAAGTCTCGTCAGCGCCCACGCTCGATAAGCCTTTTGAGCACACGCCTTTGAGAAGAAAATCCTACTAGAGTGTATGCCTGTCTGACTATAAGTTCGTATACACTATATTTCTTTCTCATTCTTCTCCCAGGTGTGTATTCGACGCCTCCGGAAGTGGTGGAAACAGTGTAGCCGACTTTAGCCCCACCAACCCAGCCTATAAGGATATCGTAGAAAATGGCCTAGTGATGAACGTGTTCCGCGATGGACAGTGGGGCTCCTTCCGGCATCGCAAGATCGATTGGTGTGAGTGGTTCAGGTTCGGTATTTTATGCGCCGATAATATTAGCATTACATATCTTGCGAGCGTTTCGTATCTTTTACTATTAATACGATGTTACCGAGACTTCCGTGAAAACACCACACTGAAGAAGCATTGTCATCGCATTGCTGCTAACGTATTAAGCATTGCTCTTCCTCTAAAGGCTATTCATTAACAATTTAGTAGTTCTGATACGCTGAAATTGAGGTACTCGAAGCACCACTGTTGTAACTTGCCGCCTCCTACACTATTCATTGAACAGGTGAGTTTGCTTTTTTTATCGCGACCTAAGTGTGACTTTGCGTCTGGGGGCGCAACAAATATACCTTTGAGCTCATCAGAAAAGTCTTAAACTAATGCGTGTGGTTTTACAAACCACGTGCACATGCATGTACGTGATAAGGAATTATATACACAGGTAATCCAGGACAGGATTGCAACTGAGTGATTACAAATCTTGGAGATTAGCCAGATTAGAAATGGACTCACTGATTTCAATGCGATTTCTTAGAACGACCAATGTTAATATATCGCATAGCGTAGATAAATGTGTTATTTTTTTCTATCTTCGTTCTCCTTGAATTTGCCGCATTATTTGTTGTCAGTGGCTAACTTAAATTACACGAGGCCATTAGTGAGTTAAATATATGAGTTGGGGCCGCGTATAGCGCTTCATAAGTGTTCAAAGCCATTAAACGTGATGAGCTGAGCTGGTGCGATGATATACGAAGGCCTCCTCTGCGATAAAGACCTTCGTGCACAGCTACCAATGAATACGCCGTACATAGCATCCCTTGACAGTGTAAAGCCATGGGGTATAGAAAGAAAGATATCAATATAATATCTACGGTTTTACGTCCCGAAACCACGATACGATTATGAGAGATGTCGCAGTGCAGGGCTCCGGAAATTCTGACCATCTGGTGTTTTTTAACGTGCGCTAACAACCCACAGCACATGGGCCTCAACGATTTCGCCTCCACTGAAATGCGATTGCCATGGCCGACATTGAATCCGCGACCTTCGCAGCAGCAAAGCGCTTTAGCCACCAACCCGCCCTGACCAACAAAAGAGAGGGAGAGGGAGAAAAAATAGGATGGAAAGAAAGATGGTGGTGGTGGTGGTGGTGTTGGTGGTGGTGGTGGTGGTGGTGGCGGTGGCGGTAGTGTTGCAGCAGGCAGGGTTAGCCTGGCCTGCATGGCCAGCAATTGTTCCGCCAGAGCATCTCCTGAATTCGTAAATTGTCACCACGTGTCACAAAGCCCAGTGTCTCGCAGAAATACCAACAAAATTAGTTGCACGTTCCTCCTAGTGGCCGTGCGTCCTTCAGGAAAAATGACGTCATCAACTGTCCGGTGCCTATGACAGCTTTTTTGCAAGGTGCCGATCGTCGCTGCTCTTTGCTCATCAAACTGTGGTCAAAGCCAAATGAAATGTTCATTATCCCCAATGTCACCGCAGAAGGCACAAAACGGGGAAGCTTATCTCCCAGTCTTGAATGACCAGGCTGGGGTGTATGCGGAGCCGGTTCTTATGCGGTACAACAGCATAGCTTGTTCACGAGAAAGTCCATGAATTACACATGCTTGTTGTGGAAACTTGTAGATCACCTTGAAACGAGTGCGTATAACATATTGCTGTTCTGGTAAGTCTTGGGAGTACTTACTTTTGGAACAGATGTCCGTGATTCTCATGCAAAGGCATCAGTCGTTTCATTGCTTATAATGCCAAAGTGGGATGGGATCCACTTAAACTATATGATAAAACTCTTGCCAATTAGGTGTTTAATTAGTGCCAGAGATTTCCTGGTGAACTTTTGTTGAGGTAGGCTACGATGCAGTCTTTGTAGCACCGATTTGGAGTCCGTGAGCACTACAAAATCTCGTGCAGAAAAGGATTGCAATTTTCGCAAAGCCGCCGTGATTGCAGCGCTCTCTACCGTTGTGGACGAAACCATGCGGTCTAGGCGGCCCGACCATGACACGCCAAGGCAGGGCATGCAGAAAGCCGCTGCGCAGCTATCCGTTTGTGTGCACACTAAACCGTCGGTGTACACTTCTCGGTGGCCGTGGTACATGGTGCTCAAGTGGTCCAGCACAAGAAATTTTGCTTCCGTGGCTGCAATGATGCGCTTCGCTGGTCGCCTGGGTACGCTGAAGTTACACGCAACATCCACAAAAGACCCTGGCGGGTTCATAAGGTGCCGTTTAGGCTGTTTCAAGCCTAAATATTGAAATGTGTTCGATGCCGTGTTGAAATGCGAGCCAGTTCTTGCTCTTAGCCTCCGGAAAAGTGCCGTGCCTGCAGAGGACTCGCCCAGTCTTAGCAGCTGCGTCATTAAGGCATGAGACGCCACAAGGCGGAGCGGAAAAGACTCAGCTTCATTGGTGACCTTCGTGCCTGAGGAACTCCCATCGCCAAGCGAAGACCCTTTCTGTGTACTGCCTCTCTGTGTTCGAACTGGCTCGGTGATGGTGATATCAGGGGCAGCTGATAAAGAATGCGGCTTGTTATAAGCGCATCATTCAATTTAAGTATGGACATAGGATTGTTGCCCCAACGTACCCCTGCGATGCGACGAAGAGTGTTGATCCTTTGCACTGATGCAGTGACTATACCATCAACCGCACGTCACCATAACAGCTTGTTGTAGATGATACTGCCCAGGAAACTGACACTTCGTGCACAACGAATTGAGTGGTCTTGAATATTAAGTGACAGACATGTTGACTTCCGTCTCACTCCCGGGAAGGGCATGAAGGCCGATTTTTCCATCGATAAAGATAGGCCAAGTGTCAACAAGTGACGCTCAATGATTGAAATAGCGCTCTGTGCTATCTGGGCCAAACGTTGGTGCTGGTACCCTGAGATCTAAACTCCGATGTCATCGGCGTAGATTGATATTTTAACTGCTTTCAGAGCTAAGCGCAGGGTGTCAGGCAGGCTGGTCATCGAAGCGTTAAAAAGCAAGGTAGACAGAACACTACCTTGTGAGACGCAGAGGAAAACGCGTCTCTCTTCGCTAGTTACATTTCCAAGCATAACCCAGACACAGCGGTCTCTGAGAAATTCATGTACGAACCAAAGAGCACTTCCCGGCACACCCATGGCTTGGAGCCCGCTCACGTTGCCTGCCTGAAGCACACAATCATATGCCTTGGCAACGTCTATGAAGACGGTGAGTGTCGAGAGTCCGCTGACATGGTGGTGCTCGATGTGGCTTGAGAGGTCCAAAACGCTGTCCTGGGCACTCAGTCGTGGAAAAAATGCCGTCATACACGATGGCCATCGTCTTCCTTGTTCAAGGTACGAAGTTAATCTTGTACATATTATTCTTTCCATCAAGTTAGATAGGCATGATGTAAGAGATACCGGTCGATATGATGCGAGGCCCGCAGGATCCTTTCCGCACTTTAGGACTGGCACCACCTATGCGGTGTTCCAAACAACTGGGATCTCCTGTGCTCCATACATGAATAAATATGTCCAAAAGGGTCCTTTTTCACTCATATGGCAGACTATATTCATCAGATACCCCGCAGCGCCCGAAGGCGTTATAGTAGGGGTCAGCATTTGATTGTCAGCATTTGATTGCTGATCAAATCGGGACGCACGGCACAGCGTCTTCATAATTTGCCAATTGTCATATCCAGCTCTCGAAAGGCGGAAGGCGTATCCATCGTGCGAAAAAAATGGGGTGGCAGAGGAATCGCCGCTCCTGCTGATCTTCCAGTTGTGCACACGTCTGTGAAATCATCTGCAAGCATACCTGACTGCAAGCGACAACACAGCGCTGAATCGGAGAACGAATCAGCTGTCATCGGGGACCACAACGTGGTGAACCTCACACATCTAGACATGGACGAAGGTGGTTTTCGTCTTGTGCGACATCGCAAAGACAGGATGGTGGGCATTCCTGTGTTAATTGCTCCAACATCCGGAGGAGCTAACTTGACGCAAGTGAACCCTATTGACCTATACTCTGAAATTTAAATTATTCTCGGTGGAGCCCCAGTTAAGAGCCGTTTGACAGCACAGGGAGCCCTGCTCTTGGATATAGTTGACGAAACACCAAGCTAATACGCTTCTACAGACCAACACTATATTTGGCCTTGCCATATCTGCTCGTGTACCACACAGCTACATGGAAAATACATGCACTATGAAAGGAGTCCCACGAAGGTACTCGGACGAAAAGCTGTTAACCTACCTGAGACTTCAGGGAGTATACCACGCAAGAATAATCATAAGATGGGTCCAAACCTCATAGTCCCAGTGGGAATCAAGACGCACTGACTCTGTGGTTCTCACATTCACTCCCAATTCGGAACGCCTAGAAAAGATCAACCTTGGCTTCACCAGACACGAGCTTGTAGACTACGTGGAGATATCGCCACGCTGTTTTAAATGTCAGCGTTTTCGGCATGTTGCTAAGCACTGTCGTGAGGAACAAAGGTGTAAGAGCTGTGAGGGGCCTCATTGCTTTAAGACGTGTACAAGTAAACGAAAACTTGTGTGTGCAAACTGTGGCGGCGACCACCCAGCTAGCTACGGCCGATGCCCAGCACGAACAGCTGCGCAACGAAAAAATAGGACATTTGTCCTTGGCCTGAAGACTGTAAACGAACCATCGCTCACAAAGAATACGTCTGGCGCGCCACAACTTGGTGGTTTGGACAATGAGTACGCAGGAAAATTTCCGCGCCTAAACCTGACAAGAGCTAGTACTGAGTCAACGCAAGTGTTATGAGAAATGTATCACGAAAGAGTCCGTAAAGCGCACCTATGCTGATGCACTGAGCCCACCTCAAATACCACCTGGAAGTAAACAGCAAGAAAACCTCGAGCACGTTATTCAAGCTCTGTTGACCGCACTACGTTCACACGTCGCTAGGATGCCTGCGAGTTCAACGAAGGACATGTTGGAAGCAGTCCTGGCTCTAGAGTCAATGTTACTTTGCTCTGCTTCCACAAACACACAGTAGAATAATGGCAATGTCTTGCCCACCTGGTCTATTCCGTCCTTCAAAAGTGGCCTTAATAATGCAAAGGAACTGCGCCGGTCTTCTAAAATGTGTGTGCCAACTCAACCTTTTCCGGCGCGACATTTCAATACCAATTCTAGCCCTCTCAGAAGCCGGTCTCCCGAATGCAAGGACGCTCCCAGGGAACACCCGACACGGCAACCCGAGCATAACGTCATTTGCAAATTTAAGCGCAACGATATACATAAGGCGGAAAATACCTCACGTCGCGTTACTAGTGCAAGACCTCTGTTCCAACTCACTGGAAGTCGCTGCTGTGCAAGTGTGCCTGGGAAACCGAAAACTCAGTGTGGTATCAGTGTACATAGGCCCACGAAAGAAGGTCGCCATGGAGGCTTTCCTAAAGAACCTTTACACTAGATGTCCCGCTCCTCAAATAATCTGTGGTGATTTTAACGTGCACCCTTTACTCTAGGGAGACAAGAGTGTAGATTTTCGAGGCAAGGAACTTGTAGCAGCTGCGGATGCTGCCGACTTATGTGTGGCGAACAATGGCAAACCTACATTTTTCAGGCCACCAAATTCATGCAGTGCAATAGACCTTGTACTTCACTCCACACACCTTCTGGTATGATCGACCACACCTCCAGACAGGATGTGCAGCGATCATTTCCCCATCTTCACCAATATCCTGGGATTTAGTACTGCTGGTCGACAATTCTGCAATGTAACACGCTGGGGCACCTACAGAGAAACGTTGGACAAATCCACTGGTGAGCTGTTCGCAGATATGTTGCAAAGCAAGTGAACGGCAACTTCGTTGCTGAAACTGCCCGACCATTTTATTGCTCCTGCCTTGAAATTGAAGAACCTTTGCGCAGCACGTAGACGAGCGGAGCGGAAACTAACGAGAACAAAAAAAATCCGTCTGCAAAATTGAATATAACAGGATAAACGCTGCGATTTGTCGTCATACGAAAAAGTTAAGACGAGTTGGGCCGCTTTCCGTGAGAGTTTATCAACGTTTACGCCATTGACAAGGATATGGGCAGTAATAAATAGTCTTTCTGGAAGATCCGCTCACACAGGCCATTCGAAGCACCCGCTTTGAAACAAGGGAAAGATTTGCAAACCCTTGCAGAGAATTTCGTATGATGGAAAGAAGAAGTGTGTCATACGTTCAGATGGCGCACCACCTGGCCACGCCACGCACGCGGAGCAGCGAAACCCCGACCAGCGATGGAGACATCTCGCAAAACATTAGAGGATTTTAGTCTGTCCGGCACTCCGGTACGTTTTTGCGTATACCGGGTTGCCGGAGGGCGTCAAGCCGAATAGCGCTTGAACGAACTTTTTGCATTTTTAGCCCGTACCGCCCAAAATACGCTCAAAAACGTCCGCAACGCCTTTGCGGCCGTGGCCACCACATCTGCGTATGCGCAGTAGAAAGTCTGCGCGATTACTGAATAACTCCAAAAAGAAAAAAAAATTGGACATTGCCAATAATTTTTTGTTACAAAACGGAACTTTATGTTTGTTTTCTTTACTTGCCCTATGATTTAAACTTAACTATGAAGAACACATCAGCATCACGGTGATCAGCATCGGAATCGGTATCACGATTTGCTAACACAAGCGTCATGCGAATCATGCCTACTTTTTGAGTCTGGCACAAAGTGGTGGCTTGAAGATACGTGAAATATACGGTCTACTTACTTTTTTCTGTTTGTCGCGTCATTCCGTAGGAAGTGGGCTAGGGGAAGGTCAACGCGCTCTTTCACACTTCGGGAATTAAGAGTCTACCGCAGCAGCATTGACACTCTTTCAGTTATCTTGTGCCACCGCGAAGCATTCTCGAAAGGGTTCAGCACATGAACTTCACCGAGGACAATCTTATCATCGGAAGGCGAGTAGCGTGCCCGCGGTGCCATGCTGGTAGCGGGCCTCGAAGTAGCCATTTTGTTTTTTACGTTTTTGTTTGGCTCAACTTGACTCGGCTCAAAGGGAAGCCGGTAATGGCAACCTTGGAAGCATGTTGTGTGTTTGGGCGTTTGAGCTTGTCCGGTAAACGACCGTAAGGCACGCGCATGCGCAGTTCAGACACGGTAAACCGGTATCTGCAAACTTTTTTTTCGTATAGCGGTGCGCCGGACAGATTGAAATCCTCTATTCACTCTGCCAGGCTTCGGTGCTGCGCCACATTGTGCAGAGAACCATGAGGCGTACGTGCTAAGTGCGTACTCCTGAGGAGAAAGCCGCACATCTCGAAGCTGGAATTGTAGGTCGACAGCGTGTAATAGGAGGGACTGGCGGTTCATTTCCTGTGCCAGGCTTACTGCGACATTTTGCAAGCTTCGCGATATCTTTTTTTTTTCTTGGCATGCTAATATCGTGCTTTTTATCGCCATGACTTTGTACCGAAAATCTGAATTCCATATTGGTTTAAACCTTCCTAATATTAGTTGCCGGACAATATTTTAGATCTCATCCTTGTTGTCAATCAGAGTCTGGTTTTCTTGCCAATATATAATTACCCAGTATCACTTCGATGGTGTTCGTGACAACCAAGACTTTTTATGAAAATTTCGTTTAGCACGAGTGTTTGGGTGAATTGGCAGGTAATTGGTTGATCATCGTCAAATAAATTCGAACAGTTTGGAAAAAGATCGAAGCAGACTTTTGTAACAAGGGTCAAAACAACGAGGCCAGTGGGTCTCGAAGTACGCTGATGTTTCTTGTGATATTGTCGACAGGGAGGGCGATCGATGGAGGTGGTGTGTGGATGGTGCTAGTACCTTCATTTCTGGCAGCACAGTAACGACTGTGACTGCTACATTCTACCTAATTGCAGACGACTCGCAAGTCATGCGCTGTGGACCAACTTGGGGCAACGTCGCTGGCTTGATGACGAGCTGACGCAGAGGGCGCCGGAAGGTGACTTTTTCCGACCTTAAGCAATGTCTGATCAATGCGTCATTGTGCGCCGATCACTCGACAACAAGTTTGAGTCAGAGCCGATGTCGATAACGCGAGATTCAGTGGTAGGTCTGTGGTGGCACAGATGTCAGGGCCTGTAGATGTCGTTTAGTACTCGATCACGTGGCCTCTGTTGCAGTCAAGTCATTCGCCCCGAAAGGGCGGATGTTAGAGATGATTGGAAGCGTACTTCATGTGGACGGAGAGGCGCATGTAGAGGGACGGGAAGGTGCATCAACTACAGTCACTGAGAAACCATTTGCGGCTGGTTCAGGAGAGCATGAATGCGGGGCAGTAGGCTTGCATGGTCGGTAGATCACGGAGACAGAGAACCAGTCTACAACCTGTGGCGAGGCAGATGAGTGGTCCTCGAGGGTTTTGGTAGTGATTGCAGCGTCCTGCGGGTTCGGCTGTGGCTGGCAAGGGAAGCAAACATTTGCTGGAGAATTCGAGGTCTGTCGTGGTCCCTGCCGGCAAGATGGGCAAAGTGTCGAAGTCAATGAGAAGTGATGCTCGAGAGACAACGTCAAAAGTGAGGCATCCGTGAGTGTAAGGCTAATGGCCCGCACGACTACCTCTGCGCCATACTCCGAGGCGTGTGGCAAGGTGGCCGCCGTAAAATCTGAGGTCACAGACGTGTCGTGAACCGGTGAGGGCGATGACAACGGGTGCATAGCGGACAAGGCTGATGGACAGTCCGCCAATGATGTTGCAGAAACGCAGCTCGTAGTGACAGCTGTAATGTCCTGAATTTCGTCAGGTGGGTGGTCGGGTGCGGGAATATTAGCGATCGTGGCAGGACGTAAAGTTGAAGATGGTGTAGTTGGGGATTTTAGGTGTTGGGAATGAAAAATAACGTGCAGGTTCGCACAGCTCACTGCGACGCAGGACAAACCTTGAAGTAGCACGCTTTCGGAATCAGTTGTATACGTGGGGAGAGAATCGCAGCGCTGGGGTTGTCGTAGGGCTGCGGGCTGGAGTGCGACGCGGCAGCTCTAATGGTAGGACGTTGAGCAGAATGGTGCGCATCGGCGACTGTGCCTTGACGCCATTCAGCAGGGGCATGGCCTCGAGCTACATTAACCATGTTCTGGTTCAGGCCGAGTGGAAGAGCTTTACCGGGGGCCAGAATCGCGGAAACATGGCAGCGACTGCTCATCTAAAGGTGTGTTCTTGGGGTCAGCACTGTAGCTAGAGAGATGTGACGGCGGCCGATGTAGCCGTGCTGATCTCGCCACATTATTTCTAGGCAGAATGGCCGAAGCATATTGGTGGCAAGTGAAGTGTTCAGAGAGCCAGGTGCTTGGAGTGTCCCTACTGGTTCGCACCACACACTCTCAGCATAAGCTGCACGAGAAGTGGAACATGCTGGTAAGGAAATGACAAATAATTGCGATGATTATTGTGGCACATCCTCCTGCGACCCTGTGTTCTCGACGTGGTGTTATCGCTTTGTCGCTCAAGCTTTTCCTTTATGCGTACTTCAAAGGTTCTACGGCATCAATCTCACAAGTTTCACTCACCTCGGTAAGAACGCTGCCAACTTGTCTCGTGAATCTGAGAATCCGATTCATTGACTGAGCTCATTCTAAGGGCCGACGCGTCTGTTAACATGAACTCCCCAAAAAAATACAGATGGTTGAGAATAGGTGTCCTATTGCGTCAGCCAAAGTGTGAACCAATGGCCTACGCAAACAGCTCCCGGAGTTGGCAAAATACAGAAATACGCCGATTCAATGTTTTCTTAGTATAATCCAGCAGTCTATATACATGCATTCGGGTGCACCACTCCAATGTAGCGGTTACAGTGCTCAGCTGCTGACCCGAAAGTCAGAAGTTCAACCCCGGCAGCGGTGGTCCCATTTAGGCGGAAGCGAAACGCGAGTGACTGGTGTACTGGGCATTATCGGGGCACGTTAAAGAAAAGCGAATCATCAAGGTACCAAAAGCGCCTCCTTTACAGCGTGCCTCGTGAATACATGGTGGTTTGGGCAAGTAAAAACCTCTATATTATGATTGCATACCCGCTTGATTGGTTATATCAATATAGGTTTTAATGAACCACGGAAACATTCATTGATTGCCTCTTAGAAGCACATGAAGCAGAGGATGTTCAACAAAACCCAACCTGGTTTCATGCTGGCCAGTACTTCATTACGGTATGAAGCCTGCGGCGTAATCTTAGGATGCTTCTCGGATATACTTTTTACAGAAACATCTGCTCATACGAGATACCATATGCATCACGTCGACTGTGGTGCTCATTCGATACTGTCAATGATGAATCAAGGTGCTTGAGGCTGAGGGCATACTTTTCTGGGTGGCAACGTCTGGCCCCGTCACTGATTGAATTCGTAACTGCTTTTGCCTCCTCTTTGCACGGTTACATTGGCTGGCGAATGGATACGAGATCCCTCGATAGAACTAGAGTGTCACAGATTCGATCGTGGCTTCAGCATTTAAATTGCGATCCAGGATAACTGCAGAGCGCCGTGCACTGGGCAGTCCACGAACATTATAGAAAGTGGGTGCTCTCAGTAACATGGAGCTCTCCGCTATGGTGTTTTTCGTAGCCGAAGTTGTTTTGAGACCTAAAGCCTTACGCAGGAAGCCAATAAACAATTATTTCATCTGATTCTTGCGTTCACCACACGGGGGGCGCCTACAAATTTTTTTCTTGCTCTGTCAGCTGCCATTGGTTGACGGGTCACTTCGGTCGTCCTACGGAGTTGCATAAGGCATTGTGTTCTCGAAACTTTCAGCATTTCCTTCTTTTGGTGTCTGCTGGCTGTGTC
This sequence comes from Rhipicephalus microplus, assembly GCF_043290135.1. Classification (NCBI taxonomy): domain Eukaryota; kingdom Metazoa; phylum Arthropoda; class Arachnida; order Ixodida; family Ixodidae; genus Rhipicephalus; species Rhipicephalus microplus. Next base: position 117,620,259 of record NC_134706.1, read on the forward strand.
GGCGTAGTTCCACTGGTGCGCGGGCGCGTTATCTTATCACGTAGCCATTGGCTGCGGCTTGCGATCATCGCTACTCAGCGCCCACGCTGGAAGTTGGCTTCTGGCGGTTGTAAATAGACGTTGATTATAGAAGGCACAGGCGTGCAGACACACGTTTTGCATTAACACTCACTCGTGGCAAAATTATTCACCAAAACATATATCAAGAGATAGTTAAAGTGTGATTTGTGCAGTCACACATCATTAAAGTACGTGCCTTCAAATGCTATAAAAACGAAAATTTAACGAATCTCTGAAATAATGAACGAGGAAACAAAGATGAATGAATAAGTTATAATCGGTTGTCGAAAGTATAAGATGGCATATCAGTTACCGGTCTGTGCATTCTCCATCAAAACATTCTGAGAACTGTGCTTTTATAATCATGACCACCCCTCAAACTCAAATTCTTTTTCTATGCATGACAGCTGGGGAGGCAAAGACTGTTACGGGAGACGCTTACCTTCACTTCAAGAAGCGCGGTGACCTGTCCAGCCTGCAGTGGTACGAGTCCCCCCTTGGCTACACTTCCCTGTCCGAAAAAACTTCCTGCAGTGAACTTATCTGCGACGTGTACTACGCACCTGTTAACTTCCATGACGCCATGATTGCCACCGGCAAAGTCAACGATGATGGCTCTATTGGTAAGTGGGCATTAACAGACGCCTATCTATGAAACTGTCGCGATACCCCATTGAAGCTGGAAATGGAATAACAGCTTTTTTCATTATTGCTTGCTTTTGTAGAGGAAGAGGCGCATTAAGAAATGGACACGTAGGCAGTTTCTTGTAATGTGATTTATTCATAGTTGTCTGTCATTCCGCTTGTTTTCTTCCCAGCCTTTTCACTGCTTCGGTCATCTGAGTTAGCAAACTAAATATTTCCTGTCAGTTCAACATCGTGCTTTGTTTTCTTTGTTTTTAAGACGAACGCTTTTAATATCATTGTATATCAAGACTTCACTGTGTTTTCTTCGCGGATACGGTATTTAATACGTAGGTACACCAAGAAATGATAAAGAAAAAGAAACAGAAAGAAAGTTTTCCGCTGCTTGCAGTTATTCACATGGCATTGCGATATGCAGGGATCGCATTCATTGTTTTTTTTTCTTGTGGCGGAACTGACTATTTGACGTTTTTGTTGACACCTCCTTTGCGCATGGTTCACGATATACTGTATTATGGTGTAGGTTGAATCTTCAGCTACCACAAAATGACATTACATGAAACGACATCTAAAAAAATTAGATGAAGTGAAATTCAGCCCAAAATGACATTAGATGAAAGAGCTACCCTTAAAGAAAAAAGAGAGCACGGCTTATATCTCTTTTTAGGAATCGGCATAACACGAAAGCTAAACGTGTCTTCACCGAGGCAGTTGAAGGTTTTTTTGTGTCAAGACTGATTGTTGGCCTGGTTCGTATTCGTTTAATGACATTCTTTCATTGTAGACCCGTTGCGGTGGTTTAGTGGCTAAGGTACTCGACTGCTGACCCGCAGGTCATGGGATCGAATCCGGGCTGCGGCGGCTGCATTTCCGATGGAGGCGGAAATGTTGTAGGCCTGTGTGCTCAGATTTGGGTGCCAGTTAAAGAACCCCAGGTGGTCGAAATTTCCGGAGTCTTCCACTACAGTGTCTCTCATAATCATATAGTGGTTTCGGGATGTTACACTCCACATATCAATCACATCCTTTCACCGCAAAATATCACAAACACAGAGTAGAGAAGACACACCACGACAAGAACAAGCGGCGCTTCCACCTAAAATAGACTGAGCGCAAATCCAAAAATAAATATACAGCATACATGCATGCGCAGTCTTCACACAGCCTTACCAGCTATCCGTCGGTGACGTTTTACGTATTGGAAAAGAGATTGATCGATAGCTGAATAGCGTAGTGCTATGTGAAGATGGCGCATGTCTGTATGTTGCATATTAACGCGATAGCGTTAGAGAACTCGTGTCGCACAAATTCCGCCGTCGGTGTCGGACCCGTTGGTTGTGAGCGGAAAATTGTCCGTGAGCAAAAAAAGCTCGTTACAGGGATTGCCGCGGAAAGCCGCTACTTGCCCACGCGTGCACGCATGATCACACTGGAAAAGCCGCACATTCGAAGGAAAAAAAAAGAAAGAAGTGCTCAAATTACGAGGCGCGGGTCGTGTAGTTTCTTTGCCCCTGCCACCCTTCCCTGCTTATCTTCCAGCGATTTCGTCTGGACGAGAGAAGAAAGAATGGAATTGTAGCATGTGACAAACCTTTGTAACTCCACTCGTACTGGACAGGTTCTTAAGTTTTTTGCGGCGTTGAATTCGTGAGACAATAAGCTCTTCTAGTGAATTCATTCCATGGTTACCTGAAAAAGCGTTTCAGGGCCCTTTGGCGCTTTGTATTCCACAGGTGTCAGGACGAAAACGAGCCCATTGGGCGATTTGTAGACGCATTTCGGAGGCCTCAAACTACCTCAAAAAAGGCCGGTTTGTTCAGCCATCCCCGCTAAAACACACAGAAACTTTCGAACAGCTTTAAAAATAGACAGCTATGTCCATCTAGGGGAAAACATATCATGCTTTTTCAGCGTCATTGATTAGGCAAACAGCAAACGCTGAATAATGTCATGCCATCTGTGAGGCATGGTGAGACTCTTTATGGCTTCCGAGATGGTGAGCGCACGGCGTGTGTCTTGGGTGCCATGCGACTTTTGCTCTGGATTGGCTACGTACATGCGACTTTGGCTCTGGATCAAAAAACTGTATGTACCATTCCCTCACGCGCGCTGGTATAATCTACTCTGTGCGTGTGTGTGTGTGACAAAACATATTAGGTATGCACTTAGCGGTTGAAGCGCGCTCTAGGGGCCGCATTTCCCTATCGCGTGCAACTCTTAAAGACGAGGCTTAAGAGCTCCTAATTTTTGTTTTCTGTGTTTGCGCTTGGTGTAGTTGGAAGAGCCGCTTGTCCTTGTCCTTGTGCGTCTTCTTTGCTGTGTGTTGTTGATAATTCGCGACTAAAGAATGTCATTCAATTGAGCGTTTGTTTTGTGCTATTTCGCCACAACGGCGAAGGGAGGAGTACTACAGCAACAAACGGCAGTTTCATGCGAAAAACGGCAATCACCTCGAAACTTACAGCGGGCACTTCATGCAGAAAGCATGCGCGAAATGAGCATACACAGCATGAGCGCAAACAAAGAACGGTCCCAGCTCGACACATAAAGCATTGTGCTGATAAAGAAAGGAAGACGCACAAAACTAACGCAAAAATATACGGAGGATGAGCACGAACAACTTTCATAATCCGCACTTCATCGTATGTGAGCAGCGTGGTACTTTTGTAAACATGGCCGCGGCAGCGAGCGAAGTGACCTTCTTCTCCTGAATCATAAGCACGCGTAGCAGAGACCGTGCCCCGTGGAGGCACGAGCTCATAGAAACGATAGAGGCGCCAAAAGCGAGCTCATTGCGCAATCTCGCTACTGAAGATGAAAACGCGGTGAAGTTGAGGAACTCTGAGGACTGCCAACGGTATATGGTGTTCATAAATGTCTTGCTGTCAGCAAGCTTGGCAGCGTATACCGTGTGGCTTAGTGGCTTACGTCGCGCGCTGCAAAGTAAGAGGACGCTGGTTCGACGCTTCACTTCCGAACTCTTCTATCGCTTTGTTTTGTTGCATTATCTTAGCATATATCCCAGCGGAACTCTGGTAGACCCTGGGATAAAACACTTTCCTGTCGAGAAATTTCTGGCTGCTTTGTTTATTACGTGCTCTCACAACCATACAGTTTCCTAAAATTCACTAGAGGGGGCTTTGGTGCTGCGATCAGTGAGTGACTATAGGAATGATGGGAAGTACACAGATTTGCCAGAGGCGAATCGCACTTGTGGCTTCGTTTATTGCTGTGTTTTTGTCGAAGCAAAGAAGAAATCCTTTCGATATTCGTTATCTATTCTGAAATGGTAAGCCTAATATATTAGGGCGCTGCCGAGGAGCCACTGAACAATTTTTGATTTTCGCTTCGTGAGAAACCGGATACAAGACACACGAACTCACACAAAGCCAAAAGTACTAAGATTAGACAAATTTGTCTCTTACCCATCATTTCCATGCTCGCTGAAGCGGCGTGCGTTGCAGCTCCCGTAGGCACTAGCGCCAGAGTTTCCTCCTGTGTATATCAATTAAACTATATGCTCACAATGATCTGTATTTGGTTCTCGGTTTTCCGGGCTTATCAGTAGAAAGTAATTGACTTCTTGAAATAGAGCATAGGGGCTCCTGTTGATCCATCATTGCCAAAAAGCTGCTTGGCCGTATTTGCATATTGAATGATAAGTCAAGAACGTCCTACTCAAGGAAGGTACGAAGCAGAGCTTGCACAGCAACTCAATATTTAGGACAAAAGTGGGCACCCCTGCCCTCAACAGACCTGCCTGCCCGACTCATTGCGCAGGCCTATGGAAGGCATCAGTAGTCACATATACTTATAGAGATCAATTCATGAAGAAGGTGTGGTACTGGACCAGACGTTTCGACAAGAGGACTTGTGGTCTGTGTCTGCTTGTCGAAAGTGTTTCCAGAGACACACTCTTTTTAACAAAATACTCATCCAATGAAGCTTTTGTTTTCACTTGAACATGATTGATTGATATGTGGGGTTTAACGTCCCAAAACCACCATATGATTATGAGAGACGCCGTAGTGGAAGGCTCCGGAAACTTATACCACCTGGGGTTCTTTAACGTGCACCCAAATCTGAGTACACGGGCCTACAACATTTCTGCCTCCATCGGAAATGCAGCCGCCGCAGCCGGGATCACTTGAACTTCTGTCTTTTGTCATATTCTCAAGGTAGGGTTCTTCCTAGGGGTATTGAAAATGAGTGCCTTTCATCACATGCATGTTACATACATCTTCACCAGTATAACGTCGCCTTGTACAACGGCTTCCATCTTCGATTTTTAAAGTTCCACCGTTCTGACTTGCTCCGCTCTTGCAGTTGATGTCACCGGTCAAGGCACGTTCCTGGGCACAGAGTTCTCGGGGCGGGACCAGGACGGACGCCGTGTCATGGGTTGTCTCGGTGGCAAGTGCATCGCAACCAGGGTCGCAGCGGACCCATTCGCTCTGTGGGAAGTGCCGGATTCATGGACCCTGGAAGAGGCTGCCACGGTTCCCGTTGCTTACTCCACTGCCTACTACGCCCTCATTGTGCGGGGCACGATGCAATCAGGAGAGTCAGTCCTCATCCACTCGGGAAGTGGAGGCGTGGGTCAAGCCGCTATATCTGTTGCCCTGTCCATGGGCTGCACCGTCTTCACAACCGTCAGTGAGTTGCATGCGTCTACGGCACATCTTATTGTCTGGTTCATAATCTTATAACGCACATGCGCACTACCGTTCACGTAAGCAGCGAGAATACGAAGGCGATGCTGTATGTAAAAAGGGGAAATATAAAGACACACCAAAGACCTCTCTTGCCACTCAACACTATTTGACACAACAACCACTCTTGTCTACTTACGTCTAATGTCAACCGCTCATGTGACTGCTGCATACATAACGTCAAAAGTTATTAATTCCCATTCGCTCATATTAGTTGTCTCAGGTCCAATGTGACGTGGTCACATGGGTGACACCCGCAGTATACCCTTTGAGCTACTCTTGCTTGCGTCCTAATTTGCTTCCGTGCTAATACTCTTGTTTGCGTCCTAATAAGATATTCGAAATATATTTTCAGCTATAGCACAGGAAAGCTATTACCGCGGTGTCCATCTAGTGTACATGTCTAGTTCTGCTGACTGCGCTTCATCACTGTAGAAAAACAGCATATTCACGGTGTGATTGAAAATAAGTGGGGCGAAGCGTTCGTGCACTCGCCCATTGCGTTCATCCGAGCGCCCGCCCATCCGCACCTCGGGATCCTACCGACGAGCATGAGCCTCAGCTACCTTTCGCACCCGGCGCCCCCATCATCCATGATCCGCCAAGCAGCATGATCCGGCAAGCGCACTCGTGTGGCGACGGTCCAGAAGAAGGATAGATAACCGGCATTCAGGCAGTGCGCACTGCCCGCGCAGCAGCCAATCAAAAGTAGCTGCACTGCCAACGCCATCTAGCGTACCTTGACCCAACCGCCAAGGCGCCCTCTCGGAAACGAGGCGAGAAATAGAATGCGTACAGCTCCATCTGGTATATTGTCACCCAACTGCAGTGTACCAGCATCTCGATGGCAAAGCATCATCTACTGCATAAGAAGGGAGACGCTTTTGGGTACAGAGGATGGTTGACGATCGACGATCGACGCCCCTCGAGCACCGGCCAGGTCTTGCCATAAGGAGCTTCACCTCTAAAAAAATGGCGAGCCGTCAGGACAATGCACGCACCGATTCCTCCAGCCCATTCCCAGCGTAGAGAACAAAAGTGCACGAAATGTACAGTAGCTGGACTCGAAACTAATTTCACAAGTGCCCTCGCATACTTGCGCTCTAGTTCAAGATTAATAAGCACAATCTCGTGCATATGACTACGCTCTTTGTTCTTTCATACGTCATTATTATATAAAAGAGCATATCTTTTTAAATCAATCTGAAGAAAACATTTCAAATCAATAATTTTAGGGGCGAAGCTCCTAAGGCGCGGGTCTGTTCATCCCTTGTATGTATGTAGTAGTACGTAGGCACTGGTGGCACATACCCGCTCTAGATCTGGTATGTGCCACAAGGTTTGTGAGCTGGCGGTACTCGGAGTGTTCACTAGTTGTACACATGGACGGATGGACAGACAGACTAGCAGACGGACGGATGGATCGATTGACGCGCGAACGTATGGACAGATGGACGCACAAAGAGACAGACAGACAGATGAATGGACGGACTCACGGACGTACGTGTGGATAGATGGATGGACGCATGGATGGACGCACGGATGGTCCCACGGACGGACGGAAGAAAGAACGAACGGATGGACGGAAGCATGAACGGTCTGTTGGACGCTTCGCCCCCTGATCATCATTCACTCCGTGGATATGCTGTGATTTTTTCATGTTACGTACACTGCACAAAAAAGGCCAATGTTTTTGACTACACCATTTAACTGCTTTCCTTTTCCATCGGTTCACAGGTTCAGAGAAAAAGCGGAACTTTCTAAAGTGCCGCTTTCCACAACTGGAGGACAGGCACTTTGCAAACTCACGTGACCGCTCATTCGAAGAACACATCAAGGTGCAGACACGTGGTCGTGGTGAGTACATATTTACCAAATATGAGGGCATTGAAAAATATTTATTTGTGGCTCACGCATCTCATTAAAGTCTGTGTAAACAATGAGTGATTTAAGGTCCAGCAGCTAGTGCATAAGCGCGCTTTCTCGATCTTGCTTTTCGAGATCTCACGTCGACAGATCTTGTTGGAGCATAGTTACACTCGGGAACATTCGATGGCTTAACTGACGCTGGGATCTGAAAGTGCTAGTCAGCAGGGACTCCCGAAACCTCTTTAATCTGTCGTTCTTGTCTAGCGCTGACTGCAACTTCACAAGCGCCTTTACAGCTGCTTGTTGTTAAGAAACTTTGGCGATTCTTTGCTATACAAGGTTACTTAGGGCAGTGTTGGCAATTTAACTTTCTCCACAATATTCATGGTTTTTTATACTAGTGGCGAGGAAAGTGATGATGCACAAGTAGGCGAGATCTCCTTGCGACCTATTCAGAGAGAGGACAGCCTGAGCCTTCCTGACTGTGACAGTCTCTTCACCTGAACAGCTGCTAATCTCAACCTTCAGGTCTTAAATGTAGCAGTTGCAATACTGCACTGCTTCTAGCCATGTCCGCGAACGTGCGGCGATGGGCCCTGCCGGGATGGGTACAAATGCAATTTTTTCTTGAACGAGCGCACGTGAGAGCGTGACTTCAAGAACATGGCCTTGACTTTTCTCCAAACGTTCGTTCAACAAGAGGATCAGTTCCCTGTTTTCTGAACAAATCATACGGCCCAGTTTTATGCATACTGCCACGAACTGCTCACGAAAGCAAAATTTGGCATAAATGGTGTTTTAAGAGGCACACAATACAGTATTTAGAGGTAATTAGGTGCATTTATTCAAAAGCACATAAAGTAGGCGTTCATATGCATATAAACACAAAAATAAGTAACGCTTCAACTCTGATTCATGCTCATTCAACAAAGTTGCTCAGTAGGAACGCAATGACCCAAAGTGGTGTTTGCCTACAATCTTTTGTCTAGTAATCAATAACCAAGTCAACAAGACATACTCCTTCACGACATAGGACATCGCCTCCTATCATGTTCATCGCTAATATTCACACAACAGGTGAATACAAGAGATCAGTTACTTGTGCATACATCTAACCTCTTATATCTTACTTCTTAACTTGTAAAACATTGAAGCTCGTAATTACGTTCAATGATATTGGCTGCCTGTAATGAAGTTCCTCTTTTGTGATGAATGCTACGAGTAGTACTTAAGCGTCTCCAATTTTTTTCTTTCTCGACATACGCAAAACAAGCTTTTGTGGGTGATTTTACGCGACAACATAACATTCACACGTGACTAGCATGACTATAGCGTTTGCCGTTGTGGCTGGCAGCTGGGTGAATTTTACCTTCCAAATGGGAAAGCATTGGAAATATTTTTCTGTAAGTCATCGTATTGGCAGAATATGCAGCCATGAAAGTAGGGTCCTGCTGTTCAGTGATCACAGGGCGTCATTGCGTTTATTATTACAAGCGCATTCAGAGAACAATACAAGACTTATCCAATACTATGGCACAAGACATGAGACACCATCAAGTGCGCAAGATACACCCATGGTGACCAACAACTATTGATGTTCTTTTGCGATGTTGTAGCACATACGTGACTTCACGATGCCGATTCGCTCGAGCATCTATGTTAACAAGACTGGGCGCCTCAAACTCTTGTGAAGCTTATCAGCACATTTTCGAGTTACTACAATAATAAATTGTCCGGCTAGAAACTGAGGCTGCTCATAGTCTCACACCGCACCCTGTGCTCGCAGACACAAAGTGTGAGTATACGTTGCATATTCACAAATGTACAGACACAAACAACTTTTAATTACTACGTAAAGCGTAGCCGGAGAATTAGAAGGCGTAGAAGATTTTTGTACGTTTGTCACTATTTCACCAAAAAATCGTGGATGGATATCTTGCAGCGCTTTTAGAATGTGACGGAAAGCCTTAACCAGAGAAAGGCTCCTCAGCCAGTATTACAGCGCGGACTAAGCGGACATTCAAGACATATTTGAATGGCATTGGTCAACATCATGTGTGCCTATGTTTGTAAAAACAGAGATGTATGCATAATCGCCACAGTAGTGTCGAAGCTATGGCGCTCAACTGCTAATCTGAAGGTGTAGAGTTTGAATTCTGACCATGGTGGGCGCATTTCGATAGAGGCGATATGTTAGAGGCTCATGTGAAGAGATTTAGGTGGCCGACAAACAACACTAGAAGGTTGAAATTTTCGGGCACCCCGACTACAGCGTTCCTCACAGGCAAATTTTGGTTTTGGTATGTAAAACCACGACAACTATTATGAATAGCGATAAGAAAACATATATCTTATGATAAATGTGATATAGTCTGAAACAATTCCAATAAATATGCAGAGCATGATTTTTCACCGGTTTAGGGCAGTTTAACACACGCTTGCGCAGATAGTGTTTTTGCCGATGTGTGCAAACGGCGGTGACCTGACAAATGAAGGCCCCATGGAATGCTTCATAAATGCTGTATTCGTTTCCCCGGTGCGGTTATATCGGTGACTGCACGTGATGCACTTCGGTGATTTTATAGCGCTGACCGAAAACATCCTAGCAAGGACAAAACATAAATATGAAAGACGCTACGCAGCATTTTATTACGCTGCGAGTTCTTGTTATTAATTTAGTATTCATCTATTTAATTCAAGTTCGCAAGTTCCGATTCAAGTATCTCGATCGTTGCGCATATACGGTCCTTGTCACCAAGTGAGTTGTGGCTTTCTAGCAATAAAACAAGTGACCAAGGCAACTAAATGCCTTGTGTAAATGTAAAAGGAGCTTCGCTTCTAGAAACATTTCAATACGCAACCAGATTCATGTTGTAATGGTTCTTATTCCAAGGAAGAACACGTTTCGTGACCATGACGGACGTGTGGGCGCGTAGCATATGCGGCAATACCATTTCATTTTGCACAGATTTTACCCGCGTCTTAATGTAGTCGCTTTAGATTTCCACTGTTTATTGAGGCGTTCACTTAAAGCAGTGTCTGATTTCTCATAAACATCAATATGCATCTTCGCTACAGGTGTGGATTTGGTGCTGAATTCCTTGGCCGAAGATAAACTGCAGGCCAGTGTGCGCTGCTTGGCCCCGCATGGCCGTTTTTTGGAGATCGGCAAGTTCGACCTCTTCGAAGACAACAACCTGGGCATGTCGGTGTTCCTGCAGAATGTCACCTTCCACGGAGTCATGACGGACAGCTTGCAGAGGAATGACCCGGCAACGCCGGTGCACAAGCGTCGCATTGTTGAGCTCGTCCGCGAAGGAATCGCATCTGGTGTGGTGCGCCCGCTGAACATCATCAAGTTCACTCTAGACCAGGCTGAGCAGGCCTTCCGCTACGTTGCATCTGGAAAGCATATAGGAAAGGTTTTGATTGAGGTATGTTGTCACCATGTCACGTGCTTACTACTGCATTCACAAGGATTGTGGGGCAGCGTACCATATCAGCCCGCTGATAACTGGCTCCAAACGTACCGGTGATAAACAAGATCGCAAAAGCATTACGTAGGCTGAAAAATGGGTAATTATTTTCCGCCACGTTTTAAGGTTGCGTATTTAAATGGCTACCCATAAAATTATGTCTATTATGCGAAATTCATGACTTCTTTGATGTTAGAGCATACAAGGTTCCGCAAAAAAAATATGGTCAGGATGGGGTAAATTGCATTCGTCAGTAAATCAACCTGAATCGTGTGCCTATGGAAGTAAGCAATATACAGGCCACCTTACCGGACAAAAGCGTCTCTGTCAGCACTTTCTGCTGCTTGTCGAACAACTCCTCCCGACACCGAAGCAGAACCAGTCCTTGTGCAAAGGCTTGCTGCACACTCACGTCGTATAGGCGATGGCTGTTTATTATTTCCAATTTTGACATGTTAGGGCTCGACACTTAGGCATGCGCGTTTGTGTATCAATACATATCTCTAATTAGGTTCGCATGAAATGACGGTGATTTTCCACAATGTTTCTTAATTACTGTTGGGTTACACGCAATATTGGACATGGTTGTCCTTCTGTAGGTAATTGTAAATACACACAAAGTGTACAATGAATAATCCCATTTATGTCTCAAACTTTTGCGTCCTGCAGCCACAGGTGGAAGCTGTAGTGGAGTGCTCCAAAAACTGAAAACATTTTGTGTTATCAACAAGTATTAGTTACGTCTTGAAAGTACCTGATAATCATAGCAACAGTTCAATATGCGCTACCTTTATCCTCGTGTAGCAACGTAGCATAAGAATTATGCAGTTGTTTATCAGTTTTCGCTGCCGCGCACAGCGTCGCTGTCTAACCAGCACTAGATGTTACTCAGGATACGCACTCAAGCACTGATGGCAATTCGTTTACAAATAACACGGCCAAGTGTGCCGCACGAGTAAGAGCTGACTTGAACTCTGACCCCTTAAGTTTTGGGGCCTACCCTGTCCCTAATCTTCGTAGCTTATTCTTACGGATATTTGTTTAAAGCTTAGTTACAGCTTGCCTATGAAACCAACTGCACGTGTCGGTGGGCTTTGTAGTTTGTTTTTACAGCAGACATAATCGTGAAGCATGACACCGTAAGCGAATGATATGATCACCGCGTCACGGCGAAATGTGCCTGGAGCGCTGTAACATATTTAAAGATTGAAGATTGTGACGAAAAACGTACTGCACATTGTGCACATATCGATAATTTTTCTCACTGCAGATACGGCCAGAAGAGACCCAGCTCCGTGATACTAAAACACCATCGGTGACACTAGAGGCCGTGGCGCGTCCGTGCTTCTACGGACACAAGTCTTACATCGTCGTTGGTGGCCTGGGTGGCTTTGGTCTTGAGCTGGCAGAATGGATGATATCTCGTGGCTGCTGCAAGCTTCTATTGATCTCAAGGACCGGAGTACGGACCGGTTACCAGCGGCTTTGCATTCACCGGTGGAGCAACGTCGGTGCTACAGTTCTTGTGAGCAACGAGGATGTATCCACGGAGGAAGGTGCCCGCAAACTAATTGAAAACGCAGAAACGATGGGACCTGTGGGCGGCATTTTCAACTTGGCCATGGTGCGTAAACTACGAAAAAAAAAGTGTACAGTATAAAAAAATGTTCTTGAGTGAAAGGTGTTCTCTGATACAACATCATTAGCTGTTTTATGAGGCGATTACAAAGAAAGGCGATTACAGGTAATGTTTGCTGACGCCTGCACACCATGCACAAAATTCAATCTCATGTCTGGAAATTTGTCAGCTTATCACTGGAGCTATTGAGCATGCCCCGTTTCCCTACTTTTGTAACTCGTTGTGTTAATTTAACGTACCATGCTTCACAGGATGTTATTTTTTTCAGAAACTCATTAAGCCATGTTCTTTCTATTTGAAGAATTGATTGCTATTGCAGCTGGTATAAAATGCCAAGAGGCGGCACAAAATGAGACGTTTTAGAATGTCTCATTGTGATATTACACCGTTTTTTTGATAATGTGTCCTCAGCTTATCAGACCAAAAATTCTCTTGAGACACTACACAGATGCTTAAGCTGTTGAACCTGTTAGCCCTCAAGTAAATATCTAAAAACAGGGTGTCTATTTCTTCCCGATCTCTATAATGCGGCATGATGAGAAGGGCCTACCGTAAACTATCATTTTTTTGAATTTTCTTACGAAATTTTTCTGTTTTCAGATACCACGTGACTAAGCCATAGTGCAACAATATGGCAGAATAATTAGCACTCACGAACCACCACGCCACTGTCACCGATTCCCAGTAGTGGGTACTCGTCAACCTTAACCTAATTAAGCAGTTTAAGTCCCCATTTAGCCATCGCTATTCTCCTTTCGGCAACCCTAGTCACAAGTTGGGGACTAGCAGTGATTCGATAATAGTAGAGGTTCAGAAAGTCTGCCGGGCTGACATCAGAGATCATGCACTCAAAGAGCAGTTTTGATGTGCTTCCTGCAGACTTCTTCCTAATTTCAAAGATCAAGAGAAGCAATAAAGGTAGCCGTTTGTCCTCGACATCGAAGAGGTGGTCAGGGTTACCTCTCCCAGCACCCATCGTCGTAATGTTTTGTCCGTTTTATATTGTTTGTCGTACTGTATGTTACAGAATTCGGTGCCGAAAAACCCAATTCACCACTTTAATCAGGGTCAGGGTCTGTCTGATCGCTGGAGGCAGCTGACATTCAGGCAGCCTTCGCAGCGTGGGAATCGCTTTCTACTGTTGGTATCGATGACATAAAAACTATAAATAAAGAATTGGTTGTGTTATGCAGTGCGAACAAAAACTCTCGCCATCGTAAATCCACGCGCACTCTTTTCATTCTCTCCTTCCTCTCAGAGCTATTCTTTATCTTCTGCTTCGCCCCCCAAATGCCAGCGCCCATTTGTGTGGCATGGCCTTAAAATAACCCTTATAATTCAGAGCCAGAAAACAACTTCGGGGAGTCAGAAAAAGTAATAAATTAACAGAAGCCCAAAAGCAATAAATGAATTTCAACAGGGATAAAAATTTGCCGACCACATGTTCCTGAAGCGGCGGCGGGATTAAAACTCACGTACCCATGATCCAAAGGCGACCCTTCTAACCTTTTCGCTATCCAAGAACGTTGAGAGAACACAGCCTAGAAAGCATAAATAGAAAGGCAATGGTAAAAAAGCGAAATGAAGATAGAAAAAGGGAAAAGGAGGTACAAGTTCAAAGGAAAAAAAGTAAGCAGAAACGAGTGATAGAAAAAACAAAGGAAGAAATATAAGAAGAAACGAAGAGAAACAAACAAAAGAATATCAAGATTCATAGATCATCGAGGCTGGGCACCGCTTGTGCGAAGCAGCTTGAAGACTTTTTTTTTCTAAAACCCATGAACACTTTGGATGAATCGCTTCTACAAATTGTTTTACCCGACCCAGTCTTGTAAAACTACTTTATAGACAGGCACTGTACTTTATAGAATTGTCTTTTTTTCTGTGTACTCTGAAATGCTTTCTAGGTTTAAACACGTGGACCTTACCACTTGACTCACTGCACTTAGCTCACGTCTGTGAGTAGCGGAGGGTTCTCAAATGTTGTAGAATTGTCCTATGTGATTGTGCCGATTTCACCTCCCTCCTTCTAAGATCTTCATCAAGAAACACCGCAGTGGCATCGTGTCGCCTATGAAATACGTGACCCCAGTGTTTTTTAGCGATAGATTCACATTACTAAAGCAACCACCACTGTATATGTGATGTTTGGAATTTAGATTTATTCAGTTAAGCAACAGGCAAGTACAACTCGCCATAATCTTACAGTAGTGATGCTCTTTCTGTGAGGAGTCCTGAACTTCAGGGTTTCTTCGAAGACGAGCGCCCACAAATTTTCCGTTCATCGTCGCATCTTTCTTTCTACACTTTCTTTTCGAAGGTTCTTCGCGATGCCCTCATCGACAACCAGTCGAAGGAGATGTACGAAGAAGTGTGCAAGCCGAAAGTTCTTGTCACCCAACGCCTGAACGACGTGTCGCGAGAACGGTGCCCCTCCTTGGACCACTTTGTCGTGTTCTCTTCCCTTGCTTCTGGTCGAGGAAATGCTGGTCAGACAAACTACGGTTATGCCAACTCTGTGATGGAGCGTGTGTGCGAGCGTCGCGTGGAAGATGGACTACCTGGTAAGTCAGCATTATTAACGCGATAGCGTTGAAGAGCTCGTGTCACAGAAAACCCACCGCCGGAATTGGCCCGGTTTGTTGTGAGCGAAAAATTGTCTCTGCATCCGTGACCGAAAAATTAAGTTACCAAAATAGCCGTGGGAGGCCACTACTTTTCCACGCGTGCGCGCGCGATCACACTAAAAAAGCCGCACATTCGAAAAAAATGGCCCCGTATCGGCATGTTAATCAGCAAATGTCGTCGAAAGACGATAGTCTTACGTGTGGAGAGAGGGAACATTTATTTGATGTTCTCCGCAAGAAAATTGGTGAATGATATTTTGGAGGCGCTGCGTTAGAGTGCCCGAGCGTGCAGTGGAGGCGAACGAACGCATCATGTCAGGTCACACGTGACGCATGAGCGCCATCTGGCAGTTTTCTCAGAAAACGAAGCACGTGGCTCTGAGACGGGAGTGCGCGCGCGTCTCAGAGGTGATAAGGTGTAAAACGCAAGGCGACTGGTAGGTGCCACCACCGTCTCCTCTTAGCAAAGCGTTGGAAACACTCGCCTTTTCGTGTAAGCGTTACATGGTAAGCGCTACGGTATTTAAAATTACTTATGTATGCCTTTTCTAGTAAAAGACGCATATGCAGAATATATACGTCTTGTTTTTGTGCCCCAGACATGCGCAATAATTGCTTTTTATTTAGCAATCGCACAAGCATGAACGCTGAACCTTGAGCAACATTGGTGGGCGCTGCGGATGGGGTCAGCTGTTTCAAGTACCTGGTGCTGTTAAGAGTGGACAAACAGACAAATGTCAAGACAGACAGACAGACCAAAGTTTTTGCGTTGAAGGTCCCCAAGAAAGACTATTGTCTTAAAAAGTGCTCGAGGTCACGAGGCGGGGTAGTTTCTTTGCCCTGCCACCCCTCCCTGTTTAGCTTCCAGCACTTTCATAGGGATGAGAGAAGAGGTAATTGAATTGTAGCAAGCAATAAACCTTTGTAGCTCCACTCCCACTGGACAGGTTCTCAAAATTTTTGCGGCGTTGAATTCGTGAGGCCATGAGCTCTTCTAGTGAATTATTTGCATGGTTACTTGAAAAAGTGTTTCAGGGCCCCTCTAACGCATTTTGTTCGAGAGGTCTCACGACGAAAACGAGCCCTTTCGGCGATAATAGCGCGAGCTGGTCCTACCTACTGTGTGCGTGTTGTTTTGCGTGCGTGTGTATGTAACAAAACATATTTATAAGTATGCACTTAGCGGTTGTAGGGTGCACTAGGCGCCGAATTTCACTATCGCGTTCAACTCACAACGGTGAAGCGCTTAAGTGTCCCCCAACTTTTTTCAGCAATTTAATACCTATTGAATTATTCGTTCGTTGCAGCAGACAGTGTTAACGTGCTGTTTCCACACGCGTGTATATAATTTTTGTCTTCGTGACCCCACCTGCACACAAACGTTACCAAGTTATTGCTGTACAGAGGAAGATGTTTTGCACACCAAAATCAATTTCATGCCTAATAGTGCAGCACGCTCTATAACTAACTCTAGTGAGAGGAAATTTCCAGGAATGCATGATAAGCGAGTTATGAAGATCCCATGCGCATCGGCAATAATCGACATTTGGGCCACCGCCTGCTTTTAAATACTAATTTTTTGTGCCCACTCTTTTACTTGGCATGCGTTTCCGTCCACAAATAGCTCTGTTTTATGGCAAAAGCCTTGAGTGGCTCATGTTTGCGCTGTCCGTATGTCGGTCTGTCAATCCGTGCCCTGAAAGGGTCCCAGCTGCAGCCTCTCCCCCTCACACTAGCAATCACATGATGGCACGACGGCATACAGCAACAGTTGCGCCACCACAGCTGTGGCATCTATTCTTACACTCTCTCACCAATCCTGTGATCCCTGATAGTGTACAAAAATAACAACAAAAACGCATGCAATGGTCAGTCGAATGGCCATAGATTTCGGCAGATGAACCTTGCAATTTAACAAAGTATCCTTAAATAATTACCTTGAGGTAATAGTTGGTGCGTTATTCACCACCAAACAGCAAGCGTTGCCACGGAAGTGCTTCAGCGTTGGTATGCCGCACACCCATGAAGCCGTGCGAAAAGCACAGAGTGTGCAAAGCGAACATCGCACTCGACAACAAGGCTATCTTCGTGCTACACGGCTTTTTATTGAGCATAGATATCTGTGTGGGAAGACCAGAAATGGAGGATTGTGAACTGGACAGCAGCTGTGATGTCAGCTTGAGTACCTCTTACACCAACCATTCTGCAGCAACTGGAGCCGTCACCATTATTTCGATGATGGCCGATTCAATATTAGTGAGCCTGGTTTGAATAGTTCAAAGTGTTTCTGTATACAGCAATTGATGCTCACGTGACAAGTCGCGCCAAATCATTTGTGTAATTATGCCAGGAGGAAGTTGCTATTTGACTTTTAGAAGATTGTGAGTGATCGCTCAAAGGCTCAAAACTATTTCGAAACGCGTTCCATAAAACCTCCATTATTGTCATTTGACGACAGTGGGTAGATACTGAAATATTTAAAACATTTGAATATTTAGCAACTATTAGTCTTCCTGAATGTTAATCACACAACAGACCAATATACAACCGGTATATACAACAATATAAACAGACCAATATACAACAGGTATGTGCCACAGGAGATTGACACTTAGTATCTACCCAGGAACGTCGAGAACATACATGGGCCATTTTAGCATGCGTGTGTTAAGAAATACTCGACTTCGTTAGCATCGATCCGATTATTGCAAGTAATAAATGTCAGGGTCCCAGCTGGAAACGAACCCAAGCATTCTACGTGGCAATGAAGCATTTTAACACAGAGCTACACCAGGTCTCGGAACTATTTTTCAAATAGGTGAGAATCTTCTTGAAACGTCAATAGTGGTTGCAGTGCTGCCTACGCAGTTTTATAAACATTACATATAGACTTCTTTGATGCAGCCGTCACGTCGGGTGAACGTCAGTTGTGGTTAGATGCCGTGCGCTGAAGTTGATTTACGTTGTAGTGTCCAAGGCCAGCGTACTCGCGAGCATCATTGCTTCATATCCGCTTCTGGTATTGCTAATACGTATGTTCCAGTTGGCATCGTTGCACAAGTGCAAACAATTGATTATATAAACATCTGCAACTCTTCAACATATGCCTGTGCGTGCAGCAATCGTACATATATTGAGCGTTATTTCATGATATGTCGCTCAATAAATTGTAACACAGTCACCTTCCCTCCGCATGCTTCGCGTAACGTCGATCCCCAGGTACGTGGGATCTGGGGAATTTTTTTTTCGTGTTTCTTCGTAATACTTCTCGTATAAGCTAGATTGGCTAACTTCCCAGCTTTTCTACTTTTTTTATTTCTCAATCGCTCTCTTCTGAACCACCGCAGCCTCACTTATGAGACATGAACGAAGTGAGCTGCCTATTATCGCCAACAGTATGCCGTAGCGGTACCACGAGAAGACGGTCTAGCTTGGCGGGATGTGCAGGAACTGAAAATTATCATCATCATCATTATTATCAATAAAGGACACACGCTCTCTTTGTCCTATTCTGCTTTGCCCCCAGATCACGTGCGCTGATTTGAGCAAGCACATAGCGAAAAAGAGGTGTGAGCGTTAGGAGTAGAGTGAAGACAGCAAGATACACAGAGGTTTAAAGTAAGGTATAAAGGGAAAGAATGTTTCCCAAAATAAATTATCTATGAGGCGGTGAGATTGAAACACATGGACTCACAAGTCGAAGGCAAAGCCCTTAAACACTCATCTAACCATGCACAATGCGGAACATACCGTAGCCTTCTGCAACATCGTAAAACGAAGGGGTACAAAAGCGAAACGACTGTTAGGTACAGAGTAAGAAGGAGAGAGAGCGAAGCATAGCATCAAGGAGTCAAATAAGAAAGAGATACATGCAAAAAAAGAAAGAGGATATAAAAAGGAGAAGAAAAATTGGGACCGCGAAAGGAAAGATAGAAATTGGCAGCAAGCCAAAAGTAAAGGAAACGACACAAAGCTCGGAAAGACTAAGAAATAAAAAGATGAAAACAAAGAGATAGAAAAAAAAACGCCACGCCTGCACAAAAGGCGCAGCACAGTGAAAGCGTAAGATAGAATACCGCCCGTTCAGAGCCTTTCCTGAACACTCAGCCGGTAGCTGCTGCAAGCCCACTTGCTGGGTACCCACTACGGCATTAATGATAATAATTTTTGGGTAGTAGGCCAACATTCGCTATGCTATTTTTTATCATTCTTCTGAGAAGCGTTTTACTCCTTATACACTTGCAAGGAATTTTGCACCAATTGTTCAGACAGGGGCTGATGAAAATGAGGAATTATGCCTGAAGTGGGTAAGTGCCAGAATTACTGGGTGGTCAAAAAGAAGCTTTTTTAATGGGTTGGAGCGTTGGTTTGCCCACTCGTTACGCTGTTCACGTTGTGTGGCGCCTCGTTGTTCTTTTGCTGTTCTAAAACGCTTTGTTCTTCATAATAACGCAATTTCTTTCCCGACATCAAGCCTGCCTAGGGCAGGTTAGCGCACAAGTCCCAAGTACGTTTCTGTGAAGTCGCTGGCGCGAGCATAAATTTTTATAAAAGTAGTGGAGTCTGGCTAGGCATGTGGGCTACAACTCCTTCGGTCTTCGTAAATATTCATTGAAATGCGACTCGTATGAAATACCTTGGTGTGCCTCTCAATAACTATCGTAACAGCGGCCCACACTGGACCGCTGCGATAACTATATAGCATCAGGCTAGAGCAGCGTAGCTCATTGCTTGTGGCTCAGGCGGCGCTGGTTCAGGTTTCCTGAAAAATTGCTGGACTTCCTTGCATGCAATATCGGCGTTCGGGTTCACGGGAGGCTGTGAGGCTAGCAAAAATTTACGAAGCTCTTCCCGTACGATCGCTCATATCGTTTCGAGAAGTTCGTCGGAGCCGAGATCATGAAGAGCTGGGCTGCCTTCCATCGTTCGCCGATTGTACTGGTGGGTTCGCATTTTCAGCGTCTTCTCGATTGATATTGCTTCTGACAGGAATCCATGGACGGTCTTCGGGGCTTTTTGTATCAGTCCAGCGAAGAGTTCTTGCTTGACCCTTCGTATGAGAAAACGAACTTTTTTTTTTAATTAATTGTATGTATGAAGAGGTGGATGCCAATGCGTAGCGCCGGCTACTCCTCTTTTTTTTCTCCTCGAGCATGTCAGGGTCAGAGTAACAGAAAAGTTGCGTCAATTCTTTCACGAAGATTGTCACATTTTCATTCGAGAGTTGCACCCTCGTATCAAGCAACGTCATGGTTCTTACAATTCGGACTATGCTTCTAAACAAACCCAGAATGCGCCATGGAGGAGATCTTATGTTCGTAGGGCAGACTCCTGATCATCGGACCAGGTCCTTGCCAAGTCTTTCAGATAAAAGTACACGCGACGAAGCTTCTCTTCCGTGTCGCAGAGGTTGGGGGCGGCCACTCGGTCGTAGGTCTCCAGCCAGGTCTCTGGATCTTCAAACGTCGACCCACGGAAAATCGGTGGTTCTCGTGGCTGCTGCATCACTATCGCGGGCAGTGGTGCAGGACTTGTCATCGTTAACCTGGTCGATGTCATCGCCTTGGTCATTCAAGCCTTATTTTGTAGAGGCCCGTACTACGGTGGTAAACCGTGCTGCCTGCGGCTTCTTTGGTGCTCCTGGCTGGCGTCGGTGTCTTCTTCTTGACGTGGGCTGGGTTCATGGCTTGATGGGGGTGTCCAGTACATGAGCGAAGCAGCACTACCACTAGATGTCACGTGGTCGAGACGTGAAAAAAAGACAGCAGACTTCATATCGACGATGCAACTGTTCCTTCGGGCCAAACTTATGGCCACGCTAAAGAAAAGTCGCATTACAGCCGGACACTGGTGCTGATAGCGGCCAGCAGAGTGTCGGCTTTTATATATTTTTATATTTATACACTTGCTATCGAATATTCTAGCGTTATTGCTAGCGGTGATGTAGGTTCTAGAATAATCAGCCATGTTCAAGTGGTAGGCGTAATCTAAACAAAATGATCTACTGCCATCCCGAAGCTTCTCAAACAGTGTAGGTGTGGTTTACGCTGAAAGTTACTGAGTGAAACGGGGGATAACAAAAGACGAGGCGAGAATGTGGCAATATTGGTATATATTATTGGAACCAATCTTGCTTTGAAACGTAAATGAGAAGACGTAACATTCAGTAACAGTAAAATACTGACAATGTATATATTTGCCTTGAATTACTTTCGCACTATCTTTGGCGTCAACGTTTGTTTCCGCCGTCCTGACCCGTAAATGTATTTAAATACATACAGTAGGAGAAGGCAGAAAAAAACCCTAGTTAGAGAAACATTGTTGAAGGGCGGAATCGAGCGGGTGACCTCTCGCTACACCGTGCGTGGTGTTAACGACAGAGCCACAAAAGCCCACGTTGTTCAACATACAAACAATAAGCCGTCTATGTACACAACTTAGCGCTGGCGTAGCCACTCTCAGCGTATTTTTAGCCCTGCTGGTGATTGATAAGATTTGATTTATCGATATGTAGGTTTAACGTCCGAAATCCATCATATGATTATGAGAGATGCTGTAGTGCAAGGCTACGGAAATTTTGACCACCTGGGGTTTTTAACGTGCACCCAATTACGAACACATGGGCCTACAGCATTTTCGCCTTCATCGAAAATGCAGCTGCCGCAGCCAGGATTCGATCCTGTGACCTGCGGGTCAGCAGCCGAGCCCCTTAGCCACTAGATGACTGCGGCGGAGCAACCGGCCGGCAAAATGGCGCTAACAGCGCGCTCTGCACCCCACCCGTCGCAACGCTTGCTCATGGGCCCATCTTCCACGCGTACTTTGCCCCGCGAAGGATAGACGCCCTCACGTGTGCACGCTTATCTCGCCGTGGGGGAGAATTGCCCACCTTAGCTCTTCACCAGAAGGATTCTGTTGTAGTTACTGGGAGCATCAAACGTTTTCGAAAATAGTGCACTTTTCAGACCCAGCGAAGTAACAACTGTGGTAATTATTATAGTGCGCTGATACCTGTGAACCTGTGATCACGTTTTGTATAATAATTTTTTATTGAATAGCGTGCTAAGTGTTCATTTGTGAAAGGTACTAAAACGCAGTCCTTCCATGTGTGCTGTTTTCCGGCAAAACAGGTGTTTTTCTTTATTTCAATATCTTTTTCTTCTTTATCTCCTTCTATAATCATTTCGTCTGGCTCTTCCTTCGTCCTGAAAGAGTAGAGAGAGAGAGAGAGAAAAGAGGAAGGTCGGGAGATGAACGAGATATTAGCATCCAGTTTGTTACCCAGCACTGGTGGAGGAGAAATAGGGGCAAAAGAGAGAGTGATATACAAAGGAAAAAAGGACAAAAAATTTCGCGTGCACTCAGGAAAAAACAAAAACGCACAAAAGAAGTGCGTGCTGGCTACAATCGTTCAGAAAGGCCGGTTGATCGCAAAAAGCGCAGTAGAGCTCGCAGGGCCTTCTTCTTTGACATTGCACTTTGGCGACATTATAAAATTGTTTTCTCCGACAGATGTTAATTTTTTACTTTGCAGAGCTCATCGCGAAGGCAAAGTTTCTGTCCACTATACTCTAGGCAGCCACAAAAGATATTTCGGATGGTTTGTTTGTTGCCGCAGAGGTCACAGGGTGCGTTGTTGGCCATCTCAATGCGGAGAGCGTAAACGTCGGTAAACGCAACGCCCAACCACACCTTACATCAAAGCGCCTCGTATGCATGACGAAGCTTTGACGGTACGTAAAGACTTAACGTAGGACAAAGCGAGTATAGTAGGGCATGCTTAAAGTGCAGCTGATACCCTTGTAACGTGGTTTGTTGACGACCAAGCAAGCGGAGCTTACGTGCAGCATCGGTAAGCAGGCATTGTGTCCATCCAGGTGTCGCTTGCAACTTTGCTTTCACCCTCTTTTTCCGGCATCCTTGTACATCTGACCATGCAAATCAAATAATAATAATAATAATAATAATAATAATAATAATAATAATAATAATAATAATAATAATAATAATAATAATAATAATAATAATAATAATAATAATAATAATAATAATAATAATAATAATAATAATAATAATAATATAAAATAACAATAATAATAATAATAAAATAATATTAATAATAATATAATAATAATAATAATCTTTATTGTCATCTTGAGTCAAAGCCAGAAAGTGGCTTGGAGGACTTGGCCCGGCACATCAGCAGACGAGAGACGACATATATATTGAAAAACTTTTCATGTAAACAATCAGAAAAAGAATACATGTAACTCATTTACGCTACATATAAACACAATAACAATCGAGAATCAAATGAACGGAAGTAATACTACCTAAACATCAAAAATGTGAGGACCAGCATTGAAAAATTTTAAACAGATTATACCCAGTATGCAAGAAACTAGAAAAAATTAATAATGCGATAACTAATGCAGCATCAAAGAGACGTTAGGCACTTTCGTAGACTGCGCTCAGTCGTTGCCGAAAAAACACTGTCGGGGATGTCATTAAAAACAGTAGGGGCATAGACATTTCTAGTAGCTTTGCCGTATCGTGTTTTGATTAATGGTACAGAAAAGCGGGCAGTTTTTCTAAATAATAATAATAATAATAATAATAATAATAATAATAATAATAATAATAATAATAATAATAATAATAATAATAATAATAATAATAATAATAATAATAATAATAATAATAATGCAGTGCTTACAGGCAACAAACAAATCGGCTGTCTGCACCTTAATTTTCAACGTGTTTGTCTTCTTGAATTGTCAAATTCCAGAAGAAGAGGAAGAAGAAAAGGAAGATCGTAGCCGGAGGCCTTATCCTCCCGCCGCTCTGTTTGATGATGCAGAAGGGTGAAGCCAAAAGCGAGCAGCCTTCAGTCATGAGTTCTATGACGCCTCCCCAAGAACCCGGGCACAAAACAAGTGGTCAGTCAGGTGCTCATTCACCTCCACCGTCCGCGTCTGCGCCGGCGCCGTCACCGGCTGGTACCGAGGACAGTCCTTGGCGGCGGTTCCTGGCACTCGGCAAGGGGCTCACCACCGACACGGACAGTTCAGTCAGCACAGTTCCACTGCTGGTGCGTCCCCGACGACGGGTTATTTTTCACACTGAAAGTATCTTATTATAGTATCTGAAATGCACCGATAACACTGCCTGAAATACACCAATGCGAGCTCACATGATAAAATAATTTCTTCTTCAAAACTGTTATTTCGCTTCTACCTGCCACGTCGCAGGAATCCCTTATTATGGTACTGTACCTTGGTGAGTAGGTATATATGCGGCAGATGATATTTTGTTCACCTATTTAGTGAGCCGAAAATCGTGAAGGCCTCATTGTACCAGCCGCTTAATAAACGAGAATTTTTATATATTGACAACGTAACATGTCTGTCGAAAGTTACTAGCTAGAATATATCATGTAGAAACATAACCAAGACGATCAATTTCTCGTCTTCGTTTCTGCGCCATTCTGCTACGAGATCACCGAACAACAAGTACATACCTTACCACATTTAGTAAGGGGCTAACGGTGCTGGCACCATATGAAAAAGGTAGTTCGCTGGGGAGGCAAATGCTGGACAAATGTGACTTTAGAGAGTTTAGGTATTGTGAACGTAGCGTCTACAGCGGTTTTGGGTGCTTAAAATGCATATTTGGCAATGATCGCGGGCGCATCGCATCCGATCATGCGCTCTATGTGAAACGCGCTCTTCCGCACATAACACTGCTATGAACAAAACGTATGCACAAGCATCATTATTGCATCTCATTTTCCTCCCACGCTGCTTCGTAATCAAGTGTCGCTCCACGATGATGTCCATGGTGTCTTTAAGTATAGGAAGTAATGTGATATATTGTCACTAAATTAATAGGAGATCTTTCAGGATAACGCGAGGTCAGCTGTCACTGTGTCGTCAAGAGCCCGGGTGTCTCCTAGTGGAACCGGAGCAGCGAGCTCGAGGCGCAGGACGCCGGACAATCTAATTTCACCACTTCAGCAGGAAGGGATACCACTGGCCAGCTCCTTGGGCTTATATGCGCACAGTCCCAGTTCATCCGCATGTGAATCATCTCACCACAGCGGCAAGGGATCGTCGCTAGCCGCACAGTCCGCACCTGGAAGCACGCCAGCTGTACGTTACATGGCAGCAGAACAATACTGCCTACTCAGTTTCTAATGATACTATTCCTTTTTAAGAATTTTCTTGACACGCGTTGAATCAATATCTAGTACCTAATTATGTATTTTCTATCAATAGCTTTTAGTAAACGCTCGATGTCATGTTGTGAAAAGCCAGGCAAAGTTCTCCAGCCCTCCTTCAAAATATTTCTCTCTCTCTCCTCTCTCTCGATGTCATGTCCAATGTATTGACCCCTCAACTATACGCCCGGAGGAGCTTTCTAAGGTGCTTTTGAAGTAAATATGTGAATTTGTATGCATTTTACCGCATGCATACTTATTCGCAAGTCGAGTAGTATGACCTGTGGCTGTGTTAAAGCCTCGGGTTGAACTGAGTGTTGTTTTGCATTTTCGTCGGACGATTTATTTTTGTCCGCTAGCTGTTCAAGTAAATATATGAACCTTTAAGGCCTGAAGTGTGCATTTGTTCTACCTTTTCGTTAGCGCTTGTTAACTTGCCTCGTAGAAGTATTCCTTCGTACATGAGCCTTTTCATAAGCACATCTTCGCACCTGCCTCTCAATTTCGGATTTCCTGTCGTGAAACTCGAGGCTTCATGTACAGCCTCTGTTTGACATTCTGGCTCTTAGAAAAATCTCAGGCCTCAAACATCCGAAATGTCGTGAACATGGGCGTAGTCAGGGGAGGGGGGCGGGGGCACGTGTTTTGCTATGTCCTAGAGAGCGAAAATGGCTATCTTAAGATGGTGCCTCTCCCGAAATCAAGGTGGTGCTCTCTCGCGCGTTGCCGTGAATAAACGAAATTAAATGCACAAAACTACACGACATCGCTTTGAGCACTGCAGTAGGACAGAAGAGTTGTCTTTAGACCTTTGGGACCCTCACTCTTCAGCAGCTTTGTTCAGTGCACTGCAGTAACTGTGTCTGCGATAGTCGATTACAATGCAGCTGTTTTCGAAGGAGGCAAAAATGCTGTAGGCCCGTGTGCTAAGATTTGAGTTTGCGTTAAATGACCCCCAGTGGTCGAAATTTCCGGAGCCCTCCACTGTGGCGTCCCTCATAATCATATAGCGATTTTGGGACGTTAAACCCCCCATATCAATCAATTACAATGCAGCTGTGCGTTTTTTTAACACAAATGTAACAACAATGTGTACAGTATGGAGGCTTTAATATGGGTATTTTGATCGTTATCTCGAAAGGCGGCTCTCAGAATACACAACAAAATCAACATCGAGTGCACCAACTTTGCGACAAAATCTTTCACTGCTCTACCACAGGAAAACTTCCCATGGTTCTGCTTACAGATTTCACCATCTTCGCCTACTGAACATGTTCCAGCCTCTGGCCTGGCAACTTCTACTAAAGTCGGTTCAGATATGACAAGAACGAAGGCGCAAGTTACTCAGCCGTGGGTTTGCGACGCCATCTGCTCTCTCGGGGCAACAGCGGCATCACTGGCGCTAATGGCGATGATGTTCATGTACGCGCTGTGGATGCTCAGTTACAGTGGTCGGATTGCTAAGCCGGCACACCTATCCGTTAACACATGTACTACTGATGACTGCAAATGGCATGCCGCTTATCTCCTGGATGCCATCAACAGGTACCTATATACGCATTTTCCTCTTCCTCAAAGGAAACAATATACTCAGTCATCTTTGTTTTGAAAAATAGTGATTCCTCCGGGTTTTAGGAGAACTGACTCATTTCTTCGTCACTTCTTAGGATACTCCCAGGACAGCTTTCACGATCAACCTTAAGTACGATCAAACATAAGTCACAAGACTCACAAGAGTAAGTCCGAGCATCATCTTTGTGTCGTCTAGCCAATCTGGGTGAAAGAGGGGGGGGGGGGTTGCAATTTTCCAGTCAGTCTTGCTGTAAATCCCAGAATATAAGCTCGTGCTCGCGGATGTTCTAATCTTTGAAGAAGTGCTTAAGAAGCATAAACAGCAGGTGTACACTGTTAAATCAATGTTGTATATTACGAAGCGGCAGCAAGACCGAGAGGAAAACCGAGATACCACCTGCCAAAGACTCAACACGTTGTAGCCATGCATTATTGCAACATTTCCGCTTTTTTTTCAAACCTATACCGACTAGCACCGGCTGCTTCATAAGTTAGGGTCGTGTCTGTTGGGCTGTGGAAGGGGTTTCGTTTGATATAGTGCGCGAAGTTAACGCTCAATGTAAACAGGAGTGACGCTCGGTGTGCGTGCGCCCTCTGTCCGTGGTCGTCGCGGCTTACACTTCCAAGAAATTTAGGCGCACGTTAAAAAAAAAGATTAGGTTGGGCGAAATCAATCTAGAATCTCACACCACGGCGTGCCTTCTAATGATATGATGGTTTTGGCACGTAAAATATTATAACATTGCATACACTCGAGCCGCGGGTGATACACAGCTCCCGCTATGAGCTTGAAACGAGCTTAAGGAAGAAGCAAGGTAGATTTAAAATTTTCCATGGTTTCGCGAAATTAAACGCAGTTATCAGAGCCAAATCCTGGCGTAACCAAAAACCCGGTCAATCCCAGTGCGTACTGTATGATATGATGAAGAACAAACAAGCTGTCAGAACAACCAAATCGACTTTCGAATCAGTGAACATGTTGCGTGATCACACGTGGATGCTATCCGAAATGAAACATGTGCTGCACATGCATGACCGAATCGGACATAAATCACGTTTTTTTTGTGTGCGTCTTTATACTTTCGAAGGAGCTGCGAAAACATTCAAGGTGCCTCGTGTCATTTAACTTACAATACAACCTTGCTAACATCTGATGAAAACGTCAGCAAAAATGAAACTCCTATGAAACTGAACACTCCGCATTGACATGGTGCCAGGCACTCGAAAAAGCAGACGTGAGTTCAGTCCCTTTACACTGACCTCCTCATAAATTTAGAGCTGCGTGACAAACTTGACATTCATGCAATCTAAATTCGAACGCTATATACAAATGCACGCGAAAGCATGGCGGTGGTTTGCCGACAGCCCCGCCGCGGTGGTCTAGTGGTTAAGGTACTCGGCTGTTGACCCGCAGGTCGCAGGATTGAATCCCGGCTGCGGCGGCTGCATTTCCGATGGAGGCCGAAATGTTGTAAGCCAGTGTGCTCAAATTTGGGTCCATGTTAATGAACCCAAGGTGGTCGAAATTTACGGAGCCCTCCACTACGACGTCTCTCATAATCATATGGTGGTCTTTGGAAGTTAAACCCCATATATCAATCAATCAATCATGGTTTGCCCACAGCTCCGAGAAGACATGAATGCCGAAGCAAATGCGGGTTTTACCGGTAACATACATATAAAATTCACGCCACCACCTCACTTTTATCGTCATCGAAAGGCGGCTGTTCACTATCGACATGCAAATAGCTGTCACTCAAGGACATCGGTTTGTCTTGCTTGGTCCCGCAAATTTTTGTCAAAGAATTGCTCTCGTTTCTGATAAGATTCGCTCCGTGAAAACGTTTTCACAATCTTTTCAAACATTCGGAGCAAGTCACAAGGGACGCTGCATGTGCAGGGCGACCAGATAAAAGCGCGGGCAGAGCGAGTGACCGTGCTACTGAAACAGCGCAGGCAGAAGGTGGGAGCGAGGTATCAAGCGACCGGTTTTCGCTAGAAAGGCGGCCAAACGCGCGCGGCACAGCGCCCCTTGGCCGAGGTTGGGAGGCCTATGACGAACGGATTAATCTTGTGGCACAATTTTGAATTGATTCAAGTGCATTGATGATATACGCATTGTTTGGTGGGGGTTCCAGATGGCAGCGGCATATTGTAATAGCGGGATGAGCTTATACACGATTAGTTAGACTTGCTGTAACGTTTGATTGACGTGAAGTTCCATATACCTGTCCATGCTCAGGATATTGTGTGGAAAATGCCTACCAGAACCGCCTACGCGTCCACATATCACAAAGCACAAAGGCGGTTATCCTGCTGGCTGACGCTGAGATGGCCATTAATCGACACCCTTTGACACCTTGTACAAGTCACTGTGATGACGACCTAAAACAGAATAAATATCGTGTCCGGCCCCCGCCTTTTTCTGAAAAATATCTCTCTTTTGTATTTCACAATCGTTGACATAACTTTCATTTCATAGCATTTAAATAACGTAAAGGCGCCATTTGCAATATTACGGTTAGCTTGTTGATTCAAGAAATAATAAGCAGATGTTATGGTGAAACAAGAGTTGGCACAGTGCTCAGAATTACTGAAAGATTTGTCATGGCAGCAGCGTTTGGGCGCACGCACGTTTTGCAGCTTCCAGCAGCCTGATGAAAAATGGATTTTTATACGGTACATACGGTGCATGTGAAAGGACAGGAAACATGCAGCTAAGAACCGGTGTGACAAGATGGGCTTGAAAATGATGGCATGGTGCATGGAGGTCATTTAGCAGTTTACGAATAACTGACGTGATTTTGAACTGGTAGATGTACAGTAATGATATCTACTTGGTAAACTATCATTAGAGGCATTTTCTTAACAGCAAGCGTTTAATTCGCGCAGGAATGGCGAAGCCTAGAAAACTGCACTGCCCCCCCCCCCGCCTGCCATAAGCCTTAAAAATCTTATGTAGGGGGATGTTATTACCGAAAGTAAGGAATAAATTGCTTTTTTTTCTTTGAAATAAGTGAGATATTCTGTAAGTTCCCATGCCTAACCCCCCGAAAAAACTCCTGGCTGTGCGCCAGGGAGTAGGGCTGCTATGCGTGGCGGTGTCCACTAGCCTGTCTGAACGATTACATTTTCTAGCAGACTCTGTCACGCATACAAAAAAGCAACATGCTTAGGAAGATAACACGAAAATATAAGCTTCTCTTAAGCTTCCATAGTTGTCGATTACAGCCACAGGAAGGCAGCTGTTGAATTCGAATAACTTATACCAAACTCACGAAAATCTGGTTACGTTGCATTTCCTTATCTCTGTGATGCATGTGCCAGTTCAGCGGAACCGTGCCAGGACTTCGAAGCGTTTGCATGTGGGCGGCGCGAGCCTCCGCCAAAGCTGCGCAGCTTCGACACACTGCTGAAGCACCACTGGCACGTGCTGGACGTGAACTTGATGGTAACCAGGGGCCTCCGCAAGCCACCACGCTTCACAGCAACGCGCAAGGCGGTCGCCATGTTGCTGGCCTGTCTTCACCAGGGCTCTCTCGACAACCGGCGTCGGGGTAGGCAGGTGCGTTGGAGCTGGCTCACGAGACCATTTCACTATTACGTGGGAATATTTACTTATTAAATGTGAAGCAGCATATGGTGGAGTTCAATCTGGTGGTGTGCGGCGTGACCGTGCACCCTTGTTGCGTATGCTTCAACTCTCCCCTCATTCTCGCAGTAAGTGGTAGGACGCTCTACTAGCGCGAGGAGATGAGGAAGAGACGGTGCATGCGCGGTGAAGCAGCGAACAGTCGCCGAGGGCCCTCTCTTCGCCTGAACATGAGGATGTAGGAGGAGGAGGAGGAAGGCTGGAGAAGGTAGCTGAGCACTGCCTCCGCTTCGTTTCGTCTCTTCTGTTTATTCCAGCCCCACAGCTGTGCACTCGTATATATTGCTGCGCTCTCGCGCTCATTTGAACTCCTAGCAGCGCTGGATGTTCGCTTTGCGGCACACACGCAGCAAGGCACAAAAAATAGAAGGGGAATGGCATAAGCGATAAACAACATATAAGCAACTCCACACAAAGATGAAACATACACGAGTACCTACAAATGCTAATAGAAATAAAGAGCGCCGCTGCTTCGCATCGCCCCATGGTTCTCTGTAGTGAGAGATGGTGGAATTTTTCAGTTATTGAAATTACCCTCGGAGCCTGGGGCGCTATAGAGAATTGTGGTACATCTAAAAATGCCATACAAACACTGTTCTGTAAATACAACGTTAGTTAAAAATTTACAGTGACCGTCGTATTTAGACAAGCAATATAAGAATCTGGGTAATACTGAATAATTACATAATTAGGCAAGCACCAGTAGCAGTGTTACCTAACCGAAACAAGTAAATCAATTCAATTAGAAGAATGGTGTCTCATCTCAGCAAGATGGCACGCGTTTCTCTATGAGATCTGTTTGTCCTGGTCGTCAGCAATGATGACATGAAGAAATGCAATGATAATTACTATACAGTAAGGACATCGATAGATAAAAAACATTAATTTATGAATTGGGGAACCCTTAAGCTTCGCCTATAAATGTTGAACATGGTAGTGATATTCAGTTTCTAGTGTGTACTTCACACACTTTGTGCATGAAATGTTTTCGAACCCAATGTATGACCTTGAGGGCGCAATGGCGTGTGCGCATTTGGTTGTGGGTGGCTGGCTTTAAACTACGAGGTCATTATAATAATTCCACGTTCTGATGCCCGATGGCAGTGCACTTTTGCACCAAGCATTGTTAAGGCAATAGTTATGTTGTATTGTGAAGCATGTACACAGGACGCGTGTGCTTGTAAAGCCTGAAAGTTACTTTCACTGCAATCTGAAGCAAAGGGCTTCATTTTCAGTGCCTTCACAAGCAGCGTTGACTACCAAAGTTTTGCAAAAGTGCTCTCAGACGGACTTCGATTTGCAATGTCGATACTTATCGGTGCCCATCATACCTGTGGTCTTGTAGAGCACAGGTATGATGGGTCACTCAATACATTGTAACATACATATTGGTCGCTCAGTATGGAGCTTTGTTCGAACTTACATGAGCAACTGATGATACCACAAGTAGATTTAGCGAAAGCCTTTGATCGAGTTCACCATTCTTTTCTAATTTCCCTTCTTGAACATGCCAACATCGGCTCCATCATATTTAAAGGTGTTAAACCATGCTACCATGAATGTAAAGCCTGTTTTATTGTTCAGCGCCATCTGTCAAAGCCTTTGTCCCTTAACTCGTCTGTGAAACAAGGTGGCCCGTTGTCGCCAATTCTTTTTGTTATTTACTTGGAGCCATTGGGCTTAAGCATTATTCATTCTAGTGAAGTACGTGCTTTCAGTGTTTAAGGGAATTACGTAAAGGTATTGGCGCATGCGGATTACCTAGCGCTTTTTTGTACAGATCTCTCTAGTATAAAAATGGTGATGTCAACAATCGGCGAATTTGGAAAATCGCTGGGGCACGAGTGAACTTTGGTAAAAGCTTCGGACTGTGGTTTGGCCTATTGACTTATAAACAAAACCATGTCGAGGATATAAAATGGTCTTACGTTCCGCCAAAATACCTAGGCGTCCCATTAGATGCGTATCTATCCAGTAAGCAGTGTAAAAAAGAACGTCTACCTACCCCAAAACGTCATGCCGAGACATTTATTCCACATGACCTTTCTATCTTTGGCAAAGCTAAGGCGTGCAACATGTTTGTGCAACAAAAACGGTCTACCTACTGCAAATACTTCATTGCTCAAGAATTTTGATACAGAACTTTCACCACCGCATATTTGCAGCTAATATATGATCATCAGCCTATCAACCGATCAGGCGGGACAACGTTTTTAGACCAGCTTGCGCAGGCTTTCTTGGGTTGGTATACCTTTTTATTAGAAAATTTATGTTACGTTTTTTCGGAAATGGGATAATCAACTGCTTAGAACATTCTTGACAGTGCATTTCGCGGATGTTTTACCAAAAGTATTGGTATATACTAAATTTGCATCGCCTCTCTACTTTCAAGGGCTTATGCGTGGAGTATACGAATCAGTACGTTTTCTGGCAGCCAGATTCTCTATTGAATACGTGTTCTCTCGGTCAAGAAAAGGTTATTAATATGCTGTATTGAATATGGTATATCAGGCACCACTCTACCGCTCTCTATATATTGCATTGTCTTGTCAGGACTTACTAGTAGTACGTGTAATGAAAAGGCGTATTTCAACAGCAAGCGAAACATCTTTTTGCGAAGTGCATACAGAAACAGTACCTGTGAAAGCCTAAGTAAATACCAAAGGTATCTTTTTATACTCAATTAACCGTCGCCTTTGTGAAGTTCCAGAAAAATTAGAACATTGTTTCATTATTTGCAAGGACGCCATAATCATTTAAGACGTCCGGCAAGGACATTTAAAGAAAACAAAGCTGCTTGATTTGAATTCTTATAGCATACGTTTTCTTGTACCCCCAAATGCAGTATGCCATTTGACATGCTCTTGTTAATGGACATGCATAGTTTATAGAAAAATCGCATGTTAGACAGGCATGCAGAACTAATCGTGTCTTTGCGATCCCAGTTTGTTCAAGCGATCTTGCAGCTAGAAGATTTTCATGAACAACTCCTATTTCAACCGGGCTGGATCAAGATTTCATGAAGGGGTCTGCTCAAATACCTTTTTAAAAACAGTGTTGTACGGTATTGTTTTGTCATGCCTAGTGTACATTTGTCGCAGAGGCTTGTACGCCATTTGGCTTGTACGCCAGAGGCTTGTAACCCACATTTCAATAAATACCATTTAAAAGAAGAAGAGGAAAAAAGATTTGCCCGCATCTGCATGTTTCACAGCAAATATTGTCGAAAGACCATAGTCTTTTGTGTGGAGAGAGTGAATAAAACGTTTATTTGATGTTCTGCGTGAGAAAATCGGTCAATTGTATTCTGGTAGCACTGCGTTAGAGTCTCGACCCGTACAGCGAAGGTGAACTAGCGCATCGAGGCACGTTAGACACGGGCGCCATCTGGCAGTTATCTTCGAAAACGAAGGAAGGCGTGCGCGCCTGTCTCAGAGGAGATAAGCAGTTGAACACAAAGTGACGGGCAGGTGCTACCATCGTGTCGTCTTAGCAAAGTGTTGGAAACATTTGCCTTTTTGAGCATCACGTTGAACTTTCAGCGCAGCGTGATAAACGCTATGGTCCTTAGAACTGCTTGCACGTGCATTCGGCGAGTTGTAACGCTGCCTCAAACATGCGCAATATTTGCTTTTTAACTGACAATTGCACAAGTATGAACACTGAAACTTCAGCAATATTGGTGGGTGCTGCGGATAGTGTTGGCCGTTTGAGGTATCGTTTGGTGCCAATAGGGGTAGCGTTACCGAGAACGAACAGACAATTGTACAGACATTCAGACAGGAAGAAAGACAGTCACACACAGACTAAAATTTCGGAGTCGAGAGTCCCCAAAAAAGACTATTCTGTTTAAAAAGGAGTTGCACCTATGTTGTGTCCCACTTATTTTACTGCCCTCACATTTGTGGGTATTACAGTCTGTGTACCGCGAAGTGAACCCCTAGCGCTCCTAGGGGAGTGCAATGGGGCGAGAGAGCGCAGCATTATATACGAGCGCGCAGCTGTGGCGGAGAGATAAACGGGTGGAAAGAAACGAATTGGAGGCAGCGCTCTTCCGTGCGCTTCCTCCACTCCACCTCCTCGCGTTTACGCGAAAAGAGGAGGGCGCGTTGGCATATGCGCAGTGGGGGCGCAGACAGGGCGCGATGGGACATACACAGCTCCGAGCATGGCCTCTGATATTGTGGGCTCACTCATGGTTTTCTCCAGCCGTCGCAATCACCACGCTCCCCAGCAAAAGCAGCGAATCTCGCCTCACGCGCCCGGCTACCGCTAGAGGGCGCGTTTAGTGTGGGTTTTTCGAGCGGCGGAGACCACGGCAGAAAGCAAAGCGCGCGGGATTTCAGCGTGCACATGTTTTATTTCTCGCGTGTGAGGAAAAACCGCTAAGAAATCTTCTGGCTGCACTGAAGGCAAATATTTTTTTCCGCTACTGCTCTTATTTTGGTCCCATTGAGGAATAAAAGCATGGCAACTGCTGAATTTTTCTAATGTATAATATTGTCACGGGGTCGTGACGTGGCCGAAGACAGGAGACTTCGTGTCGGGATTTAACTGTTTATTTGGGCGAACCTGTGCCCGGTAAACGGAAAGTCCAATTACAGCAGCAGTCTCGCACAGATAGCAGTCTCGGACTGATAGCGGCGAACGGAGCGTCGGCCTTCGATCAACAACAACTGGCAAGCGGCGAAGCGCGTCGGCATCTATACTCTTGCCATCGAATGTTCTAGCGTTATCGCTGGCGGTGGCGTAGGTTCCAGAACAATCGGTACCGTTCGCACAGTGGGCGTGATCTTATCGAAATTATCTACTACAGTCCGGAACCTTCTGGAAAACTGCAGGCGCAGTGTGCGCTGAGAATCGTGTGGTGTTTTGGGACGATAACGAAAACTTGGGAAATGGAACGTGGCATTGCCCCCCTCTGCAAAAAAGGCATCGTCCCGATGCTTTAACTAAAGATGAAGGTACAAAAATAATGCAAGAAACTACAATGAATAAACTACGATGAAACAATAATACAAAAAAAACACCGTTTCAGTTTGTTAACGCGCATGAAACGGCTTGAGGCGCGCGACATGCACGACTTCAGGTCGCGATCGGCGTCGTTGAGAGTTCGTGATGCCGTCGGGGACAACCTCATAATCAAGTGGGCCGAGACGTCGAACCACCCTGTACGGTCCGAAGTAGCGTCGCAGAAGCTTTTCACTTAGTCCACGTCGGCATATCGGCGTCCACACCCAAACACGTTCACCGGGCTGGTATTCCACGAAACGTCGTCGAAGGTTGTAACGGTGGCTGTCTGTCGTCTGTTGATTCTTGATACGGAGACGCGCTAGTTGTCGGGCTTCTTCGGCACGTTGAAGGTACTCGCTCACATCGAGGCTTTCTTCGTCGGTGACGTTGGGTAACATGGCATCGAGCGTCGTTGCCGGGCTCCTTCCGTAGACCAATTTGTATGGAGATATCTGCGTCGTCTCCTGCACCGCCGTGTTGTATGCGAAGGTCACATACGGAAGAATGGCGTCCCACGTCTTGTGTTCGAGATCGACGTACATTGACAGCATGTCGGCGATCGTCTTGTTAAGCCGCTCGGTGAGGCCGTTGGTCTGGGGGTGGTACGCTGTCATCCGGCGGTGGTTTGTTTGGCTGTATGCCAAGATCGCTTGAGTTAAGTCGGCAGTGAATGCCGTTCCCCTGTCGGTGATAAGGACCTCCGGAGCGCCGTGACGTAGGACGATATTTTCGACGAAGAACTTAGCTACCTCGGATGCACTGCCTTTTGGCAGGGCTTTTGTCTCGGCGTAGCGGGTGAGGTAGTCGGTAGCTACCACGATCCACTTGTTTCCGAAAGCCGACGTCGGGAACGGCCCTAGTAGGTCCATACCAATCTGCTGGAAAGGTCGACAAGGTGGATCAATTGGCTGCAGAAGTCCCGCTGGCCTTGTCGGCGGTGTCTTGCGTCGCTGACAGTCCCGGCATGTCCTCACATAACGAGTGACGTCGGTGGTAAGACGTGGCCAGTAGTACCTTTCTTGTATCCTCGCGAGCGTGCGAGAAACACCGAGGTGCCCTGCCGTCGGATCGTCGTGCAGGGCCTGCAGGAGTTCTGGTCGCAGAGCTGAAGGAACCACAAGGAGGTACTTAGCTCGAAGCGGTGAAAAGTTTTTCTTTTGTAGAAGACCGTTTCGTAGGAAGAACGACGGAAGTGCGCGCTTGAATACCTTCGGGACTTCGGCGGTCCTGCCTTCGAGGTATTCTATTAGGGCCTTAAGTTCCGGGTCGGCCCGCTGTCGTTCAGCGAAGTCGTCTGTAGTTATCGTTCCCAAGAAGTAGTCGTCATCCGGGTCGTCGGGTAGCGGTTGGTCGACAGGCGCATGAGAGAGACAGTCGGCGTCGGAGTGTTTTTTGCCGGACTTGTAACTGACAGTAATGTCATATTCTTGAAGTCTCAGGCTCCATCGTGCGAGGCGACCTGAAGGGTCCTTCAAGGTGGCTAGCCAACACAAGGCGTGGTGGTCGCTCACAACTTTGAAGGGCCTGCCATAGAGGTAGGGGCGAAATTTCGACGTAGCCCAGATGATGGCGAGGCACTCCTTTTCTGTTGTGGAATAATTTGCTACTGCTTTGGATAGTGATCGGCTGGCGTAACTAATAACCCTTTCAAGTCCATCAGCCCTCTGCACAAGAACGGCGCCAAGACCTACGCTGCTTGCGTCAGTATGTATTTCTGTCTCGGCGAATTCGTCGAAATGGGCAAGTAACGGAGGCGTTAGAGGCGATGTTTAAGCTCCTGGAAAGCGTGTTCCTGTGGCGTTTCCCACTTGAATTCCACGTCGGCCTTGGTAAGCTTAGTGAGAGGATCGGCGATGCGGGCGAAGTTTTTCACGAACCACCTATAATAGGCGCACAGGCCCAGAAATCGGCGCACGGCTTTCTTGTCAGTGGGTGGCGGGAAGTTGGCGATGGCGGCTGTTTTCCGCGGATCGGGACGAACTCCAGACTTGCTGATAACGTGCCCCTGAAACAAGAGCTCCTCATACGCAAATCTGCACTTTTCTGGCTTCAGTGTGAGTCCGGACGTCTTGATGGCTTGAAGTACAGCTTCAAGGCGCCGAAGATGCTCGTCGAAACTCGAGGAAAACACAACGACGTCGTCCAAGTACACAAGGCAAGTCTGCCACTTCAATCCTGCCAGTACTGTATCCATAACGCATTGAAAAGTTGCAGGCGCTGAGCAAAGGCCGAAGGGCATCACCTTAAACTCGAAGAGGCCGTCCGGTGTTATAAATGCCGTCTTCTCTCGGTCTCTTTCGTCGACTTCGATTTGCCAATAGCCAGTCTTGAGGTCCATTGACGAAAAGTACTTGGCGTTATGGAGCCGATCAAGTGCGTCGTCTATTCGTGGGAGAGGATACACGTCCTTTCTTGTGATTTTGTTCAGGCGGCGATAATCGACGCAGAAACGTAGGGTCCCATCCTTTTTCTTCACTAACACCACGGGGGATGCCTATGGGCTCTTGGACGGCTGGATAATGTCATCCCACAGCATTTCATCAACTTGTCTCTTCATAGCCTCACGTTCTCGCGTCGAAACCCTGTACGGACTCTGACGGAGTGGTCTGGCATTTTCTTCGGTTATGATGCGATGTTTCGTGATTGGGGTCTGCCGAATTTTCGATGACGACGAAAAGCAATCTTCGTATTGCAGGAGCAGGGCCTTGAGCTGTTCTTGCTTATCGTTCGGAAGTCTGGGATTGACGTCGAAAGCTATGGGAGGGGCTTGGTTCCTCTGAGCAGGTTCCGCTGAATCGGCGAGGGCGAAAGCACTGGTGGCTTCGACAGTTTCTTCAATGTATGCGACCGTTGTTCCTTTGTTCACATGTTTGTACTCATTGCTGAAATTCGTGAGCATAACCGTTGCTTTGCCTCCCCGCAGCTCTGCAATTCCTCTTGCGACGCAAATATTTCGGGTGACCAACAGATGCTGACTGCCTTCAACGACGCCTTCCAAGTCAGGTGATTTAGGAGCGCCGACTGAAATAATGACGCTTGAGCGAGGCGGAATGGTGACTTGTTCTTCCAGCACATTCAAGGCATGGTGTCCTGACGGCGTGCGCGGCGGTAGTACTTCTTCTGTGGATAACGTTATCGACTTTGTTTTTAGGTTGATGACAGCACCATGGAGGCATAACAAGTCCATGCCAAGGATGACATCTCTCGAGCAACGCTGTAGGACTACGAAGTCTGTAGGGTAAATACGGCCGTTAATGGTGACTCTCGCTGTGCAGATTCCTGCAGGCGTTACGAGATGACCTCCAGCTGTGCGGATTTCAGGGCCTTTCCAAGCTGTCCTGACTTTCTTTAACTTCGCGGCGAACGACCCACTGATGATAGAATAGTCAGCTCCAGTATCGACGAGAGCAGTCACACTGTGGCCGTCGATAAGAACGTCGAGGTCGCTAGTTCGCCGTCTCGCATTACAGTTAGGGCGTGGCGTCGGGTCACGGCTGCGTCGGCTTGTTCCGCTGCTTCCATGTTGCGTCGTCAGGCCACCTTCGGTAAGTGAGTTTTCGCCGTCAGGGCTTTGCCTGGTTGACGTTGTGTTCGGAAAGCTCCGTCGCGGCGTCGTCGTCGTCGGAGGATCTTCGGTAGTTCGTCGCACAGCAACCGCACCTCCACCGGTTGCTGCCCTTAGTTTCCCGGATACGGGCTAGGAGACCGGCCCCGCGTTGGGCCGGAGTACTGCCGGGGGTGCGGTGACATGCGGCGGCTGGGCGACGGCGAACGGGAAGGACTTCGTGGTGTCCATTGAGTTCCTGTCAGGTAGTCGGCGATGTCACGTGGCCGTTCCCCTGGCTGTGGACGAGGTGCATCGACGGCGAAGCCACGCAGTCCCATCTGTCGGTACTGGCAACGGCGGTAGGTGTGCCCGGCCTCGCCACAGTGGTAGCACAGTGGGCGGTGGTCAGGGGTGCGCCAAACGTCGGTTTTCCTCGGCGCACTGCGCTGGCCCGCTGGCGAACGGTAGGTCGTCGGTGGGGGTGGTGACGGCGGTGGTGTCTGGCGACGGAAGTGTGACGGGGCGGCGCTTCGGCGTGGACGGGAAGGAGCGTTGTGGCGCACTGCAGCGGCATAGCTCATAGTTTCTGGCTCGGGCAGCGGTGTTTGGGGAATTTGAAGCGATTGCCGAACCTCTTCTCGCACAATGTCGGCGATCGAATCCACTTGAGGTTGCGCTGAAGGCAACAGTTTGCGCAGCTCTTCCCGCACGATCGCTCGGATCGTGTCACGCAGGTTGTCGGAGTCGCTGGCTTGAGCAGCAGCGCATTCTGGAGTCAGGCGACGATTATACTGTCTGGTGCGCATGTCCAGGGTTTTTTCGATGGTGGTCGCCTCGGATACAAATTCTTGGACGGTGTTCGGTGGATTCCTCATTAGTCCCGCGAAGAGCTCCTGTTTGACCCCTCGCATGAGGAAACGAACTTTCTTCTCCTCAGGCATGTCTGGGTCAGCGTGACGAAACAGGCGGGTCATCTCCTCTGTAAAAATTCCAACCTTTTCATTTGGTAGCTGAACCCGGGTTTCTAGTAGAGCAGCGGCCCTCTCTTTGCGTGCGACGCTCGCGAACGTTTGCAGAAATGCGCCGCAGAAAACATCCCACGTTCGGAGCGTGGACTCCCAATTTTCTAGCCAGGTCCTTGCGGTGTCTTCCAGGTAGAAGTACACACGACGGAGCTTTTCTTCGTTGTCCCAGTGGTTGAGGGCGGCCACATGGTCGTATGTTTCTAGCCAGGTTTCCGGGTCTTCAAACGATGACCCATGAAACGTTGGTGGTTCCCTGGGTTGATGAATGACGATCGCGGGCTGGGACGCTCCGGTTGTCATAGTCGCTGCAGTAGAGGTCATGGCCTTGGCTTTCCGCGCCTTGTCTTGTAGAAGCCCGTACTCTGGTGGGAGACCTTGCTGTCGGCGGCTTGTTCGCTGCTCTGGGTTGGCGTCGGTGTCTTCGCGACGTGGGCTGGGTTCACGGCTTGACGGGGGCGTCCGGTACATGAACGAAGCAGCACCTCCACCAGATGTCACGGGGTGGTGACGTGGCCGAAGACAGGAGACTTCGTGTCGGGATTTAACTGTTTATTTGGGCGAACCTGTGCCCGGTAAACGGAAAGTCCAATTACAGCAGCAGTCTCGCACAGATAGCAGTCTCGGACTGATAGCGGCGAACGGAGCGTCGGCCTTCGATCAACAACAACTGGCAAGCGGCGAAGCGCGTCGGCATTTATACTCTTGCCATCGAATGTTCTAGCGTTATCGCTGGCGGTGGCGTAGGTTCCAGAACAATCGGTACCGTTCACACAGTGGGCGTGATCTTATCGAAATGATCTACTACAGTCCGGAACCTTCTAGAAAACTGCAGGCGCAGTTTGCGCTGAGAATCGTGTGGTGTTTTGGGACGATAACGAAAACTTGGGAAATGGAACGTGGCAATATTGAAAGGAGGTATTATTACGCTTGTGACAGAAGGATTCTAGCATTCCTCCTTACTCGAGACACGTATATCGGTGAAAACTGGGCAAATTATCGTCGTTGAATTACATTGCCCTCCTATCATTAGAGATCGTATTACTATTTTATCGCGTACCGATATTTATCAGGTGATCAACGGAATTCCACTTACGCTCTAGATACTCAGGTGCCATGATCAAGCCACTTATTACTGTGATAAGTTATTTGGCCGGAATATTGTGAGCTGCTAGGATTACCCGACCTACACTTACTCCCCACGTCCTTGACAGTGAAAGTGCTTGAGGGATCATCGTCTCCTTTTTTCGTCATCTGTCTTTGGATTATGTTTTGGTAGCAAAATGGCAATATCAGTATTGCGTTCATTTACAGTAATCTCGACTGCGACCAAACCAAAGGGTCACACATGCGGCCGAACGGCGTCGTAAGCCAAGTATGAGTCGAGGTAGACTACCGGAGAATAAAAAGTGGGAATTGTCACTGCTATGTAACGCTCAGTGTTTATCACCAGAGACACAAAACTCTGAACGCGTGCGGCGTTTTTTTCCAACAAGCAAAACATCTCGGTGTTCGTTCTTTCATTCCCCAGCATTTCGACAGAACAGCGTAGAACTCGCAGTGTGAATGGGCGACCATAAGTGACCAAAGCGCACCTGTAATCAGCCCGTGGTCTTCGCAGAGCCGGTGGCGTATAGACCTTCTCCGTGTCTCCTGCTTCTTCGGTGTCACGGCAGATAGTTGAAAAGAGAAACTGCGGAAGCCTCGCGGGCAAATGCGAAGCGTTTTACGCTTTGAGAGCATGGCTTTTGCGCCAGACATGACGGCGTCGGGAAATTGCGAGGAGAGAGCGAGACAGCTACTGATGCTAAGCGCCGAGTTTCATCGGCTCAGCGACCGTTCCTCACCGGCGGGTGTTATTTCTTCGTAACGTGCTCATGCTGAGGCGTTCGAGTGCTTACCTAGCGTGCATGAGTCACTGGCATTCTGCATAGAGGACACAAAATTTTAGAGTGGCGGTCAAAATAATGTTTAATTTAATTGTAGTGATTTAATAATTAAGTTGCCAACTGGTTACGGTTCATACAATTGATGCCATATCAATGCTGTAGTTTTTTCCTGTTAAAGAAAGTGATGTCAGGTCTCACTTCTTCCATTTAATTTCAGGAATATGTCATACCGATGCGTGCCCTTCTGCACATGAGACAGAGGGGAAAAATTGGGCACGAGAGGCCAGCATGCACAGTGGTGGCGTCAACGGCGCCGCTGACGCCTGATTTGCGAGTTGGTGCGATTAGAAAGCGCTCTACCCTTAATAAAAACAGAGAGCCCAGTCCACCTGCGAAATCAGAATGCCGCATTCTGCGCTCACGGGTTACACGCAAATAAATGGGTAACATTCTTGTTTCTTTCCTGGAACTGCTCCTGATTTAAATTGGATGCTGTTTGGAAAATTATTTCAGGCACGCTGACGTAATCAAAACAGCGACGCGTAGCGCAACGTGGTTCGATTGCTTTTAGGAACGAAGCATTTTATAGCATCACTTGTTCGGTCTTCCTTCTATCCAGCGTAGCCAGCATATCCACGGAGTGAATGATATGATGAGTAGGGCGAAGTTCTCATCCATCCGATGCGTGCTGTAGTATGATAGGAGACGACGGGTGCATGGACAAATGAACGCGTGGATGGACGGATTAAGGGCAGGACGCATCACCCCACTAAACATTCACCCCGTGCATATGCTGTAATTTTGTTTATTTATCCCTCGCGCGCCGAACAGCCCTTTGCTTGTCGTTGACAAGTCCCCCCGAACGCTCCTCATATATAGGGAAGACTAGTTGTGGCGAGCACAGCTGGACGTCCGGCGTGTTATCCTAAGAAGCGAAGAACGTTTCTAAGAAGCAATAAAACCACGTCGTGGCGCAGCTGTGATGACATTGGGGCGTCTAAAGAATATTCAAAACAGCGTTACAATGAAAAGCAGCGCTAGATCAATGAGAGCAAGAATTCATTCACTCAAGTCAAAAAAGTATCCATAAGCGTAATATGCTGCAGTCGTCTGACCTCGCTTGCGGATCGGACTGCCATTGTTTTTTTCTTCGCCGGCGCCCCCCCCCCCCTTCTATGCAGCCCACGAACTTCGAAGTATAGTTTCGAGCACATGCGGATCTCTTGCAGATGCATCGCAATTTTAACTGTTTTAATATGGGTGGTGTCAATCTACAGCAAAATGATAACCTCTTCGAAAACAAAACACCCCAGCATTCCTCTCGTGCTCCTTGATCCGACATTTCCAAACAAACACAAATTTATGTAGAAGCGCAAAACCATTTTTTTTCTCGCCACATAAAAGCTTCGCCGGCATCGCGGTAGCCTTTTGATGATGATGATGATGATCTCTGTGGTCTTCCCCTTTATACCGGGGGGGGGGGGGGCACCTTTAATGTCCTGACCGGAACGAGAAAAAAAAGGAAAGAAAAATCACACCAGGTCCATGAACATCACAATTGTTCACTGTCTCCTTGACCACCACTGTAGAAGCCTTGCTTTGGTTATTGCTGTCGCTGCCAGGGGGTGCACGTTGGTATCGCGGCTGTCGCCTCCCGGTGCGCCGCAGTCTTTCACACAGCCGAGTGGATGGATGGATGGATGTGGCTGTACCCTTTAGATCAGGCGGCGGCTAACGCCACCTAGCCGTAATACTTTCAACCGAAAAGAAAGAGCGCTCTTTCTTTCGGCCGAAAGAAAGAGCGCCGCGGTGCGGAGACAAGAGCGGGCTACGCCCACCTCTGGCAACACACGCTCTACGTGCTTTTGAAACGGCCGGAAGGAAACCCGCCGTGCGCCCACAATCTCGGAGGCCATGTTCCGAGCATAAGTTGTTTAGCGTTTAAAAGAGAGAAACCACCTCCCTTAAAAGGAAGTGATCGCTGCTCAAGGAACAGCAAAAAGAGTGTGGGACGCTTGCCTGATACCTCCCTCTCCTCGAGAAAGAATTCTAGCCCACGGCGCAGTTGTAGTAGTTGGTTTTTGAAGTTGAGGCGAGAAAGCGTAGCTCAGGAGCCAGACGATAGTTACAGCACGGGAACAAAACGACGACACAAAGACAAGAAGGACACAAAGGACACGAGCGCTCGTGTCCTTCGTGTCCTTCTAGTCTCTGTGTCGTCGTTTTGTTCTCGCGCTATAACTGTCGTCATGCCATACGAACTAGCCCAAGCTGCCACACTTCAGGTGCCAGACTCGCTGACGGGGCTTTTAAAAAAATTCTACCATATTTACCATGGAAATTTTTCTCCAATGTTCTGCGATACCTAAATTACGTGAACTATCGATCATTCCTTCTCTGGTCAAGGAACTCGCCAGAACAAATAGGCAATGGGGCACCATGTGCAACTGAATCCCTGTTGCAGATTGAGCAGCATAATACGTCTACTACATTGTGTTCTGTAGTTAAGAATCGGGGCGATGATCTGTTTGAATGGTGGCAAATGCCGTAGCAAACCTGTAGAGCTGAAATAATGA
This sequence comes from Rhipicephalus microplus, assembly GCF_043290135.1. Lineage (NCBI taxonomy): Eukaryota > Metazoa > Arthropoda > Arachnida > Ixodida > Ixodidae > Rhipicephalus > Rhipicephalus microplus. The sequence continues at coordinate 117,664,777 of NC_134706.1, forward strand.
AAAGCTCGCGCAGCAAAAAACAAAAACAAAAAAACACGAGGTACACGCTCGGTCCTTTTTACAGCGACTTGCATATAAGTAAAATAAGTTGTCCCGCATCCAACGTCTGCCCTGTGTGCATTGTGAAAATACAAAGAACTGCAATATAAATCATGCTGATATTCATCATGCATGTCACAAGATTGCATCGAAACGTAAGTGGCAATATCTACTAGAAGCGATCTTTTTGAGGTGAAATCTAACATGTTAGCCTTGAGATAGAGAGCGAGATGGGCAAGAGCTTTTGTTTTTGCGTAATGCCAGGGGACGAAAAATACTGCTAGTTGATCATAGTTTGACAGCCCCTTGTGCGAGCAGTGACCTATCAGTTGTTTATAAGCTTGTGAAAAACGCTCACAGTATCGGTGCCAAAATTACATCGGCATCATGTGCAGATTGTCACTATAAGAGAGCGTACCCTTCTTAATATGCTTTATTTTACGGCAGTCAGTCTCGGCCACTGTCTTCAAGATCCGGCAAACCTTTCCAAATTGCATTCTCTTCACAGGCCCTGATAAACTTCTTGAAAGACAGGGGCTTGTCATGGCCCGAGCCGTCAGGTCCGGTGCCTACCTCTAGGACTCTTCAGGTGCTGCTGGATTTATCTCTCAACTGGGCTGTGGACATATGGTTCCGCTTGGCCGTCTTTAGAGAAAACGCCCGTAACAAGTTCTACTTCAGGTACGCCCCCTCAAAATATTTTAGTGGCTTGTTGATTATGAGTACATGCAATTACTATCTAACGTTATGTACGCATACATAGTATGTGTTTAAGGACCTTGACAAAGATCTCACCACGCTCAACAAAGATCTCACCATGATCTCAACAAAGATTTCACCATGGGTACGTCTGAGCGCCCTTTTGCAAAGGGGAAGAGAGTATAGCAGAAAGAAAACAATTAGACAACATCCACGAAATGAATTATGATGGGTGGGGTGAAGCGTCCCTCCGCTCGTTTTTGTGTCCGTTCGTCCGTACGTCCGTTCTTATACCTGTCTGTCTAACTGTCTGTCAATCCGTGTGTTCATCCGTCTATCCGTTCGCTCAAGTACCGCCATCTCGCATCTTTTCATCATATATTCATCATATACAAATACCGCCATACAGCGGACATTCTAAGGACTAAACGAGAGATAGCTACTATTACAAACACGTGACGTACGACCCACGGCGTCAGAAGCTTCGCCCCATACAAAAAAAAAAGAGATAGAAACGCTGCGTTTGGTCTGCTGAGGTAAAACTGGGCTATCAGCTATATCCCAGCACAAAGGCCGCGAACTCCCCGAATTCTTCTAGGGTATACGCAATTGTGATAGCACAGAAAGCGAATGTCCTCCATAGTCATTCTCATTAGTCGCAATATTGGGCTTTTGCTGGACATCTTGCGTCATTTCGCACATGCAGTGAGGCAAGATAACATGTAATATAGCGCTAGCGCGTAGCAGGATCGGTAGCATGCAAATCCCACGCCGAGAGATATGGTACCGCAAGCCAGGCACTAGCGGTACACATGACATGCGAGGAGTAAGCCAGCGTAGTAGTACTCTTTTGAGGATGGGAGAGGTAGTGTTGGTCTGAGCTTGCGACTGGCTGGTGTGGATTGGTCCATATGATTCGGCACCAGTTGGCCCGCCACCAGTTGGCGGGTGTATAATGACGGCTGTAGTGAATGACGAGTCGGGTGTGCGAGCAGTTCATTCCAAGCGAGCTCCAGGAGGGATGCATATGAACGCTTTAACAGCAGCTCGTGGTTTGCATGAGATCAGAGGAGAATGAGCAACAGCTGGGACCTTCGGAGGGGCATCATCTGTGCTTCCGGAAAGCTAACTATGCAAGCCATTCTCAGCGACGCTTCCGTACAAACTGCAGTGCAGACATACACTGACAGCGAAAGCGCAGTGCTTCGAGTTGACAGTCATCTGATAGCAAATTTTCTTGAACATATTAGAGAAGCAAGCCTTTACATTTCAAGTCCTGGGAGCCGACTTGTCTGGTATGAATTCAGAAGACGGCGGTAATGACATTTTAAAGATTTAAAGCTTTTCATGGTGTATTCACGCCATCGCAGCTGGCCAAGGACCACCCACGTTGCTATATGTCAAAAGTGTAAGGTCGATTGGCCGATCGATGTTTGCTCTGGGATTACAACGTTAGTTATTGACTTAGGCTACGCAGAGAAAGAGGCATCGCAGTAACACGTAAATAATTTCAGTGTTTCCCAAATTGTTCGCGCGTTTGTTTATTGTTCTCCAAGACCAGTTGTTAATGGCACTGACACACATTATCTTTGTTCGTGTCTCCTAAGACACCTCAGTGCAATGCGGTACCTTATGCCACTAATGGCACTTTTTTAAGGCGAGAACTTTAGAAGCCTCAACAGACGTGAAAAGGGACCATTAGTGTAACCAACAAAAGTGATAAAGATTACATGATAGCGTCACTGTATGTATAACGTCGTCACCGGCTAAATAAAGGGTGGGCGGCTCTGCAAAAACACCTAATAATAACACCTTAGGCCCATCAAAAAACACACTATTTTAAAGTTACAGCATATGAACGAAGTTTATGATGATGAGTGGGGCGAAGCATCTGTCGGTCCGTCGACGCCTACACCCATCCGTTCGTTTTTTCTTCCATCCGTCCGTGCAACTGTCCGTGCGACCGTCCATGCGTCTCTTCGTGCGTCCGTCTATCTGTGCCTCCGTCCGTCTGTTGCTCCGTGCCTCTGTCCGTGCGTGCGTTCATCCGTCCTTGCATCTATCCGTCCATTCGTCCGTCTGTCCGTGCATCTGTCTGTCTCTCCATCCGTGTGTATGTCCATCTGTCTGACCATATAGTGATCACTACAGTACCACCATTTCGCATCTTTTCATCGTATATTCATCATATAAAAGTACCACCAGCCAGCGGACATTACAAGGACTAAAGAAGAGGTGGCATGGCCGAACTAGAAGAGCGGCACGCGCACACTTCCTTACGGCTTACGCTTCGTGTCCAGTTCCCCCTTTTCACCACCGCTAGTTCGTGACACTGCAGCCCAAGCCTCGCTAAACCTTGCGAAAACCAAGGAAGTTACGCCCAGCGACTTTAACGCGGCAACCCTTTATGGTCAGATAGTGCTAAAAGTGCGTCCTTCTGATACAAGTTTTGTTTAGCAAGCATCATATTCAAGGTAAATTTTGTAGGATATTAAGTCATCGATACTCGCGTAGGTTATTTGATCAGAAGCAACTATCTTTATATTTATGAATAACGTGCGCTGCTTTCCTCCTCAATTCGAATGATTGCGCGCGTGATGCTCTTCAAGTCTGGCCGTGGAGATAGCTACGTACTGCTACGACGCACTACTACTACATACATCGTAAACGCATGATCCACGTCTTAAGAAGCTTAACCCCTAATATCTGAATTTTTACGTCGCAGAACCAGGCGCTGTGGGGGAGGGCTCTGATAATTTTGGGTCCTCTGGTGTTCCTTAATCTGCACTGGCATAACACGTGCACAATACAGAGGCATCTACGAATGTACTCCCCCCCCCCCCCAAATGTCACAGCCGTGACCGATTTCAAACCCGTAACTTTCGGGTGAGCACCGAAGCACCGTAACCATTGCTCCACCGCGGTGGACAGTGTAAAAAAAAACGCATGGCTCACAAAGCTGGTAATGTCTTCAAACCTGGAAGCAGTGGAAAGCCGCGTTTTGTAAAGAAAGTTTTTGGAATGACGGGGATTAGTTCAACCGCTTGAGAACAGCATGCAGAGTATCACACTCATCTTCCAGTCGTCTTAGGCAAATGAGTGCGGGAACGTGTTACACTTCCAGACGTTTTGAATGAATCTTTATTTTTCTGGCGACTTTACATCCTTCAATTCACGTGACATGCAGGGAGCCAATCGTGTTTGTGAGAGCCATACACGAGCTACGCCAACGGGACGAGCCAGACGGTGGCCGTGAGCGGGTTCGGCTCCTGCTGCAACAGCTACATAGCCCTAGTGAAGCTATGCGAGCGCTTCTGAATCCACACGCCGTGGACGCCTTCGTGGCAAGGCTATTGTCGGATGAGCTGCTTGTGCTCAGGAGGCTCAAGAATGCGATCGGAAGTTCGGGAGACAACGGAAATAGACTAGACAAGCTGCCAATCAAATTTATGGAGTCCGTGACAGCCCCACTACCAGGTGAGGTTTATTTCTTAACGCAGAAACGTAAATATCTTTTCACGAGGTGTATGTAACTGGTATACGTTTATGAATAGTGGCCGCGCTTACGCCAGATTCAGTAACGCCAACACGAACACTTACATGACCAGTCTTTAGCCTCAACGCAGGTTGGATGCCCTAATGAAGATTAGTGACACAGTATTGATATGTGGGGTTTAACGTCCCAAAACCTAGTGACACAGTAGACCAGAGCATTTCATTCCCGGAAATTTTACTTGAATTCTGAGTATTAGACTTATATGACTGTTGAAAACACATAACATACCGTCCCAGTATTGCTTGTCACCCATTGATTAGAAAAGTGACTTCCTTGTGCTGTTCCGTTTCTTAGATACGTATAGTCTATAGCTTTGTGTCCTCCACTTGGGTGGCTGCGAACAGCCAAAGTTGCTCATCTATGCTTCGACATGAAGTATTCACGAAAAGGTACTATACAGGGTATTTCGAGAAATTGGTTCAATAATATTTTAAAAAGTATGAAAAATGACGTATTCACTTGCTGTCTTCATGATTGCTTTCCCTGTATTGACAGGTATCGTAACATGGTTGAAGACACAATTCGTAAAAGTAATTAGGAAAGTTAGTATTATTACCTTTTCAATGGGTAGGGCCAGACGGTTAAATTAAATGGTAGAATTTAGGTGCCTCATGCGAAGAACCCAGCGCAACTGTGAGATTTCGAAAAATCGGCCTCAGGTAATTATCGTGGCTCAAGGAAATTCAGGCCAATCGAACGGCGAAACTAAAGCCGATGCACCAATGAGCGTAACAAGCAGATGAAGACACTGACATCACTGTTCAAGACAACGCTTACAGATGGGCAGTCCTACTCGATTCATTGACGTTTGTGTGTCATACGCACAAGTTAACGCAAGCTCTGATTCCTCCCCCCCCCCCCCGCCAATGAAGTCATTCTATAGTTGATATAGCGCAATTATTACACAGACTGCCTTTATTTTTTAATGACAAAGTTGCAATGGCTTACTCGCATAACAGACTTCAGTTCTCCCATTTATTTAACCAATTATTTCGCGAATTTAGGAAGCTAACAAATTTAACTTGCCTAATTATTGTCCCAAATGATGCCCTCAACCACCTCAAGATACTTGCTGCTTCACAAGAAGCAAATGTGAGGACAGCGAGCAGTTGCAGTTACCTCATTTTCCTGATTTACAAAAATATATAAATAAGAGACATATTTCTGTAAACACCTTGCATAAATAGCTACACATGCTTTCAACACATTCCTCTAAGAGTATGCACGAAGCAGCTAAAGGGACCGCAAAAACTACGAGAAAGAGAGACATGAACACAGAAGCGTGTTTGGTCTGTGTTCTTGTCTCCTTTTTGATGAGTTATTGTAGTTACGGATAATCAGCGCGCCCAGCGTTCAGTCCTGCTGAGTTAAAGACAGTATCGGAGCACGTGAGGCACACTCAGTGTCTGGTTTATATATCTGGTGACTGCCTGCGTCAAGCCTTTTGGTTTTACGCACCTGTGACGTAAGGCGTAGATGTTCGTTGCGCGATTTCGCCACCTTCTACAGACTGATGCCAAACTCTGAATTGACAGAATGTAGGCAGTTCACGCAACCAAAGCAACACCAAAGCGTATCGCTGCTAGCGCTCACTGTGATTTCGTGGTACGAATGGCGGCCGCCTGTGGCTGCAACTACCATTGCGGTATTTCCCGTATTTGCGGCACACTTCATGACACGAGCAGTCTGCTCACGTGAAGTCAGGATGATATAGGTTCTTGATTGAAAGATATGCGATATATTTGTTGTGAAGTGTATTGGTATTCGAGAGGCATATACATGGCGTGGATTATTTTCTGCTCTTCTTTGCCATGCAATCGCATACGCATGCTGCTTCGTTCCGCATAGCTATCATCAGCGATAAACAGAATTAAATTTGTTTCCAGCGTTTCCGACTGCGCAAGCGCATCTATTAGGGTGTAGTCAGAAAGCACAAAATCCTGACTGGCTGAACGCTCAGTGCTCACATTCCTCGTGCTTCATGAAGAACTTACCAGGAGAATATAGAGCTTGAAGCTGTGCAGCAATGGCGAGAAAAATCCACTCTCTCACCTTTGACATCAGTGTGATTTATAGGAGCCCTTTAAGAGTGGACCACTGTGTAAGTTTTGTAATGCCAACTGGACGGGCATTCTTTTTCTGCGACTTTTTGAAAAAATGTACATGTGGACCTATCCCGCGAACAGACTCGTCCGATGAAAAACTGGGGGACTCTTTAACTTCGCGTTTAAGAGTTAGACGCAACAGCGAAATCCGACCCCTAGTGAGCCCTTCAACCGCTTCAGCACACGCACGCGCGCGCGTGCGAATGGTACATACAAGTTTTAGATATAAAGCAAGAGTCGCATGGCCTCTAAGATACACGCCGCGCATTTGTCATCTCGGACACCATAAAGAGTCTCACAATGCCTAACAAATGGCGCGCATTGTCTAGCGTTTGCTGTTTTCTTGAACAAGGCCTCTGGAAAGGCATCATATGTTTTCCGCTAAATGAACATAGTTGTTCATATTTAGAGCTGTTTGAAAGTTCCTGTGTGTTTTAACGGTGATGGCTGCACTATCTCGGCCTTTTTTGTCGTAGTTTGATGGCCTCCGAAATGAGCCTACAAATCGCCGAATGTGCTCGTTTTCGTAGTGACATCTGTCGAACAGAATGCGTGAAGGAGACTCCTTCCACTACATGACATTTATGTAGTGTTTTTCTCCCGAAGCAGCTGCAAGTAACATCGTGGCTTTGTTACTACTGCAGGCATTACTAATGCTTGACGGCCTTAGTTATTTTTAATTTTTCAATGTTCGTTGTGTATTGTAGTATTGTAATATATTTATCTTAGCAACCCGTTTGTCAAAGTTAACCGGAGAAAAAGAAAAAAAAAACATCGTGGCTTTGTGGTAGGACTCCTGCTTGTCACACGAACGGCCCGTGTTTGATCCTCAATGGGACCAGAATTTTTACTCTTTATTTGCTTCTTTCTCGATTTTTTGCTCACATACAATTTTTCGCTCACAAGCAACGGTGCCGACGCCCACGGTGAAATTTCTGCGACACGAGCTCTCTAACGCTATCGCGGTAATAAGTATAACAAATATATCGCTCTTTGTCAATTGTGGAGCCGGGCCTCGTTGAAGGGTGCAGTTGGGCTGCCTGACTCGTTTCTCTTGTTATCTTTCTTCTCTACTTTTATATTTCTGGCTCCTTGCCTTACACCTTTCTGTATCTGGTTCTTTCTGGTTGCTTCTTTATATTTCGTTCTCTATATATTTCTTACTCCTTCTTGCTATTTAAATTGTTCCTTCTCTTCTCTTTTTCTGTTCATTTCCCTGGCAGCATTTTTCTGTTATTTATACATTTCTCTCTATCTGTGTCTGTCTCTCTCTCTGTCTGTTTGTGTGTGTGTGTGTGTGTGTGTTTAGTGCTTGTTGTGCTCGACTTCGCCAAGCCGCTTCGTTGTTTAACGCTACCGCGTGCTGTGCTCAATAATAGCCCTTGCCTAGTTCCTATAGTGCATACCCACTTGTTTTTTTTTTGTCCGCGAAACATAAAGCAGCGGCACTTGAAAAAGCATCGCTATTTAAAGCAAACGTTTTGCAATACGAGGAGTGCCGGAGCAGAATGAAGACGAAATTATTAGGCACTAGGCACGCTGTAACAAAGTAAAATTATCTTACTGTAGCAAGGGCTTTTTTGATAGCGTGCATCGAAATCAATAAAACGTATGCTTTTTTTCCGGACCCATTTAAATGTGACTTTGAAATTTTAACTTTGATTTGACACCTAGTCGCTAGTTTAAAAGTTCGGTTTACTTTGTCAAGCAATCGTGGTAATTAGGCGAGTTGGTATAGATTCATTAGCACAACATTGGCGTGATGAATGGGGACGCCATCAGTGAAAGTATGGTGTTCGGACGTTTCTGGTCTTCCCTTATCTGATGATAATTGCAATGATAAGTTGTGTTTCACCTCCCGAAACCACGTTATCGTTTTGAGAGACGCACTAGTGCACGAAAAGAAGCTCAGACCACCCGGTTCTCTTTAACGCGCACTAACAGCCCACAGTACACTGGCCACCAGCCTTTTGCTTCCTTGAAAACGCCACCTCCGAGGTCGGCATCAAACCAGCCAACTTCGAGTCAGCAGCCGATTGCCGTAACGCTGCGCTACCGAGCTAAACGCCTTCTTTTATTTTGTCGCCTAACTTTGATACTAACAAGTGAGCTTTCGGCTATGCTCAGCTATTTTTAAAGCAAAAGTCACACATGAAAGACAATGTACCAATAGAAAACCAACCTCTCGGAATTATTTGATGTCTCTTATTTCAAGCAGAATGCGCTTGTGTGATTCAATGACGACAGTACATTTGTGCTTACCGTTCCATGCTGAAGAGAGCGTTTGAGTGTTTCCATGATTATTAAAAGTCAGGTGCAAGTCATCTGTTCCTGCATCTGAAAGTCTCATTGCTAACATCTAGCCCTGCACTGCAGTCGTGGCTGCATATTTTTGAAAACAAAAAGCAGATCCCATGTACAGTGGCAATCGATGATATGCGAAGGACGAATGAAGCAGGTTGATATGTCCCTTTGAAATCAGCACAGCAATAGGAGGCGGAGGTGAATTGTGCCGCATATGACTTCCGTGTCGTGGCTATCATGTTTAGATATGTCATTTCCCTTCATCGTTTATTTATTTCGTGTAATACCAAATTTGGTCCATTTGCAACTAATAAAAAGGCCATGGGCACACTATAAGGGTTGCTTGTAGTCATGTTTTCAATGACAAACATATCACTATTATCAAGTTTCGACGTGTCATTTACCTTCGTCATCTATTCACAACTCGTGATACCAAATTTGGTAAATGTGGAGCACGCGAAACAGCTGCGAGCGTATCACGAGTGCGGTATGATGTCATGTTCTTGTATGACACGCGTGTCATGATTATCAACGTTACACCAGTCATATAGCTTTGTCGTCTATTGACGTCACGTAACGCCAAAATTGGCATACGTGCAGCTAGCGAAAGGGCCGCGAGCGCATCATGAAGGGCCCATATACCCCGATGTAACGTTGATGAGCGCACACGTGGGGTGCAGCGATGCTATGCTAGCAAACCGCGAGTACTCTACGCACCAGAACACAGCGAGCTCAGTGCGTGTTGCCATATTAATAGGTGCGTGGCGCCATCTGTTGCAAGTGCGCAGAAGCAACACCCTCCACTGCCACGCGAGCAGACGCTCTACAATTCAAACGCGAAACTTCACAACCCGATTGTGACTGTAATCATGTTTAGCGCCGTTTCTATGCTAGGATTTTATACTGATTTCGTGTGAAATGTCGAGGATACCTTTCTCGGCAGTCCGGAATGTCTGCAGCGTCTGTATTGCAGACTGCAGAAGCAACTTCATCAGGTACATATTATCCGACTGAAAGAAACGGAAACAGCGTTAACTGCGGGTGTGCCTTGGCTGTGACAAGGCAGAATTTGTGCTGTAAGCCGGCGTCAACGTGGCGCTACACTGGCTCAAAATTACACTTATGCACCACATGTGTATCAATTGCCAGTCCTGCCAGGCAATCGGAACACACACGTCGTGCAAAAGTGCCCGCCGGAACAAGACTTTGGTGACGCCAGCTGAAAACACATGTAGATTCGGCTAGTGACAGTCAAGGCATGACGCAGCTTGACCAAGTCGAAAGCCACGCTTCCCGCACCGTTCACATCTCTTTTTATCGTGAAAGTAGGCCGTTACAGTTGTACTAAACATGCGCGGTGCGTGCATCCACGCGTGAGTCGTAATACGCATATCCTACTATTAACATGCGGCCTGCGAAAGAGTACGGCAATAGTTTTGTGCCGCATACTACAGGCATACTGCACGCAAATCGCTGCTGTAAAGAGGAGCAGCTGGAGTCACGCTTTAATAAACGCAATAAGTATAATTACTCGTACATTTCACTGGGCTCGCAGTTTATTCGGCTGATTGCGATTATATTCCATAGAGCAGCCGAGCTCGGCGTATCTCGTTGTGGACGGAAATCTGTGAAATCGCAAAACACCGCACGGGCACGATTCCTGCGATGTGCTGTGAACTTCACACGCAGTGCTCAGCAATCTCTTCCTCTTGCGCTGGTTGTTGTCGCATCAGATGACAGCGCAGTGTTACCTAGATGACATTTCATAAGTGGGCGCTGCGTAAACAGGTGCTTTTTTGCATTTTAAACTCCCGCAGCAACTGCATGCCATGCTAGCAAGGCGCGCCTCAGCAGTTGCAAAACAAATTATGGCATCTCTGGCAGCGAGGCTATACCGCCGAAGGCGCCTGGGTGCGAGGTAGGCGTGCTCTCGTTTATAGCCTGGCGACAGGTACGACCGACGCCACTAGAGTCCGTCGGCGCGGCCCGGCAGCAACTGGTGCGAAGTGCGACATGCTGCATTTCGCGCCGATCCCATTATCTAGACAGCACTGCGTCTGCCTCTCTCCGTGAAGGAGGGATCAGGCGCGCTCAAACGCGCATGCGTCAAGCAACGTAGCGCAGCGAGCGCCTGTGAGTATAGATTAGATTTGTTGGGTTTAACCTCCCAAAACCACCATAAGAATATTAGATGCCGTAGTGGAGGGCTCCGGAAATTTTGACCACCTAGAGTTCTTTAACGTGCACCCAAATCTGAGTACACGGGCCTACAACTTTTACGCCTCCATCGGAAATGCAGCCACCGCAGCCAGGATTTGAACCCGCGACCTGCGGGTCAGCAGCCGAGTACCTTAGTCACTAGACCACCGCGGCGAGGCAGGGAAACGCCGCCTGTGAGTATGTGGCAGGCAGATGTGCGTCTGGCGTAGCAATGACGGCGTGACGCGACGAAGCGAACGCCGGCGCGCACGGGCGCCTGGTCACGTCGAAGTGTTTTGGTGCCTTCAGTGTGGCTTGTAGCCATGTTGTTACATTACACGCATTTCATGATTATCATGTTTGCACCAGTCACATACTTTTTTCATCCAATCATGTCCTGTGTACGAAATTTGGTATATGTGAAGCTAGCGAAACGGCCGCGAGCGCATCATGCGCGCGGCATGAAGTCATGTTGTTACATCACACGCATGTCATAACTATCTTTTTTGGACGTGTTATTTACCTATGTCATCCGTTTGTGTCACGTAATACCGAATTTGGTACCCGTGAAGCTGACGGAACGCCCACGAGCGCATCATGAGTGTAGTATGTAGTGATGTTGTTACATGACACTCCCCTGATGATTATCATGTTTGCACCTGTCACATACCATCGTCATCCATTCACATCCCACAATACCCAATCTAGGTTAGGTGAAGCCATTGAAACGGCTGCGAGCGCGTCATGAGCGTGGCATGTTGCCGTGTTGTTACATGATACGCATGTCATGATTTGGCTGTTCGCACCAGTCGCATACCTTTTCATCTATTTACGTGCCGCAATTACAAGACAAATTCTCGAGGCTGGCGCAGTGCGCGCACCCGCAGGCTCATGGCTTGTTCTCGCCGACAGATGGAGAGAGTCGGCATGGGTGAGAAGATGCCCACGTGAAGAGTGGGTATAGTGAACTGACATTTGAGTTCGCTATAGAAGTGGGCTCGAGCATTGCGAGCTGTGGAGAGGGGGCAGCGAGAGAGAGCTGACAAGCGGTGAGCAGCCGGCAGGCAATGGAGATAGACGTCACCGCGCACTACTAGGAGGGCGTGAGCTACTTGGCGCCGCTCCAACATCTGTGGCGAGGGGAACGGTGCGGACGAAGGGACAGCGTTACACAGGATAGTCAAAGAGCTGCATCTAGAACACAGCCTCAATTAGGGTTCAGTGTGTGGAAATGTACGTTGATAAACGGGACATTGTTCAATTTGTAATCCTGTATCACACAGGCGCTACCTGGTTGCGACTCCTCCGGCACGTACTGAACGGCACCTCAGTGACCGTAAGCGAGAACGACCTGGTGTTTGTGGTGAACTCGCGGCTGCTATCAATAATCGCCAAGCTGATGGTGACCTTGCACAACCGACTGCTGGACCAGGTGGCCTTGTGGTTCCTGCAGCTGCACGCGGACCTGTTACCCATACAACCGCGTTACATGTTGGACAGAACGCTCTTCTGCCATGCAGCCGTTGAGTTACGTTTCGGCCTCGTCGTCAGGGCTGAGCACGAGGCGAATCAGGTCAGTTCACTAGTGCACGTTCTTGGGCTAGATTGTGCATATAAATAGGAGGCACGAAGTAACGAGGACAAGAAACGAAAGGTTGAGATCAGTCCCATTGTTTCTTGCCCTGGTTCCTTTCGCTCTCTCTCTCTCTCTCTCCAGCGGTTGTGAAAAGGTAAAAAGAAAGCGCTCCTGGTAACTGTCTATCCTTAAGATGATACCTTAACAGCTGGGCACAGGGATGGGGAAATGGCAATAAACGGGATATCAAGGAAAAGGCAAGGAAAGATAAAGACATTTCGAAAATAGGACTCGTTTGATACGGCTGCCGCAACACGCATTTGAGCCTATGCAACGCACAGCCGACCGCAAAAGCCACCGAGAAAGCCAAGGCGCGAGGAATGCGCACGGTTCAATACGGATAATAAGAAGTGGGAGGCCCTCTAAACTCCCGATGTAAGCCCGGTTGGCTCCGGTGGATGCGCCACTTCGGAGGGTCAATCGCACGGCGCCAGGAAATGGTAAGCGAGCATAATCGCAAGACAAATAATCTGTCGCTTCCGAGAATCAACTGGAATGATCTTGACCACCTCACGAAATGCTGCAAGGAGTGCTGCAATTATTTTGTCCTTCAAGGGTCCCGCAAGAGCCGCCAGTTAAAGAAACAGTTTGTACCGTCATGGCACACTTGAATACGGTTGGAGAAGCCGGCGGTGGTGAGCAAATGGGCGGTGTCTGTGTCGCCGTCGAGCGCGAGGTGACGACGGCAGAGGCCGGCTGAGTCGTGGAAGAGGGCGATGTCGTCGTCGTGCTTCAAGAGACGACGAGCGCACTGGATGTGAGAAACAGGGCGGCTTCTAAGGTTGTTCTGCCGGTTTCGGTAAGCGCATCACAGAAACAGCGGTCCTTGACGATCATTGAACTTCTCCCACGGGTCCTGGCGCGTCCAAATGCTAGGCGGCGAGTCACCGTGCAGTCAGATGAGACCATGATGACCACGGCCTTGCGCTCGAGACGCCAGAAAGGGCAGTGCGGCTCGGTTGCAAAATGTTTTCCGCTGCAGTTAATACGGCGTGGATGTTTAGCTGCACATGATCTTGGGGCGTGCTTGATGCCACAGTGCAGGCTCCGTTTGTCTTGCGAGTAGGTGGCAGTTGCGTGAACGAAGTGGCCGCAACGGTAACACTCATAGGTCGGCACTTTCAGAGGCTACTCACTCATACTCACTCACCACAATTTTTTAGCCTTCACCCTCTCTCACGTTCTCGCTCACGTCCACTCCCACTTATAGGCCCTCACTCACGTTCATATTCTCGCCTACTCGCACTCATGAGTACTCACTAACGTTCATACTCACTCCTTCTCACACTCAAAGTACTCACTCACGTTCATACTCACTCCTACTCACACTCATGAGTACTCACTCACGTTCAAACTCACTTCTACTGACACTAAAAGTACTCATTCACGTTCATACTGACTCTTACTCATACTTATGAGTACTCACTCACGTTCAAACTTACGCCATATCACACTCTAGGCCCTCACTCACGTTCATGCTCACGACTACTCACAATGATGAGTACTCAATCATTTCATACTCACGACTGCTCACACTTGTGAGTCCTCACTCACGTTCACACTCACGCCAGCTAGCACCCATAGGCCCTCACTCACGTTCATACTCACGACTACTCACACTGATGAGTACTCACTCATGTTCATACTCACGCCTACTCACACTCATTGTTCATGGCTCACGTTCAGACTCACGACTACTCACACTCTTAGAGAAACACGGACTGCTGGGCGAGTTGGTAATTCATATTAACTGAGGTGCGCGAAAAATTGAAGTACAAGAAGAAGACACCTCGAGACAGCGCACCGTGTCCAGGTGTCTCCTTTTCGTACTTCAAATTTTCGTGCACCTCAATTAATACTCATAGTTACTCACTCTCCTTCATACTTACACCTGCTCAAGATCATAAGCCCTCACTCACCTCCACACTCACATAAGAATTCACCTTCATACTTACGCCTACCCATACTCAGGCGCACTCACCCACGTACTTTTACATTCACATACTCATCATCATCACAGCAGGACAAAGGCTTCTCCCCTGTTCCGCCAGTCAACTCGGTCCTTTGCTTGCTGTTGCCACTTCATACCCGCAAACTTCCCAATCTCATCTGCCCACCAAACTTTGTCTCCCCTTTTCCCGCTTTCCTTCTCTTGGAATCTACAAAATAACCGGCAGAAAACGAAAGTAATGAACAACAACCTCGAAAGAAGACAGCGCTTCGAGATAGGTGGCAGTGCACTTGAAGTTGGAAAAGGTATATACGTCTACTTAGGACAGGCAGTACCTGCGGAGCCGAGCCACGAGACTGAAGTAAGTAGAAGAATAAGAGTGGGGTGGAGAAGATTTGGCAAGCATTCTCAGCTCATGGCTGGTAGATTGTCACTATCTCCTCAAGACGAAGGTATATAACAGCTGCATCTTCCCGGTACTTACCTACTGAACAGAAACCTGGAGGCTTACAAAAAGGGTTCAGCTTGAATTGAGGGCGACGCAGAAAGCGACGGAAAGGAAAATAGTAGTTGTAACCTTAAGAGTCAAGAAGAGAGCAGAGTGGATCAGGGAAAAAACCGGGGTCAAGAATAATATAGTTGAAATGAAGAAGAAGAAATGGGCATGGGCCGGGCGTGTAGCACGTAGGCAGGATAACAGCTGGTCATTAGGCATAACTGACCAGATTTCCAGAGAAAGCAAACGGGTTAGGGGAAGACAGTAAGTTAGGTGGGCAGATGAGATTAGGAAGTTCGCGGGTACATAATGGCAGCAGCAAGCATAGGACCGAGCTGAGTGGCGGATCATGGGAGAGGCCTTTGTCCTGCAGTGGACGTTGTCAGGCCGATGATGAACATTAACATTGAGGTTGCGTAACGTGGACTCAGGGGACTCAAGAAACAATCGAGCTAAACAACTGTCGCTTTCTTTTAGGGTCGGTAGGCTCCACAAACAGGCAATGACTCAGCGTGATTACGACGCACCTGCACATTCATTTGTGTGCCATGACGCGTAGGAGACGCCGAGACATTGTTTAGAATCTCAGTAATGTGTTACAAGCACTCAAAACGTGCTTTCGTAGGCTACGACGCACACGCGCGAAATAGAGACGCTCTCGACAGCTTCAGAATACTACACGGCCGCCGCTATGATTACCCGCATCCGGCTCGGCCGCTCGTTCGTTCCAGTGCCCATAGCCCCTTCGACTGCACTAGCGGGACCGGCGGGCGCCGCGGCCAGCCCGGCCGCCCGGCCACTGGTAGGGGTTCTGTGGCCCAGCGCGACCGTCGAGACGGCACCTCCCCTCTCTGCCTCACCTTCATATGGGATGCGTTGCGTACGGCAGTTTTGCATTCGAGAAATTGTGCGCATCTTCGGAGATGTTTTCCTTCCTCTGTGGGTCGCGCTCACGCGGAGACTTCGTTGGCTCCGTGCCCGCACTGACGATTGCAAGGGGCCTTATTTATGGATCTGCGGACGCGGTTAAGGTTCATTGGCAGTGTGCGTACGTAGGGTTATCGCGGACAGTCGAATGAAACGGTAATTAACGAGTTGCGTTATGTGTGTTTTTGTACTAGCCCGCGTTATGTGATTGATAGAATAAATTATCAAGGGTGATTGAGCGCTTATTGCACATTGTGTCTGCACTGTTGAAAGCATAATAAGCCGCCGAAAAGTGAAGCGAGGGTAGAGATTGAAACAGCGATGCGAACAGGGTCTGATATCGCTATCGCAAACTATACTATTGACGGCGAAGCTCAACCGTCCTCCAAGCTTTCCTTTTTTTTTTCTTAATGGGGCACTGAGAAGGCGAAGTTTGCACACAGCTTCACGCTTGAAAGGTCATGAGATCACTTAAGGTTTTCGTTCAAGGCAACCTTCAGTTGAGGGACAACGCAGAGATAGAAACTGCAAAATCGCTGCGCACAATGTGCATAGCGCAGAAAATGTGCTTTCTCTCGCAGGCCATTTCAGCGCTTTTTTTTTGTCGCTTGCGCAGTGCATTTATTTTTTATGAACCGGCTCGCGCGGCGATTTTCGTTAAAGGGCTTCTCAAGACCTCGTTGTTTTACATGTATAATCAGCGCGTTGCCTAGACTGAAGCGCAAGAGGTAAGTGCAGCAAGAACGGTAGCTATAGGGACAGGCAGTTCAAAGGTATGCAGCCTAGAAAATTCAATTTACAATACAATGGACGGCTACCCTCAACTCGAGTTTTGCGCAGTCACCTCGCCCCCCCCCCTTTTCATGTAGGATGGCTCCCCCAGTTTTCAAACTAACTGAAGGCTTCCATACAGGAAGCTTGCATGCTATAGTGCCCGTTATTTCCAACGTATTGAGGACGCCGTTGCGATGGTTACAAATATATATCACACTCATAGTAACTCACTCATGTTCCTACTCGCTGCTACTCACACTCACAGCAACTCACTTGCCTTCGCAGTCAAGTCTACTCACACTCATGAGTACTCACCCACGTTCGTACTTACTCCTACTCACATTCATGAGCTCACACTCACTCCTAATCACACTCATGAATACTCACTCTCGTTCATACTAACGAATACTCACACTCATCAGTACCCACTCATGTTCAAACTCCTACTCACACTCATGAGTACTCACTCACGTTAATATTCTCTCCTTCTCACACTCAGGGTACTCACTCACGTTCATACTCACTCCTACTTACACTCACCAGCTCTCACTCATTCCTACTCACACTGATGAATACTCACTCACATTCATACTTACGGATACTTACACTGATGAGTACTCACTGACGTTCAAATTCACATCTCCTCACACTCATGAGTACTCACTCACGTTCATACACACTCATACTCACACTCTAAGTACTCACTCACGCTCATACTCACTCTTACACTCACAATACTCACTCACGTTCATGGTCAATTCTACTCACGCTCAGAGTACTCACTCACATTTATACTCACCTATACTCACTCTCAGAGTAGTCCCTCACGTTCGTACTCACTCCTATTCACACTCAGAATACTCATTCGCGTTCATACTCACTCTTACTCACACTCATGAGCACCCACTCACGTTCATACTCACTTCTACTCACACTGAAAGTACTCATTCACGTCCATACTCACTCTTACTTATACTCATGAGTACTCACTCACGTTCTACTCACTCCTACTCATACTCATCAGTACTCACTCATACTCACACTCACCATGTTCAAATGAGTATGAATGAGTGTGAGTGAGTGTACTCATGAGTGAGTATGCCGAGCTATGGACTAACACTGTAGGGACCGGGAATGGCGTTACAAAGCAGGAAGTCAAGGGGTATGGTGGTCGCGACAAAAGTGAGGCTGAGGCACTCTCCTCCCTGCAAACGGGCCAAAAGTGGTACAAAAGAAGCAACGTCGGCAGCTGAGTCCTCAAATGAAATGGGTGGATCAATTTCAGCAGGAGGAAGCCATGGACGTGGCAGGAGAGGTGGAAGATGCAATAGTCACTTTTCACTTGAAGCATGGGAGAGGGTGGCATTTCCATGGTTGCGGTCCTCCTGAGGCCTTGTTTGATTCTTGGCACATGGAGGCTTTGGTAGTGCCTGCTGCTGCTGCGTGGGCACCGATGACGACGTCAATGTTGCCGCGACGGCGTTCTGTTGCGTTTTCTTTCCATGGCCTGTGTGGGGCACCATCTGTAGCCCTTAGAAGCACTCCGCGCAAAAGTGTCTCGCGGCTTATATATATATATATATATATATATATATATATATATATATATATTACATCAGGTTAGTCAGTTAGTGGTCACAATTGCTGGCGTGTTCGTCCTCATAGCCTTTCAAAGCAACGTCAAGTGGCGCCACTGTCCTTATTGTAATTGGGAATGTACACGGTGTGCTTCTTTTCACCGCAACTCAGCGCCCCCGCTTTGCTGCAGGCGCGGACTTCTCGAATCGCACTTCTTGCGCGTCACAATGCAAACACGGCTGAGTAGCCATACTACGGGTAGAATGACGAACGCATGCATGGAAGTGTCCTTACCGCCACTGCTGCCGAATCTGGTTAGAAACCGCGTTCGCCGGCGGCACCTACGCCCATTAACGCGTAGCGCGGCCGCGTGAGTGTTACTTCCAAATTGGAGCGTATGTTGCCTATACGGTGCTGTGTCGGAGTGCGTAAAAAGTTAGAGTTTTGACTCCGATAGTGAAGCGTACACATAGAATGTGTGAACGGACCACACACTATGCATTTCTACTGAAGCGCCGTTTATGGAGACGTGAACAAGAACCGGCACAACCATCTTGGACTTGGTGCGCCATCGTCGTTGTCTTCGCCTAGTCGTATTGTTGTGGTCCGCACTAGCGTGCTTCAAATGCACTCTTACGGGGGCGAATGAAATGCTCAAATACTTTTTTTTTGCATTTGCGAGTAACCACTTGGAGAGTGCGTATACTGTCGTCAGCTCCAGTGCAATGCAGTCCAACGGTGCTGTTGACCTGGAACCTAACAAAGGTCCGTGACCTTAGCAGCGAAACATTGTTCATGCCCAGCTGCAACAGCGGGCAGATGAAGAAAATTAGATGAGAAAGTGTGTGCGCAATCGCTAGAAATGGGATCAACATATTCACCATGGTGTGCAATGCCTCAAAAAACATCCTTAACTTTTGTTGCCCAGATGCCTGTGCTAATACTGTATGTGAGTATAATTGGCCGTTCACTGCTTTTTGCGGTCCTCGGATGAATAGTTGTTAAAGTGAACTATCTATCTAAAATGTATTCGGAAAACCATGAGTAAACACCGCACAAAGACACCACGAAAAAGCGCCCAGGGACTAACGCTACACAAGCACCAGCGTATAGTACTCAAAATTTTTTACAGGTGTTTTCATGGCCCCCACTATGTCTTCACCTGTTTTGTTTAGCAAGCGATGTAGTGCCTTTTTTTATTTTCACACATTGTCTGTGCTTTCTTCGTGGACATAATTTTATGTACATCTCATTGAATATACCTTCTTGTGCTCATTAAAGCTGAGACACAATGATGCTGTTGTGTTCCGTTGGCATAAGCCCCGACAAGATGGAGGTCCAGAAAAACATGAAGATTTTAAATGGACCTCCATCTCTCGGAATGCCGATGGAGCCAATACTTCAACAGGCAGACTTTCCGTGCTTGTTGTTGGCGTGACGAAGTTAGGCAAACTTAAAATTGTTGTTTCCTGCGACGTTCACCGTTCAAGATTTTCTCGGAAGTTTTCTCAGAAGCTATCGCAATTTCTACATAAAATAATTTTCTCACACATTTTGTTCCACAGTCCACTCTGCATTAGCCGATTTGATGGCTGAAAATACACATCGATTGATCAGGGAAGCTGAGTAAGGGTCTTAAAAATCATTATCTTCAATTCAGTGTATAGAGCGAGATTGTTACACAGGTGTATAACTTTATTCTTGTATGCTCTTGTTTCACGGCCGACAACGGTTTTCAGCGCTCAGAGCAGGCCACGCCATTATGTATGGGATGCTTCGCGGTTTTTTGAGACCGTTTTGTACAGATTACGCTAAAAAGGGAGAAGAAAAGCGAAACTTATTCCAGAGCTTGCGCTAGCATCAGTGATAACTTTGGAAGGCTCAAGGCTTCATGCGTAAAAGGTGGCGCGTTGGAGCGATGGTCAGTTTATCGATGGTCGGTGCTCTGCTCGCCGCTATATTGTCACGGGTTCGTGACGGGGTTGAAGGCAGGAGACGGAATGGTAAGATCAAACTGTTTATTTTGGCGAACCTGTTCTCGCTAAACGGAAAGTCGGGTTACGGTAGCACACTTGCGTTTAAGACAATTTTATTTCCGGATATATCTTACACAGCTTATGTGCATACATAAAAATACACAACGGTGAACAATGCGTATGTACAATGCAAGCTGCTATACACAGCGAAAGAAATTATAGTGTATGCAGTGATGTACAATGCAAAAATTGTTCAACAAACACAGGACATTCATGACATCGAGATGATTAAACTTAAATAAACAGTGAGGCTATATGAAAAAACAAGGAGAGGTCATTCACAGTGTAGCGTGATATTTTGTATTCACCTGTGAGGACAATTTGCTCTTGCGCTCAAGAACAATATTGCACAAAAGGACATGTTTCTAAAGAAGAAAAGAAAAATACACACTGTAATGTTGCAGTGGTACAAGCTCTAGCCCATCTCCTCAAAAGGGGAGAAAAGGCATAGACACTCTATTGTTTTTTACGATAATAAATCGCGTAGGCCACCGTAGGTGGAAAGCCTTCTCTCCCAGGATGACTAGTTCGGCGTTAAGATACATAAGCATTATGTTTCTTAGCCGATGTAGTAGCGGAAACATGGCTCTCTAGGGGCGTCCCCTCCGGCAGGCCTGTCCCCTTCGTTTCCATAAGATGAAGGCTCCGATAGCCATTAAGAGTACGACTAAGTTATCCCTGTGGCTAGACTTCCACTGCATACTTGTTTGGAACTTCCTGGTAACCATGCGCCAAAAGGTGCGCGCTACTATACATTCATGGAAGACATGGTTTAGTGTTTCGATGCGACCGCGTTGCGGGCATGTGGCGGAGGGCGCCACGCCCCACGCCGCAAGGCGGTCGGCCGTTGGTAATTTAGGTCACGTACCTCGGAGGGAAAAGACGTGTTTGTAAGAGTCCAGCGTCTGTTCGCCCGGTATTTCCGGCGTTGTTCTTCAGATAGGCTTTTAATTGCTATAAATTCGCTCATGTTGGTGCGGGACATTTTCATAAGTTCTTGAACTAGAAAATCGTTTCGCCATTGTTGCAAAGATTTTATAACATGTGTGTAATACGCTGGTGGCTGCTCAGCAGCTGGTCCCGTGTCGTTTGCTAAACCAAAAAGTCTTCTAGATGTTCCTAGCAGATACACTACAAGTTGCCTGCCTCAATACGATGAGTTCTCTAAGAGTGCCCAGGTGTTTTTGAGAGCCAACATGCGGCACATTACATCAAGGTTGGGTACACTGAGCCCTCCCTATTTTACTAATAGGCGGACCAAGGCTCTGGCAACAGCTTCGGTGTGGCCATCCCAGAAAAAGGAGCCGCATGCAGTAGCCACTCTCAGCAAAACCCGTCGAGGTAGTCGGGCAATTCTGGCTACATAAAGCAGTGGCGCTGTTATGCTGGATTTAATTAGGTAAGCTCTTTCAGTAAAATGTAGTAGAAACGTTCTGATGACTTCAATGCGTCTGTCCACTTTGTGTTGGATTTCTTTCCGTGTGGTGCGGACTACCTCACCAGTCGAAAGGAAAGTTACACCTAAGACTTTAACGCCTTGGACTGATTGAACACCATCAGGAAACTCTTCACTGTGTATCCCAAAGCACAATGCCTTCCTTTTTTCGGGATTAAGACGTGCTCCCGACAGGTATCTATACGTGTGGAATATTCGCAGAAAGTCTCTGTAGCTATCTATGTTCCGAATAAACAACGAGGTGTCATCGGCGTATGCCGCTACTTTCACTTCGCCCAAGCCTGGAAGAGGTAAACCACGTAGCGAAGTGCATTTCTGGATTTGTTTCAAAAATGGTTTTATGCATAATACAAAGAGAATTGCGGAGAGGGGACAGCCTTGTCGAATGCCCTTACTTACTGCAATAGGTTCAGATGTACAGCCATTCATTACTAATGACGTTTCTAAGTCTGTGTATAGTAAGCGGAGGGTGTCAGTTAAATCAGCTGGGAAGCCATAACACTCAAGCACAGGGAAGATATAGTTCCATTCTACGCAATAAAAAGCTTTTTCCAGATCCAAGAAAACAAAAATGCCAGATATTTGTGTTCTTGTAGCGTACGTGAATAAATCGCGAGTCCGCGCAAGCGAGGAATAGATCGTTCAGCCTGGGACACAGCATGTTTGTATGTCGCTTACTATTTCCGGTAAAATGGTTGTTATGCCATTTGCAAGGATGGCTGTCAATATTTATAATCCGAGTTAAGTAGCGAAATGGGCCTCCACGCCCTTGGATCGGACGGCTCTCCCTCGCTTTTAAGAAAGAGTATAACTTTGCTCTCACGAAACGTATTCGCTCTAATTCCATCAGCAAGAAGCCCACTTTGCATTGTCAAAAGGTGGTCTTGTACTGTTTCAAGGAAGGTTTTGTAGAAACTCAAAGGTATCCCGTCAGGGCCGGTGGTGGTGGTAGTGTTCATGCGCTGAAGCACGATGCGTAATTCGTCCAGCGTCACTGGGCTGCACAGACCATTGCGGAGCTCTTCCGGTACGCGGGAAAGTTCCTCACAAAACTCACTATCTGTGGTGGTATAGTTCACGTCGTTTGCGTTCTCCGCCTGAAAAGATTCGAAAAATGTCTTTCAAAGACCCTCGTTACGTCTTCTGCTCGTGTAGACTGTTCGCCATTCGGCAACTGAACGAAAGGGACATGCATTTGTTCACCCAAGGAGCCGTTGCGAACACTTCGAAGAAGAGCTGGATCTGAAACCGGTCGTCCGTTGATAAAAGACTGCGCAGCTGTGCGCGAACTAGACGTAGCAAAAGTTCGTACCGCGCCTTTAACTGATCAAGATAGTCGTGCATTGCGAACGTCAGCGTCTCGTCTCTGCGTACAATGCGCATTTTTCGTAGCGTATCGTTTCTCTCTGTCGTCAGGCGCGCTTTCCTTTCGCGCCAACTGCGTTTCAATGCGTCCCAGTTACGCGGTTCAGGTGGCCTTTTGCATGCTTGCTCTAGTGCATTGCGCAGTAATGCTATGCCTTTTGGGTCGTGCACGAGTGTGGTGTCCATTTTCCAATGTTCTCTAAATGTAGTGGATTGTTCAAAGAAAAGTGTTACATACACTGGAAAGTGTATGTAACACTGGAAAGTGGAAGTAATGCATGGAACGTCCGGTGGGAAATGTAGGACCTCGCAACTATGGACATGTGTGGCTAGCACTTCTGGAAAATAAAAGCGGTCTAGCCGGGTCATGTTGAGACTTCGTTGCCATGTTGCAATGAAGTCATTTCCGTGAGTGTCGACCCACGCATCCCCAAGCTTGAAATTGCGGATGAGTTGTCGCAATGCGCTAACTCCGCTATATCGTCTGCTTTCTCTGCGTCCGCGCGCATCTCTGTCGGTGTCTTCAACACAGTTAAAATCCCCTACTAAGAAACTAGGGTAGCTGCCAAACATAAATGAGTTGAGTGAATTGAAAAAAATCGACCGTGCCCCAACGTTGAGATGGGGCATATATTACGAGCGCCGTTACTCGTCTGCCGTGGAGGTCACAGTCTACTGATAGTGTGCGGCCGTCGAAACCATAAACACAGCGTGCTCTTCGACGTAACACTGGTGTCAAGAAAACAACTCCGACTCCGCAAATCTTTGAATCAGTCAGCGAAAAAAAGGCTTCAACTCCAAAATATGAACAAAAGGATTGCACATCAAAAGGGGTTCTAAAATTACATTCCTGTAAGAAGAGGATGTCGACATGACGTGACCTTGCGAAGTGCATGACTTCTCTCTGCTTATATTGGCGTCTGAAACCCTTGACGTTTAAGTAAAGAAAATGCACCGTAGCCATTTTGAAAAAGAGAGAGTGCGCGCAAACTTCAAAGAAACCCCCTGCAGACGGTGGGGCGAGCGCTCAATGAGTGAAAATGACTAAAGAGAGAAATTGTCGGTTGTCTTCAGAGCATTTGCGAATTTTCAGGGCTTACTACTGTCCGTAGAGCCCTCAGAGTCCGTGGTCGGTCGGTGGGCTCGTTTAGTGGCTGGACGGTCTGTTACCATGGCGCTGGCACCGACACTCGCACCGGCGGCCGTACCTGTAATCTGGTAATCTGGTGTCGGGGTTTGACAGGCTCAGTTTGCGGGTCTGAGCCGAGTACTTGCTGGTGCGGGCGCTCGTCGTTATCGGTGGCATTATCACCGTTGTGGGCTTGTCTGGGCTGCTGACCGGAGCGTCTGCACGTCCCGTTGTTCGGGTGCCGCGTCCCACCGAAGCTCTCGGCGCCTCGGAGCTACTGGTGGTGCCAACTGTGTCAGAGCTGTAGCTCTCGTGGTTTCTAAATACGGTCACTTGGGCTTCGGCTTTGGATGAGCTGTGTTCTTCATAGGCGTCCGGCGAGAAGTCGCTGGTCTCGGACGGGGCGTGAAGGGTTGACGAGGCTTTCTCAGTTAGGGGAGGCAGGTCTCCTGCGTCTTGTGGTTCAGTATAGGCGTCAGTGTCGCTAGTGTCAGTGTCGCTCGCAGGCTTGAGCGCTGGATAATCATCTTGTAATGCGGGCGTGAGGTCGGTGCACGCTTGTTCTTCGGTTGCCACTGATGCAGCCGCGGCGCAGGTCTTCGAACGTACGCAGTCAGCTGTTGCATGGCTGCCCGAGCACTTGCGGCACGGTTCTGCGCATCCCTCTGTGGCATGTCCGAACGCGTTGCAGCGCGTGCAACGGGGCGTGGCACAATCTTTGGCGATGTGGCCAGTATTCCTCCACTTAGAGCACACTTTCTTGACACCCCGGTAGTCACACATGACATTGTAGCCTTGAACTGTCAGGAAGTTCGGTATTTGGCTTTTCATTTCCACTCGCGCCACATGGACACTTGTGCCAACCCCAGGGCGGCCCTTGAACACTGGCTCGTGGATATGTTGCACGTTACCGTAGGCGGAGAGAGCAGTCGCTAGGGCTGCGTCGCCTACCCACAGCGGTACCCGGAAGACTGTGACGTGGACTATTTCAGAACCTACGCTGACTAGTGGAACTGATTCGCCGTTCAAGAGAATGGCGCCCCGTCTCTTCAGCTTGGTGGCTGCATGGACGTTTGCGGCTGCGGCGCCGAACTTTGCACCTCCCATGTGCTGGAGGGACTTGATACCGGCTGGACCGGTTACTGCTTTGAGGGCATCTATGATGACGTCGACGGTGCTCCACTAAGGAGCACTGAAGTTCAAGCAATCAGTTTTCGGCGATGGCGCTGCGAAAGCCATCACACATCCGTCCTGGCCCTGGCTCCCACGGCTTGCGCTGTGGTACCCGGGCGTTGGCTCACGGTGAAGGCCTGGACAGAGCCGGGGGATTGTCCAGGGGCTCGCTTGATGCTCGATGAGATGGGGTCGACGACTGGCAGCGTGCCTGGTCGCGGGAATCCTAGCACCAGGTAAGCAGTGAACGGAGCGTCGGCCGTCGATCAACTGACAAGCGGCGAAGCTTGTCGGCATTTATACATTTGCCATCGAATGTTCTAGCGTTGTCACAAGAGGTAACGTAGGTTCCAGAATAATCTGTACGGTTCGTGGAGTTGGCGTGATCTTATCGAAGTGATCTACTGCAGTCCTGAAGCTTCTTTAAATGTGCAGGCGCGGTTTGCGCTGAGGATTGTGTAGTATTTTGGGGCGATAACAAAAATTGAGAAAAGGAACGTGGTGTTGCCCTCTCTGCAAAAGGCATCGTCCCGATGCTTTAACGGAAGATGAAGGTACAACAATAATGCAAGAAAGAACATGGAATAAATTACAATACAGCAATATTAGAAAAACACAGTTTCAGTTCGTTAACGCGCATGAAGCGGCTTGAGGTGCGCGACATGGAGGACTTCAAGTCGCGATCGGCGTCGTTGAGAGTTCGTGATGCCGTCGGGAACAACCTCGTAATCATGTGGGCCGAGACGTCGAACCACCCTGTACGGTCCGAAGTACCGTCGCAGAAGCTTTCACTGAGTCCACGTCGGCGTATTGGCGTCCACACCCAAACACGGTCACCGGGCTGGCATTCCACGAAGCGTCGTCGAAGATTGTAACGGCGGCTGTCGGTCATCTGTTGGTTCTTGATACGGAGGCGCGCTAGTTGTCGGGCTTCTTCGGCACGCTGAAGGTACTCATTCGAATCGAGGTTTTCTTCGTCGGTGACGTTGGGTAACATGGCATCGAATGTCGTTGCCGGGCTTCTTTCGTGGATCAATTTGTATGGAGATATCTGCGTCGTCTCCTGCACTGCCGTGTTGTATGCAAAGGTCACGTACGAAAGAATGGCGTACTACGTCTTCTGTTCGACATCGACGTACATTGCTAGCATGTCGGCGATCGTCTTGTTTAGCAGCTCGGTGAGGCCGTTGGTTTGTGGGTAGTACGCTGCCATCCGGCGGTGGTTCGTCTGGCTGTATGCTAAGATCACTTGAGTTAGGTTAGCAGTAAATGCCGTTCCCCTGTCCGTGACCTCTAGGGCGCCGTGACGGAGCACGACATTTTCAAAGAAGAACTTAGCTACCTCGGATGCACTGCCTTAGGGCAGGGCTTTTGTCTCGGCGTAGTGGGCGAGGTATTCGTTAGCTACCACAATCCACTTGTTTCTGAAAGCTGACGTCGGGAACGGCCCCAGTATGTCCATACCGATCTGCTGGAATGGTCGGCGAGGTGGTTCAATTAGCTGAAGAAGTCCCGGTGGCCTTGTCAGCAGTGTCTTGCGTCGCGTACAGTCCCGGAGTGTCCTCACATATGGTGTGACGTCGGCGGTAAGACGTGGCCACTAGTACCTGTCTTGTATCCTCGCGAGCATGCGGGAAACACCGAGGTGCCCTGCCGTTGGATTGTCGTGCAGGGCCAGCAGGAGTTCTGGTCGAAGTGCTGAAAGCATCACAAGGTGGTACTTAGCTCGAAGTGGTGAGAAGTTTTTCTTTTGGAGAAGACCATTTCGCACGAAGAACGACGCAAGTACGCGCTTGAATACCTTCGAAACTTCGGCGGTCGTGCCTTCGATGTATTCTATAAAGGCCTTAAGTTCCGGGTTGGCCCGCTGTCATTCAGCAAAGTCGTCGGCAGTTATCGTTACCAAGAAGTAGTCGTCATCTGGGTCTTCAGGTGGTGGTTGATCGAAGGGCGCAAAAGAGGAAAGTCAGCGTCGGAGTGTTTTTGCCGGACTTGTACACGACTGTAATGTCTCAGGCTCCATTGTGCGAGGTGATCTGAAGGGTCCTTCAAGGTAACTAGCCAACACAAGGTGTGGTGGTCGCTCACAACTCTAAAGGGCCTGCCGTAAATTAGGGGCGAAATTTCTACGTAGCCCAGATGATGGCGAGGCACTCGTTTTCTTTTGTGGAATAATTGGCTTCTGCTTTGAATAGCGATCAGCTGGCGTAACTAATAACCCATTCCAATCCGTCAGCCCTCTGCACAAGAACGGCGCCAAGACCTACGCCTCTTGCGTCAGTGTGTATTTCTGTCTCGGCGAATTCGTCGAAATCGGCAAGTAACGGAGGCGCCTGGAGGCGATGTTTAAGCTATTGGAAACCGTGTTCCTGTGGCGTTTCCCACTTGAACTCCACGTCGGCCTTGGTAAGGTTAGTGAGAGGATCGGTGATGCGGGGGAGTTTTTCACGAACCGCCTATAATAGGCGCACAGGCCCAGAAATCGGCGCACTGCCTTCTTGTCAGTGGGTGGCTGGAAGTCTGTGATGGTAGCTGTTTTCCATGTATTGGGACGAACTCCTGACTTGCTAATCACGTTCCCCAGGAACAAGAGCTCCTCGTACGCAAATCTTCACTTTTATAGCTTCAATGTGAGTCAGGATGTCTCGATGGCTTGAAGTAAAGCTTCAAGGCGCCGAAGATGCTCGTCGGAACTCGAGGAAACCACGACGACGTCGTCCAAGTAAACAAGGCCAGTCGTCCACTTCAATCCCGCCAGTGTTGTATCCATAACGCCTTGAAAAGTGGCAGGCGCTGAGCAAAGACCCCAGGGCATCACCTTAAACTCGGAGAGGCCGTCCGGTGTTATAAACGCCGTCTTCTTTCGGTTTCTTTTGTTGACTTCGATTTGCCATTAGCAAGTCTTAAGGTCCATTGACAAAAAGTACTTGGCGTTATGTAGCCGATCGAGAGCATTGTCTAATCGTGGAAGAGGATACACGTGCTCTCTTGTGATTTTGTTCAGGCGGCGATACTCGACCCAGAAACGTAGGGTTCCATTCTTTCTTTTCGCTAACAACACGGGGGCTACGCGGATTTTGGGGCCTTGCCAAGCTGTCCTAAGTTTCTTCAACTTCGCGGTGAACGACCCGCTGACGACGGAATAGTCAGCCCCAGTATCGACAAGAGCGGTCACACTGTGGCCGTCGATAAGAACATCGAAATCGCTTGTTCGCCGTCTCGCGTTGCAGTTAGGGCGTGGGGTCGGTTTACGGCTGCGACGGTTTTTTCCGCTGCTTCTATGTTGCTTCGTCAGGTCACCTTCGGTAAGTGAGGTTTTGTCGTCCGGACTTTGCCGGGTTGGCGTCTTGTTCGGAAAGCTCCGTCGTGGCGTCGTCGTCGTCGTCGGATCTTCGGTAGTTCGTCACACAGCAATCGCACCTCCATCGGTTGCTGCCCTCAGTTTTCCGGATACGGGCTAGAAGACCGGCCCCGCGTTGGGCCAGAGTACTGCCGGTGGTGCGATGACATGCGGCGGCTGGGGACGGCGAACGAGAAGGACTTCGTGGTGTCCGTGTAGTTCCTGTTAGGTAGTCGGTGATGTCACGTGATCGCTCCCCTGGCTGCGGACAAGTGCATTGACGGCAAAGCCACGCAGCCCCATCTCTTGGTACTGGCGACGGCCGTAGGTGTGCCCAGCCTCGCCACAGTGGTAGCAGCGCGGGAGGTTGTCTGGTGCACGCAAAACATCGGTTATCCTCGGCGCACTGCACTGGCCCGCTGGCGAACGGTAGGACGTCAGCGGGGGTGGTGGCGGCGGTGGCGTCTGGTGAGGGAAGTGCGATGGGGTCGAGTTTTGACGTGGACCGGGAGGAGCGTTGTGGTGCACTGCAGTGGCGTAGTTCATAGCTTCCGGCTCGGGCAGCGGTGCTTGGGGAATCAGAAGCGATGGCTGAACTTCTTCTCACACAATGTCGGCTATCGAATCCACTTGAGGCTGCGCCGAAGGCTGTGCAGCTCTTCCCGCACGATCACTCGGATTGCTTCACGCAGGTCTTCGGAGTCAATGTACTTGAGCAGCAGCGAAGTCGGGAGTCAGGCGACGATTAAACTGTCTGGTGTGCATGTCCAAGGTCTTTTCGATAGTGGTCGCCTCCGATATAAATTCTTAGACGGTGTTTGGTGGATTCCTCATCAGTCCCGCAAAGAGCTCCTGTTTGACCCTTCGCATGAGGAAACAAACTTTTTTCTCCTCTGACATGTCTGGGTCAGTGTGACGGATTAGGCAGGTGGTTTCTTCGGTGAAAATAGTGACATTTTCATTTGGTAGCTGAACCCGGGTCTCTAGTAAAGCAGCGGCCCTCTCCTTGCGAGCGACACTCGAGAACGTTTGCAGGAATGCGCCGCAGAAGACATCCCACGATTTAAGTGCAGACTCGCGATTTTCA
Organism: Rhipicephalus microplus; assembly: GCF_043290135.1. Classification (NCBI taxonomy): domain Eukaryota; kingdom Metazoa; phylum Arthropoda; class Arachnida; order Ixodida; family Ixodidae; genus Rhipicephalus; species Rhipicephalus microplus. The sequence continues at coordinate 117,694,627 of NC_134706.1, forward strand.
AGCCAGGTCCTTGTGGTGTCTTCCAGGTAGAAGTACACACGACGGAGCTTTTTTCAGTGTCTCAGTGGTTGAGGGCGGCCACGTGGTTGTAAGTCTCTAGCCATGTCTCCGGGTCTTCGAACGATGACCCACGGAATGTTGGTGGTTCCCTGGATTTATGCATGACGATCGCGGGCTGGGACGCTGCGGTTGTCATTGTCGCCGCAGTAGAGGTCATGGCCTTGGTCTTTCGTGCCTTGTCTTGTAGAGGTCCGTGCTCCGGTGGTAGACCTTGCTGCCGGCGGATTGTTCGCAGCTCCTGGTTGGCTTCGGTGTCTTCTCTGCGACGTGGGCTGGGTTCACAGCTTGACAGGGTTGCCCGGTACCTGAACGAAGCAGCACCTCCACCAGATGCCATGGGGTCATGACGGGGTTGAAGGCAGGAGACGGAATGGACAGATAAAACTGTTTACTTGGGCGAATCTGTACCATCTAAACGGAAAGTTGGGTTACGGTAGCACACTTGCACTGATAGCGGTGCATGCAGCGCCGGCCATCGATCAACTGACAAGCGGCGAAGTGCATCGGCATTTCTACACTTGCTATCGAATGTTGTAGCGTTATCGCTAGCGGGGACTTAGGTTCCAGAATAATCTGTATAGTTCGCGGAGTTGGCGTGATCTTATCAAAATGATCTAGTACAGTTTTGAATCTTCTCAACAACTGCAGGCGCGGTTCGCGCTGAGAGTTGTGTAGTGTCATGTGACGATAAAAAAAACTTGAAAAAAGGAACATGGCAATATGGGTCCAGTGTATATTGCTATAGCTAAGAGTTTTTTCTCTTCTACACACTGGTTAACCCAAATAGAGAGTTTCCTATTTATTATGCTGACTTTAGCTTTGTCAAAATTAGGACCACGTGACATTGGCGGTGGTGCTGTTCATTTTGTGGATCATGCCCTAATGCGAAGCAAAAGTCGATGTCAACACCAAGCAGCGCAAGAGCCAAGGTTAACAAGAATTATCTGCAAAGCGCTCCCCTCAGCCTGAAAAGACAAGGCAAAGCTGACGATGGCCATGACGGCGATGACAGCCCCTGCATGGTCTGCACTAATTCTACGCTGGTGACCAAAGGAGCCGCCAGCTAACTTTCTGTGGTCTATCGATCGAAGACCCGAAAACTGGCTTGCAGCATGCGACCGCGTCGGCAAATTTATCGGCTGGAGCAGTGAGGACAAGCTGTGTCATGTACATTTGTACCGGGAAGACGGGGCAAGAACTTGGTTTGGGAATCGAGAGTTTTTGCTTCATACCTCAGACGTTTTCCGCTGCTGATTTGAGGGCACGTTCACGGGTGTAATGCGCAAGCAAAAGGCCGCTTGTTTGCTAGAAACCCAGGTGCAGCTACCAAACCACAACGTCTCGATTTTTATGTGAGAAATATCTTTTGCGCCAGGCCAACGCTGCGATGGCCTGAGACAAAAAAGGTCACCTGCTCTTGGGGAGGCAATAAATAACTGTCCGGCGGACTTGCCCACAGCCCGCCCACAACGGTCGGCGAATTCTTCGCTGATACTACAACTATCGAAGAGCCCCTTGGTTAGCGGACGAAAAAGAAAAGCACTGTCTTGTGTCTGCATACGGTTCAGGAGTGCACCTACTGGCCACAAACGGTGTTTGAAATAATCTGTGTGGTTGTGCAGGATGATACAATAAAGACGTGGCCTTTGCCACAGATTCAAGCGCAATCGATTTCCAACACTGTATAAGAGGAAGTCCAGCAACTGCTTAGAATCACCAAAGCACCACAGCCTCAGTCGAAAGCTATGAGCAAAGCTACTGCAGTCTGAACTTCCATTCCTCATCCGCGACAATGTCAAGACGCCCGGTCACCACTCTTTCACTGGCAGACAGCAGCGCCAACACACCCGACGTCCTACTGTCCTTCTGTCGGCTAGTGCTACACGCCAAGAAGAGCCAACGTATCACGCGACCCTGAAGAACACCGTATATGCTGCCTCTGTGGGGAGGCCGGCCACACCTACTGCACTGACAGATAGGTCTACGGGGTTACGCCGTCAATGTGCCTCGCCCGCAATAGGGAGAACGGCTACATGACATTGCCGACTGTCTTGCAGGAGCACAGTAGTTAACTTGTCGACCAATCCGATTGCCGTCACCGGGCTCTCATGACACAGGAGCACCACCAGAACACTGGCCCTACTCGGGGCTATTCGGCGAGCTCATATGCGGGACACTAAGGGCAGCAACCGTTGAGTTGCGGTTGCTATAAGGTGGAATGCCGATGAAGCTTCGCCACCGACGAAGTTTTTTTGGGAATCACCAGACATCAGCCCACCGCCAAGCACACAGGCTTCATAAGGGGACTTCATCCATACAACATCAGAACAGCCCTGACTCGAGGCCACGACTTAACCGTAACTCAAAATGGCAAACTAGTGATCCCAACGTCTATTCAACGGCCACAATATCACCACTCTTGTTGACACTGGGCCAGACTATTCTCGTCGCCAGTAGGCCCTGCAGCTTGTAGCTCAAGAAAGTTAAAAGTGCCCGGAAAGGCTGTGATTGTCTTGTCTGAAAGCCACTGACAACCAGGAGACATTTTCTGTAATGCATGGCATTGTATCTATGCTTTTAATACTTCGTTAGCTAATATGGCATGCAGAATTGCGTGGATTCATTTACGACAGTGTGTGTTCTTCTGAAGACACGCAGGTAGTTCACCACTGTCAAGTCACTATTTGTTGTAACAAACATAGTGTTTGTTAGGAATACAAAATACAAACTATGAAGATCGGTAAGTAGAGCAGGGCGCAGAAAATCACTTAAGATAATCGCATGTTAGTTCGTACATGCATTTTAGTACAAAAATATTTATACCACGTTCTTATTCAGATCAGCAATGCAGTTTCCTGGCCACGAGTGTGTTGTATGACTACCGTAATGTGTCGTCCGTGTCATGGAGGTTCATGCTGGTGCCCTTGCTAGCTGACAGTTTTAAAGACAATAGTCTCTCTTGGGGACCTTCGGCGCCAAAATTTCGGTCAGTCTGTCTGTACATTTGTCTGTTTGTTTGCAGTGTGAAGAAGAAAGAGCGTCGTTGACAAGCAACATCGCCACCACTTGGGTACTGGGTGCTGGGCTTCGCTCGCTCGGCTCGTGCTGATCATCGCCGGCATCTGCTTGACCGTTGCTCATGCACGATCGTGTTTCTTCGTAGGACCACCGTCGCAACAGTCGTCAATAAACCCTTTTTCAATTGGTGGAAGGTGCTGACATTCCCAGTCGCCTGAACCTGGGTGCTGCCATTCGCCGTCGCCTGAACCTGGAGCTGCGCAACCGAACGCTACCTCCCATCATGGCTACCAACAACGCGCAACCTGGCTCTTCCACTCCATCCCCAGCAACCCCGGCGTTCTTCGTTTGCGAGAGCCCAAGGTCTTTAGCAGAGCTGATGAGACCGACGTGGAAGACTGGTTCGCTATATATGAACTGGTGAGCGCAAACAACAAGTGGGATGACGCGGACAAATTGACTTACGTCATCTTTTACCTCACTGACGTAGCCGAAATGTGGTATAACAACCACAAAAACGACATCACGACGTGGTCCATCTTTAAAACCTTGTTTGCTGACGTTTTTGGCCGACCCGCAGTCCGCAAGTCCAGAGCCGAACAACGCTTGAGGATTCGCGCACAAAAGCCAACGGAATCTTTCACCAGCTACATCGAAGACATTATTGGTCTTTGCAACCGTGTGAACACCACCATGCCCGAGTCGGAGAAGATTCAACACATCCTCAAAGGGATAAATGACGGTGCATATCAGCTGCTCCTGGCCCTAATCCTGCCACCGTTGCGGAACTTGTCACTTTGTGTCAAAGTTTCGACGAGTTGAGCAAGCAGCGCGCCCTGACTCGGCCATTTTCCTCACACGCCGACTCACTCTCCAGTCTCACTTCTGTTCCCGACCACTCACCAACCCTGCAAGAGATTAAAGACTTTGTGCGTGAAGAAGTAGCTTGGCAACTGTCGTTGATTCCCTTCACGCAGCAGCCGCCGTCCTCTCGTCTGCCCTCACCACTCCGCGACGTTATTGCCGAAGAGGTAGCTCAGGCTGTTCCCATCGCTGCCCACCAGCAGCCTGTGGCCATGCCTGTTGCCCATGCGCCGGCTATGCAGCCCGTGGCCGCGCCTCTTACGTATGCCCAGGTGGTACGTAGCAGACCCCGCCAGCAGCATTTGCCACCCATGTCTTCAGTCGCTCCCCACTCCGCCCCATTTTCGACACCTTGGGCCGCACCACGAGTCAGCAATTCCTGGCGCACTCCTGACAATCGACCGATCTGCTACGCCTGCGGTACTCCAGGACACGTGGCACGATATTGTCGCCGTCGCTTCCAACCACTCCACGACGCTACTCGGCCGTTACCGTATGACCCACAGCCCATGCACATACCTGCTCCCTATCCCTCACCGCAGTATGGATGCACTAACTTTCCTGAGTCTCGGTCACACCAGCCTCAAACTCACTCTCCCCGCTCCCCATCTCCTCGCAGGCGATCACTGTCCCCAATGCGTCCTAGACCCGCTTCCTCCAACCGGGAAAACTGAACGCCGCAGTTCCAGAGGCAAGAAGTGCGCCGTCGTCGAAATGCTCAAGTCCTCGCACTTCACCAGCTAACGTCGTCGCTATATCTGTCGATGGTGTTTCTACCTTTGCCCTCGTCGACACAGGTGCTGCCGTTTTATTTATAGCCGCCCAGCTCTGCCGCTCCCTACGCAAAGTGACCACGCCGCTCTCTGGACTATCGCTTCGTACAGCTAGCGCACAAGTTCGACCTCTTGGCACCTGTACGGCCCGCATATTCATCCAAGGCTCTATGTCCGTTGTCGAGTTCATCGTCCTTTCGGTGTGCTCGCATGACGTTATCCTCGGGTGGGACTTTCTGTCAAATGATCATGCCATCATCGACTGCGCACGCGCTGAAGTTCAATTTTCGCACCTGTGTGACGAACCTTTGCACGAAACCCTTGAGCGGTCGCCAAAACTTGTCGTGCGTGAGGACACTGAAATTCCACCAGCCTCTCTTGCCGTTGTCCCGGTTTGCTGCGATGACTATAACGATGCTACAGTAATGTTTACACCTTCCGACATTTTCATGAGCAGCAGAGCCGTTTCCTTGCCTTTCGCTACACTCGACGTCACTGCGGGCCGAAGCAATATTTTCGTCCACAACCCCCTTTCTGCACCGCTTACGCTACTTGCCGGCGAATGTCTCGGTCGAGTGGAGTACCTCGATTCCTCTTTATTCCTTAACATGCCAGACGAATCGTGCAGTAGCGCCTCGACGGAACTTCATGCCCTTTCCCCACTGGAGTGCTCATCGAGTGACACCTTCTCGAGTTCCATCGCCGACACCTTAAGCGCCCATGAACGCGCCGAGCTTCTTAATCTCCTCCAGCACTTTGCGAATTCATTCGACGTTTCTCAGCCGCAATTGGGTCGGACTTCCGCAGTGCACCACTACATTGACACCGGTTCGCACCAGCCATTGCGTCAAAGACCGTACCGTGTCTCTGCTGCAGAACGTCACGTCATCAACGACCAGGTCGAAGAGATGCTACGCCGTCGCGTTATTTGACCATCGCACAGTCCTTGGGCATCTCCTGTTGTTCTAGTTCGAAAAAAAGATGGATCGATTCGATTTTGCGTCGACTACCGGCGATTAAACAAGGTGACGCGGAAAGACGTCTATTTATTACCGCGCATAGACGACGCCCTTGACAGCCTACAAGGAGCCGAATTCTTCTCCTCCTTAGACTTACGATCTGGATACTGGCAGGTTCCTATGGCAGAAGCTGATCGCCAGAAAACTGCGTTCATTACACCAGATGGCCTGTACGAATTTAACGTAATGCCATTTGGTCTTTGTAATGCTCCTGCCACGTTTGAACGGCTCATAGACAACACACTGCGTGGACTGAAGTGGTCTGTTTGTCTATGCTACCTCGACGACATTGTCGTTCTCTCTCCCGATTTTCCTACGCATCTGCTTCGGCTCCAACAGGTTCTGACGTGTTTAACCAACGCTGGGCTCCAACTGAACCTTAAAAAGTGCCGCTTCGCCGCGCGAGAGCTGTCCATCTTAGGGCACATCGTCTCCAAGCATGGTGTTCGACCCGACCCTGCAAAACTGCGAGCAGTCGCTGAGTTCCCAAAACCTACTACACTGAAAGAATTACGCAGTTTTGTCGGACTATGTTCGTACTTCCGGCGCTTCGTGCGAAATTTTGCATCGATCATGTCACCACTGACCAACCTCCTACGCGGTGATGCAGACCTTTCATCCTGGTCTTCTGACTGTGACGTCGCGTTTGCCATGCTCCGTAGTCTGCTAACATCTCCTCCAATTCTTCGGCATTTCGACCCAACAGCTGCAACGGAAGTTCACACAGACGCTAGTGGGGTTGGTCTAGGCGCCGTCCTCGCCCAACGCAAGCCGGGCTACTCCGAATACGTCGTCGCTTATGCGAGTCGCACACTTACTAAAGCTGAGGCCAATTACAGCGTCACTGAAAAAGAGTGCTTGGCGCTAGTGTGGGCGCTTCGCAAGTTCCGCCCTTATTTGTACGGTCGCCCATTCGACCTGGTAACGGACCACCATGCACTTTGTTGGCTCGCCACATTGAAAGACCCTTCTGGCCGCCTAGCTCGGTGGGCACTGCAAATCCAGGAGTACGACATTCGTGTCATCTATCGCAGCGGACGCAAGCATTCTGACGCTGACGCCCTGTCGCGTTCGCCTTTACCTCCCGACTCGGCCTGCGGAACCACTGGTATCTCCATCGCATCTCTCGACCTCGACTCCTTTACCAGTGAACAACACAAGGACCCGTGGATCACTTCTCTTTTTAACTGTCTTTCTGGATCGTCAACCACGGCGGTACCACGATCTCTCCGACGTCAAGCTGCTCATTTCGCCATTCGTGATCGGCTACTACACCGACGCAACTACGCCCCCGAAGGTCGTAAGTGGCTCTTGGTTGTCCCGCGCAGCTTGCGATCACAAATCGGCGCCTCCTTTCACGACGATCCCCAAAGTGGTCATGCCGGAGTTTTCAAAACTTACGAACGCATTCGCCATCGCTTCTACTGGCGCGGAATGTATAATTTCGTTCGAAAATTCGTTATGGGTTGTCCTGACTGTCAACGTCGCAAATCACCGCCTTTCCACTCGTCCGGTGCGCTTCAACCGCTTCCGTGCCCTGCCAAACCTTTCGATCGGATCGGAATTGATCTCTATGGCCCTCTACCGACAACATCAGATGAAAATTGGTGGATTATAGTCACTGTGGACCATTTAACACGCTACGCTGAGACCGCCGCCCTTCCAAGTGCCACTGCGCGGGACGTAGCATCCTTCATCCTTCATCGCTTCATATTACGACATGGTGCACCTCGAGAACTACTAAGCGATCGAGGTCGAGCCTTCCTATCAGAAGTCGTCACGTCTCTGCTTTCTGAATGCCATGTTGTTCATCGCAAGACCACGGCATACCACCCGCAGACTAACGGGCTCACGGAAAGATTTAACCGCACCCTTGGCGATATGCTCGCCATGTATGTGACATCCGATCATACTAACTGGGATCGCATTCTTCCATTCATTACGTTCGCATATAACACCGCGGCACAGTCTACCACTGGATTTTCACCTTTCTTTCTTCTTTATGGACGCGAACCATCCCACACCATCGATACTCTCCTTCCATACCGTCCTGACGCATCCGAATGCCCATCTGTGTCCGAAGCTGCACGAAATGCGGAAGAGTGCCGTGAACTCGCACGCACCTTTACGTCTCGAGAACAACAGTGCCAGAAAGAAAACAATGTCGACTCTTCACAAAGCCCCAGCTATTCCCCGGGATCACTTGTATGGCTGGCTGTTCCTTACCAAAACCCCGGCATTTCCTCAAAACTCGTTCCAAAGTACGAGGGCCCATACCGCGTTTTGGAGCAAACCTCGCCGGTGAATTTTCTCATCGAGCCACTTTCCCCATCTGACGACATGCGCCGGCGTGGACGTGACATCGTCCACGTCGCCCGCCTCAAGCCATATTATAGCCCTCTGCCTCCAGACTCTTAGGTCGCCAGGATGGCTCTTTTTCGGCGGGGGCAAATTGTGAAGAAGAAAGAGCGTCGTTGGCAAGCAACATCGCCACCGCTTGGGTACTGGGTGCTGGGCTTCGCTCGCTCGGCTCGTGCTGATCATCGCCGGCATCTGCTTGACCGTTGCTCATGCACGATCGTGTTTCTTCGTAGGACCACCGTCGCAACGTTCGTCAATAAACCGTTTTTCAGCACTAATAATCCTCCAAACAGCACCAAACAATACCTCAAATGGCCAACACCATCCCCTGCGCCCACCAATATTTCTCAAGTTTCAGCGTCAATACTAGTGCGATTGTCAATTAAAAAGAAATTATTGCGCATATCTTAGGCACTATAACAAAACCTCCATGTTTCGTATGTGTGCCTTTTAATTGAGAAGAGAAACACGAGTTATTCTAAGGACCTTAGCGTTTATCACGCTGCACTGACAGTCAACGCGATGCTCAAAAAAGCAAGTGTTTCCAACGCTTTGCTAAGACGACAAGGTGGTTGCACCTCCTCGTCACCTTGCGTTCTGCACCTTATCGCCTCCGAGACAGGCACGCACCTTTCTCAGTGGCAGCGCACGTCTACCTTTGTTTTAGAAGACAACTGCCAGATGGCGCCCGTGTCTAACGTGCCTCGATGCGCTTGTTCGTCTTCGCTGCACGGATTGAGACTCTCTAACACAGCCCTTCCAGAATACAATAAACTGATTTTCTCACGCAGAAGCTCTACTAAACGTTTCGTTCACTCTCTCCACACGCAGTACTATCGTCTTTCTACGACATTTGCAGTGAAACATGCAAATACGAGGCCAATTTTTTTCGTCCTAAAGATTGAGGATAGCTGGTCGGGACTTTTTATTTCATTTCAGTGTAATTCTGATTGTTTAGTGATTTACGCTTTCACAAAACTACAAGGCCACCTAGCAAGTTACATGACAAAGAAATGGCACTTGGGTGCTCGCATGCTTTCATTCTTGATTGATGTAAGTTACCATGGACACTATCTTTCCGGACTCTATAAAACTTACAGCTGTGGCGTCAATCCCAAAACCAACCATTATCAAAGAGGTGAAAACAAAAAAGAACAAGAAAGAAACTGGAAGACATGAATTCATTAGCACGTGGTTTTTTCATGTAAATTGTCTGCGGTTTGGTTTTTATTTTTGTACAGTCATTCATTTATTTGTGATGCCATGTGACAGGTTTGATGGTTCACAATAAAATTTTAGTCGGAAATAAGCACTTGTCCTGGTTGTTCTTCTGGTCCATTGTTACCTTTTTGTTTGCGCTTAAACTGCTCAAGACATGAAATACGAACCAGCCCGCTCCAACAACTTCCTCCGAAGCAACATTCGCTTATGTTGTTATTTCCGGCACTTACGTGCGCAATTTCGCATCCATTGACACCTGTTTGACTAACCGTCTTGCCGGCAGCACTCATCCGTCAGCAAGGCGTGCGACGATGAGTTTCAGGAACTCCAATGCCTCGCCACTACGCCTCCCATCTTGCGACATTTCGATCCATCTTCTCTAACAGAGATTCATGAGGGCAATACAGTTGTCCAGGTTGGTTTATTATTTGCCCACTGCAATGATGGCAAACTCCAAGCGACTTGTTTTACAAGCTGCAGTCGACTCGACGATGCTATGGTTTATTTAGCGTAACAGCTTACATGAAGAAGGTCCGCGATCGCAGTCTGCCATCTCATTCTTCTCGCTACTCATGCCCAGTGTCTACTGCCTTCATGTAGAGATACAAGTTCTATTTAGAAGGCGACTGTTTTTTTTTCGTAATCTTACAAAGCGCACCTACCGAGCTATTAGAAAGAAAACTACACGCCAGTTGCTTACATTTAGATGCATGGTAATGAACTACAGGGGGTGGAAATTTCCAGAACGCTCTACTATGACATCTTCCATGGGAATGTCATTGTATTGTGAGTTTCGTTATTATTGTTATTACATTTATTATTATTTCACGTGGCGGTAATGTTGTGCACATCAATCTAGTCAATTTTAGCTGATTATCACGCGTGTCAGACACGCAGAGTATTATTACAGTATTGTCACTGCTAAGATCCGGTCGGTAATGTTAAGAGTGCTTGTACAGTCTTGTCTTTCTCGTGTGACTTGAGTGTACTACGCTGCTCAGTACTTTCATGGATGTTGGATACTCCGTTTATTGAAGCTACCGGGAAGCTGGTGCATTGGGCCGGCTTTCTACAACGACATCTACGTTTATATCACTGGCATCCCGTACGATCTCGCACTTCAAGTAGAAGTAGACAAGTGCTTCATTCTTTGTCTTATCACCGATATTTGCGTTCGCAGTTCAACGAAAGTCAACGGCGCAAAATCCAGGCCGTGGAAAGCGACATCCTGGATCAGATGATAGCTGTGATCAAGACGGGCAGCTGGGTCCCTGGTGAGGCAAAGATCAAGGTCACCGAGAAGTTGGAAAATATTACGGTGCGCTGCTGCTAATTGACTTGGTCGCTTGCATATAAATGTGCATACCTATACGTGCCGACTCAACGAGAAAACCAGCTGCCATGGTGGTAATATGGTTACTGTGGTCGGCTGCTGATCCGAAAGTGGCGAGTTCGATAAAGGCCACGGCAGTCACATTTCGATGGAAGGGAAATGCTAGAGGCCCGTGTACTCTGCAATTTTGGTGCACATCAGAGAAAACCAAATAGTCGAAATTTTCCGTAGCACTTTACTATGGCTTCTCTTATTTTAATATGGTGATTTTAGGATGTAAAACGACGTATAATACTAGTATTTACGAGCGAAACTATCCATTCGTACCTCTGTCACATATCAGGATGAATCTTCATAAATAAATAAAGTTACAATGGTCGACACAACATTTTGGCTCAAATTAAACGACACTGAGTGATGAGAGTGAAACAACAGTGGATGGTTTGTACCGTATTCAGCGTTAGCAATGATGATATTAATCGCAGCGGCTTTCCTATTCCCGCTATTGCACTTGACTGTACCGCCACTACGCCTATTTTCGTTCTACAGTTTAGGGTATAGATTTCGCTTTTTGAGGAATTAGTATTCTTTAGCCTAGATCCACAGTGCTTCACTACAGTATCGTGGTCTCCGCTTTCGAAAATTGGCGATACAATCACATGAAGTAATCACCCACGCGATGGATTCGAAGGCTGGGTTGTTCAAACGTCTCATTCTTTAACCGATATTTATTGTTTTTAGCCACGTGAATTAGTTATAATCAAGAACAAACATTAATCGCAGGTCAATCTTTGGCACGACAGCCGCCTTACGGATGCCTTAATAACGTGGATGTACTCTGGCTTTCCCGACCATGCATCTTCGTACGTCGAGTTTTGGCTAGAGACAGGCAAGGCACAAAGCCTCTGGCTGTTCGAAGCAATGCAGAACGCTACAGCCGGCGGCGTGTACAGTGAGGAGCAATATAACTGGTGGGTATCGTTTAGGAAGTTAGTGAAATAGTACTATCGACGTTATATGAAAAGCCAACGCAGGAGAGTGCGCGCCCAAGCACTAGCAAAGCTAATAGGAGCGTCGTTCAGTTGTCAGCACTGACAGTCACGTACATCCGGTTTGGCAACGCTCAGCGGGGTGTTGCAGTATTTTGAGTTTTAATTTAAATACTAAAAGGAAGCAAATGAAAACAGAAGATAATGAGAATCATTACAAAATAAAAAATAAAAAAACGGGAAATGGCAAGATAACCGTGAGTGCGATTGGTTCCGATTGAAATGTGAACAGTGGCAGCCCCCGTTTCGATTGGCACTATACATACCAATAGAACTTACAGTTTTGCGAAACGTATTACAATACACGCCGAATGACACACCGAATGGCGCGCGTAATGCACGTTGCACACCTATGCTTGGCAGGAGGTACTCTTATCCGGTATGCCACTCGTGTGCCACGTTCATGCTTTCGGTCGCCAAACCTGTGCAACGGTTGTTGGCATGAATGTGCCGAGCGCATTTGCCATACCATTCACAGTGATCTGCTCTTACTTCAGCGTTGCGGTGCTTTCAGTGAGTCGGCACAATAGAACAAGAACGACAACAAAAAATGAATCTTACTAGTTATGATCACAAGCATCGCAAAGAACTGCTGTTAGAGGATGCCGCAACCTCTTAGCCGTGTGCATTATGATTATACCTGTCAGCAAAGATGAACATGAGTTAGTATGAATGCTTGAATTACAATATAATAAGTGAAGAGTGACTCCACAATTGGAAACAACCTTTGCACAGTTGACAGAAAGAATCCGCAAACGGATAGGTATCCGCCTCATGAAGGCACTCTGGCGAGTCCTTGCCGAGGTGAAGGCTCGATGGCTATCGCGAGAAGTTTGAGCAGGTAACTGAAGTTTGATAATTAGTGAAGTCATCTATGCCGCCTTATTCTATTTTTCGGTAGGCTGTCAAAGAGTCCGGTAACACCAACGGTTTATGCACTTGTTGACCGCATGGTACCTACGCATCGCTCCAACTGCCGGGTTGGTCAGTGTTCCTATACACTTTGTAAAATCTTCACCCGGTAAGCTATTATAACTGAAGCCACTTGGCATTTTCTGCTATCGAATTAAAAAAAAACACATAGTGGTAGAAATAAGGATAGGCCCGATGTGCTTTGGAACCAAAAATAAGAATGTTGTTATTGCACAAGTGCAAACGGAAGGTGCGAAAAATTGGTAGTTCCCACGTACAGTTAAGATCAATGATATGTGAAGCGTGAATGAAGAAGGTTGAATTGTCACTATAAAATCGGCACAAGGTTACGAGGCGGACGTAAATTATGCTGTAATTGACACGCATGTAATGACTGTTATGTTTGGACATGCCATTTACCCTCGTCGCTCGTTCACGTTACGTAATACAAAATTTGCTATATGTGAAGTCAGCGAAACGACCACGAGCGCACTATGAGCATAGCATGTAGCCGTATATTACATAACACGTATGGCATGATTACTATGTATGGACATGTCCTTTACTTTCGTCGTTCGTTAGCATCACGTAATACCGAATTTGGTATCACGTGACGCGTGCCCATGTCATGAGCACGGCATATATATGCATGCTCTTACATGACACGGATATCATGATTATCATGTTTGCACTAGTCACATACTTTCGTCAGGCATTCACGTCCTGTAATACCAGATCTAATATATATGAAGCTAGAAAAACGACTGTGAGTGCATCATGAGCGTGGCATGTAGTCATGCTGCTACATGACACGCATGTCATGATTTCGACGTGAGAGGCTATCACTTATGCTTGCCATGCAGTCATGTCATACATACCAGTTTTGCGATATGTCATGTGAATGAAACCAACGCAGCAGCACCAAGGCCCTGACATGCAAGTCATGACATTTATGACATACATGCTACGATTTGATGCTATGGCTAGTCTTGATGCTCGTCATACAGTCATGTGCCCTACCAGTTTTAGTATACATCCGATTATCCAAACGGCCAGGAGAGCTAGAAGGCGTAGGCGGCTAGATAGATAGATGAACACGTCAAACTCGCCGAAGTTCGCTAAGAAATGCTTCACATTTAAAATTAGTAAAATCCAACAAATCGGTTAGCATCGAAAGGCACTGTGTGAACAAAGGGGGAAGAGAGGTTCCTGACGCAGCTTTTGACAAGTAATAACTACTAACATCAAGCGCTCTACATTTAAGCACCAGACATACAGGACGCAACACTTAAACTAGCGTTCCGTAGTGCATGTGTTGCGTCAGGTGCTTTGCGAGATCAAAATGGATGTCGGCCACCTATCGCCACAGCTGAATGAATGTTCGAGTGATTTTTTATTTCTTTTTATAGATAATCTCTACCGCTTTTCGACGTTGTCGTCATGATCCGTATACAAACTCCAACTCAACAAGCACGCCCCGCGCATCGTATGGTGTCATCATCATCATCATCATCATCATCATCATCATCATCATCATTATCAGCCTGACTACGTCCATTGCAGGACAAAGGCCTCTCCCATCTTCCGCCAGTTAACTCGGTCCTGTGCTTGTTGCTGCCAATTTATACCTGCAAACTTCCTAATCTCATCTGCCCACCTAACCTTCTGTCTCCCTCTAACCCGCTTGCCTTCTCTGGGAATCCAGCCCCGCCGCGGTGGTCTAGTGGCTAAGGTACTCGGCTGCTGACCCGCACGTCGCGGGTTCGATTCCCGGCTGTGGCGGCTGCATTTCCGATGGAGGCGGAAATGTTGTAGGCCTGTGTACTCAGATTTGGGTACACGTTAAAGCACCCCAGGTGGTCCAAATTTCCGGAGCTCTCCACTACGGCGTCTCTCATAATCAAATGGTGGTTTTGGGACGTTAAACACCACAAATCATCATTCTCTGGGAATCCAGTTAGTTACCCTTAACGACCAGCGGTTATCCTGTCTACGCGCTACATACCCGGCCCATGTCCATTTCTTCTCCTTGATTTCAGCTATGATATCCTTAACCCCCGTCTGTTCCCTAATCCACTCTGCTCTCTTCTTGTCTCTTAAGGTTACACCTACCATTTTTCTTTCCATTGCTCGCTGCGTCGTCCTCAATTTAAGCTGAACCCCCTTTGTAAGTCTCCAGGTTTCTGCTCCATAGCTAAGTACTGGCAAGATACAGCTGTTATATACCTTCCTATTGAGGGATATTGGCAATCTACCTGTCATAATTTGAGAGTGCTTGCCAAATGTGCTCCACCCCATTCTTATTCTTCTAGTTACTTTAATCTCGTGGTTCGGCTCCACCGTTAATATTTGCCCCAAGTAGACATAGTCTTTTACAGCTTGAAGTGCACTATTACCTATCTCGAAGCGCTGCTCTTTTCTGAGGTTGTTGTACATTACTTTCGTATTCTGCAGATTCATTTTAAGACCCACATTTCTGCTCTCCTTGTCTAACTCCGTAATCATGAGTTGCAATTCGCCCCCTGAGTTACTCAGCAATGCAATGTCATCGGCGAAGCGCAGGTTACTAAGGTACTCTCCATTAACTCTTATTCCTAACTGTTCCCAATCTAGGCTTCTGAAAACCTCCTGTAAGCACGCGGTGAATAGCATTGGGGAGATTGTGTCTCCCTGCCTTACACCCTTCTTGATTGATATTCTGTTGCTTTCTTTATGAAGCACTATGGTAGCAGTTGATCCCCTGTAGATTTCTTCTAGGATGTTTATATATACTTCATCGACGCCCTGATTCCGCAGTGTCTGCATGACGGGTGGTTTTTCTACTGAATCAAACGCCTTCTCGTAATCTGTGAAGGCTAAGTATAGTGGTTGGTTATATTCTGAGCATTTCTCTATTACCTGATTGATAGTATGAATGTGGCCGATTGTTGAGTAGCCTGTTCGAAATCCTGCTTGTTCCTTTGGTTGATTGAATTCTAATGTTTTCTTTACTCTGTTAGCAATTACCTTTGTAAATAGCTTGTATTTTACAGAGAGCAAGCTAATCGGCCTGTAATTCTTCAAGTCCTTGTCATCTCCTTTCTGATGTATTAAGATTATGTTAGCGTTCTTCCAAGACTCTGGTACTCTTCCCGTCAGGAGACACCTCGTAAACAGGGTGGCTAGTTTTTCGAACACTATCTGTCCCACATTTCAGCAGATCTGATGTTACCTGATCTTCACCAGCAGGTTTGCATCTTTGCTTGCTCTCCAAAGCTTTTCTGACTTCTTCTATCATTAGTGGTGGGGTGTCATCTGGGTTACTGCTAGTTCTTATAGTATTGAAGTCATGATTGTCCCAGCTACTGTACAGATCTCTGTAAAACTCCTCCGCTATTTTAACTATCCTATCCATACTGGTAGTTATTTTGCCTTCTTTGTCCCTTAGTGCAACAATCCGATTTTTGCCTATCCCAAGTTTCTTCTTCACTGCTTTGACGCTTTCTCCGTTTTTCAGAGCGTGTTCAATTCTCTCCCATGTTATACCTTCTTACATCGGATATCTTACGCCTATGAATCAACTTCGAAAGCTCTGCCAGTTCTTTTTTGTCTGTTGTACTTGAGGCTTTCATAATTTGACGCTTCTTAATGAGATTCTTCGTTTCCTGGGTAAGCTTGCCAGTGTCCTGTCTAACTACCCTGCCTCCAACTTCCACTGCACACTCCGTAACGATACTCGTCAGATTATCATTCATTGTATCTATGCTAAGGTTGGTTTCCTCACTAAGAGCCGAGTACCTGTTCTGAAGCGAGACTCTGAATTCCTGTACTTTCCCTCTCAGTGCTAGCTCATTGATTTGCTTCTTGCGTATCAGTTTCTGTCATTCCTTTCTCATGTCTAGCCGAATGCGAGACCGTACCACTCTATGGTCACTGCATCGTACCTTGCCAACAGCTTCCACTTCCGTATGGTGTATGCGCTAGTAAATGCGTGTGAACGCTGAGTACGAGCGCGGCTGAAGCAGAGATCAAAAAGAACCGACATCTCCGAATAATAAAGGGCGCATTAGATACGATGCTGTTTTCAAGGCCTTGAGTCATACTCTCAAACAATTTCAAAACGTGACTATCGCCGCCAAACTGCTACCTATGATGCACACGAAGTTTGCTATTGATCAAAACCCAAAAAATGATGGCGCTATTTAGTGCGCTTCCATCGATGTGACGTTGTAGTATGTTATGCGGTGCTCGTGTAGTATGTTATACGGTGCTTATACGGTGCCACACAAAACAGACCATTAACCTTTGGTTACTGGGGAAGTCTAGCATATCAGTGACAATAAAATGTAGCGTCTACTATTCTATCATTGGTGGATGTGCGGTGCAATTTTTTGCGCTGAAGCTTTCAGTGAGCACAAGCGTGGTGTGTTTTCAATATTAGTTATGTTGCCGGCGCATGCTTGAACGTAGTTTGTGGTTTGAAATGCCAGCAATTAGGACGCAGGTGTAGCTCGCGTCATTGGTCGCGCGTCGACGATATGCTGATATATGTTAGGAGTATGGTGAGGTGGTGGCTCGTTGCAGGCGAACTCTATATTGTACGCCATTATAAACCCCTAAAAAATAACTTTCACGCAAGTTTGCGTTCTTCAAATATTATACTCTATTCTAAACAACTGTACAAGACTGAAAGAGTTTGAAGTTGGGCTTGTTGGTAATGCATAAATAATAGCGTAGTCCGTAAAAACAAATGTTAGACATAGGACAAGGAAAAGGACGAAAAGTGGCGCTCCCCTTTATCCCTTCTCTTGTCCTGTGTCTCAGATTTTTACGCGCTACGTTATTAGTTGAAGTTTGGAAGCACGTCTACCGTTTAAAGTAGACAGAGCCAAGCCTTGCCACTGCGTGTAAGCCAGTATACACTCGACAACACAACACTCCAGTCGCTCTGGGCTTGCACTTAACGCTCACTTTTGTCTTGTGAGACATTCGTAACACTGGCGTCTAGAGAAATGATGCTTCCAAAGGGAAGCAGCTTATTCAGTTTTTCAGCACATAAGACTAAACATTGCACAAGGCGACACTGTCGCCTTCTGCGATCGTTTTAGGATACGGCATCTAGCGTCGAAGGCTCCTGAAGCTGAGAGTAATTGGTGCCTCATCTGTCTTTCGTCAGGCGAAAGAGCATTAAAGGGTGCTACTCCAGCAGGAACTCTGAACTTTGAACAAAATGTGCGATCGCTAGTGCTATCTCGATAATCATTACTTGACGGCTCGTGCAGATGCTGTGCTCTCGGCACTTGCATATAGTGCGTTTTAGTGCGTTGACCGCACTAAAACGGACCGCACAAAAACTTTTTTGTTCTTTGGAGCAGCCACACTCACTTTAAACCAGAGCTTTTCACGTGAGATAGGATATAAACGAATAAGCTGTTTGTATTACATCGTATACTATTCCAACTTGTAGCAGTGGAATTCAGTGCTTCGCCGTTAAATAATTTATCTTCGTAGGGGCGCTAGAGAACTGCAGTATCGAAACGCCGCACGTGATCCACCCTTGGAATACGACTACTGGGCCAACGAAGTGCTGGTCAGCCCTGCCGTGTTCTATGCACCTCTGTTCTATGCCCAGGCCACAAACGGAATCGTATACTCGGGCCTGGGTGCCACACTGGCACGGTACATAGCAAAGGCGTTCGACGACAAGGTGAGAAAAAATAAAACGTGCGGGTGGTGAATCGATGAACGAACATGACCACGTGTGCCCGAACAAATAATTTTCTTGAATCGTGAATGAGATAGTGTTACATGGAAGCCAGTTGGTGATTTGGTAGCATCGTTCCCGAGTGGATGGTCCTAGCATCGTTTGAATTTTTTGTCGATCCATTCGCTGGCGCAAAATTACTTCATATTGGGCACGTCATTATAGTTCAAGACCTACAATTAAATTGGCGAGGCTTTACATTGTGAGGAACACTACAATAAAGAGCATCAGAATATCCGAGCATTCACTGATTTTAACGTGCATCTAAATTTAATGTACGTGGGTCTGGAAGAGTTCGCCTTCATCTAAAGGCCACGGCCGTGGCTGGAACTCAAAATCGAGACATTTTGATCAAGTGTCGAGCCCCGTAGCCACCCGGCATCTGCGAGGGGTGAAAGTCATGGTGAACACCCACATATCCTGACAGGGAGTCATGAAGGGTTGGCTCTTGTCGTTAACTTGACGGAGGATTGAGGGCCAATTTATCTGAAATTCTGATTTTTCAGTTTGGATATCATTGTATTCCTGCCTTACTGACGAGTGCTTCCACGAAGGGACGCGTTCTTACGCGCTGTGGAAAACATTTAAAAACTGCCCCGAACGCGTCTGATCCTGCATCTGCACCATGGCAACTTGAGCTTCAAATGGCGTATTCTCCAAACATTTCTTTTCGTCAGAAACAGAACATTTTTTTCTGTAAACACTACAGCTGTCAAGTGCAAACTTTTGTGACTTCTTTCTGAATGGCATGCACTAATTCTGAAGCAGAATATAGTGTGGCCACAAGAACTGTATTACTACAAAAGTTTTTTTTCTAAGAAAGAAGACCTAAATTCTAGTGATGAAATATTTAAATAGTGCACAAAACAATGGTGATGCCTACAATCACTATTTAGCTTCAGAAGGATGCACTAGGCATATGTAATAACCACATGAGATATAACTCTTTTTCATGCAGAATCGTTTTCGCAAATGTTCCTTCAAAAATGAATAAACTAAAATAGTATATTAATAATTATTTTCAGAATGACTTTGTCTTTTATTACCCAATTCCCAAGGGTAACATCTCTATTCAAGCTACTTGCTAAAATTTGGGAAGGCTGTGTTAAAAGTAACCAAGCGATGGAAAATATAGTAGTTGCACAGCTGTCTTTGCAGTCAATTCCCCTATAGGTGAAGGAATACGCCCTTTACTGATGTCTAAATTCAACCACTGTGGTCAGCCATTACAGAAATTACACCGATTAGACTACCGAATTGTTACTACAGTATGCACCTGAGCTAAAAGGTCTGGTTCACTGGCAAGTTACATTGGCAGACGTACCGAGATACAGTTCCTGAAGACATTTTGTGGGGAGTTGGCTCCAGTATGATAATTTACTAGGCACAAATCACGCATCTAAATAATTGGAAAAAAAGTGCAAACTTAAGCTTTGTAAATAGGCTTGCTACTATAGAAATTCTAAATGCGAGAAGGCTGTCACGTTCTTTTTGTCGAGGGAGATTTCGGAAACTTTCTACACAAATATATCTTAGAAGTGGCAGCCACTGTTTAAGTCAGGTGTAATACTGCACGCACTCGACCAACGAATGAGTTATCGATGACGAAAAAATGCGATTGTCATTGCAGCTGCGGCTTACGCACCACTAGTTTGACAGGGTAGCAGGTACTCTCACTCGAACTACTTAGAACGTTAATGCTTTGTGCCCGTAGTGTTATTTGCCTTCTACTGAACAATGCCATATTATAGAAGTGAAACCCTGAGCCACACTCAAGGTATGACGTCTCAATCGTTCTTTGGTTGGAAAGCTTTGTCGTAGATTGTACAAAAAATTGAGTTCATAATTGGGCATGCATGCCCTTCTCTCCGAGAAGAGAAGAAATGTATGGCAAAAAGCAACGGCTACTTCGTAGCTTTTGAAATAAACAAAAGCAAGTCGGCGCAGAATATTGTCAGAAAAACGGCAAGCCGCCCGAAATTCCCAAATAGACGTCTTATTTTTTGCATTTGGGTTTAGTGGCCATGATCTTGAACTGCCGACCCGGTGGTCGCTGATTCAAACCGGGCCATGACGGCTGAATGTTTGGTGGAGGCGAGAAGAATGCTCGAAGCCCGCGTGCTTAGATTTAGGTCCGTGTGAAACGTGGTCGCCATTGCCAGCCCTCGACTACTGCGTGTCTTATAATCGTATCGTGGTTATCATATGGTGGTTTTGGGACGTTAAACCCCACATATCAAATCAATAATCGTATCGTGGTTATGGGGCATCAAGATGCCACGATGTATACTATTCCTTGAGTTATATATGTGGTGCTCAATTGTTTTTTATAGGCGCCGTACAAAAAATAACTACAACTACCAGTGTTTATTTCAATGTATAGCTTAAAACTAGGCGGAAACGACTGCGGGGCCACTTACTGTTCGCCGACAACCAAACACGTTCTCTGCACTTCTTTCGATTTGAGGAAAGAAACGGGTAAGCCTGTACTACGTACACGCTAAACGCAAAGAATAGGTGGCCCGATTGTGTATTTGGGATGACTTGCCGTTTTTACTGACCATGTTCTACGGTGACGGGCCTTTATTAAAATTTAAAAAAGTGTCGCTTGATCTTACCGTCAGAGGCGAAAAGAACGACGGATTTTAGTGCGCGCCCAGTGCGCTTAGTTTTCAATTTTCAGAGATCGCCGGGCATAAATTTCGGCAAATATTACCTCCTATCACAAACGGTTTTGGGCATTATTAATGAACATGTCATTAAACGCCACGTCGTACAATTTTTATCATAAAACAACGATCCCAAAGTTGAAACGTTGTGTACCAAAGTTTTTTTTGCTAATTATTTGTTTGAGCAAACTTTAGGGGCAGAAAGTTTTCCACTTGGGCATAAGTATAGTTAGTTTGCTAAGTCAATTGGGGCCAGAGCGCGTTTATAAAAAGTCTCTATTGCCTAAAGAAAAACAAAAGCACGCTATCAATCCACTGAGGAGCGTGTACAACACTACATCTTGCTAAAGCGTATTTTGCTGGTGTTTTAATAATTTGTTTATATATACTATATCAAAACCATGGCACCATTGTGAGCGATGCCGTAGTGAAGGGCTCTGGAAATTACACCACCCGTAGTTCTTTACCGTGAAATCTAAGCACACGGGCCTTGAATATTTTTGCCTCCTCCGTGAATGTGGCCGCCGGGTTTCGATCCTGCGACCTCTGGGCCAGCACTGGGGCACGACAACCGTTTGAAAACAACGGCGGGTCGTGATGCTATGGGTAATGGTGATGAAGAGCTATGGCTGCAATCTTTGCAAAACGCGTGACGTGATAAAGCACTCGCTTGTCGCACCACTCGTACTGTGTTGCACCTGGTCGTTACTCTTATACAACGCTATATTGCGTCTTTCAATGTAATTTCTTGCTTATCATGGTGAGTTACGAAAGAAAGTCAGCATGCATACGGACGTGTCGAAGATAGGTACCACAACACAAGCTCTTTGGGCACTCCGTAACTTTGTTGCGTCTGTTAGCGCGCAGTTTTCTCCTAATAATGTGGGACGAACTAGTCCAACTATCAGTCTTGCTTCAACACGAAGGCTTTATAGAGCAATTTTGCGGAGGAATTTCAGCCAGCAGCATACTTACGGGTGGAATATTTGACTGATGCACACAGATTGCTTGCGCAAAAATCCTGCTTGATTCTCAATATTTTTGCTGATTTTTCGCGATAGTGGTTACGGGCAACAGCGGCCGACCAATACACCCCCGAAATCGCCTCTAGTTGCGAACTCATCACAGCTTTCGGTCTAAAGTTCGAGTACACTATTGTTCCAGGCTTATGTGTCTGCCATTCAAGAAGTTACTGTTTTATCCCGAAAACTTCAGTTACCTCCGTTCCGCCTCAAAAATAGCATCGGTAAAATACACAAGAAAAGGATGACAAGGAAACCTTACCATAAAAAGCATCGCAAATGTGAATGACGTGGAAGTCGAACCCTCGACTCCTTGGCCTGCAACCATAAATTTCAGAAGCTCCAACTACTGCGCTGCCGACGCATGTGTAAAAGTTTGACAAAGGCGTCTCATGTCTTGTACCTTCTCCATCTCGCACCGATTCGGTTGGCGGAGATCGTGTCATCACCTAGGATCACTGATGTGAAGCACTGCACCACGACGCGACCTCACGCAGACAGGCACCATGCCAGCACTTTACGTGCAGCGGTGGCTTTCGGTCCATTATTGTAGGTGTCAAAAACGAACGCTCAGAAAGGAAGCGTGCTGCCGAGTTCTGCGGCGGTGACGGTGCCGGGCGCCAGAAGGGCGCCTCAAGGTGAACGCTAAAAAACAAAACAAGCATCCAAAGACCCCCGGGTGCACCGCCTCAACCCCTCGGAAGCGTAGTTTCGCCGACCAACCTCCTCACATCGGCTGCCGAGCAAGCCCTGGAAGGATCTGGATGGAAAGGGGCGTGGTGATGTCGAGTTGCATCACGGGTCACGGATGGCCCTCGAAACGTCTCGCTCTTTCCCCAACCTTGGCTGTGCATCGCGCCGACGAAACGATTAGAATTTTCTCGAATCTAGCGCGAAAGGTATTTAAGCGAGCAGCGGAGAAGGGATATCGGGAGAAGAAGGAAGTTTGCGCTAGTGTGCGTAGGGTCTTTCGGCCGTATCGGTGACAGTTTTGTCCTTAGTGACAAAGCAGAAGAAGAAGAAAGTTTGTGCCAGGGTGCGCAGGGTGTTTCCGTCGTGTCGGCAAAGCTTTTAGTCTCAGTGACAAAGCTGGAGACGAAGACAGTTCACGCCAGCGTGCGTAGGCAGGAGATAAAGTTTTGCGCAAGTGTGCGTAGGGTCATTCCACCGTGTCGGCGAAGGCTTTTGTCGTCAGTGACCAAGCTGGTAATGAAGATGGTTTCCACCTGAAGGCTTAAGGCTGAAGGCAGGTGCTACCAGCAGAAAAATAGTGTGAGACTTCTGCCAGAGAGCGAAGACGTGTCCTGCAATCGCAATACGTAGGAAGCCTATGTGTTACCGGCGAAGAAGTCTTGAAGAGCGGCCAATTGAAGACACGAGGTTTCCTGGAAGAAAAAACTTCGGGGAAAGCGGATTGACAACAGTGCTGGACTTTGAGTGAGTGATTCTTGGAAGGGTATCATTCAGACTTTGTTCCAAGAACTTTAAATTGAATAAGTTTTCGAACTCTTTAGTGTTTAAGTGTCTTGGTTTTTGGATGCATGTGATTGCATTGTATCGCGTATTGTTGTTTGTGTCCATTGTTTCAAGTGTAGCTGATTGTACTGTGTACTACGATGTTTGATTGATGACATATCGTTTTCAACTATTGTCGAGCGTGCATAACTGCGTATCGTTTGATCCGCCATATTTGAGAAAATATTTTGTTTTGTTTATCAACTCTCGACTCCGACTCGTTCTTTGGGTCACAGCCGGCGTCCGCTGGCGCGTTAAATAGGACTACTTCTAAATTGTCCACGCTTTCGCGGTGCAATTCAGGGACCGATACTTCGGCCTTTGGAATTTACCCCGCAACCACGTCCCTAATTATTGGCACCTGTGACAATTAATCTGGCATCCGCAACAAGGCCTTTTTGGTGCACAGTGTGTCTAAAGTAGTGAGAAAGGGCCTCGAGTCATTGATAGTGCTATCGGAACAAGTTTTGTGTGTTGCTCACTGTTCTCCTTAACGAGTGCGCAGAGAGTGTTTCGATAGACTCAGTTAGGTGGATATTTAGTACACGCGGCAAGGTTCTATTTGCAATACACCATTGATCTCGAGAAGTTAGTAGCCCTTGGTGAGAAGATGGGTCTTTCTGGCGCCGAACCACAAGAGTGAGTCAGCCAGAATGAAAAAGAAGAAAAAGAGAGGGCCAAAAAGAAGAGGCATCTGGAAAAAGAAAGATTGGTGGTTCAAAGAGCCAAAGTGGAAAAAGTAGCTGAGCTTGAGAGAGAGAGGTGGGTAGCCGAGAGGTTGAAAGAAGAAAGAGAGCAGCATTTGAAGTTGGAGCTGGAGAGAGAAAAGCTGGCAGCTGAGAGGGCGAAAGAAGAAATAGAGGCAAAGGAGTGACAGCTGAAAGAAGAAAAAAATGCGGAGATGGCTGAAAGGGAACTGCTGTGGTAGCACGAGATGGAACTCGAGCGGCTCCGTTTGAAAGAGCGAAGCGAACTTTCCGTGCAAGGTAGAGTCTAAAGCAGCGATTTATTTATTTATTTATTTATTTATTTATTTATTTATTTGTACCCTCAAGGCCTACAGGCATTTCAGAGGGGAGTGGGTTACAAGGTTATACAAAAAAACTAAAAAGCAGCAACAAAAGTAGTAAGCAGATAAGTACAAACATACATGGGCCCTAATCATACAATGTTAGCTAGTGCTGCACGAAACTGATGGTTGTCTTCGATTGCGGCGGTCAGTCCGGGAAGGCCGTTCCAATCTTGTGACGTCCGAGGAATAAATGACTGAAAGAAGGCACTGGTGCTGCATGGTACTGTTCCTACTTTGTGTCGGTGATCCATACGAGAAGAAATATATGAAGGAGGAGTAATTAACTCACTGAATAGGGGCGAATTATGGTAGTAAATTTTGTGAAAGTGACAGAGGCGAGAGTGTCTGCGGCGCAAAGTTAGAGTGGGTAATTGGAGCAAGTTTTTCATGAACGTGACACTTGCCGCACGGGTGAAATTACCGAGAATGAAACGTGCTGCGTTGTTCTGCACGAGCTCAAGTGATGTCACCAGATAGTCACGGCTCGGGTCCCAAATGGATGATGCATATTCGAGTTTAGAACGAACCAATGATTTATACAAAAGTGTTTTTAAAGAGGTAGGTGCAGAAAAGAAGTTGCGGCGAAGGTAGCCAAGCAGGCGATTAGCATTATTAATAACAGTATTAATATGAAGTGACCAGGTAAGATCAGTTGTTATGTGAATTCCCAGGTATCGGTACGACGTCACAGGTTCAAGAAGTGTGTTTTTTAAGGTAATAGGAACCCGTCAAAAGGGCTGTTCTTGAAATGCGTAAGACTTTGCATTTAGTTGTATTAAGTTCCATTAACCATTGCTCACACCAGTTAGAAATTGCATTAATGTCCGATTGCAGTGCCGTAACGTCGTTATCGTTGTTAATTTCTCGAAAAATAACACAGTCATCTGCAAACAAGTGAATATTAGAGAGAACACAGCTAGGTAGGTCATTAACGTATATCAAAAACAAAAGTGGTCCCAAGACAGAGCCCTGGGGAACGCCGGAATGAACAGAACTGGGTGGAGAGTCATAGTTATTGGCTGTGACGAACTGGAAACGATTAGAAAGGAAATACTCAATCCATGCAAACAACTTAGGATCTAGATATAACTTGCTTAGTTTGTAAAGGAGTAGTTTGTGAGACACTTTGTCAAAAGCCTTGGAGAAGTCGAGGAAGATACAATCAGCGGATGAACGGCGATCTAAAATTAAGTGTAGCTTGTGGGTTAATGAAAGCAATTGGGTCTCGCACGAGAACTTCTTTCGAAAACCATGTTGCGTGGGTGAGAAGAAAGAGTTAAATTCAAGAAATTTGACCAGATGGGTTAAAAAACATGTTCGAGAATTTTGCATGGAATGCTTGTTAGTGATATGGGTCGGAAATTGTTAGGCGTGTGTTTGTTACCGGACTTATGAAGTGGCACCACCTTCCCGACTTCCCAATCCGCCGGCAGGATGCTCGTGTCGAGGGTCTGCTGGAATATTTTGCACAAAATAATAGAGGAATACACAACAGTACTTTTTAAGAACTTCGTATTAATAAGGTCAACACCGGGGCTCGATGAGGGTTTCAGTGACTGGATTATTTTACTTATACTACCTGGGTCAGTAACAATGGGGTCCATGGATAGATAATTACAGTTTTGAAGTTCAGGTATTGAGGGGTTAGAAGAAACAACAAAGTTCTGGCAAAAAACTGCATTGAGTAGGGAAGAACATTCGCTACTGGGTATAATGGAACCATCTGGCCAAGTCAAAGTAATACTATTCGTTTTAGAAGGAGTGATGACACGCCACAATTTTTAGGATCGTTAATAAGCATAGAAGGAAGGGTGCGCTGAAGAAAGTGTGATTTGGCAAGTTTTACTGCTGCAATGTATGCTTTGTTGGCGGTTGTGTATGCGTTCCATCGGTAATCACTCGGGGATTTTTTAGCCAGATGATAGCAGCGCTTTTTTCGATTAGACAGCCTGTTTAACTGCTTGTTGTACCAAGGCGCCTCCGGGTTAGAATTTATTGTGCGCAGAGGGATGTATTTATCAGTTAGTTCGTGAACTTTATTTTTAAATAGGTTCCAGTTTTCTTGAACGGTACGCGTATCAAAATGCAACAAGAAAATGTTCAGAAAGCAAACTAGTTCGTTGTTATTAGTTTCAAAGTCTGCTCTTGAGTAGTCGCGAATTTGCTTAGCTGAGGTCGTAGCCTTGCTTAGTGGAACGTTTATAATAAATGAAAGGAGCGAGTGGTCGCTCAGACCGGGTAAGTATGAAATCGGGGAAGCAAAATTAGCGTGCGTAGTTAATATCAAATCTAGTATGTTCGCGGTCTCTTGCGTGGTTCTAGTCGGTTCAGAAACGAGCTGGGAAAAAGAAAATAATGAACAAAGATTGAGAAATTCTGTTGTTTGAGATGAAGGTGGTTTGGATGCCGGGGTTTCCGAGGACCAAGAAATATGTGGGAAGTTAAAATCACCCATAAGGAATATAGGAGCAGTGGGGTGTCGTGTAGAAACAATATTCAGCGCATCGTGTAGTTCAGACGCAAACGTTGGGGATATGAAGGTGGACGGTAACAAACGCCCATAACAAATTTCCGGTGCCCAATGTCAACGCAAGACCATGCAGATTCTAAATCTGTGTGAAAGTGAATTAAGTGAGATGGATAAGACTTTTTGACAGCAAGTAATACGCCACCGCCTTGACGCAAGGTGCGATCGCAGCGATAACTGTTAAAACAGGACACGTCGAAGATTTCACTATCATGAATGTGAGTGTGCAACCATGTTTCAGTGAGGGCTACGATGTCTGCGCTAACGGTGTTAATGACAGAGTTAAGGGATTCCCGTTTGCTTGTTACACTGCGAGTATTTGCTAGAATTACGGAGACACATGGCATCGGTGCTCTAGCTCCCCTCGCGTGTTCCTAGCTGGTAGGCCTGCCGGACAACGCAGACGCACTCGCCAAAAGCGGTGCGGCGGACGTGGCATTGGGAAGTGGCGCAGTAGGTGGCGCCCGTTTTATTTCTTTTACGCTGTCAGACACGGTATCGTACATGAAGCACCAGTCATCTATTATTAGTTTGTTATAGCGCAATTGGAATTGGGGAGAGTGGGCTTGGCCTTTGCCGAATTCTACAAGTTTCTTTCTAGCCTGCCTAGTTGCGACTGAGTAATCTTCTGATACCGCAATGTCTTTAGTTTTTAAAACAGCGCGGTCGGAAAGAATCGCTTCCTTCATCTTGAAGCTGCGAAATTTAATGATGACCGGACGAGTTTTGGAGCTGGAAAAGGTGCCTATGTGGTGAACGCGATCGACATCGTTTCCAGTAATGGCTTTTCCTGTCGCACTTGACAGTGCAGCTAGCGTCTTCTCCTCTGTGTCTTGCCACGATTCCCGCGAGTTCGGGATGCCATGAACGAGCAGGTTACTTCTCCGTGACCTGTCCTCTAGGTCGTCCAGGCGAGATTGCAAGACGTCCTGCTGCGACATCAAGCGTTCAGCAGCGTCGCTGACAGCCGCCAGGTCACCACTCATCTGCTCTATCACTTCCGACTTTGATTCTAAGCATTCAAGACGGCCGAAAATGTCAACCAGCTTTGTTTCTATTGCCTGCTGGCCGGACTTGATTTCTCTGATATCTGTTTGAAGGTCCGCTTGCCCCTTAGTTAATGCGATTGTCCGTTCGTTGATGTCTTTGAGTATCTGAAGCATTGTGTTCATTTGCTCCGAGTTCGCATCCTGAGATTCGTCGGAGCTGTGGATTGGTTTCGGGGTTTAGAAGGACCAGGGTTAGTCTCTATATCACCTGACAGAAGCAGCAACAGCGCGACATCAACGCAATCGAGCAATGTTTCACAAAGCACTTGTGGGCATGGGAGCAGTATCAAAAAGCGATTGTTAGATCGCTGTGCGAAAAGTGAGAATTGATTACGCACCTGCGGGGCGTAGAGAAGAATTTTTGGCATGGTTTCACGAACGCTGCTCCCATGCCTACCAAAGGCAAGTGTGCTGCGTGGCTTGTTTATATCCGTGCGCCACAGTGCAGCCGCCGTCACTTTGGCCGTGTTCCGGGTGAACGTCCAGTTGCTTAGTCGAAGGTAGATACCGTCGCAGCCACGATTGTAGATATTCAGCACGTCATCGCCAGTTGAAGCTTGAAAGGCCTGCCCAGGATCGATGCGCGTCGGACGAAATGGCCAGACGAAAAAGACGGTCAGCATTTGGAAGATATGGCTTCCTCTTGAACCCAAGCAAGCTGCTCGTAGCTTTTAACGAAAGAAGTGACGACCTTGACGCGTACCTTCACCGATTTGAGACGATTGCAAGAAGCCAGAATTGGCCGGAACATTATGGGGCAACTGCTTTGAGTACCCGCTTGGGTGGCGAAGCGTTCAGCGTGTACGGTAAGCTGACGGCGACCGATGCAGCCAATTATCATACAAAGGCGAAAGCTGCTTTACTCAAGCGATTTAGATTTACTGTGAAAGGTTTCCGGGACAGATTTTGGAATAAGAAAACCAGCTTATGGTGAGACGGCTACGCACTACCCCGCCCGAATGAGCCATTATTTTGACAGATGAATCGAACTTTCAGGGACAGCACAGGGGTACGAAGGGCTTAGAGAGCTCCTTATTAGAAAGCAATTTCTTACCAGTTGCCACCCGAGCCTGTCGCTGTATTTGAAAGAAAGGAGAGCTAAGTCACTTGAAGACATGCTTGAATAGGCCGACCAATTCTTGGAAGCGCAAGGTGGCACAAATTTGGCCATGGTTAGGAAGGAGTGTCCCGAAGATTCGAAGAAATCGGCACCCGAACAAAAGAAGCGTGCATCGAAGAGTGTTCCGCGATGTTTTCTGCGTAACCGAGTGGGTCATCGCTCTAATAGCTGTCGAACTAGCTTTACGAGCCCTACGGTTGTAAAATGTTTCATATGTGTTCAGACCAGCCACAAGACAGACGAATGTCGTAACGGAGCGAGTCAAATGCACCAAGTAGCCTGTGTGCAGGCGGCACCAAAAGCCGATGATGATGACGTCAGCAACGGGTTCGTAGAGTTGAAAAGTGAAAAGAAACTTTCTGTTGTGGGTGCTGTAATGACAGAATGGCCAACCAGTGTTATGAAGGGAATGCCAACGCTGCCTGGAAAAGTTGCGGGCAAGAAGATTACGGTGTTAAGAGACACCGGTAGCTCCATGGTTATCGTGCGGAGAAATTTGGTACGGGAAAGTGAGTTAACAGGCAAAACAAAACCAGTTTGTCTAATTGACAGTACGGTTCGGATGCTTCCCGAACCAGAAATTGAGGTTGAAACCCCGTACTTCAGCGGGAAGGTTACTGCTCTATGTATGACGACCCCCCTGTATGACCTCATCATCAGAAACAGCGACGGTGCGCGAGGGCCGAGTGATCCTGAACGTTTGGGGGAAGACCCGAAGATGGAGTCCTCGCCGACAAAGAGACCGTGAGATACAGGGGAGCAGCATCCCGTGAAAGATTTCATCAAGGTTCAAGGTGAAGCCCGGGGGCAAAAGACAGTGAATCAGGGGATGATCTTGATGAACGAGAGAACGTGCCGTGCAGCTTGACTTACGGCGGCGTGACCTCAACCGACCAACAGTGAATCGTTGAGGGAGTCGGCCAGCCATGCCCAATGTCGTGACGTGAACAAGCTAGTGAATAACCAGACTAGATCGGTTGAACTTATGGCCCGTTAACGGTGACTAAAGTGTCAACAATGGCTGATATACGCCGCCTCAGATACCGTCGATTAGAATGGCTCACTGGAACAGAACGAGGAAAAATTGGCAGATCCCACGTACAGTGGGAATCGATAATATGCGAAGCACGAATGAGAAAAGTTGATATGTCATTTTAAAATCAGCACAACAATACGAGGTGGAGGTAAATGATGCCGTACATGACTTCCGTGTAATGATTATCATGTTTGGATGTGTCGTTTGCTTTCGTCATCTGTTCACGTCACACGATTACACATTTAGTATATGTAGAGATACCGAAACTACCACGAGCACGCTGAGTGTGGTATGTTGTCATGTTCTTACATGACACGCGTGTTAGGATTATTATCTTTGCACCAGTCATATACTTTCGTCATCCATTGATATCATTTTCCACAAAATATGGTATAAGTGGAGCTAGCAAAACGGCCGCGAGCGCATCCTGAAGGGCCCAATATACTTAAATGTAGAGTAGACGCACGCGCACGCTGGCCAAACGCGTTAGCGAACGCGAGCACTCTATTATCTGACGCTCGTCGCTGGACGCTGGTCACGACCAGTGCGATTAGCGTCCGTCTGTGCAGCTTGACGGCAACCGATGCGAAATTCGTGCCGATGCGTTACCTAGACAACACTGCGTTTCCCTCTTTTCGTGACGGAGGGACATCAGACGCGCTGCAATGCGCATGCATGAAAGCGACGCAGCAAGGCGCACGCCTGCGATTATATGGCAGGACCGGCACATGGCGTCGCAATGCTGGCGTGACGCGTCAAAATGAACGCTGGCGAGCACGTGCACCGCGTCACGTCGAAGTGTATTGGCGCCTTGACTGTGGCATGTAGTCATGTTCTCGCATGACACACACCTCATGATTATCACGTTTGCACCAGTTACATACCTTCTTCATACATTGACGTCGCGCAATGCCAAATTTCGCATGTGTGAAGCTTGCGAAACGGCCTGCGAGCGCATCAAGAGTGTGGAATGTAGTCATATTGTTACATGACACTCATGTCGTGATTATCATGTTTGTATGTGTCATTTACCGATTTCCGTTCACGTCTCGTAATACCGAGTTTGGTACATGTGAAGCTAGCGAAACAGTCGCGAGCGCATCATGAGCGTGGCATGTAGTCATGTTACATGACACGCATATCATGTTTATCATGTTTGCACCAGTATCATACCTTTGCCATCAATTCACGTCCCGTAATACCAAATTTGGTATGAGGGAAGCTGGCGAAATGGTCACCAGAGCACCATTAGCGCGGCATGTAGTCTTGTTGTTACATGACAGGCATCTCATGATTATCATGTTTGCACCAGTCACATACCTTCTTCATCCATTCACGTACCGTAATACCGAATTTGGTATATGTGACGTTATCGAAATAGCCCCGAACGCATCATCAGCTTGGCATGTAGTCATGTTGTTACATGACGCGCTTGTCATGATTTTCATGTTAGGATCTGTCGCTTGTTTTCGCTATGCAATCATGTCATACTATACCAGTTTTGCAACAGCTATGTAAACAAAAACACCGGAAGAGCTGCAGAAGGATGAAATGTAAATTATGTTTTTCATGACACCCATGTCATGGGTTTCATGTTATGACTACTCTAATACGTTCTTCATGCAGTCATGCTATGATTATCGAAACGGCCAGGAGAGCTTAAAGTCGTAGGTGTCTAGATAGAAAGATAGATAAATAGTTAGATAGATAGATAGATAGATAGATAGATAGATATGCTCAAAGTCGCCATGTTCGTTATGAAATCCTTCGCATTTAATAAAACGCCGGCATTAAGCGCCACAGAAAAAGAAAAGCGCCACAGACGTAACGCAAATGAGTGCTTCGGTGCAGGAAAAGCGCTTACGTCTCAAGCAATAAACTTTGCCTTTCGCGTTCCTGAATTTGTGGCTGGTAGTGTATGGGTGATCACAGACGATGGTTGCCCGTTTACTAGGAAGAGCACATCTTGGCATTTCTTTTGTCAAATGACAACGTTTTGAATCGGCGCATATAGTGTGTGAAGATATATCTGCAAGCTGATGCCATGTGTATGCGGCATTCACCATATACTGGGGCCAGGCTGATGACTTCAGCTACCACGAAAGTGGTAGCTGTAGGGGGTAGCCCTGATCATGGATGCCCGCCATAGGGATAGAAATCTTTCCCTAGATGTCAACGTCAGTGCATTCACGTCGAATGGTGCTATAGCTCTCATATAGGAACGTACAATAAACAATCAACTATTCGTGTGAAGGCACATTTCGCATTCTTGCTATAGCTATTTGTAAATATTATTGGTAAACATGTAGACTAACAATGCTTTTTTTACCACCCGTCCTTGTAGTGTTTGTGTAACCACATAAAGAGCCGTGCAACACTTTTTTAGCATGGTCAGTAAACGCTGCCGATCGGCACTAGAGGCTCCCAACAACACGTGATCCAAATATTACGGCAAAGCACGGAGCCTGGAATTACAAATATAGAAGTCAGCTAAGAATGGCTTACTCTTATCTCTACAAATCACGTTATGTGCCCAAAAAGCACACGTCAATTACAGATCTATCAACCTTTGGCTGGTTTCAACATGGCGCGCTCGCTCGTTACAGAGATCGCCGCAGGAGACCACTACATGTCCACGCGTGCGCACGCGATCACACTTAAAACACCACGCATTCGAAGAAAAAAAGTACTGAAGGTCACGAAGCACTGGCGACGTTTTTCTGTGGCCCTGCCATTTCTCCCATTTCAGCTTCCATTGCTTTTGCAGCATGCGACAAACCTTTGTATCTCCACTCTCTCTGGAATGATTCATTGAATTTTTGTGAGTTCGTGAGGCAATAAGCACTTCCAGTGTAATCATTCCATGGTTACTTGAAAAAGTGTTGCAAAGACCCTTCAACATGGTAGAAAAGAAACCGTTCAGATGAAAGTAATTCTTGTTTGAACTGGGCAATGAAACTAGCGCAGAGTTTGGGCACAGACACGAAACTGCATCTATTTAGTTTAACAATTGTGTTGCTTCGTAGAGGCCTTCAGTAGAGATGTGCTAGTGTTCTGTAACACCGGCAAGCTCTCGAAAGCTGCCTCCATTGGCGCCATTTTGACAG
The DNA here is from genome assembly GCF_043290135.1 of Rhipicephalus microplus. Taxonomy (NCBI): domain Eukaryota; kingdom Metazoa; phylum Arthropoda; class Arachnida; order Ixodida; family Ixodidae; genus Rhipicephalus; species Rhipicephalus microplus. The sequence continues at coordinate 117,728,097 of NC_134706.1, forward strand.
TACGTCCGTCCCGCGCAGGGCATCAATCTCAGCATGGGCGAGAACCAGAGTGACTGGCAGTCGGACTCTGCCCGCGAGAAGTTCCTTCACGGCGCCATGTGCTGGCAGCCCGCCTTAGAGGCCACCATGATTGGCTACGAAGGCCTCAAAACGCAGCTGTCGCACGCGGAGGCACTGCTCATCGATAGTTTGCGTTCGCCTTGGCAAGTGTTCTTCATGAGCCTCTGCCAGCCTGTGTGCGGACTGAGTGCCCAGAGGGATCTGCCCAGGTACATGGTAGCTTACCACTGTCACTAGAGCAGGAGAAATACAAGCACTGCCTTTTGTGGTTTTTATGGTATAGTTTTCGGGACGATAACGAAACTTGAAAAAAAGAAACGGCCCCGAATCTGCATCTTACGATGCATATGTCGTCGAAAGACGATAGTCTTCGGTCTGGAGAGAGTGAAAGAAACGTTCAATTGATGTTCTGCCTAAGAAAATTTGTGAATGGTATTCCGGAGGCACTGTGTTAGTGCCTCTAACGTGCAGCGGAGGCGAACCAGCGCATCGAGGCACGTTAGACACTAACGGCATCTGGCAAGTCGAAAACGAAGGAACGCATGCACGCCCGCGGAGAAAGATGCACGCTTGTCTCGGAGGTGATAAGGTGTAGAACGCAAAGCGACGGGTAGGTGCCACCACCGTGTCGTCTTAGCAAAGCGTTGGAAGCACTTACCTTTTTGAGCATCGTGTTGCACTGTCAGCGCAGCGTGATAAACACTATGGTCCTTAGAATTACTTGTGTTTGCCTTCTCCTGTATAAAGGCACACATGCAAAACATCGACGTGTTGTTATGATGTCTGAGATATGCGCAATTAATTGCCTTTTATTTGACAATCGTACAAGTATGAACGCTGAATCTTGAGCAATATTGGCGGGCAATGGGAATGGGGTTGGCCGTTTGGTACCGTTTGAGGTTTCGGTAAGGGCGGACAAACACACAGACAGACAGACAGACAGACAGACCAAAATTTTTCCGTCGAAGGTTCCCAAGAAAGACTATCGTCTTTAAAAAAACTAAGGGCTGCATAACTTGCAAACGCGCAGGAACTGAGGCGCGTAACCTTAAAAGCCAACTGCAATAAAATTTCGCATTCCACAAAAAGTCAATATACAGGTAGTCCAGCTAGAGGTGGTACTGCCTGCCGAATGTCATCTTCGAAATACAAGCGCTTATTTTAGAAAAAAGCTTGCGAAGGACGGTGTTTTTGAGACCAAAACTAGAAAAAACGATGCCTTGACGACTGACCTGAAGTGACGTAAACGACAGAAAAAAACGACAGCTCCAGGGTCCTCGAGCAAGCACATCACGGACGCGCCCCTGAGTGTGCGTGTTTTTTAATGTTAACTTAAGAAAGCTGCGTGAACATGCCTGTTATCGGACGTTGGTCCAAGATTCCCTCTGGTGGGTTCGCAGTGTCTGACCCTCGTATTAAGAAACACCGCTTGACTTGAACTTAACTTGCCATCAACGCGGCACGAACACGTTTCGAATGCGCTGTCTTTAGGCATTTCCAAGGCAGGACAAACGCAAGGACGCATTTCAAACGCGCTTCATTGAAAGCGGTTTCAACGCAAGAAAGAACCATTCAGCGGCAGGGAGGATTGCTCTCAAGGAGCGACGCAGCGACGTTCTGTATTATTCGTCATATCCGCTTCTGTCCAATTTGCCTGGGCCCACCGCTGGAGTTCCACGTCGTATTTTTGCTGGCAAAACAGCACCAACTACAAATAAAATACGCGACTGCAAGATTTTTCACTGTCGCTATCGTGACTTACCGTATATATACTACGTATTTATGGCCGTTGCCTCCCAAGTAAAATTTTGTTGCAGTTGCCCTTTAAGGCATCAGAAGTATCTCAATAACTCATAGAAAAAGGAGGGTCAGTAAAGTTGAAAGTTGGACGAGTATGTGATAGTTCATGTTCATTCTTTTTGTGTCTTGTTTCTGTGCGTTTGATTTACACGTTAACAAGCCCAAATAGGGGTAGCCTACATGCTAGTACATATTGAAAGGAATACAATCTACCTGGGCAGGTGACGTCATGGCAAGGGCAGAGAAGAAATGGTCAGATGAGCCATCGCAATGTATATCACGAGATGGGAAACGCGGAAACGGGTGGCTCAGGGTTGAAGAAAGGCTAAGGACGCAACGCACTTCGACCAAAAACGAAGAGGACATGATGAAACATTGCTTGCAACGTTCTTCAACATGAACTAACCAGCCCTAGAACACGTTCTTGGAAGCGAAGGGCTAGATGGAGCAGCGACATAAGCAAAATAGCGGGAAGGTTGCAGAAGTCGCACGAAGCTTCGGCCAACAAAGCTAGAAATTTGTTTAATCTCTAGTTGGCCGCAAACGGTTAACACCACTTGCTGTAGGGTTGAGAGCTGGGCTAGTTGGTGAGACATCATTTAACCATATGGTGTAGTAGCGCAATTTTCACGGCGCAATGTCCTCTTCGTCCCCGTGAAAATTGCGCTACTACACCATATGGTTAAATGACCACTTGCTGCTACGTAGTGTCAGGTTGTTGTTAGATTTCACAATGCTATGAGCAGGTTCAGTTATGTTGTTACCAGGTGTCGCTCAATAGGTCTTTTAGACTTTCGTTTTTTTCACTCTCTTTGTTTCTCGTCTATTTTTTTTGGTTTTGCATGTGTTCGTTTCTATTTCCTTCTGTCTCTGTTTCATTTTCTTTCTTCACTTCCTTCTACTTTTCTTTTTTTCTCTTTCATTTTTTATTTTTCGATTCTATTTTTCTTTCACCTTCTGCACTTGTTTATTTGTAGTCCTCTGTTTGTAGTTCTTTATGTTATATTGTCACGTGATCACAGAACGACCACAACGTCTGTTCACAGGAGCAGCACTGGACGTCGAGCCGAACCGAACGTTAGAGCACGAGCACCACCAACCGTCCTCTTCTTCTTTCACACCATGGCACATACTCGCATTGGCGTGGCTAAACCTCATTCCATGCCTGTGGCATCACCCCCCCCCCTTCGAAAAAAAGTACCACCCCGATGACCAATGCCGAGTAAAAGTTAAAGTAGTCGCGTACACGCACAAAGACGCGTGAAGAAGCAGTGTCAGGTGGCTCGGGGGTAGTGTGGCTTCATCCGTGACACATGAACAATGTCGGGCTGCTGGGAACATCGAGATCGCTGAGCTGTGTCTTCAAGCAGAATTTCGTAGTTGACATCTGTGAGGCGCCGTAGTACTCTATAGGGACCGAAGTAGCGGTGAAGTAACTTTTCCGAGTGGCCCCTTTTGCGAACGGGGATCCACAGCCAGACCAGATCACCGGGTTGGTAAATGACATGGCGATGACGTGAGTTGTACCTCTGCGAGTCGATTCGTTGTTGTTTTCGGAACCGCTTGAGTGCAAGCTGGCGGGCCGCGTCGGCGAGCCGGAGAAAGTCGTTCGCATCAGTAGTAATATCGGTCGTGTCAGGCAACAGCATGGCATCAAGCATCGTAATTGCTTCTCGGCCGTGAAGCAACCGGAATGGAGTGAAACCCGTAGTCTCTTGAACCGCAGTGTTGTAAGCGAACGTTACGTATGGCAAAATTGCATCCCAGTTCTTGTGATTACGGTCGACGTACATAGATAGCATGTCAGCGAGCGTCTTGTTTAATCTCTCCGTCAGACCGTTGGATTGTGGATGGTATGCGGTTGTTTTGCGATGAGCTGTTCCACTAAGTCTCGTAACGTCTTGCATCAATTGGGCTGTAAAGGCTGTTCCACGGTCAGTGATAAGAACTGTTGGCGCTCCATGGCGGAGGACGATGTTGTTGATAAAAAAATACGCAACCTCATTGGCGGTGCCTCGTTGTAGGGCTTTCGTTTCGCAGTACCTCGTTAAATAGTCAGTAGCGACTACGATCCAGCGGTTGCCATCATGTGACTTCGGGAAGGGCCCAAGCAAGTCCATGCCGATTCGTTCAAACGGTTGTGACGGGGGTGCAATAGGATGTAATAAACCAGCAGGGCGCACAGGTGGGGCTTTACGGCGCTGGCAATGATTGCATGTTTTAACGTAATGCTTGACATCCTGGGTGAGCTTTGGCCAGTAGTAGCGAGTCCGAATTCGGGCAAGGGTACGTGCGAATCCTAGGTGGCCGGAGGAAGGCTCGTCGTGGCAGGCAGATAAAATGTCAGCACGTAGCCCTGGTGGAACGACGAGGAGGTACTCAGTCGCATAAGGTTCGAAGTTCTTTTTGTAGACGATGTCGTTGCGGAGACAAAGTGACCCTGAACGTGCAAATGCCGATGGTGGATTCGAGCTGCGACCTTGAAGGTATTTGATAAGTTGTTGGATCTCTGAATCATTCCACTGTTGTTGGGCCAAGTCAGATTCACTGACTGCACAAAGAAAATGGCCATCGGTATCATCGTTCCTCGATGTCGTCGCGAGGGGTGCGCGCGAAAGGCAATCAGCATCAGTGTGCTTGCGGCCCGACTTGTAGACGACTGTAACCTCAAATTCTTGAAGGCGTAAGCTCCATCTCGCGAGGCGCCCTGAAGGGTCCTTGAGATTGGCCAGCCAACAGAGGGCATGATGGTCCGTAACTACTCTGAATGGACGGCCATACAGATACGGTCGGAACTTTGTTATCGCCCAAATAACAGCAAGACATTCCTTCTCCGTGGTCGAGTAGTTAGTTTCCGCAGATGACGAAATGCGGCTAGCATAAGCGATGGGACATTCAGCGCCGTCTTGCCACTGGACGAGTACTGCACCAAGACCGATGTTGCTTGCGTCAGTGTGAAGTTCGGTGATGGCATCTTCATCAAAGTGCCCTAGTAAGGGTTCACTCTGAAGGCACTGCTGAAGCTGGGAAAAAGCGGCTCTCTGCTCTGGACCCCACACGAAAGGAGTATCCTCCTTCGTTAAACGGGTAAGGGGTTCAGCGATGTTGGCAAAGCTCTGGACAAAGCGCCTGTAGTAGGCGCAGAGACCCAAAAACCGGCGCAAATCCCGTTTGTTCGAAGGTGGAGGAAATGCAGCAACAGCCATGGTCTTTTCTGGGTCTGGTCTAATGCCATCGTGACTGATAAGGTGGCCGAGGAACTTTAGTTCTTCGTAGCCGAAATGACACTTCTCCGGTTTTAGAGATAGGCCTGCAGATCGAATAGCGACGAAGACGGACTGAAGTCGTTGTAAATGTTGCTCAAATGTTTTGGAAAAAACAACGACGTCGTCTAAATACACGAGGCAGGATTCCCACTTCAGACCGGACAGGACGGTGTCCATCATCCTTTGGAACGTTGCCGGTGCAGAGCACAATCCAAATGGTAACACTTTGAATTCATAGAGGCCATCGGGAGTTATGAATGCTGTTTTTTCCCTGTCACGTTCATCGACCTCGATCTGCCAGTAGCCGCTGCGTAAATCCATTGAGGAAAAATATCGGGCATGTCGAAGTCGATCCAGTGAGTCATCTATGCGTGGAAGAGGGTAGACGTCTCTCTTCGTCACTTTGTTGAGCTTCCGGTAATCGACGCAAAATCGAAGAGTGCCGTCTTTCTTTTTAACAAGTACGACGGGTGACGCCCATGGACTGTTCGAGGGTTGGATGACGTCGTCGTCGAGCATCTGTTTCACTTGAAAACGTATTGCTTCTTGTTCTTTCTGCGACACGCGGTAGGCGTGCTGTCGTACAGGCCGTTCGGTAGGGTCCGTTATAATGCGGTGCTTCACGGTTGGGGTCTGCTTGATTTTGGAGGTGGACGCAAAGCAATCACTATACGTACGTAAAATCATGCGTATCTGCTGTTGCTGCGCACAGGATAGCTGGCAATTCACGTCAACCGTGCTGGCTATATCAGTGTTACCTTCGGCAGCAGTGGCAATCGGAGCGATAGTGGAACATTCTGCGTCATCGATGGCTTCAAAGTTCGCGATTGCTGTTCGCTTTGCTAAGTGTTGGTACTGGCCGCCGAAATTCGTGATCAGAAGCTGAGTCCTCCGATGTTTCAGTTTGACGACACAAATCTGCCGAGCCAAGAGCATCGAGAGGTTAGTTTCCGCGATGCCACTACTCTTGTTGTCACAGTCGCTCTCCACCGTTACGAACATACTGGCTCGCGGCGGCAGTGCGATGGTGTCGTCAGCAATTCGAAGTGTTGTGGTCGGCGCAACTGCATCCTTTCGTAGGGCTGTATGGTCGTTAGATAACGTTATGAGCAGGTCGCGAAGGTTAATAATGGCTCCATGCTCGCGGAGAAAATCCATTCCGAGAATCAGGTTTTGGGAGCATTCGCGCAATACAACGAAGGAAACAATGTACGTCGACTCACGAATTCGGAGGCGGGCAGTGCACATTCCTAGCGGTGTCAATAGGTGACCTCCCGCAGTCCGGAGGTTGGTTCCATGTCCCCAAGGTGTCGTTACCTTTCTTAGCTGTGCAGCGAGGTCAGCGCTTATAACAGAATAATCGGCACCCGTATCTACCAGAGCGGTCAGCGGGTGGTTGTCGACAAGAACAGAGATACGAGCAGAGACCTGTTTGTCGTCGATGGCGCACGTCGGTGAAAGAATGTCGTCGGATGTCGGCAGGCAAATCGGGGGAGGGTCTTGTAACGGTCGATCAACAGCGGCCTCACCCCCAGAGGTCGCTGTTCTTAGTTTCCCCGGCGCGGGCTTGTGGATCTAGGTGATCTTCCTGCAAGGACGTCCGCAAAGGTTGATTGTTGGCCAGGTGACGTGGAACGCCGTGGAGATGGTGAGCGGGATTGGCGACGCGGAAGGGTTGAGGATCGTTGGCTTGCCAAGTATTCGGCGATAGCACGGGGCCGCTCACCATCTCTGGGTCGACGAGCATCCGGACGAAAGCCGGGAAGACCCATGTGCCTGTAGGCGCACTCACGGTAGATGTGACCTGGTTCACCACAGTGATAACATAGAGGCCGGTTGTCGGGAGCACGCCATACACTGGATTTCCGTGTAAGGGGTGGGTTGCCGTACTGCGGTGGTCCCGAGTAGAACGACGGTGCCGTCTGCAGGGTGGACGGACGGGACGGATAGCCAACAGCCGGTGCAGGAGTACGCAGTGCTTCCGCGTACGTTAATAGCGGAGCTTCGGCTGGACGCGGGGCCGTCATGGGTTGGACTTCGGCTGCACGCAGAATCGTCATGGGGTGCACCAGCTGCCGGACCTCTTCGCGAACGACATCCGTTAAAGCAGCAACATGGGGCGGAGAAGACACCACGTGCAGCTTTTGAAGCTCCTCGCGCACAATACTGCGCACGAGCTCCGTCAGGTCTTTTACAGTCGTGACGTCAGGTGTTTGTAGGACCGACGACACTGACGAAAGACTGCCAGGACGTTCATACTGGTACGAACGCTGCCTTAGCATTCTCTCCATTGTCGTGGCTTCGCGAAGGAAATCCTCTACAGTGCCGGGAGGGTTCCGCACTAGTCCCGCGAACAGCTGCTCCTTCACTCCCCGCATTAGGAGGCGCACCTTCTTTTCTTCCGTCATCAAAGAGTCGGCTCGCCTGAACAGCCGCGTCATGTCCTCAACGAACATGGCAACACTCTCGTTCGGACGCTGGTTTCGGGAATTGATGAGCCGTTCCGCTTGCTCCTTTCGGTCAGAGCTTCGGAAAGTATTTCGCAACTGGTTGCAAAACTCTGGCCAGGTTGTCATAGTGGCTTCATGGTTTTCGAACCAAGTGCGCGCAGAGTCCTCGAGATAAAAGTAGACGTACCGAAGCTTTCGCTGCTCGTTCCACTCGTTGACGCTGCCGCAACGGTTGTAGTCGTCAAGCCAGTCGTCGACGTCCTCATAAGGGTCACCGTGGAATGGCTTCGGACTACGCGGGACGTTGAAGAACCATGGAGGAGGCAGCGTTGATGTTTCTTGGGTTTGCGTTCCCGCACTAGCCATAGTACTGCCGAGTTGAGGAAATGGTCCGAATTCAGGAGGTAGGCCTAGTTGTCGCCTGCTACGCCGTAGGTCAGCTGGTTCTTCCAAGTCGCGGCTAGTGTCGGGACCTTGCTGCTGATTGCAGTGCATACAACACTACCCAGCACCTCCACCAGAAAATGTCACGTGATCACAGAACGACCACAACGTCTGTTCACAGGAGCAGCACTGGACGTCGAGCCGAACCGAACGTTAGAGCACGAGCACCACCAACCGTCCTCTTCTTCTTTCACACCATGGCACATACTCGAATTGGCGTGGCTAAACCTCATTCCATGCCTGTGGCAATATGCTTTACTCTCTATCTCTTCCCCTCTCCCTCCTCTTCACCCTTATTGTTCTTTCTTATGTCCTAGCAATACGATAATATAATTCAGGGTGCCTTGTTAACCGAGTGGTCAAGACACTCGCTTTGTGGTCCTGAGTGTGCGGGCTCAAACCATGCGTCATCATGAGCCATTCTTTTGCCAAGTTTTCTCCTCTCTGTTTCTGTCTTTTTCATTTTTTCAAGTTTTTTTTTGCCGTATTCGCTATTGGCGCGCGTGTTCTAAGAGTGAACAGACGACGTCCTAGAGAGCATGTACCCGTTCACGCTGGTTTTGGGTCATGACAGACAATGTAAGCCAAGCTAGACCTAGAACATCTTCTCACTAAAAAATGACATAACTCATGTACTTTGGGAAGCGATGTTATGCGAAGCATGCGGAGGGAAGTTGCTGCGTTGTACGTTTTTATTGAGCGGAACATCACGATATGACGCTAAGCATATTTAAAGGCGGGGTACGCACAACACACATCTCTTGAACAGTCGCGTATGTTTTATATAGGCAGTTGCTTATTGTGACGTAATGATGCCAACAGCAAAATGGGCATTACCAAAACTGGAAGCGGTAAGCTAATACGTTATGCTTGTGCTCAGGAGGATAGTAGCCCTGGGCACTGCAACATGAATCAACTTCATTGGAAGGCGCTTCACAATAATTGTCGGTTACCCGACGTGACGGCTGCATCATAGGAGTACATGTGCACTTTTCATAGTATTGAATAACTCTCACTGCAATCGACCCTTTTCGAAAAAGGGCGGCCCTAGCGCCGCGGATGCGAACTACAGTCTGCCGCCATTGTGAAGGCAGCGCAGCAGACGACACAGGCTGTGTGTCCTAGTGACGCTGATGCGTGTTTCTTGCAGCGCACACAAACAGCTCTTGCGTTCCTGCAGGACCCGGAACGCGTCGGGAGGGCACGCTGATAAGAGTCTCTTGCAAGTCGCATCCATGCATTGCCAGTCATAACAAGCCAAAGTGTTCGTCCAAACCGTTGAAGGGTACAAAATATTGCTCACTGTGCAGAGGAAGCAGCCCAGAAAGCTTATCGGAGAGTACTAAGAGCTCGTTCAAGCTAGAAAGCGGTGAAATTGCAGTGAATGATATGGAGAACTAGCCACCAACACAAACATCACAGCACTCACGCATTTGACGGCTTGCTTTCCCTGCCCTCATGATGGCGCTAGCTAACCCACGCTCCTTTGCGAAGTGAAACTGGCTTAAAGCTCACCGTCAGGGAGCGTATTTATGAAAAGGGTCCATAACAGCTGACGTTTCACGAGCTTAAAGGTATATTTGAAAAGCAGCCCCATGACTCGGTATGGCTCTGGGATAAGTTCGTTATTGCTACCTTACGCACAATGCTGAGGTTCGATTATTATGGCACCCTGACATTTATTCTTTGCATTCGTCGGTCCGTTCTCGCCATTCCTAGGTTTTCTGTTACATGTTATTGACAAACTGTCAATAACCTGAGGCGAATAGCCACCCGTGATTTGCGGGAATGTTCCCCACGTTTCGGGTGGAAAGGGTTTGAAGACGTACGCTGCGGGTTTGTCAGATCATGCCATGACGAGCGTGTCATAACCGCCAAACCACTTTACCTTCCTATACAAGCTTGGTTTACTCCAAGGTAAAGTAGTGATCACGACAGCACGCAGAGATAGGCGGATGCATAGATAGATAGATAGATAGATAGATAGATAGATAGATAGATAGATAGATAGATAGATAGATAGATACGCTAAAAGTGATTGCTGCACGCAAAAAGTGCCTAAAATTGTATGACTCGCACATGCTAGGGTGGTCTAGAGATAATTGGTAAAAGCTTTGCTATTTCTCAAAACTCGGTCCACCGGGGTAGAGCAATGGCTATGACATTCGGCGGCTGACAATGTCGTGAATTCGATTCCGGCCGTCAGGGTCGCATCCAGAAGGAGGTGAATTGGTACAGGCCCTGGTACTGTGTGACGGAAATACACGTGAAAAACACATCCGGTAGTCAAAATTTTCGGAATACTCCAGTACAGCGTCTCTCGAAATAGTATCGCGCTTTTGGTACGTAAAACTCCGGATATGATACTTTTCAAAACACGAGAGATGTGACTTGCTGGGCTTATTTTCAAAAATAACGTAATTCACCCATCGCGAAACTACAACGCGAAATACATATAGAAAGAACATATACACGATGTTAACCTTCACAACTGAACGCCATTTCCGGTTGTCAGAAAACACCTGGCATGCGTGTGACTGGTACCACGGTTACAGCGTAAGAAGAAAGAGCGCGTTTTCTAAAGCACTATGTAAACTCTCTCATAGCTGTTAGCCCATGCATAATTGAGAAGTGCCCTTTGCGCCATTATTCCTCTATGTGCGAAACAATCATGCTTGCAATGCGTATCTGTAAGAAAATATGCCAAACTGCGTCACAGGCCACTTTGTTGGTACTGTCGTTGATTGTGATGAACTACTGCTGAGTCATTTTAAAGAAGGAAAACTTTTTACCCAACAGGTCCCAACTCATTAAACATTATCCGACGCCTGGTGTTTTTTTACTGCTCCACCATGAATTATTACGTATGTTAGCTTGATTTCTGTACACTGTCTCCCAGCGAAAAATTTTCAACTTGCGGTGTGGCTTTTAGGTGGAAGACTCCGGTGCCACGCATAGTGCTGCGTTCACGTGCCACTCGAACTACAACTTTTTTGAATGAGGGGTAATGCGATAACCTTTTCAAGCAATGCACGTATTGACCGACTGGTGCTGCGAACGATCTTCAACGGCACGTTCCTTTCGGCTTGTTGGGCCGTCTTAACTGGCAGCTTTGATAAATTTGCCTCTTCATTAAAGTGTTCTGACATTGGATGACTTGCTGCGAAGCGAATAGGCACCGAATATTGTTTGTGGCCACGTCGCAAAGTGAACATCACACCATATTTTGCGTCTTGATGCAATCCAGTAGGCATCTACGTTGGCATCTATATGATGAGTACGTCCCGTGAAGCAGTCATATGGGGTAACAGCTTTAGGATGAGGCACTTAGATATTTCATGCACTTGCACAAAACTTCGTGTCATGGCTTTATGATAAGCCACTCGGTGATCTGCAGCATTTGGTGATCTCTTGCCTTGTTCTTGTTACACCGCTTCGTCTGGCAAATGATTTAAAATCCAAGCGAAAGTACGTGAAGAAGCCCGACGTTTCGGAACTTTTTCATCACAGTCGCTTCCACTAATGCGACGACTGCCAGCAAACGCCGTTTTAGCACCAGCTTTAGCAGCCTGCAATTTAGGATATTTACGATTTATGTTCACAGATTAGCAGACAATCATAAATTCTGCAGCCCTCCGCAACGGTGCCCTTCAAATGCATGCCTTTGCTTTGGGAGGTTAAACCTCAACAGGTAATATACAACCTACTGAGGCTGTTGAGACTGCCGGAATTCTCATATGCGAAATACTCGACAGAGTATAGTTGTTAGCCTCGGATAGTTCAATGTAGACACGTGACACATCTTTATAGTCCTGTTCCAGTATTCTGGCTATTTCTATTCAAGAACACCAGGACATACAATAAATTGACACATGAGGGTATCGGAATAACCCCACAAGGATCGTAAATTCAGGTAACGAACTTTACCATAAAACGGAGCCAGAATGCATAGCGTGACCATGTGGCAACAGGAATATAACACGCCTGTTTGTGAGCAATTGGTTAATTTGCCTAAATTTTCACCGGATGTCACATTGTCCAGGTGCTCTACAAGAACCAGGGCATCTCGCTTCGGCGAAAAATAATGCTACTAACAAATACGCTACTACGAAGGATGGTACACGCGAATGGACCATGATATAAATCCAATATTTCACGCCTGTTTCAGCTGTTCTGGAAGAAACTAAGAAATCTTCTGCTACGTAGTGCCCGTAAGCAGTATCTCATGCTATCGCAAGGCATACTGCCTTGATGTTAGCGCGATTTTTTAAACCTGCATAGGTTGAGAGGCTTTGTCGGGATATGCGTGGTCACGCTGGTACCTATTTTAGTGCATGTGTAGGCTTAGTGGCCCACAAGAGCACGACCATCATATACCGCTAATATAACTATTTGCATTTGCGCAGGGCACCACGTGGACGTCTTTGCAACCAGCTCCTCGTCAACTCGCGCTGCTTTTTCTCTGCATTCAACTGTCGCCTCGGAGGGACACCTATGGCGCCCGTCTCCACATGCAGAGACTGACGCTCTCGCTAGGTTCCTTACCTCGTAACGGCGAATTAAGATTAGAGAGTTTTGCTGAGTATAGTAGTGATCGCTATATAGGCGTGGCTACTATATTGCATATTTATTTACGACTACTTATTAAAACCATCCAATCAGCATAAGATAGTCAGCATTTTTTTAAATGTTCGAGTGAGCTCTTATTCTACCTTGTATCTGTTCTCTCTTTCCCGCGCTGTGCTATAGAGCAGATTATGTCTTGCTTTCAAACTTGCTTTGAAGTATTCGGACAGGCGAGACATTTTTGTCCTCTAAACTTTACGAGCAACACTGGTGCTGGCGTTATTGTTTCACGTGACTGATATGATACTTTTACAAGCTATGGTAATTGCTAACAAAAGTTCCGTCAGTTCATGCATAAAACAGGCCTGGCAGCATAAATGTAGCACACATGCACAAAAGCACGACACATGGGGGAAAGGGTGCATTGCAAGAGAAAAAATGCAAAGAATGATGAAGCTGGCACCTCACATAACATGTGCTCTACATCGTGAATTGGCATTGCGTTATGTGCCATTGAAACGGTGGGGTAGGGGGAGTGGTTGGTGATTTACAGCGTCTCTATGCACAATGAAAATCTATTTGTGGTATGAAGCTATTTCTATATACCATTCATAATAAGAGAGAGCTCAGCAAGTTGGTAGGTTCGTAATTATGTTGGTAAACATTGATACTACATCATTGCACTGAAAGTGATAGCTGTGCTAGTTTATATAAATCATGTTTATATTATCTGCAGGGCGCAAAAGAGATGGGGATACACTGAAGGAAGGTACATACAAGCGTCCATTTGTAACTTCTTGTGCTGCCGTCTTTTGTGCACGCTACGAAAATGCTTACCATGAACAATATATTGCTTAGAAGCTGCATTGCTGGCTCCTTTACGCGATGGTAAGCCGACGTCCTGACAGTGTCACATTGGAAAGAGGCATTTTTCTGTACTGTGTGTGTACTGTTGTTTGTTTTTCCATGATTAGGTCACTTATGCTCGGTCCTGAATAAAAGATGCTGTATTTTCGAATAGCATCATCCACAGCTTTCGTGCTCACCCTTGACAGGGAGCAAAAACGTATCAAATGCGAATCTCGTTGTGTTGGGTGCCTCATGGCTGGACGCAACAATAAAGTGGACAAGCAATGTGCGCAGCTGAAGTGGTCACTACTACTGTCGTACACAACATAGGGTAGTGACAGAAAGTGCCCTATCGTGCTGTGTAAGATTAAAGGACTATGTTTGAATCCAGCCTGCGGGGCTGTAGGATATATCTCTAATGCGCCCAACACCTTGAATATGCTGCATTAACTCCACCCTTTTGTAAACCCATATGACAGGCCACAGGCACCTTTTGGCTCGTTGCACACAACCTGTCCTTTTCTTCTGTATACGAAAGACCAGCTACTATTCATTCGTCTTTCTCGAACAGGCGCTGCCCGAAACGTCCGCACGCTTGTCGAGGAGATGGCACCCTGTTGTGTAAATTATGGTTGGGAGACACATTTGCCTATACGTATGCGCTCCGCGCAGGTATTGCCAACACCGCAGACTGAGCGCTATTCGACGGGGGATGTACACCCGTCTGCAAAGTAAGCCGGGACGTGCGTGCGACGACCACATTCTGATAAAACTGCATCGCCGCGCCATCTGACGTGGAGAGGGCGCACGCGCGTCCTTTAATTTCCACATTATTATCTTCGTACTCGCTTGCAGCGTACCAATGGATTACACGCAGCATTGTGCACCAGGCGTTGCTTTCTGTGATCCGTCAGGTGCTCAAATCGGCGGGTGAACGGTGGCGGTGAAGGATATGCGGCTCGCTATACCCTTATTAAAATTATAGCATATTTTTTTTTTGCAGCAAACTTGTGCACATACACCATTACGTCTCTTCTATACACGTGCCTTGAGGAAAAGAACGCTTGCTCGCGTAACATTGAACACATTTCTGTCACTCAGAACGTGTTGGTTCGATTCCTACGAGGAGCGATATTCTTCAATAGTTAGTTATTTACAACTACCATGTGTTCTTGCTTGCAGACAACGCCGATTTTTTGCACTCTACCAATGACGCTTACGTTGACACCGGCACTGAGTTTTCTGTGAAAGAAGCTTTTAACACTTGCGTGTTAAATGCTGCTCTGCGTGGTATGTGAAGCCAGCCACGTACACCGCCATCGTGACCTTGTCAATATGAGCGCAACGCGAGTGAATGGGAGGATGGTTGGATGGATACTATGAGCGTTCCTTTTATAATGGGGTGGTGACATGTGTGTCACCAGGCTCGCGAAAACAAACAAAAAGAAATAGTTCTTTTTATAATGACCTAATGCCATATCTACTTCGATTACACAAACTTTATTATGATAAAAATATGAATTTCTGTCCCATCTCTCTGCCTCTTCAGGCAGAATGATCTCATTTTCCCACTATTTCTGTTCTTCATCTCTGATTTTCTGCCACCAGTAACTGTCTCTTACTTGCTTCTATCGCGGACTTGTTCAGCTTTCCATGTTCATCCCTTGAAATTCAAAGCCTCGTGTAGGCTTGTACGCACACGTAACAATTGGTGGATAACGCCGCATTCAATCTGAACATGTTCCATTGTTTTCTTAACTCCCCCACGGCATGTACATTGTTCTTCCTCTTTACTGAATCTCGCTTTAAGAATACGCGTTCGAAGGCAACCCGACCTCGCTTCAAACAGTAACGCGGTTCCCCTTGAATTATCTTAAAACCTCTCCCACCTTATTTCGTGCTTGACCCTTCGGTAGTTACTGATGACAAGACAATCTCTTCAGGTGAGTTAGTGTAGGTGGGCTAGGTATAAGGCATTTATTTATGTTCAATAAGTACCACGAAAGAAAAAAAAAGCACGCGCTGCTGCCTGGTAGAACACCTACTTGCCAAGCGAACGATCCACTTTAGATTCCCACTTTAACGCAGTGGAAGACCCTGGTTGCGTGAATCCGCGTCAAGAGCACAAAAATATGGCTCAAGGCAGAAAACGAATAGTACAGGAGACAATGGACATCCCTGGCAGACCCCACGTGTAATAGAAAAGGCAGCAATTTCCCAGTCATCCAGCATTACTGTGCTTTTTAGACCAGTGAAGGTATTTTTTATTATTTCCATGAACGAAGCAGAAAAGCCAAAGGCTGTGAGCACATTAAAGATATATGAGTACTCTTGTCGGTCAAATGCTTTTCCTGGTCCAATATCACGCACAGACCGTGACAGAGTATAGACCATGATATGACGCGTGGTAAATGACAAGCTGTGTATTTCTCGTCCAGGCACTGATGAAGCCGGGTGATGACCCACCAGGGCGTTCAACAGGCCCCTCAAACGTTGAACGATACTATCGCAAATATTTTATAGTCAACGTTGAGAAGCGTGATAGGTCTCCAAGAAGCATCACTTTTTGGGATAAGCACAATACGTCCATCTCGAAAACTGGATGGATAGGCACCATCCTCGTCACATCGCCGGATAACAGTGATAAAGGTAGCACCCATCTCATTCCAGAAGGTTAAGTAAAACTTAACAGGAAAACCATCTGGCCAAGGCGCCGTTCAACGTTTGAGATTTCAGTGCCGCCTTTACCTATTCAGCTGACGGAGGGATGTGGAGACAATCAGCAGCTTGTTGAGAAATACGGGGCAAACCTTTAAGCATTGGCGGTGTTTCATCACAGTTCGTCCGCATGGCCGAATACGACATTGCTTCAAACTGCGCCAAGAAAGCAGATCGATCATGCGTAGGAAGCGGCTGTGCAGGTGGCATTTGTGCTGCCATAGAGACAGATGGCTGTGATTGCCCAAAGAACGAATGTCTCGCGTAGCCCAGCACCTCAGGATGCGCACATAGGTTGTGCCTACAGCACCATGCCGCGGTCACCAGCGACGAAGGACCAGTGAAGCGCTGAAAGCGTTCGCGCAGTTCACGCTGCCAAGCTCGCATCAGAGTATAAGGCATTTCGGCGCGCAAAGCAATGCGTACCTTCATCGCAGTATCAGCAAGCTCTTCAGAAACGCTTCGAAGAAGCGAACGCCCCTCTACAGAGCAGTGAAGGCGCCATTGCGTTTTAAGCGCATCCTAATGTTCAGGACCAGACGCCGTGAGTGACATACGTATTGCGCGTGACAAATCTGATCACAAGCGTACGCCCTGCAGGACGCGAAAATTAAGACGCCATGGCTTTTCTGAAAACGAAAATGGAACTTCAAGCTTCAAGACAATACGCCGATGATCAGATACGTACAGAGAAGAAGGTGGGATGAACAGATCGCATAAATTGGAGACAAACGCCTCTAACGCCCGTGGGATATAAGCCAGCCTGGTCGAGCCTTCTGGAGGATCGTCCGCATCACCATGTCCAAACCAGGGCATATTTGTTTCCTGCAGGCCCAAAACATCACATTTCGCAGAACGGGCAACGCTAATAACTTCGACCTGTTTTTTTAGACTGCGAAAACTTTGAACGTTCAATGAAATAAAATTTGGCAGATCCCACGTGAAGAGGGAGTAAGATGATATGTGAAGCAGGAATAAGGCAGATTGATATGTTACTTTAAAATCAACACAGCGTTACGAGGCGGAAGTAAATTATGCCGTACATGACTTCCAAGTCATAATTGTCATGTTTGCCACGTGTCTTTTACGTTCTTCATTTATTCACGTCCCCTGAAACCAAATTTAGTCTATGTGGAACTAGCGAAATGGCCGCGAGCGGGCTGTGAGCGTAGCTTGTGGTCATCTTCTACATGACACGCATGCCAGGATTGACATGTTTGGACCTGACATTTACATTCCTCGTCCATTCACGTCACGTAATACCGTACTTGGTATATACGCCCCGCCGCGGTGGTATCGTGGCTAAGGTAGTTGGCTGCTGACACGCAGGTCACGGGATCGAATCCCAGCTGCGGCGGCTGCATTTCCGATGAGGCGGAAATGTAGGCCCGTGTGCTCAGATTTGGTTGCACGTTAAAGAACCCCAGGTGGTCGAAATTTCCGGAGCCCTCCACTACGGCGTCTCTCATATTCATATGGTGGTTTCGGGACGTTAAACCCCACATATCTATCTATTTGGTATATGCGTAACTAGTGAAACGGCTGCGAGCGCGCTCTGAGCATAGCACCTAGTCATGTTTTTTATGACGTGCACATTACGCTTATGATGTTCAGACGGGTAAATTACCTTCGTCGATTATTTACGTCATGCAACACCACATTTGGTATATGTGGAGCTAGCGAAACAGTCGCGAGCGCATCATGAGCATGGCATGTGGTCATCTTGTTTCATCGCACGCATGTCATGATTATCATGTTTACACCAGTCACATACCTTCGTCGTTCATTCACGTCCCGTAATACCAAACTTAGTATGTTGTCACGAGCAAAACAAGACCTACAGCCAGGAGTTCACCTGAACCAATGCAACGAAAATGTTCTCTTCTTCTTCGCAGTCCAAAACGAGTATGAGCCACAGCGGCTCGTTCATCAATGGTGGCATTACCCCCTCTACCAAGAAGCATCGTCTCAATGTTGTACATGAAGGCAAAAAAAAGAAAATGAGACGAAAATTACCATGCAAGCAAAATGATTGGCGTAAGGCGGAATATTGCAATTGGTTGTGGAGTCAAGAGTCCAATGAGAAATAAGAAAAATAGGATAGAATGTAAGGAAAAGACAAAACAAAAAGAAAGATGTGAAGTTACCAATAAAGTCAGTCACTCACTGGTGATTCACAGCGCGAAAAGTATGGTTTAAGCCGTGAAACGTGTATGCCTTCAGTTTGCGGGGTGAAACGGGAACGTCTCGAAGTGCCTTCTGGGAGAACCACGTAAGTGACGTCGCTGAGACGTCGTGCGACCTTGTAACGGCCGAAGTAGCGGTGAAGAAGCTTTTCTAAACGGCCACGCTGTCGGATACAGGTCCACACCCTGACTTCATTACCAGGCTTGAAAATAGATTGTAGCGGCGCGCGTCTGCGTTTTTGCGATGTTGAATACGGTGACGAGCAAGTTGACGGGCCTCTTCTGCGCACTGCGCGAATTTGGTGGCATCCGTGTGGTATATCCTTAAGTTGTCAGGCAGGAGCATGGCGTCGAGCATTGTCGTGACCTCGCGACCGTGGACTAAGCGAAAAAGTGTGAAACTGGTACTTTCTTGAACAGCAGTGTTATACGCAAAAGTTACGTAAGGAAGTATGGCGTCCCAGTTCTTGTGATCGATGTCGACATACATTGACAGCATGTCTGCAATTATCTTATTGAGTCGTTCAGTCAGCCCGTTTGCTTCCGGGTGGTAAGCCGTTGTTTTACGATGTTCTGTGCCACTTAATCGCAAGACTTTCTGTAGCATCTTTGCGGTGAAAGCTGTCCCACGATCAGTTATGACGACAGCTGGCGCACCGTGACGTAAGACGATGCTTTTAACAAAAAATTAGGCGACATCTGCTGCGGTGGTTTTCAGAAGTGCCTTTGTTTCGCAGTAGCGTGTTAAGTAGTCGGTGGCGACCACGATCCACCGGTTTGCAGACGAAGGCGTGGAGAATGACCCCCTGCCTTTGGTGGGCCTATTGGTTGCAGTAGTCCCGCTGGTCATATAGGTGGAATCTTACGTCACTGACAGTCACGGCATTTGCAAACGCAGTGCTTCACAGTCTTTGCGAGACGTGGAAAGTAGTAGGAGCGTTGAATTCGTTGCAGCGTGCGCGTATAGCCGAGGTGTCCGGACGATGGCTCATCATGACACGCACGTAAAATGTCACCACGCAGCGTAGTTGGCGCCACAAGCAGATACATAGCTGGTGTAGAATGAAAGTTCTTTTTTATAAAGCACTCCATCGCGGAAACAAAAGGAGGATAGTGAGCGTGCAAAGCTTCGAGGATGGTGGGAATGGCGTCCTTCCAGGTAGTCAATGAGCGGGATGAGCTCCGAGTCCTGACGCTGTTGCTCAGCCAAGCGGGTTGCTGATACGGCAGAAAGAAAAGTGTCGTCGTCTTCAAGGACAGTGTTGGCATTTTCGACCGGTGCACTTGAGAGACAGTCGGCGATGTGTTTCCGTCCAGATTTGTGGACGATTGTGACATCAAAATCTTGCAGCCGAAGGCTTCACCGTGCTGGACGACCCGAGGGATCTTTGAGATTTGCGAGCCAACAAAGGGAAGGGTGGTCGCTAACTGCCCTGAACGGGCGGCCATACAAGTATGGATGGAACATTGTTATATCCCAGATAACAGCGGGGCATTTCTTTTCGGTTTTTCTCCGCTGGGGATAACGTTCTGCTTGCATAAGCGATCACGCGCTCTACGTCATTATGCCACTGAACTAATACCACTCCTAGTCCAACGTTGCTGGCATCAGTGTGTAATTCCGTGTCAGCACTTTCGTCAAAATGACCCAGTCAAGGCGGCTCCTGGAGGAGTTTTCGGGGGGTGTCGCACGCATGGCATTGATGGGAACCCCAAACAAACGAGACACCGTCTTTTGTAAGCTTGTTTAGGGGTTCAGCAATCTTCGAAAAGTTTTTGACAAAGCGTCTGTAATACGCACAAAGCCCCAGAAATTGGCGTAGGTCGCGCTTATTTGTGGGCACGGGTTTCCTCTGGATCTGAGCGAATGCCGGCATGAGTCACAACGTGACCAAAGAACTTCAGCTCTTCGTATTCAAAATGACGTTTCTCGGGTTTGAGAGAAAGCCCCACTGTTCTGATTGCCTGAAGAACAGCCTGAAGGCGTTGGACGTGTAGTTAAAACGTGTCTGCAAAGACCATGACGTCATCAAGGTAAGCAAGACATGATTGCCACTTGAGCTCCGTGAGAACCGTATCCATCATTCTTTGGAAAGTAGCTGGTGCTGAGCATAGACCAAAAGGCGACACTTTAAACTCGTACAGGCCGTCTGGAGTAATAAACACCGTCTTTTCGCGGTCTTGCTTATCCACTGTGATTTGCCAGTAGCCGCTACGCAAATTCATAAAGGAAAAATATTTAGCGTTGCGTAGTCCAACGAGCCATCTATTCGGGGTAGAGGATAAACGTTCTTTTGGTGACATTGTTCAGTTTACAGTAATCAACGCAAAAACGCAACGTACATCTTTCTTTACTAGCACAACTGGCGAAGCCCAAGGACTGGGCGATGGCTGGATGGCGTCTGAAGCGTCTGCTGGACTTGGTCACGTATAGCGTCTTGCTCTTTTCGCGACACCCTATAGGCATGTTGTCGGATGGGTCTCTCGGTGGGTGCCGTGATGATAAGATGCTGAGCAAGTGGTTTTTGTTTACCCTTTGACGTAGTGGCAAAGAAGTCTTGAAGTTAGCTTAGTATATGCAAAAAGCTTTCTCGTTTAGCCGAAGGTAGTCTCTCGTTTACATCGATAGTGCTCACGAAAGCCTCGTCAGGGTGGCCATTGAAGAAAGCCTCGTCAAGGTGGCCATTGAACATGAAGCTAACGTGGACGAACCATCGGCATCGGTAAGTTCTTCACAATGTGCAATGGCAGTGTGTCTCGCTAGTTGGCAATATTTGTCACAAAGTTCGCGACCAGTAGGTGAACATGTCTGTTGCTAGGCTGAATGATTCCTCGGGCAACACAGATTTGTCGTGAAGTAAGGAGAGACAAATTGGCCTCTGCAATTACCGCATCAGACACGTCCTGTCCCAATGCTACTTTGACATAGAGGCTGCTTCGAGGTGGGAGGGTCAGAGAATCGTCGGTAACACTCAGCGCTCTTTTCTGGAATTGTGTACTGTCAGTTGCAGCGCAAAAAGGATCCTCAAACGACACAAGTGATTCACGGAGGTCGATGACGGCACCATGTTGACGAAGGAAGTCCATTCGTAGAATGACTGGCCGAAAGCACACGCACAATTCGAGGAGAGAGCCCGCAAATGTCGACGTACGTATTCGAATGCGTGTCGTGCACATACCAGTAGGCATCACCAGATGGCCAGCTGCGATGCTCAACTGGAGTCCTTGCCACGTCGTTGTAACTTTCCTCAGTCCAGATGCCAGTGTGGCGCTCATTACAGAATAGTCGGCGCCGGTGTCGACGAGGGCGTTGACAGCATGATTGTCGACGCAGACGGCGATTTCGGCAGAAACAATGTTTCTGCTGTCGGAGAACACTGCAAAATCGGAATGGTCCTCGTCCGGTTGTTGCGTCGAAAGGGAGTCTTTTGCAGTTCGCGGGGCCACCACGCCTACCCCCCCCCCCCCCCCCCCAGATGTTTCCCCTGCGGGGACTTGGCGACCGGCTCCTGACAGGAGCGGGAGACGATGAGGGCAAACTGGGTGACGTAGACTGGCGAGGCGATGGCAATCTCGACTGGTGGTGCTGAATAGTCAAAGTAGTTCGCTGGCCTGTGAGATAGGCTTCAATTTCGCGGAGGCACTCCCCATAGCGCGAGCATCGAGCATCAGGGTGGAAGCCGCGGAGACCTAGTTGCCGGTATTGACAGTTCCTGTATACGTGAGCCGCTTTGCCGCAGTAATAGCAGAGTGGATGGTTATCCGAGGTGCGCCACGTGCTTGCCTTGCTACCACTTTGTCTTGAGGCAGACGCAGATAGGTGGGTGGGCTCGGAAACCTTGAGCCGAGAGGCGGGCTCGAAGCAGTGTCGTGGAATGGCGGCATAGCCTGGTACCTTGGCCGCATACCAGGATCTGTAACCGCTGGCACAGGGGATCGCAATGCCGCTGCGTGTGTCAGGACTAAGGCCTCGGGAATCGGTGGTGCAATTGGGGCAAGGGGTGTGACGGCCTGCCAGACTTCTTGTCTGATTACATCCGCAAGGGCTGACACAGGTGGATGTGATCCCGCTGCCTGAAGCTGTCGCAATTCGTTCCGAAAGATACTTCGAAGGAAGTCTGTGTGGGCCTGTCTCTCGCTGTCAGAGCCGATAGAGCATGCGGTGGCCGGGATCTGGCGTTCGTATTGTGACGACCACTGATGCAGAGTAGGTTCCTCGTGGTCGCCTCACTGATTATCTGGGCGACTGTCGTCGGTGGATTGCGCACGAGCCCAGCAGAAAGCTGTTCTTTTACTGCGCGCATCAAATGCCGCTGCTTCTTTTCTTCCGGCATGGCAGGGTTCGCGTGGTTGAAAAGCTGAAGCATGTCCTCGACAAACATAGATACTCGTTCGTTCGGCCGCTGGTTTCCGCAGGATATGGCTTGTACAGTCCTCTCCGTCCTCTAGGTGTTGCGATAGGCATCACGGAGCTGTCGGCTAAAATCTTGCCAGGTTGCAAAGGAGCCCTGATGGTTCTCGTACCATGTCTTCGCAGAATCCTTCAAGTAGAAGTGAACTCGGCACAGCTTGCGAACATCGTCCCATCCGTTGATACTGGAAACCCGATCAAAGTGGTCGGCCCAGTCATCGACATCCTCAAGGATGTCTCCATAAAACGGCTTTGGAGTCTGTGGCGCATTAAGAACATGCGCGAGAAGAGAACCATGGGCATCGCTGGTTCGGACCGCCAGGCTTGTCATCGGAGCTGCCATCTTTCTGGATTTCGATGCGAAGGGACCAATCCCAGGAGGAAACCCACGCAGGCGCCGGCTGCTTCTGGCTTTGGGAGATGTAGCTGTCTCCAAGATGGCCGACACAGCCGAAGTACACGTGCTCAAACCCTCCACCAGGAATTTCACGAGAAAACAAGACCTACAGGCAGGAGTTCGCCTGAACCAGAGCATTCGTTTGTTTGTTTGTTTCTCTGGACTGATAGCTCATACCCAGTCAGGGGGATCGGCCAAGAAAGCGTAGTGCAGTTTTTCTGTGATCATTTTAACTATGTGTAATAAATTTGTATTTTAATATGACTAATGTAACGAAAACGACATGAAAAAAGAGCAAACGAGAAAAAAATAAAAAAATTAGGTTGAGAAGGTTTCAGATTTCAGGTGTTGTGAATACCACACTGCTGCGTTTACTTCACTTTCCCATTTAAAATTTTTTTTTGGGGGGGGGGGAGTAATAAATAATAAATATTTGATTGAAGACCACAAAGGTATACGCTTGGTCGCCTGAATATAATCGCAAACAGCATTGAAAGCATCCCTGTGGTAATGTCCTAAAACTGAGGCACCAAAGCTTAGTGCAGTTTCTGCCGTCAATCTAACGCCTATTTTCAGAAATTTAATAGCTAGTACCCTTTTTCGAAGTATAGCGTATCAGCGACAATACAAAAATATATTTCTAGTCATTCCATTTCTCCGCAGAATGCGCAGAGGGGTGATGTTGTCTGACCAGCTCTGTGTAGATACAGGTTTAGGGGGAGGGACACGACATCGAGATTTAGTAATTAAAACTTCGAGCTTTCCGGACTGGCTCCAGTGGGTTTGCCATGGAAACTTGAGGTGGTTATATTCTGTCCATCTAGTTACTTTTTCTGTCGTATCAGTGGAGATTGCTGATTTTCGATATCTTATTGCTGTAAAATATTCAACATCTGGCAGTATGAATAGAACTGGGCCATAGAGTGCGGATCGTGCTAATAATTGGCCAATTGATTTAATCTTAATCCACAGTGTCCCGGAACCCATAGTAACACCTCTGGAGTCTCAACTGCGGGGGTACTAATGTTTTGAATGTCCTTAAAATTCAAGAGTTCACTGAAGCTGTCAGAGCGGCACAAACTGAAAGAGAATCCGTCATTAGGACTGCGTTGTTGTGGTCTGACGGAAGTTCTCAAAGAGATAAAATAATCGCCACGAGCTCCGCTTCAAAACCTAGAGTAAAATCAGGCAGTCTCACTGAAAAGGACCAACCAAGCGAATCAGAGGCAATGCCTACACCTGCCTTTGGATTATTTACTGAAGCATCTGTGGCTATTATAGTTTCAGTTTCTGCATGCTTCAAGTAATCTAATAATATGTTGTTTAAAATTTTGAGAGATTGTAACTACCGTTTTGGGGGAATATATCATCATACTCAATTATTACATGACAGTTTGAGTCATTATACTCAATAGAATTTCTAATGTTCACATTAATACTTTGTAGACTCTTTTGCACAAACATTATCTGAGGTGTGTGAAACCGTGGCCAATGAGCAAGAAAGAAGGCGTCGCGGTTTGCGATAAAAGCATATTGAGATCTTCTTGCCGGTAATCCATAAAATTTTAAAAATGCTTGTATGGTCGGAATGCGAAATCGACAAAGCAGTGTAGGCAGGCGCGCTTCCTCGTACAGTACGTTGATAGCCACAAACCTAAGGAGTCCCGGACACATTCGCAGTGCTTCTCGCTCCAAGACAACTAGACGTTTTGCTTTATAAGCAGGGCCACCCGAGAATAGTATGCATCCGAATTCTATGATGGGGCGCATATAAATCTTGTACAACGTTATCAAGGTGTGCCTCCGTAACCCATATTTCCGGTTACTTAGCTTGTGCAGTAAGCCTGAAGGCCGCTGTGCCTTGGAAGATATAAACTCTATGCTTTGACCCCAGTTCAGTTTGTCATTATAAATGAGAGAGAGATAGACTTTGTTAATTTCCGGCAGATTGCTAGAATGGGCTCCCACCTAGGGGCCAACGGAGAGACCGTGTCTCCCGGCAGCTTCCTTGGCCTGCTGGATCGCCCAAAGTTGTTTGTCCAGGCCCGAACTGAGCAGCGCAGTCCGCCAACGCGCCCGAAGGTCTTCATTGGAGGCCGCAACCCCAGAATTTCTGACTAATGCTGGACATTCCCATAGGACATGGTCGAGAGTGGCTCTGGTGGTAGAGTACTGGCATAGGTTAGAACTATAGACGTCAGGATATATGTGGTGCATGATGACAGGGTTCGTGTATGTGCGTGTTTGTAGCTGTCGCCGCTGAACGGACTGAGCCCGATTTAGCTTGGAGTAAGGCGGAGGGTACTCCCGCCTTTGCAGTCGATAGTGTTGAATTATGTCATTAAATTTAGTGAGCCGATTGTCCCATTCCCACACCGGCGCGGAAAGGTCCGTTTGGGTGGCCGCTTCGTCTGACGTGACTCGGAACGTAAGACCTCGAGCCACGTTGTGCGCCACTTCATTCGGATTGGCCTCCGTGTTACCTAGTGGTGTGTGGGCAGGGAACCACAAGATGTATACGTATTTGTCCGCCTCGTGAATTTCGCCTGTATTAAGAATCCGCAATGCCTCGGGGGAGATTCTGCCGCTGGCGTAGTTTCGAACGGCTGTCTGCGAGTCGCTGATTACGCATGAGGCGTTAGTGTAGGCTATGGCCATCGCGATAGCCACTTCCTCTGCCATTTCTACGTTCCGTGTGATGATTGACGCTCTGCTTTTGCATTGTTGTGTGTGGTCTACGACAGCAGCCACGAAGTGGTGACGTTCCTGGTAGCGTGCTGCGTCGACAAAGACTGCCTCATGGTTGCGCCTAAACATCTTTGACATGGTCCTGGCTCTACTGACACGTCTGCCCTTGTTGTGTTCGGGGTGCATGTTTCTTGGTATGGGTGGTACTGTTAGCTTAGCACGGATATTGCGGGGTATGTCGTGTTTGTCTCCGTGTTGAGATTGGTAAGTAATACCGAGATTACATAGAATCTGGCGGCCTGGCTTATTCTTGGCTAAACGCTCGAATTAGGAGATTTGTTGCGCCTCAATAAGTTCCTCAAGGGTATTGTGTAAACCAAGTTGAAAGAGTAGTTCGGTGCTGGTGTTTTGAGGCAAACCTAGCGCTTGTTTTTAAATTTTCCTAATTAGGCTGTTGAGTTTTGACTTTTCCACGGTGAACCATCGGTGGTACGCCGCCGTAACGGTGATGTGAGTTAGAACAAACGCGTGGATCAAACGGATGATGCTGGCCTCTTTCATGCCTTTGTGTTTATTGGTATTGCGCCTAATGAGGCGCATTGTGTTAGACACTCTGGCTTCAATGTTGCGAACTGTCTCTCCGTTGGTACCCTTACTTTCTATGATCAAACATAGCAATCTGATTTTGTCCACGGTTGGTAAGGCGTGACCATCACTTGTAGTGAGTTTTATATCAGCGCGTGCCTGCGCTTGGGAATGTTGTTTGTGTGGCCGACCTCTAAGTGTAGGGTGATATAGCAGTAGCTCAAATTTCTCCGCCGAGCAGGATAGTCCAGTTCCTTGTGAATACCGTTCGACTGTGCCAATCCCCTCGTGTAATCTCTGTTCAATGGAATCGTCACTGCCGTCGCACACCCAGAGGGTGATGTCGTCGGCGTAAATGGTGTGATGAAGCCCTTGGATGGTTTGAAGATTTGAAGGATGACCAATGAAGGTGAGGTTAAACAACATGGAAGATATCACGGAACCCTGCGGGGTGCCCGCACTTCCTATGGTTATTTCGGACGACCTGAATGCTCCCACAGTGATCGTGGCCGTTCTGCCTGTAAGAAATGCCCTAATATAGTTGTACGTGCGAAGCCCCAAGTTTAGGGTATTGACCTGATTTAGAATGGTGCTATGCGTGACAGAGTCAAAAGCCTTCTTCAGATCAAGACCAAGTATGCCCTTAGTGGAGCGTCCCGTACTGTCTATGATGTGATGCTTAAGCTGCAACATGGCATCCTGCGTTGAAAGATGCCTGCGGAAGCCAATCATGGTGTGTGGGAAAAAATCATTGTCTTCGAGGTAATTTGTCAGTCTAGCCAGGAAAGCGTGTTCCATCAATTTGTTTATGCAAGATGTTAAGGAGATGGGCCTAATATTGTCAGTATTCAGTGGTTTGCCTGGTTTCGGAATCAGAATCACCTTGGCCGTTTTCCAATGCAGGGGCAAGATTCCGGTGTTCCAGCAGTTATTAATATAGTCCGTGATATGCGTGATCGACTCAATGTCCGAATCGCGTATCATCTTATTCGTTATGCTATCCGGACCTGGTGCAGATTTGGTGTTAAGTTTTTGTAGGGCGACACGGATATCCGCTTTGGTGAATTCTTCGTCTAGAGTAGTGTTTATCTGGCCCGTATTATCTGGATGCTGCTGAGTAGGAGCCTGAAGGATGTATTTGATCTCTACTTCCCTAAGAAACTCCTCGTCGGTGCCCTTGTGAGCATGTATTAGTTTGTTGATGGTTTGTCGTTGGGCAGTTTTGCTGTCTCCTGGATCGAGCAGGAACCGTAGAAAATGCCATGTTTTACTAAAACTTAGCTGCCTTTCCATCGCATCGCAGGTTTCATCCCAGTGTTGCAGGCTTAGCTGTGTTGCATATATCTATACCCTTGTGTTCAGCAGTGCTATGCGTTTCCTGAGACTTTCGTTGTGTTTCTGTGTCTTCTACATCTTTTGCAGTGATTGATTTGCCTCCCATATGTGGAAGAGCCGGCTATCGATCTCTTCGAGGTGTGCCTCGGGAGGTAACATTCGGGTGGCATTATTAATATCCTCTTTAAGCGTGTGTATCCAGTCCTCTATGTCGCTGATGGGTTGGACCTGGTTCTCACGTGGTTTGCGGAACTGGGCCTAGTGTACCAACTTTAGCTGTTTTCCCATAGGTTTACGTGGGCCACCTTGAACATGTACTCCGATGATGTAGTTGATTAATATGTGGGGTTTAACGTCCCAAAGCCACCATATGAATATGAGAGACGCCGTAGATGAGGGCTCCGGAAATTTCGACCACCTGGGGTTCTTTAACGTGCACCCAAATCTGAGCACACGGGCCTACGACATTTCCGCCTCCATCGGAAATGCAGCCGCTGCAGCCGGGATTTGAACCCGCAACCTGCGGGTCAGCAGCCGAGTACCTTAGCCACTAGACAACCGCAGCGGGGCCATTCGGCCTTCAGTTCCAGTTGCTGCGAAGCAACTTACCACGGTGGTGGTCAGATCTGTGACGCAACAGAGAGTGCTAGGAATCTGTGGGTGATCCACACAGGCCGCCATTTATGGCGACGTTAACGCTACAACTTTCTCTAGTGAGGCAAATCCTTCTGCGCTATTGGAGGAGCTAGAGAGTTTTCATTGGCATGTAGTAGGGTCCAGTGAAGTTGGGAGGATAGATGAGGCCTATGAAGTGCTACAGAGTGGAAAAGTTCTTCGATATTGTGGCTTGGCTGACAGTAGAGAACCGGGAATGTGATTTCTCATCCACAGTACTATAGCGGGTAAAAAAGGGAATAATATAGCATTAAAAATAAGGGTTGCACGCATTTTAATTAAACTCGTTAAGAGGTACAAAACGAAGATGGTACCGGTCTGCGCGCCTACATCCAGCTATGATGCCGTATTAGTTGAAACTTTCTATGAAGATGTGAAATCGGTAATGAGTAAGGTAAAAACTCAGTGTGCCATACTGATGGGCGACTTCAATGCCAAGGTAGGGAAGAAGCAGGCTGGAGACCAGGCAGAAAGGGGTCATTGCATCGGTACTAGAAATAAATCGGATAACTACAGAAACTTCAAGTACTGCATCATGGGCATCGCTTCACAACGCTAATGAATAGCTCGTGGCTTGGATTGCAAGTAGGGTATGTACAATTTTGAACAAGCAAGACCTTTTAACGGCCGGAGATGTGTTTTATTCCAAAGTTCACCAAGACTATAATGGCGTATTTCTGTCCAAGAGCACATAAGTAAGAATTCTCCTGACGAAGAAAACCACAAGAATAATTCATTTGAATGACCTGGGAGCCAAACTTATGACCCCTTGGTCCGCGTCACTTGGTGCATGAAGCTCCATTGCGCGACCGATGCTGCTGATTGTGCTTTCAAAAACGAGCCTTATATCTCTAACATCTCCTCCCTTTCAGACTCTTATTTTGTTGTAGGTGGATTGGGTTGTGAAAAAGAGCGCTCCGCTACTTTCACCTTTTTGTCAACAAGTTTAGGCACAGTGGAAGCGGCGGAAGCGAGCTGAACACCTTGGTAGTCTTAGCCATCGTACTGGCAGGAGTACTTAGGACTGTGGCGGATGTTTGAAAACATGTGACTTATTGGCAGGAGAACACTGAATAGCTTATCCTCGCATACAGACTCACGTAATAGTGCTTATACATGGCACTTTTCACTGATACTTTATCACCTCTTTTCTCTCGAGAACATAAATTTTTCTGAGACCACTGCATCGTTATTGTGCTGATTGATAATAGGAATAAATCCATGAATTTACACAAAGTGGTTGTCAGTTATTGGGCGAAGCGAATGATAATGTATAATTCTAAGGTGAATAATGTGTCTGTTTAAGTCGCCGACATGTATAAATGATTTGTCCTTGTATTTATTTATATTGTTCTGCCAGAAGTATGATTGGTATTAGTGTAATATAAACGTTTTTGATGTGTCTCACATATGCCACATGAGCGTGCCCCCATGTACTCTATATTGAAGGACATCAAGTCAAATATTCAACGACAAAGCCCGGATCTGGAGTCCTCATCTCTACGTTAAGGTCACCGACTAATGTAAATAGTTTTTGCTTGTAGGTGTACTGTATCGTTTCTTCACAGTTACGGTACACGCATATTTTGGCTATGAAAATGGTTTTTTTAACAACCATGAGAGCAGAGGGTGAGCTTCAACACCGAAGCTCGGTCCAAAGGTCCATAATATGTACGTTGAAGTCAACCACTAATATAGATGCCTTGTGATACTATGTGTTTAATATTGTTCTGTCCTGATTATGGTTGATATTAGTTCATTTAAAGCCATTTATTGCACGTCACATCCATGAATTTCCCTGTAGCGGGTGAGAAGCAGAAAGGCTAGGCCCTCAGAAGCTGCACACCTGAAAATCTAAATTAAAGCTGGCTTAGTAGAGCTCACTTTATTTTGTAGTTTTTTTGACGTCGACTCTCAGTTTCCTCCACACGCGCGCCTCTAAATGAGGAGCTCCCTGTCTCATTATATGCCTCTGTTTTCATCTCGGGAACTTTTCTGCTAAGGTAATAACACGATACCTGTTCAAATTAGTTGTCAGAAGTGGTTTTGCATTAAATAACATCGATAGACTTACTAAAGGCTTCACAGCCAATGGCGATAGGAATGAAAGGCGCCTGCTTCCAAAACATGGAATTTCTGTGGCCGAACATTTACTCCAGAGCTGAGATAATATAAGATTGAGAGGTAGAACGCAACAAAAATACATGCATTTTTAAGCAGCCAAGAAGTCATGTTTTAGTCAGTGACTACCGCATTAAACAGAGCGAAAAGCAAGGGTTCAGGAAGTCGAGAGCAATGTGAAGATGTGGCAATAGATTTTCTATACCTTCCTAGCCACCTAGTTCGTACAGGTTCTTGTGCAATATTGGTTGAAAGAAATCATGGAATGCGGCATTTACCAATTGCCCACATCACAAACGACACAGATTGGCAAAAATGAGAACTCTCACAAAGCCCTTTTAGTGAGCTTTGTGGTAATAGCTAAAAACTAAGAAAAATTCTGAAGTTGATGTGATCAGAGTCATTGGACCACGTAGCCTAAAATACAATATTTTAATCGAAACTCAACTATCAGATAGGCAATAATGTCCAATGTCTATTTCCTACGGGGACATACCAGGCGTCCAGTCTCAATGCTTGCTCAATACAAACAAAATATGCATTGCCCATACATGATACAGCTTCCGTTCAATATAGTGTGGTACGACGTGTATCGTCAGGTTGCATAGATGGTCACTGTTGTGAAAATCAGTGTTGCGTTCTTCGAGTAAGATGGTTTCATGTTCGTTGTGCACGCAGTTTAACTGCCTGTTTTTACCGTGGCAGCTACAAGTGGCTCATTCATGGATAAGGTGTGATTTTATCCACCCCTTCCCCAAAGAAACGAAATAGCACACTACAGTTGTGTGCACGTTAAAGGACCCCAAGTGGTCGAAATTTCCGGAGCCCTCCACTACGGCGTCTCTCATAATCTTATGGTAGTTTTGAGACGTTAAACCCAACATATCTATCATTCACGCCAGAGTTTTTGAACACAAAAATAGAATCAGTCATAGGCTGGCTACTTTACGTCACACTCGCTTTAGATTAATAAAAGCTTGTGTGGGGGCTCGTTGGAACATACTGCTGGAACATACTGCACTCGCTCTAGATTGCCCGACCCCGCATGCTTCTTCATTGCAATCTAATCTTCACTTTGTCTATTTCGAAAATTTTCTGCTTGGTGCATTCATTTTGTTACACCAATTGCAAGTTCATGATGACTGTCTCAGACTACCTGACATTTTTGTGATTCCTGCGAAAATGTGTATGTCATGAATTTCCCAGTTAAACTGTCCTAAAATAAAGAGGTAACAAAAACTTCGTGAAGGGATCACTTCAATGTCAGGCTATATGCCTTTAGCCCCAACGTCCTTCTGTTCCTTTTGTTTCTTGGACAAAAAGCCAATAAAAAAATTGAAATTAATTTACTTACAGTGAATTTTCTCTATCTGCAGCGACGTATTTCCGCCAGGACGTAAAGTGCAAGTGCGTAAACGATATAATCCTGACAGTCATTGGGTTTCCACTGAAGTGTGCAATTTTTTAATTAACAGCCAATTTAATCTTCGTCTGACATCATGGGCTCCTGTCCTTCACAGCTTACTTAAATTTAACTAATCCATCATTTTTTCTCAGACACAGCTGCTCTAAATTAGTTGTCTGATTATTTGACTGGTATTCGAAGAGTCTGAGCCTTTTGGTTAAGTCTAGGATGTGTCCGTCACTTTCATGTGTCTACTCTATGGAATCGATCTCAAAAAATAGAGAAAATGTTTTCTGCTGCGCATCTTCAAAAACTAGTGATTTCTACACCATGAGTCTATACCTATTTCAGGCTTTCATGCAAAGTCGTGCGACGGGGCTGCCAACAGGAGCGGGAAATGAGTGAATGATGTCATCATCTATAATATAGAAGACAAATAGGTGTTCTTGCAGCAAGGTTTATAAAAAAAGTGTCGTCAACTAGAGTTATTTAAAAACACTCATCCAAAAGTTTTTGTTATGACAAAATCTCACTTTATATGCCGACTCTGACAATCAACCTTTCTTGTACGAAATTATTTGGGAAGCACTAGATGAGCAGTTTAAATTGTCTAACGTCGGGAACATCTTCCCAATTTATAGATGTTTGAAGTTTGCTGAACCGAACGCTAAAGCTGTCGCATGAGGTGGTAAATCTCTCCTGTTCAGGTGGTCGACGTCCTGACAAATCACTAAAGTTCCTAGCACATGGGACAGCACTTTACACCGTGAGTAGCGTACAGCACCCAGCATACACTGAAAATTGTTGTGGTAAGAGACATATCAACTATGTGTGAACACCTTACACTGTTTACTTTATTCCGACGCGTTTGAACATGCGGTTATATTTCATTTTGGCATCAAAGCTTGGACGTGTTGGTTGAAGATTGCGTTTGTTTGAAGTCTTTTTAGCTAAGTCTGTCGAAAAGTCAACTAAGCTTGGCTTAGGTTTTCTTTTTACAGCTGAAAACAAAATCCAGCGAAAATCTGGCACCACACTTTTGCCAAGTAAGCTTGATTTGTTATTTGCTGACGACCCCTATCTGGTAAACGACTCGAACGCTCTAATAGGATTTTTAAAAGAAAGCTAAAAGAGCCAAGCATGCATTTCAGTCGATGTTAAACAGCAACAGAGAAAGAGGTATAGGAAAGGCAGAGATGTTAACTAGTGTAGAGTGACTGGTATGCTCTAGACTGGTTTCCTCACTGCCACGTGAGCATATGTTAAAATCTGTTGACGATTGGATTGATCACTGCAGGTCAACTTTATTTCAAAATGCCGCTTACATCACAGCTTATCGTTGGATAAATTAGTTGGCATTGTGAGAGAATTACACGGTTCATTGATTGATGATTGATTTAAATGTGGGGATTAATGGCCCAAAACCGCCATATGATTATGAGATAAGCCGTAGCCATGGGCACCAAAAATTTCGATTACTTGTAGTTCTCTAACGTGCACCCAAATCTGAGCACACGGGCCTCCAGCATTTTTGCCTCCATCGGAAATGCAGCCGTCCCATTCAGGTTAGCAGCCGAGTGCCTTAGCTACTAGATCACCATGGCGGGGTGTGGGGGAGAATATACGGTTGTGTGGAGGAAAAATTGGCCGTACAGCAAAAAAAAGTGATATTTACATAGGGTCATGCTAGATGCCTATCCTAAGTGATGTCTACCTCATCCATAAAGACCCCTAAATTCTACCTAAAGACAATGTGTCCGTAGCAGAAAATATGTGCAGATATGCAAATGATTTCTTAATTTTCATTTTATGTCCGAAAAGTCGTTTGAGCAAGCTACAAAAAAAGTAATAAATATACAGATGCAAAACGTCTATTCGTGGAGATGAAACATGAATATCCCAGAATATATTAAGGCTTTTCAACATGAAGCTATGCCACTCTGGCAATCATTGGTTCTTTGAACCAAGCAGGGCAAAATCGATTCTTTCTTTCTATTCTGCACAGTCGAAATTGGCGAATAAAAGCTAATGTGTGCCTCATAGAATCACACAAAAAATTAAGTACAAAAGAAGAAAATTAATGCCCTTAGAAGGTTATGTAAATTGTATAAAAAAACTCTTTCTACACCTTGGTTGGCGCTTGTTTATTTCTGGGTACTCGAAGGCTCGAGTTCCGGTGGTTGCAGAAAACTTTTTAAAGCAAATGAAGCATATGCATGGTAAAACTTACCGTGTGCCGCATGCACCTTTTCTCAAAGGAAAAAGCTTGCAGTAGTTCCACACATGCATGACCTGTTGCACAAACTCAACAGGTTTATATGCTAATATATGCTAATATAACCGTGTGTTTTCCACGGCTTTGCAAATTTGCTTCGAGTGACAGTCGGAATAGTTGTTCTGTGAGATACACAACGCAGTGCGTCCTCTGATGCACTGGCATGGTGTACTCTATGCAGCTGCCACGTGGGACAAAATATAAGACAGAGTGGTAGGTACTTTAAATACCGTCTAAGAGTGCATCAATACAATGTGTATAACATGGTTTTGGGCCACTTGTGCCTTCAATTTGATGACTGCGAAAGCGTGCCCCTCTCCGAAAATTGCGATTTACCGGCTAAGCTAACCCTCGGTTGACGCGTGACATTGCTGAAGCATATATCATCACAAAGCTTGATTGCACATGCGCCAGTACTCCACCAATGAAACTTTAATCTCAGGAAATTTTGTCGATTGACACGCCATTGTGGGCTGTGACGTTTGCACTATGCATAAAGTTCTGTAAGACGTTTTGCCATTTTACCTTGTTGCTGCCTATATGAATTGAGTATAATATAGCTTATCTTTACCTACTAGGTAATATACTGTTGTATGTCAGGGCTCTTTGTGGGTCACCCTTTCTTTACTCTGTCTTCTATTGCACTTTGTTGCGGGCTAAGTTACAGTAATGTGCTTACAAGTGAGCACGAGATGATAACAAGCAGTGCACCGCCGATGTATTCACCGTTCTAGCATCTCAGTATTTGGTAGTTCAACAGAACACTTCTGAGAGATGCTCGTTTGATTCAATACACTGAGACAAAGTGATATCACGAACTTTACCACACGCACATCGCGCGAACGGCCATTTCGTGGCAGAACAATTGAGCTCTGAGGTGACAATGCCATTACAACCTGTAGTTTATTCAACAGAGAGCTTTTGTTTCTAAATAGTGATGAGGCACACAAAGTAGGTTAGAAATTGGCTCCATGACGAACATCTTTTATTCAATTCATGGTTGTCTTGAAAGTTGATGGATTAAATCACACCATACGGCGTCAGGTAACAATTATCCCTCTTCGTAGGTACTCCTCCGTGGTTTCTTTCCATACATGCACTGTACCCAACTTCTGATGGCTTCACTGTGATGCTCACATCTTCTTAGGAAGAGGTTTCCTGAATGCCATCTGCTGCCTTCACTTCTGGAGCTTTTTTTGAATGAAGCAACGCAAAAAGATAAAAAAGAATCACCGAGGCATTGGTTCTTGACTTTGAACCATCATTAAATCACTTGTGAACTCACTGAGATAGCGGCTACATAACGTTATAGAAATAGTGCTCAAATACTGCGAATCGAGCGGAGCTCCATAAACCCGACAGTTAGCACAACACTCTTCAGAAAACATCTGATCGCTACATACATAAGTTGCGAATAAAATGCGTTATGGATATTGAAATCATTCGACACGCAAGAAAGGACCACATCTAATGAAACTGTGTTACTGATTCGTGCAACTAAGGAGAACACATTATGCGTCGGCCAAATGTACACCACGTTTGCAATGGAGGGTGTTCAACATAATATTAAGAAAGCAGAGATTAGCTGGGACAATCAACAAAACATTCTTGGGTTTAAGGCATGTTCAAGATTGTCTCAGTCGCACTGTACTTTCCTATTGCTATGAACCTACTGACCTAAAATATTGTCTTACTGCAACGCATTTCAGAACGATGTCGCACACAGCACAATAAAATTTCTGCAGCTCGGTGTTACAAAATTGAAGCTAATATAAACTAGCTGAAAATCACAAACGTTCTTTTATGCATCATCATCCTATAATCATTGGCCTGACTACGCCCATCGCCGGATCAAAGCCTCTCCCATGTTCCGCCAATCAACCCTGTCTTGTGCTTTCTACTGCCACGTTATACCTCCAAACCTCTTAATCATATCTGCGCACCTAACTTTTTGTGTCTCCTTCCCACCGTTACTTCTCTGTAAATGCAGTCAGTTACTCTTAATGACCATCAACTGTCTAGCTAGCCTTAATGACTAGCAATTGTTTTTATTCAATAGGTGTCAACCAGCAATTGGATAAAAAGAGTTTTGTGTTAGGTAGATGACGTTCTAGTCATGGTTAAGACTTGTGACTTACAAAGAAGAGTAAGTGATGTTCTAAAAGTGTTTAGGAATTGTGGTAAGAGGCTCAGTTTCACATTTGAATTGCCAGCTGAAAATGAATTACAATTCTCAGATTTAGGATTATTTTTGCGGTGAACATCGCCTTTGTTTGGTGTATTCATCTAGAGCTGATAAGCCATTGCTGGCACTTTCATCTGATCACTCGAAAATTGTAAAAAGTGGCATAAGTGTTGGATGCATTCAGTGTTCCTTGTTGAAAGCCTGTTACCACAAAATCCATCAAAGCGTCACAAAGCAGGCTTCAAGAGCTATAGAATCAGGATACGCTTAACGTGTTATCACGAGGACCTGTGAAAAAGTGGAAAAGAAAGCAGAGGTTGGGCAGAAATAAACACAAAATAACCACACCTCAACTTGACAGCACTTAGCTTTGATTCCATAAGTGCATAGGTTGTCGCACGGGATTCAAAATGTGGCTGATAGATACCAACCTGATGCTGTGTTCAGCGTTGGCCAAAGGTTGGGCAAGTATGTTCAGTGTGCAAAGGAAGGTTGAATGGCCAAATTGTGACAAACGGCAAAAATGCGCGACAAAATACAGGAATAATTTTATAGATTGTAGAAATATTGTATAGTATACAATATTCTGTCTTCTTGAAGCAAGGTTTACAATACAAAACTAGTCTCAGCGTAAACATAAAAATAGAGGGGCATGCGCATAATGTAAAAATAGCACATGTTCTCATTTGACCATGCATCCATTGTCAAAGAATCGTTCGAATCTTCCTTTTCAAAAAAGAAAAAGAATGAAAATACTGCATTTCCACAGAGAACAGCGCCAACGGGAATTCCCGTAGGCGTTTTATAAGTCACTTGGAAGTGATCAGCCAGCCTTTACAGCACTATAAGATGCAGAAGTTTCATAGCTCACAGATAGCTTGCAAGTATCATCATCCACTTCGTTTTTTGTTCTCTTGGTCACTTTCAACTTGCGCGATGGGTATTTTTGTTCTTTTTTTGGCTTTTCCAGATATTTATTCCGCGTATTTTAGTTGTGAGTCACCGCCTTGGTTTGTCATTTCTTTCCCATCCCCGCTTTGGTCGCGCTAATATTTGTTCAAGATGTAGTAGTGTTTGTTGATTGTCCCCTGTGCCTTTCAGCTGCTGCTGCATGAACATACCGGCGACTAACTATCGCCGCTACAAAGATTGTTTTTTTAGAACTATGCTCTTGAGGGTACGTATTCTTGAGGTAGGATCTTGAGGGTAGGTATTGAGCGCAGATATTGCGCTGTCGGCCACGGCACCGTTTTTTTTTTGTGTCTCTTGTCGTGTTTTTGAGTCTTGGCATGCATAATATTTTTTGTTTATTACCTTAGTGAAACTTTGTTTGCCCAACTGAGGAACTGTTTACGGACAAGTTAATCATCCACCAGTAAGGGAACCTCACGGGAAGCACGTTTGAAGTTTCAGAACTGATGGTGAAACATGAGCTCAGCTGATGGCAAGTGACGCACAGATATACGTCCTGTATCCGCATACCTGGTGTGGTGTCAGCAGCACCTGGCGCTTCAGACGCCGGAGCACTGCCGCTGCCGCCTTCGCCGATCTCCTTTAACTGGCCCACGGTGAGCTGCCGGATATCTTGGAAAGGCACGGTCATGTCGTAGTCACGCTCTAGTATCTGGCTGAGCTCGACACTCATCAGCGAATCAATTCCCAATTCACCGAGGGTGATGGTTGGGCTCAGCTTCGACTTATCTCGGATGCCTGCACGAGAGGTAGCAGGAGTAGTGCTCGTTATTCGCGTCAATTGTTTAGATGACGCATCAGGATTGGGAGTATGCATGTTACTTTTTACCTCGCAAACATTCACACGAAGAAGGTACCAATGTGTATTTCACGTAAACTCTATTATTATACTAATATTGCTTAGCCGCACTATTTTTAGCGATCAAAATCACTCTCGATCTATGTACACTGTTCAATTTGCAAGCTTAAAACTCAGCTAACTGATATATAGGAAATCATGGTGGCGTTGTAGCTTTTGCGAGGAACAGTACTTGACACCGAGTGGTTCATAATCTCGATGATTAAGTTATTCCTAACATCACACGAGGACGTTCTTACGTGACCATATCCACTCATGGCCAGGAACAAGTGCTTATACAAGTGTCCAGAAAAAAATCTCTCGTTTTTTAGTGCAGTTATCCATAATCAAGTGATCATTTATTGTGATAGATGTTCGCACACTAGACAACGCATTTTCGCGATAATAGAAGTTAATCATACGTCAATTTAAATAGACTGGAAAGTGCGTTTCTGCACTAAGATACATTACAAAAGCAAACTAGAGGTAAACAACGTTTGGACTGATAGACCTTTATCCCAAATTTCTATGTGAGACACTATCCAAAAGTGGCAAAAAGCGGACGATTGATGCTTGCGAGAAAAAAATCTGTAAACAAAAATATTGTCGTAGAGCCTGTGTTTTTCAAAGTTCATCTGTCTTCTTTAAGACTAGTTCTAGACCTAAAGAAGACAAGTCTACTTGTGGAATTGTCTGCTCAACCACACGACCCCTTATTACGGTTTCTTTTTTATATGAATGACGTGAATGTCATGGCAAAATTATGTGGAGCAACAAAACTTCTGTAAGCCTTCAGAAAACAAAATTACGCGGTAAAGATATCGTGTGAGTGTAAGAAATATTTCGCAAGGCTTTCTGTTATAAACAAAAATAAAAATAAATAAAGATAAATAAAAGAAAGGGCGTGAAACGATTACACTTGACCCCTTGCAGCTTATATATATATATATATATATATATATATATATATATATATATATATATATATATATATATATGTATATATATTTGTACAAATATATAATTGTACATCTATAATTTGCATCAATTACAACCACGGCAATAAACCAATTGATGTCTACAGTGGTGCATACAAGAAAATACTGCTTACAGTAGTGATTTCACAAAAGTTTTTTGAGTAGGTGTTAAAATTTTGTTTACAAAAAAGTAAGGCTTCAGTTCCTTAGCAACACAGCTCAAGCCCAGAGTAGCGTAAAATATTGAAGAGATAATACATATCATATTTTGTTCTAATGGCAAGTCACTTGAGCAGCTGCCTGCACAGGAGACAATTTTACGTAGCTTCTTGTGCTAGAGAACAGTCAAGCATGTTCTGTCGTTATAAATAATAGTTCACAATTGTAGACTTGTTTCTGTTTTATATATAGTGTAAGAGATAGAAAAATGTATATCTAAAGCACCTAACAATTCTTTCGTAAATATTCCAAACAACACAGCATTGCTATATTCATTTTAGTACTATTGCAGCATTGTTTAGGTTAAATAGATTGGGCGGACAGGATGAATAGGCCCCCTAAATTATGCGGTCTACAGGGAGCACTTTTTCAAGGCAAAAGCCAGCAGTACTCACCAAGTATGTGAACGACACTCTGAACAAGATCTCGTCTATCCTTGCTGTTTTGTATTGATGATGGGCTGCTCTTGACAAAGCAGGATACGACGGGCTGCTTTTGGCTCAGAAAGTAGTCCATCACCTCTATACAGGAAGATATTGGCTGTGGAAGCAGTCCAAAATATTCCCAGTCCACGCCCACGTTTTCGTGGACTACGCCAACGTCTCCGATGGGGCCCCACTGGATAGCCAAACCTGAATGTGTACCAGTGAACAAATAATTAAAATGCCAGGTTAATCTAGGACACTAATGTGTCCTGTTGGTCAATAATAAAGTTCTTTATTCCACCAGTCCACGTATGAACATCGAAACTCTCATACCAGTAATTTCTTAGCTGTAATGGCTTGACTGCCTCGTGAAATTGTCTTTCCTGCAATGATAAGTCATTCTAGCCTATATATATATATATATATATATATATATATATATATATATATATATATATATATATATATATATATATATATATATATATATATATATATATATATATATATATATATATATATATATATATATATATATATATGAAAGAGCCACACAAAGAAAATAGGAGAGGCGGCCGTTGTCATGTTTGGTTGTTCAATGCTCACTTTGATGAAGCGGAGTTTCCTTTTTTGAATTAAATGAGCCATCTTGTTCGGCAAGCCAATTTACTCAGTATTAAGGCACGGTTGGTAGAATGGTGCGTTCTCCAACCTTTCTGCAAAATATTTTTGTGCGAACACTTACTTTTTACCAATGGGCTATTGCTAGTTTCCTCACCAAATTTCCAATACATTTGCGCAAATAAACTACTTATTCTAGGTTGAATATTTATGTGTGTCAAGACTATAGACAATGCACCTGTCCTGGGTTGCCAGGAGGAGGTTCCTGAAACTTTTTGCAATGTGAAATTTAGAATGACGCGAAGAGTGGCAGTAGTTTAGTTGACGTAAGATTTTATTGATGACTGTACTTTTTATTTTATTATTTCCGAGTATCCAATTGCCGACTAAAAATAAAGTCCTAAATTGAAGAAATACGCGCCTATGTGCCGAAAAGGAGCTAATGCTGTTTTGCACGGTATGTCTATTACACCATCGAAAATTCACGAATGGTTTTCATCAATTTTATTGAAGGCTTTCCTAAGTCTTTTGAGCAATTTTACTAAGTACTTGAAGTTTCTTATTTCAATGTAATTTTGTACTTCGCCTAGCTGACCATTGATACAATTCGCATAATTTTGATATAATTTTGACCGATGTTTCCAGAACTGAGGTAACTTTGTCCCTTTTAAAGCCGACAATGTTGTCATCGATCATGTGAGCTCTACATTTGACGGAGGAGCAGCTGAACTCACCGGGAAGCCCGTCGGCGACCCGTCGCTCACACAGACGCTCCATGACGGAGTTTGCGAAACCGTAGTTTGTCTGACCAGTCTGACCACGACCACAAGACATGGATGAGAAGACAACGAAGTGGTCGAGTTCGGGACACTCTTTCCGCGACACGTTGTCCAGACACTCAGTGCCCAGAACTTTCGGCTTACACACGTCCATGTACATCTCGGCAGTCTGGTTCTCAATCAAGGCATCGCGAAGAACCTGCGAGCACGAGGTGACGAATTTGGCCATTTTCCCAGTTTAATGCAAGTTACGGGGGAGTGTCTGTAGTGCTTTTCAAGATTATAATAAGGTCTCCAACAGTGCTTACACCATCGGACCTTCTTCTCTACTAGAACGACTATATTCTGTATTTTTACTTATTAATATTACTGAATTGAATAAAATTTCAAATACCTCTAACCGGGCATCCGCACCAAGACAGCAGTGAATCGGTATATGTGTAGTTTGAATTGAAGATTTGCTGAAGGGGCAGGGCATGTGACTAATATATAGCATAAACTTTCATCATCACGTTTCAGCAAAAGCCTGCACAGTATATAAACCACGTATTTCTCAATAACTCCAAGAGAAAAAAAATTGTAGTTCACAAAATCTTTTCCTCTGTTGTTCTAAAACCTGGGACCAATGCTTTTCTGATGTGCTTCTCAGTAACGTGCTCTAAAGAAGAATTCAGAATATCGCAGCATTGTTAAGGGCATTCAAACGGCAGTTGCAAGAACTCTATCTCTAATTTGTATACTTCGTAATGGATTACTCTGTCTTCACGATACACATTTTTCACCCTCCTGGTCAACTACCATGACAACCATGCCTGAATGATGCTGGTCCCGCCTTATATTTATTGAAGAAGTATTGTTGGTGAAGCAGAAAATTTTTTTTCAGAGAAATCCGTGTGCATGACATGAAATGGAATGGAGCATATAGGAGGTAAAAATGCCGGCTAGTTGAATGTTGTGTGTAATAAAAGACTGTTAGCTTCCTGGCTGAAGAGGTGTACGTATAGTCATATTCACATGAAATATAACAAGCGCACTGTCCAAAAATCTGTCCACGCGTAATGGAAAAAAAGAATTATTTATCCATCAATGCTGCCGACTGAAGCGGAAATAAAATGCAGAGCACCACCAGTATACAAACCTGCAGCGTGAAGAGGAAGAAAAAATTTTGCAGAAGTTGCTAGATATTTTCGAAACTCCGCTGTTTCTCTCAACCTCAATAGCTTATTTTTCTTGTTGGTGCTCGCGGCGTTTCGACAGTTAAAGATAACACGGGATCCTAACAGCCTATTTCACCGACGTTGGGGCCCGCTTCATCACCGCTACCCGTAAGAGATGTTGCGCACAATGAGACAAAAGTTATGGACACTTGGCGGTAGTGCTGTAAGCCCTAAAAAAACCTCCATTGTTTCTTTTCAGTTTCCTCTTTTCTTTTCCCCGCTGCTGGTCTTTATTTTTCTATTTCCTAGTTTTGCCTGTCAGTGTCTCTCTTACTCTTTCTGTTTATATATGTTTTGTTTTTTTTCTTACTTTTTTGTGGTATATACCCGCTTTCACATGCGTTATTGCAAGCGCTGACAGCCGTAAGACCACCCTCGCCTTTAGAGTCTCTGTACTTAATGTCATCACCAAGGTGTGACAAGATCAACATGAAGACTTTCCACGCGTGCGCTCAGTATGTCTAAGCTGTACGTGCTGTTGTCTGCGTTATGCGAAGTCACATGAGACAACGACCGCCTGCGACAGGATGCGATATACATCTGCGTACAATTCTTCCACTTCAAATTTGGCAGATTTTGTGGGTCTCGAGGACAAGCCAACTACGTGTCAGTCCAGTATTCTTACACGCGTCACGGCCTGTTGGGCATAGAATCACGGTAACAGGAGCACTCGCCCGTGAAAGGATTATACGCCTGAACACGGCATGAAAGACTGAAAGTAGATTTGTAATGGCGCAAGGCAAGTTGCTTAAAGGCCAACTCCGGCGATTTTTTTACCATGGCAGGGTAATAGTGAGTCTGTGTTCCTGAGACACTCTTGTCACGCACCCGATAGCTGTAGTGCTCGGCAAGTATGAGAATAATGTTTAATAAGCAAAAAGACGCAATAACAAAAGCGAAACCCAACCGAGCACCCATTCTATGTATGACGTGGCGTTTGGTAGGAACCTAAAACCAGACGTCGTACAAGGCATGCTGCTCCTGCCAGCGCGATGTATGCAAACTATGAACGCGGGCCAAGCAGAGAGAGAGAGACATGTAGACTTTATCAATTTCCGGCAAATCGCTGGGATGGGCTCCCACCTAGGGGCCAAGGGAGAGACCGTGTCTCTCGGCAGTTTCCTTGGCCTGCCGGATTGTCCGAAGTTGCTTGTTCAGGCCCGAACTGAGCAGCCCAGTATGCCAACGCGCCCAAAGGTCTTCACTGGAGGCCACGACCCCAAAATTTCTGACTTATGTTGGACATTTTCATAGGATATGGTCAAGAGTGGCTTTAGTGGTACAATACTGGCAGAGATTAGAACTATAGACGTCTAGATATAAGTGGTGCATGATGACGGGGTTCGTGTATGTGCGTGTTGGTAGCTGCCGCCACTGAACGGACTGGGCCCGATTTAGCTTAGGGTGTGATGGAGGGTACTCCCACCTTAGCGCTCTATAGTGTTGAGTTATGTCAATAAATTTAGTGAGCCGATCGTTCCATTCCCACACCAGCGGAGAAAAGTCCGTTTGAATGATCGCTTTGTCTGACGTGATTCGGAACGTAAGACCTCGAACCACGTTGTGAGCCACTTCATTCGGACTGTCCTCCGGGTTACCTAGTGGTGTGTGGGCAGGGAACCACAGGA
Organism: Rhipicephalus microplus; assembly: GCF_043290135.1. NCBI lineage: Eukaryota > Metazoa > Arthropoda > Arachnida > Ixodida > Ixodidae > Rhipicephalus > Rhipicephalus microplus. The sequence goes on from NC_134706.1 coordinate 117,772,189, forward strand.
TGTGCACGTATTTGCCCGCCTCGTGAATTTTGCCTGTGCTAAGAATCCACAATGTCTCGGGAGAGATTCTGCCTCTGGCGTAGTTTCGAACGGCTGTCGGCTAGTCGCTGAATACACATAAGGCGTTAGTGTGGGCTATGGCCATCGCGATAGCCACATCCTCGGCCATTTCTACGTTACCTGTGATGATTGATGCGCTGCTTTTGCATTGTTGTGTGTGGTATACGACAGCAGCCACGAAGCGGTGACATTCCTGGTAGCGTGCTGCGTCGACAAATACTGTCTCATGGTTGCGCCCAAACATCTTTGACATGGCACTGGCTCTGCTGACACGTCTGCCCTTGTTTTGTTCAGGCTGCATGTTTCTTGATATGGGTTATACTGTGAGCTTGGAATGAATAGTGCGTGGTATGTCTTGTTTGTTTCCGTGTTGAATGTGGTAAGAAATACCGAGATTGCATAGAATCTAGCAGCCTGGCTTAGTCTTGGCTAATCGCTCGAATTGGGAGATTTGTTGCACCTCAATAAGTTCCTCAAGGGTAGTGTGTAAACCAAGTTGAAGAAGGAGTTCGGTGCTGGTGTTTCGAGGCAAACCTAGCACTTGTTTGTAAATTCTCCTAATTAGGCTGTTGAATTTTGAATTTTGCAGTGAACCATCGGTGGTACGCCGCCGTAAGGGTGATGTGGCTTAGAATAAATGATTGGATCAAACGGATGATGCTAGCCTCTTTCGTTGCTATGTGTTTATTGGTAATGTGCCTAATGAAGTGCATCGTCTTAGACACTCTGGCTTCAATGTTGTGAACTGTCTTTCTATTGGTACCCTTACTTTCTATGATCAAACCTAGCACTCAGATTTTATCCACGGTTGGTATGGCGTGACCATCGCTTGTAGTGAGTTTTCTATCGGCCTATGCCTGCGCTTGGGGATTTTGTTTGGGTGGCCGACCTTTAAGTGTAGGGCGAAATAGCAGTAGCTCAGATTTCTTCACCGACAAGGAAAGTCCAGTTCCTTGCAGACGCTCTTGGTTTAGCTCGGAGCAGAGGTGAGTGCGCCAAACGTCAACTAACATGTCCGAGACATGCAAATTATCAGAGCCTTCCGACAGTGGCGACTCTGACGCGAATGATGTTGTTATCTCGCCATTTTAGGGGCGATGCTATTTTTGCCGTGGGTCGTGCGTCCGCGTTGTGTGTAGTAGTAGTAGTAGTAGTATTAGTAGCAGTGGTAGTCGCAGTAGTAGGTAGCGACCTCTCATTTAGTCCTTGGATTATCTACTGCATGGCGGTACTTCTACATGATGAATGTATGATTTCAAGATGCGAGGTGGCGGTACTTGAATGTTACAAGATGAACGGACGGACGGATGGATGCACGTACGAACAGACAGACAAGCAAACGATGGATGGGCAGACAGACAGATGGACGGATATACCGACACACGGACGGGTGGACGCATGGACGGACGGATGAATGGACTGACTAGCGGACGCACAGACGGACAAACAGACGCCGGCCAAACGCTGGCAAGACCCTGTTGTGATAAAACTACGGCGAGATATTAGCAGAACACACGTGTGCTGTTTCGCTCGGTAATCAACTGTCCTGCCTGATCGCTCTGATCACTTCTCACTGAGGGGGGGGGGGGGGGGTCACTGTCACGTGGAAAGCTGCTTTAGAAAACATTCTGCGTCTTGTGTGTGTGGTTTGTGCAACCCAGAAAGCAACACCAACTACCACTCACTGCACACTCTTTCACAGGGAACAGAAAATCAAGCGCCAAACCAGCGAAACGCCGGCCTAACGCCACGGAGGAAAGAAGATTACCTTCGAACACCACCGCGGTCGCATTGTGGTCAGCACGGTAAACGCTGCAGTGGTCAAGTTAGCGATGCCACCAGCCGCGTCACTTCCGTTGACATGACAAAGGTGAAGACACACAGTGTTGAAAATAATTTTGGCAAGCCATGTGAGCCATTTTGATGCAATCTTTAAATATAAATTGCAAACAATCAAAATTTCGCAAGCTTGTAATATGGCATAAATGAGGGTAATGTGAAAAGGAACGTATCCAGCAAATTTCACTGATTCATTGACCTCAAAAATTGCCAGAGTTGGCCCTTAAAAAGGGCGTGGCCTTGAGGGTGCCACTACATTTCCAATAGCTCAGCCATACTTCATCTTCCTCGGCCACCCTATCAACGAAGTATGCTTAATGCCTTATAGGCTTGTATTGCGTTCCCTGCTTCTACGAGGGATGTTTAATGAGGACATTGTGGGTACTATGATGCTTCGCGAATTCATTATCTGTTGTGTGAGGGGTGTTCGTACACTGTATTTACAGTGGTCACACCCATGAGACACAAAGTGAGGGCTCGTCTACAGCGTTATAGAGACATTTTTGCTTTCGGTAGTCTTGGGTTTAGATCAAGCTTAAGTTTCCAATTAGGCAGCTTATTCGGCAAGCTTTTATTGCTTAGGAAAAATAAACGCAGCATCTTCTTCAGTGAAACATATCTGACGAGTAAATAAATGTATACGTTTTTCTCAAAGACCTGGTTCTCGTTAGCGATACGAGTGAGCTGCTTGAACTGCGCTATTTCTAGCACTGCTCAGCTTGTTGTTAACAAGTGTGTCGAGTTCTGCGTCCATTGCTTATTACCATTGTTGAAATATAGTGCGCGCAAGAGTTGTTATTGATACCTGTAAATATGGCCATAATAATAATTACAGATCTTGTAACACCAACCACATTCTCCTTCGTAATTAGCCTTGGCACTCAACGTATTGCGATGTATAAATAAGTAAAATTCAATCACTGCAGCTTCATTCGCAACATTGTGCGACATTTGATGAATATCTTTGTGGAGTATGAGTGTGCCGAGGAGAAAAGTAATGAAGTTTAGTATCGGTATTCCAAGACATTTTTTTGTCTTTTGTTTGAAGTAATGCCGAAATATTTCGCTATGACAAAGGCAAATGTGTTGCGGTATATGTGTGCTAGACTTCCACTCCGTGCACTGTACTTTTTGTATTTCCGAACCCAAGCAACTCTGCCAGTCCTCGGTTTTCTCTGTTTTCTTTTAATTCGGTTTCTTCTCCTAGACGACGCAAACTGGCTCATCCCTTGAGCTTGAATAAGCCACTTCACTTTAAAGTGATAAAGCCTTAAATCAGGCTTTGAGCAGAGAAACAAACTTTATACCTCCAGTATATATATTTAATAGAAAGTTGCGACGTGTATGACCTTAGGTTGCGCTAATGACACAGCGGACAATTATTACGCAGATATAAAGATATCTGCGAGTTAGAGATATAACTCCTATACACAGACAGCAAATACACGAATGTGAAAACAGCATGAACAAGTACTCTCCCTACGGAGACCCACTTGGTCCTAACTCATTCATCGGCCATGCACAGGCTGTTCGAGTTTTGCTACTCACTGCCATTAAAACAAATTTCAAATTTCAAATTTCAGGGCCTGTTTTAGTTCCGAAAAATCTTTTAGGTCCAGTGAAGGCTCTACTCCACCCAGCATCTGACGTGCCAGTTCATGTTCTTTTACTTACAGTTTTGTTCCAAATCGTCAAAAAATTAGAAAGAAAACTGCTGAACCTCCATTGAAAGTTTTTGGAATGTAGTGATGCTTGGAAGAGTCAAGCACGATACTTTGTTCGTAAGCGGGCTTTCGAAATGTTTTCACACAACCAAGTAAATTTGCTCTCTTGTTGTTGGTGGAACAATATTTGTCGAATTTGGCACATATCTATCTAAAAAAAAAACAGTGCACACCAGACAAACAAGTGAATATTCTGTGCGCTCATCTCAGTCAATGAAAGTTGTAGATTACGTAAACCACAGAAATACAATCAAGTATTCTTTTTTCCAAGAACCACCCAAGAGTGGATTTGCCTATTACCCGATATTGTGGAGCATACAACAGTAGATTTATTTCTAAAAGCAGTCATCAAACAATGAACGAGTCCTGAAGCGCTTTTTCAAGGAACAATGAAATAGATTCACTAAAAGATCTTATTGCCTCAAGATTTCAACGTCGCGAAAATTTTAAAAGTTCGTCCAGTACGAGCAGAATTTCGAAGATTTGTCACGCGCTGCAGTCGCAATCTTTCAGCTCTCGTCCCGAAGAAAGCGCTGCAAGCTAAGCAGAGATGTCATAGGCCAAAAAAAATTACGTCGCGCACGCCCTGTGACCTTGAGCATGGTTTCTTTGTTTTTTATTCGAATACACGCTCGTGTTAGTGTGATCGCGCTTGCGCGCGTAGACGTCACGCCTTTTCGTGACGATGCCTGTAACAAATGCATGTGCCATATTTAAAGCAGCCAATGGCTGATAGATGGCCTTCTACGAGTGATTTTTGAGCTTGGTTCGTCATTTGTCGAGTGAAGAGAAAGCAATTTATAGCTGACTTCAACAATGTGTTGTCACTTGCAGGTGGCTTGCTGTGCTATAATATTTGGCTCGCGTGTTCTCGGGAGCTCCTGCTACCAATCGTCAGCGTTTTCTGACCATGCTTCTCTAAAAGCGGCAGGGCCCCTTTAAAAAATTGTGTTTTTACACTTTGTATAGTCACGCACTTCTCTCACAGATGCGCACTGCTATCCGTAGTATTTAGGACGTTTCATTGCGCAAAACTTCACTATTTGCTGTAGTGTCTTTCTCTTGTATTTCATAAATTATAACAAAATTGCTCAACTGCATGCTTTTTTGCATTGCTTGGTGTTCTTACAAGGAAACGTATATTTGCAGATATTTACGACGATTACACGGGACGACAATGCCTGGCACACTGGCGGGCTGGGACCAGTCTCTATCCATTTCGTAGTCTTTTATTTCAGGCAGGGACCCTCTACTGCTTTATGCCCCAATCCTACTACTGCGTTGTGGCACTACCCCATGGCGTTAAAGCGCCAACCCGGCGCTTGTCACGAAAGGGGAGTGTTGGGTGACACATAAGGCTTCAGTCTTACGACGTGACCAACAGTGGATGGTGGTGGCATTGAGTGCGCTTCGTCGACGACTCGCTGTATCTCGTAGGTGAGGTTGGTGATCTTGCGCTGGACTTTGTATGGTCCGTCATAGCGAAATAAAAGTTTTTCTGAGAGGCCGATGTGACGCCATGGGGTCCACAAGACTACGAGAGAACCTGGTGCATACGAAACTTCGCGGTGGTGACGATCGTATTGATCTTTCTGAGAGGCTTGAGAAAGTATGAGTCGTTCTCGGGCAATATGTCGTGCGGCGTCGGCTCGCTCTATGGCATCGCGGACGTATGTGACAGGGGAGCTTGAACCAGCGGGAAGGTGGTTTCAAGAGGCAGAGAGAGTTCCCGTACATAAAAAAGGTAGAACGTTGAAGAGCCTGCGGTGTCATGTCTGGAGGAGTTGTAAGCGAAGTTGAGTTAGGGTAACATTGCGTCCCAGTCACGGTGGTCTGGAGAAACATACATTGACAACATGTCCGTGATAGTGCGATTCAGGCACTCTGTAAGTCCATTAGTTTGTGGATGGTATGCCGTTGTGAACTTGTGGTTCGTGGAACAGGAACGTACGATATCCTGGACGACGCGAGATAAAATTATCGGCCTTGGTCAGTAACGAGCTGTCGAGGAGCGCCGTGATGCAATATGATGTCATGCAGTAGAAAGTCGGCGACAACGGTAGCGCAGCTGGTTGGAAGAGCGCGGTTGATCGCGTAACGTGTCGCGTAGTCGGTCGCCACGGCAACCCATTTGATCCAGGATGCAGAAGTGGAAAATGGCCCGAGAAGGTCGAGCCCTACGCGGTACAATGGTTCAGCAGGGATCTCAATAGGATTAAGAAGGGCAGCTGGAAGCGATGTTCGCCGTTTTCGACGTTGACAAAGGTCGCAGCTGGCGACATACTTTTGCACAGAGCGATATAGGCGTGGCCAGAAAAAAACAGCGCCGGACGCGATCATAAGTGCGGGTGACTCCCAGGTGACCAGCGGCAGGTTCATCGTTAAGCTGTCGGAGAACATCTGCACGCAAAGGGAAGGCACGAAGAGAAGGCGGTCAGGACCATTAGGGCGCATGTTGTGGCGGTAGAGAACACGTTCGTGAAGGAAATACAAGTTCAGAGAAGTGGGTGGAGTAGCGGAACCCAGGCTTTCTATGATGGGAAATAAATCCGGGTCGCGGCGTTGCTCAGAAGCGATATCAAGAAAGTCTGATATTGATAAGACGCAAGCCTCCGTAGCTCTCTCTGTGGCGTCTGGTGGATCCACTGGATACCGTGACAGGCAGTCGGTGTCTTGATGGAGGTGACCAGATTTATACACGACCGAGAAGGTGTATTCTTGGAGGCGGAGAGACCAACGACCGAGACGTCCCGTGGGATCCTCGAGCGAGGAAAGCGAGCAGAGTGCATGATGATCAGTGACAACAGTAAAACTGCGGTCGAAGAGGTACGGGCGAAATTTAGCGACAGCCCAAACAAGAGCAAGACACTCTCTTTCGGTGATGGAATAGTTCTTCTCGGCAGGGGATAAAAGGCGGCTGGCGTAGGCGATGACACCGTCACGTCCATGCTGACGCTGAGCTAAAACAGCACCAATTCCGTGGCCACTCGCGTCCGCACAAACTTCTGTCGGGGCAGTCTGATCGAAGTGGGCTAATATTGGCGTAGTCGTGAGGGCTGCAATGAGCGCCGAAAATGCAGCACTTTGAGGCGAATTTCAAGTAAATGGGACGTCTTTTTTAAGAAGCTCAGAAGCTCGGTGAGAGTGCGCGCGATACCGGTGAAATTCCGGATGAAGCGGCGAAAATAGGAGCCCAAACCAAGGAAGCTCCGGACATCCTTATGAGAAGAGGGCACAGGAAATTGAGTCACTGCGCGAATTTTGTCCTAATCGGGCTGTACCCCAGATGCGTTAACGAGGTGACCAAGTACAGTTAATTCGCGACGGCCGCAACGGCATTCGGAGTAGTTCAGCTGGAGACCAACGTAGCGGAATACTTGGAGAATACTGGACAGTCACTCAAGATGGCTTGCGAACGTCGGTGAAAAAGCAATTATATCATCTAAGTAGCATAAGCAAGTGGACCATATGAAGCCGCGCAGAAGGGAATCTATCATGCGCTCAAAGATGGCCGGCGCATTACAAAGCCTAAACTGCATTACTTTAAATTGGTATAACCCATCGGGGGTTACAAATGCTGTTTTTTCTCGGTCTCGTGGGTCAACAGCGATCTGCCAATAACCAGATCGAAGGTCATTGGACGAGAAAAACTTTGCGCCATGAAGGCAGTCAAGGGCGTCATCTATTCTTGGTAAGGGGTAAACGTCCTTCTTAGTGACCTTGTTGAGATGTCTATAGTCGACGCAAAACCGTCATGTGTTGTCCTTCTTCTTAACAAGCACGACCTGGAATGTCCACGGTATAGATGAGTGTTCGACGCCGCCTTTGGCGAGCATTTTCTCGACCTCTTTCTGGATGACAGAGCGTTCGGCAGCGGAGACGTGGTGAGGGTGGCGATGAATTGTGTTGGCATCGCCGGTGTTGATGTGATGGGCCAAACTGATCTCTGGCCTAAAGGGCGGTTGTCAAGATCGAATATGTCCGCATAGGATGTCAACAGACGGTGGAGGTCTGGTGCTTCGGAGGGCGAAAGATCTGGCGCTATCATTTTGGCAATGTCAATGCTTGACAGGTTGGGCGCAGTGAGCAAGTTGACGTGCGGAGTAGGTTGCTGAGCCAACAGTTCAGAAATATCACATTCTTGCAACGACGACATGATGCCAAGTTTAATACCAGCAGGCAGCACGTGCGTGGAGAAACCAAAGTTTAAAAGAGACAGATGGGTCTGGTTGTGGCGTACTCTCACCACGGTGTGCGGGACAGCAATGGAGTGCTTTAGCACAACGTCGGTAATAGGTGAAACGACATATTCATCATCGCGCACAGGCGGATCACACACGAGCTGCACGGAAGTCGCGGCTTGCGGCGGAAGATGCAGGAACTCGGTGGCACAAAGGCGACTTTGAGCATCACGGGCAACAGAGGCGTCAAAAGGCAGCTTCAACTGAAGAAGACCCGTCGAGCAGGTAATAAGGGCGGAGTGCGCAGAGAGAAAGTCGAGACCAAGAATCACGTCATGTGGGCACTGCTCAAGCACGGTGAACAATACGACGGACTGGCGCCCAGCAATACACACGCGAGAGGTGCACATGCCGAGAACGGTAGATGTGCTCCCATCGGCAAGCATTACTGCACACCTAATAGGAGGCGTTATCACTTTTCGCAGTTTAATACAGAGAGCAGCGCTCATGACTGAAATTTGTGCGCCAGTGTCTATGAGGGCTGTAACGGTAACGTCATCCACCAAGTGGTCCAAAATATTGCGGCGTGTAGGAATCGTGAACAGAGGATTTGCGGAACGGGTCGTTAATGCAGCGTCACCTGCGGGAACTTGATGGTTTAGTTTACCGAGGTTGAGGACCCAGGTCGTGCAGGGGACCTGGATCGAGAAATCATCGGCGAGAGAGATCGGCGGCCTTGGGGTGATGGTGACCGGCTGAACCTTCAGCCCTGAGCGTTAGTAGGAGCAGGCTGTGGATCGTACGGAGTAGAAAAGCGGCGAGAATTGCCTTCATAGCGACGCCATGTCCCAGTGTTCCAAGATGAATTGGATGTCCAACGATTGCGACAGTAGCGTGCAATGTGGCCGGCGCGAGAGCAGTGAAATCAGATCAGTCTATCATCCGACGTTCTCCATTCAGCAGGGTTCTGGTAGCGGAAAGGGTAGCGTAAAGGGTACACCCGCATCTTGTTAACAGAAGCCGAGCTCGCGGTAGTGCGAACAGCGCGAACAGGTGCGATGCCGAGATTTGCTATTTCTTGGCGAACGACGGCTTGGATGAGGGAGACGGTGGATGCATTGTCTTGAGGACCGTCGGAGGCGATGGCTGCAGGAGACTTTGCTTCGAGTTCGCGGCAAACGATTCGGGTGACATTTTCGAACGATGTAGCTTGCGTGAACTTGGGGCTGTCTTCGCTGGTTGAAGTGGCTGCAGTATTAGGCAGACGCGCAAACTGGCGGGTTATGCGGTGGTTCTTGGCGTGCTCGAAGCGCTGACATTCATTCACAACCGCGTCGACGGTGGCGCAATCTTTAACGATCAACAGATTGAAGGCGTCATCTGCAATTCTCTTTATATTTGAGCGAGTTTGACAGTTTCGCTCATGTTCTCGTCCACCTTTCGACAGAGGCCCAGTACGTCCTGTATGTAAGATACATATGATTCTGTCGATGTCTGCACGCGACATTCCAGGTCTTTCCTCGCGGCCTGCCGTCGCCCAAATGGCCTGCTGAATAACTCGACAAGCTTCAGTTTGCAAACGTCCCAGCTGGTCAACTCCGACTCATGCGTCTCATACCAGGTGAGCGCCGTATCGCGCAAGTAAAATACAACGTTGGCCAGCATCAACGTTGGGTCCCACCTATAGTATTCGCTCACGCGCTCGTACAATGCGACCCAATCTTCAACATTCACCTTGTCCTTGCCTGTGCCCAAAAAGGTTCCGGGGTCTCGTGAAGGCAGGAGAATCAGAGGAGGCAGCTGCTGCTGCGGCTGCTGTTGCGGCTGCTGTTGCTCTTGTGGGTGGGCCTGTTGAGCCTTTGCAGGAAAATGAAGGTGGCGACCACTCCGAAGTTCTGTGTTGGTTTGCCGGGAAAGCCAGGTAGGCGTACCCAGCACCTCCACCAATAATCTTACAAGAAAACGTATATTTGCAGATATTTACGACGATTACACGCGACGACAATGCCTGGCACACTGGGGGGCTGGGACAAACGACGGCAGGCACACAGCGGGGGTACTTCGCGGGACGACCAGAGGCCGAAAATTGAGACAATGTGTGCGCGTCGCCTCTGCTTGCCGGAAAGTGGTGTGTACAGAAAGTGAACTGATAATGTCGCGAGGCAGGCTTCAAGCAACCACGAAAACTCATGTTGATTTGATTATCCTCGGCCCGCCTGGTTGGCCGCGCAACCAGGGACGCTAAAGAAAAAAAAACCCTGGGACCAGTTTCTATCCACTTCGTAGTCTTTTCTTTCAGGCAGGGACCCTCTACTGCTTTATGCCCCAATCCCTCTACATCCTTGTGGCAGTATGTTTTCTGTATGGTTGTTTACAGTTATTACGGATTTCACTATGTTTTTGTGATGCTAATTTTGTTGTTCGTGCTGTGAACAGTTTTGTATGTCTATTCATTCTTAAGACTTGATAAAACGGTCAGCTGTGTTATAAAATAAGCCCCATAAGTAAATAAATTGCTCATCATCAATACATTCATAAGATAATCCTAAAATGATATGCTTTTCATTATAGTATTTCGTGATGAATAAATCGGACCAACAATAGCAAATTGTGCTGATACTGAATTTGAAACATCTCTACAGTATCTTATTACTAGTGGTATCTGCGTATCATTTCGCCAATTGGGTTAACCAAAATAATTACCTGATGAGGCAGGTACCGCCTCACTAGTGGAGCTTGATAAACGCAAAAGTGCTACAGGCTCGCTTTCACAGAGCTGAACAACGTTGATTCCTAAGATAATGCAGAAGATATGTCCTTGTAAAGTACATTTCACATTTTAGCTGTTTTGATGCCCAGTCAGCTTACCATGGCCAGGTTGAAAATGCCGCCCACCGGTCCCATACTCGTCGCAGTCTCCATAATTTTGCGTACACCTTCTTCCGTCGATATGTCATCACTGCTGACGAGAACCGTGGCGCCCCGCTCTCTCCAGTGCCTAACGCAGAGCCGCTGGTAGCCCGTGCGTACGCCACTTCTGGAGATTAGAAGCAGCTTGCGGCACCCACGTGTCACCATCCACTCAGCGAGCTCTAGACCGAAGCCACCGAGGCCACCGGCAATGATGTAGGACTTGTGTCCGTAGAAGTGGGGTCGCGCCACCGCTTCTAGGGTCAGGGGAGGCGCACGAATCCTGCGCTCGCTCTCTTCCGGCCGCATCTGAAATGAAACAGCATTAGTATGGAATAATATAAGAATCGTAGATAAAAAATCATTACGAAATCTAACATCACAGTTGCGCAAAGAAAGCAAAGGACGTTATGTCATGCACTCTTGTTTCCGCACAATAGCTGAGCTATAATCTGCGCACATGTAGATACAAAAATTAGAATTATCGTCACTCCAGTCTTTTTGAGGATTAAATTAAAAATTGAAAATTGAAGAATAAACTTAATTTCGACTGCATGTGCTACGTTCGATTAAGAAAGAGGTACTCGAGGGTGACGCGGAAGCCCAAAAAAACATTTGATAGTTTAGAAACTGCGTAGAGCCAACATTGTTCTCATGCGATTACAATTATTAGTATACTTATTACACTTGAAGGGATCTATCTATCCATCTATCTATCTATCTATCTGTCTATATATCTATCTATCTATCTATCTATCTATATATCTATCGATCTATCTATCTGTCTATCTGTCTATCTGTCTGTCTGTCTCTCTGTCTGTCTGTCTGTCAACGAGTAACACAGAAAGCACACGATACATATGCAAGCCCTCTAATCTAGAATCTTTATTTTAAAAGTAAAACACCTGATTATGAGACGTGGACTCATCATACTTTTCTAAGCTGTATCTACAAGGATGTATCTTCCTTTCAAGTTCAAAAGTGCCCCCTGAATAGAAAAAAAAACTACCACACTATGTATCGTCCCGACCCTGCACACAGCCTTTTCATGCCTGATACTTAAGCTTCAGCTATGCCTTTTTGCCGGACTGAAGACAAGAGACCGGAGACTGGTTGCCAATATACCAGAAGATAGCAGCGAGGACAACGGCGGTAAACAAAAGTGGGCCATGTAAGCGGGATGGCGAAAGCGAAAGTTACTTTTCCAACTACACTAGCTTCTCCTTTTAATATTTTTCTTTAAATTTACAAACTAATCTACTTCCTTCAACCGAGAATTTCGAAAGGGCGATATCACTCGTTTGTACGCAATCACAAACCTTACAAAAATATTTAGGACACATTCAACTCGTGCCCAGCAGCGAAGTAATAATTCACGGGTATAATGTAGCCCGCACAAGTTTCATTATTGGTGGGCATGATAATACAGTAGGCCGCATATAGTGCGACGTAGTTTGACATCAAAGAGTGTCAGATGATTATCTCATACCCTTCAAATTTCTCACACACTTCACTAAGGCGCGCCTGATAAGCCAATGGTTGCTTTGGTAGTTAAAGCTTTTCAAATTAATATTGTATCGTTATTGGTGTGGTCGAATAGACTAGTCGATGCACGATTGCCATTAAATAAAACAAATGTACAAAGCAATAGCCATGACGTATTAACATGTCAAATCTTAAGCAACGAAAAAGTGTACGAGATGTCATCCTGCAGCAAAGCTTTGAGGAATAGCACAATCAACAGATTAGAACAACAGTTTTTGATAAGTGCTTTTTGACGAATACCGTGCTGGCTCAGGTTACGCTACTTTCACACGGCGAGATCACCTGGCAGCCTTCGATTTATTAGGTACAAGTGACCTACCACTAGCATAGTCAGCAATATTTCCGTGACAACATTTACAGGGTCACTAATACTGCCGTGTCTTTGGCTCGTCCAGTATCTGTACTTAACGCCCTTGACATAAGTGAAGTAGTTTCCTACACCGCCTCTAAAACCAACCTATTGTTCGTTGGCATCCGTTCGGGCACCAACATTTCTGTTAAGACAACCAGCACCTGTTTCGTTGATACAAGTGACACAGTGCGCTTGTGATGAACGTCAAACAAGGCAGTGGATGCCATGCATATTTGCCTTGTCCATGGTATTTTCTTGCAGCACTGCAGCGTATTGGCAGAATCCTTTATGGTTAACTGGTTCAGTTAGTCATGATCATTATTTCAGGTAGTTTGTTAATTGAAAGTACTTTATTTGTTAGTGCGCAATGTATCAATTAGGTTAACGACAATTATGTCACTGAAGCCGACCACCTTCAGGGACACACTTGTGTCGCTACTGGTAGCGTGCTACAGCCCTATAAATAAACCAATCATTAGCGTGTAATACCTCATCGCTTTGAGCAGGACTCACCTGGACCAGAACTTTCCCTGTGTGTTTAGCCGCAGCCGAGAAACGAAACGCTTGTTCCGTCTCCTCTCGAGTGAATGTGTAGGCCTTCAACGGTTTCACCACTCCATTGTCGATCCCCTCCAGGATCAGTGATCTGATGTGACGCTTCATTTCCGCGGAACCGGGTTCATCGTTCAGCAGGCTGTCCAGCATGACCCCGTGGAAGCTGACGTCTTGGAGAAACACAGACAGGCCCAGACTTTTGTCCTCGAACAGGTCGAACTTGCCGATCTCCAAGAAGCGGCCATGTTTTGCCAAGCAGCGAACGCTGGCCAGTAGCTTATCGCCGACCAACGAATTCAGCACAAGATTAACACCTGATGGAGAGAGAGAGAGAGAAGGGGGCGGGGCCTAATAAAACACCCAATCAGGACGTTGCATCAGCGATGTTGACGATACGGGTGATGGATTTCGAAGATAAAACGATAATAAAGTGGTGTGATTGTCATAGGAGTAGGTTCAAAACTTTCATAATGTGCAATTTTCGAAACAGAGCTAAAAGAAGCTCCGCAAGGAACGAACCACCGAAAAGGGTGTTGCGTTGGAAAGTGTATAGGCGTCTGTAAATGAAGCACGGGTACTAAAACGTGCGAGGTACTTGCCTGAAAAAAAAATGAAAGAAAATTAACTAAGAACAATAGTGGTCGGACAGACAAGACAGATAAACGTGAATCGCAACTGTTGGTCAAGACATCATGTCAGCGTTATTAGTCGAAATGCAGCTCCTCGTTCACTTAAGATTAAGTAAAAGTAGTATCTAAGGCTGCGTACTACTATCATGGTGATTCACACTTTAGGACTACCATGTAATCATTAGGTGTGTAATAGTAAAACACTGTGCATTCACTTAGCCTGTCTTGAGTACGTTCCGTCATATTGAGGAGCATACTCAAAACTGTATGGCGGTGCCTGTTGAGTAGAACCGCTTTGGAGTGTCAAAGATTAGTTGTCGAACAACGCCCAGACATTTTCAACAAAAAGTGCGAGGAAAGGAATTCAGATACTTAAAAATCTGGAAAATTCGATGTTTGTTCGATGCCTTCACTATTAATGCTTCCGCAGCCACTAGCAGTTTAATACGGTTAAAAATATTTCGGACATTTATTAGATAAATTCAATAGTAATTTTTAAATGGGGTAGCAAGAGGATTATGTCAAATGAGAGAAGTAAAATAATCAAATCGTAGAATCCGCAGAGCCATTCAAATTCATAAAGGCGGCCTCTAGCACTATATTATTCCCAAGCAATGGAATTCACTGTGATTTACACCCGCGCTAAAACCGAAACGTGCAGGAGTGCAACGGCCGTATTCTTTCAAGACATACCAAATTAGTGAACGTCATTATATCAGCCATGAGCTGACTTTGTTGTGTTTGTGTGTGAACTGTAGTTGATGGTTATAGCACGCATAGCGCGTGCATACATTAACGAACGCCGGATAACTAGATCTGTACATTCATTGTCTTGAATGGTTTGCATCTGGTCTGGTTGCTGTTCTTGCACTGCCATGCCCTCGTGCTTCTCTCCTTCATGCCTGCGTTTAAATCTAGCTGGAACTACGTATTTGTCTTGAACAGTGAGGTCGTCTGCTTGTTGCACTCATCAGTGCTTTGGTATTGCAATTGATTTGGTTGCACACCACAAAGCTGTTATTTTATTATTAAGCCATTCTTTAATAATATTCGGTTGGATTTAATTTTCCAAAATCACTATATGATTATGAGAGACGCCGTCGGCGAGTTCTTCAGAAATTTCGACCACCTGAAATAATTTAACATGCACCTGAATCTAAGTACATGAACCCCAAGCGTTTTCTCCTCCATCGAAACTGCGGCCGCTGAAGCCGTGATTTGGTGCCGTGACATGCGGGTTAGCAGCCGAGTGCCTTAGCCACTAGTTAACCGTCTCGGTATAGCGGTCCTTTCTATATGCCTAAGCTGTGATGGATTATACGCACTTACAACTTCAATTTTCTTTCCTAAAGTTGCTACCTACCTGCACTAATTAACACGTTACTTCATACAAGTTTTCAAACTACAGCATCAAATGATGTTTTTAGCGTCACAGCAGGTCTACAGCTTCACAAAAGGCTACTGTAAAGGCAGCGAGCACATATCGCATTTTTTCCTACCTTTTAGGAAATATGCAAACACCCCTCGAAACACCTTACATATATATGCAGAGATCCTCCATGCACCAAAAATTACTCTGTATAATGCCGTACTGAAAAATATTCAAAAGCATATACAGAACCTCTTAGCCCATTTGCGTTTATGCGGGATTGCCACTTCTCGAGATATGCAGCAAAAAGCGCCTAATCGTCATTTCCTTCTTTCCGGTGTTTCCCTAAGACTGCGACATAGTGGCCTTATATGAGAATTATTTTTAGTGGCTTGGTGCGAAATATTTTATGCGGTTACTTGCAGAGAACTCCTGTATTTCAAGTTCTTTTGTGACAAATCGCGCATGTTGAGCGTATTTATTTGTTTGAGTAATGCTCTGATTGTACTTACACAACTTTTCACGCCACCTTACATGGAGACCGAATACACTATACCTAGAGGTATACAGTGCATTGTATTATAATGCAAACAACAGCGCACTTGCGAAACATTGACCACGCTAGCATTGCATGAAAACAACAAACTATCATGGTAAGCTTGCAGCTCACGATGCCTCTTCAATGTGCAGATTCTGACAGCTGTGTATGCCGCAATAATCTAATCTCGCGGCATGTCGTCATCGCACAATTCACATCTATGGTCACAAATTGAGATTCACGTTCTACCGTCAAGCAATGCGCTCACCCCGGCCTTCAGTTTCGCACATGACGTGTTCTTCGAAAGAAGTGTCTCGTGTGTTCGAAAAGTTTCGGTCTTGTAGCTCTGGAAACCTCTTCTTAAGAAACTCTTTCTTTTCTGGAGATCCTGCAAAGCACATAAATAGGTAAAAATGAAAGAGTATTACAAAGTACATGAGGGGTTTTGTTTTCCTGAACAAGCAACCAGCATTTATTGAAAGGTCAAGTAATTTTAACCACATAACCATGTGCCCAAGGCAGAAAACAAAAGTGGAGTGGTTTGTATTTAAGTCTTACTTTTTACCGCGGAGCTTTTCTAGAGCCGGGCTTAGTGACAGATTAGCGTCTCAATACTTCGCTGCAGTTCTCATGTACGCCCATAAAGGGCGTTCGTGTTCAGTAGCAGACCAGTAACAGCCGTACACTGAAACATGGAAGCATGGCTCTATAGCACTTTCTAGTAGATTTTGTGGTGGTTGCACCGGAGGGGAAGTGATCGGACGAGAGCGACGGGGGATGGGGCAGACTGGGACAAAAAAGTGTCAACATGCCATTCTACGGACATGCCTACAACTCGCAGGCATATACACAATATACGCAACAATCACAGGCATATACACAACGCCCCAAAGCATTACAGCAACATTGCAGTTTCTGCAGTTCCTCGATAGGGTGGTACTTGGGTGCATTTTCGTGGCTACTTTTTATATAACATATAATGAATAGCTGCTTCGTAATAAAAAGTGACGTTCAAGCAGACGCGAACGTTGAGCATTTTTGGTTGTAGCGCGAAATCGGCGAAGACGGAACACAAAAAAAAAACGCAGATGAGCGCTGACTGTGTCAGCGCTCGTCCATGTTTCTGCCGATCAGTAGTAGAGGCTCGCGACAACACGAGAGCCAAATAATCCTGCTGCCTGGAATTCACAATAACGTATCAAAGTCAGCTAAAAATTGCTTTCTCTTCTCTCAAGAAATCACGGATTATGCCCAAAAATCGCACGTAGCAAGCCCGTCTACAGCTATTAACTGATTTGAACATGGCGCCCTTGCTCGTTACAGAGATCGCCGCGGGAGGCCGCTACTTTTCCGGGCTTGCGCAAGTGAACTGACGTTCAAATACCGACACTGAGAAGCAGCGCATTCAAAGGGAAAAACGTGCTCTAGGTCACGAGGTGCACGTGACGTTTTCTGTGGCCCTGCCATCTCTCCCTGCTTAGTTTGCAGCTGTCGTTGAGACGAGAGAGAGAAAGCAATCGCAGCATGCGATAGACCTTTGTAACCCTACTAGCACTGAAGGGATTCTTCAAATATTTGCTGCATTGAATTCATGAGAGAATATGCTCTTCCAGTGAAGTCATTCCATGGTTACTTGAAATAATGTTTCATGGCCCTTTAGGAAGCGGTATTTGAGATAGCCTGATCATTTGCCAAAGAGCTGTCTGTGATAAAGTATGTATCCATTGCGTACGTATATTTCTTCGTATCTGTGTGAATGCGAATGTGCAGAATTTAGCGAAAAAATATGGTGCTCTTTGGTTGCGTTATTCGGCTCCATTGTCATGCGATGGTTTTGCTTACTATAACGGCAATTCACTGTAAAGTCTACAGTGTCGGAAAACTTTCAAGCAGGTTTATGCAATGAAAAATAATTTAGGTGCCCAAAATACCTCAAGAGAGACGTGGGAGGACAAGTTAGTTGCGTCAGTTGTAACGGAATAATTCGAGAAAAAAAACTGCATGTATACTGCGCCAAATATGTGCAAAGAGCCCTGCCTGCTGTGATCACTGCAGAAATCTACACAGGGATACCTATTCAAGCAAAAAAAGTAAACTTTGAACCGAGACGTGTGCGAAACAACTAATGTGACACTTTTACATAAGTCACCTTCCTTTTTTCTCTAACGTGTTTTTATTGTTTCGCGGGCTAGAGGATCTGAGCTAGGGCAAAACTAGAAATGCTTGACAATTTTTTCTCACAAAAGCAGGAATGGTAACGAGCAGGCAAATGTGCTGCCGCATTATTTCGAAGTGACAGCTCATATTCCCGAACACTGACGTTCAAATACCGACCGTTTCTCTGATAGAATCCCACCCACAACTAAGTGACATTTATTGCAACAAGCCAACCGACCTATCCACATACACCGGAGCCTCTTTCTTCCCACAAATTAGGGCTCTCGGTGGTGTAGAACTACATGGGCATAGGCCAGCCAACTTCGTGGCGTAGAAACAGAACCACAGCCACGTTCTATCAGTTTGCCTCGTTCATAAAGTTGTGCGCTATCTTTTGAACTTAATGTAAAAGCATAGGTCATTGCACAAAGGGCTGGCTGCTTTTCCTTGTGTCCTTCCACATTTGGAGGAAGGTTTCGAAAATGGATACAACGACAGAGTAAGGACAACCTGCTCAATGCAGCCGCCCAACCTGAATTATGTAACTATCCTGCATATTGTGCAAACTACAGTTAAACAGCGCTACCTTCATACACATAGTCGCAATGGCCATTTACAAGATTGAAATGGGCCGTATGAAAGTTTAAAACCATTTAGTGGGCCCTGCATTCTGTTCCTGTCTGTCTAACATGGAGCCACTACTGCTAGTCAAAAATATCGCCGCTCTTATGTCTCACTCCAAATATCTGGCTTTCTGCATCAACAATTGTTTAGCGCCTCTAGAAGTGTAAGTTCTGTTTGGACCTGTCGAGAATTCAATGGGTCATTCAACGAGAGTGGGTCAGTTGTGACTACACCTGCTGTAGCTTCTTAGCATTTAACTTGACTTGTGTTAGCTTGAAGGTGTCAATCGCTGTATGCTTTCTACAAAAGAGCCAATTTCTTCACGTTACAGCGAAAGCTCTACGCGGCTAAGCAAACAAAAAGACGCTCCCTAGAAGTTTTGGTTATTGTCTTCATTGGCTGAGCCATCAGTTACAGCATTCTCCACGTCACACCCAAGCGTGCGCGCCACTGGCAGTACTTTCAGTGATGCCATCTCCTGCATTGTACCCAAGCGAGAGCGTCTTTCGCTGCGACATTAGTAAAACCATTTCTCTCTTCGCAGTCATGACATCGAGTACGCGCTGCAGTATCAACTTACGAATTCTCTATAAGGGCGGGGGGTGCACAGATCACACGAATGCTAGAAACAGCAGACAACTATTGAAGTAACGCTCCGACAGCTTATTACTGAGTGAATTCATGATCGCCGGGCCGATGCTGTAGTACTGGCTCAAGAAGAGGCGAGGGTGGTGAAGGGCAAGCAGCAATTGCGCAACGATGATTTGACAGTTTTCCAAGCCTAATTCTAGCGCAAACGAACAGGCAAGGAACCGGCGCTGTGGGCAGAGCAGCATGAATGTTTCAATGGCGCGGACGCATTGCCTGGAGCCAACGCCCACTTTCAGCGGGAATCCTCGAATGGCACTTTGCCCTCAGCTGCAACGTCAACAACCACCTCTGGCCACATGTTTCAGCTTCGCTGGTCAAAAGGACACTAAAGGTAAACAAGAAGTCGATGTCGATTCCTTGATTAGCAGACCAGAAACCTCAAAGTGCTGCTTTTGTGCCAAAAAAGAGCTTATCATGAAAAATCGATCCATTCTCGTCGAATGTCTGTAGGAACCTCTCAGCGTGCTCTTCATCGATCACAAGGCCGTGGTAGGCAAGGCGAAACGTGCGCCAGCTCTGGTACAGTGGGCGTGTCCATGCTGAAGAAACTACAAGGCCTACACCAGCCATCGCTTCAAACGAATCTTCTGGCGCTCACTGCAGCACCCACATTAGTACCGTTCAACATGTGACGCCACCCGTACGCAATTAACGCAGCTGCTTCGCATCCCATCAGGGCTTTATCTGAAAGAACGCCCAAGCTTTCTTATTTCTTCCTGGTGTGCTCTAGTCGGAAAAGCTTCTTGGACTTCACACGCCTCCACAAGTCATGCACGGAAGAAAGAGGACCAACAATTATTAGCTCTTGCTCGTGGTGCCACGAAGCGCTTGCCAATAGGGCGTCGCGACGGTGTCAGCACCATGCACCCTCAAAGTTGTCGCTGGGTCGCTGGGTTGCGCCAGTAGTCGTTGATATACCGTCACGTCTCCCTGATCTTGAGAAGTCAATAAGGGGCAATGTGGAACGTTTAGGTGAGACAGAATGGAAAGTTTCAATGCTGTTTTTTTTGCTCAAGTCTTTGGTGGCAGGTGTGAAGAGCTTGTCCCAATAGATGTGCTGTCGTCATAGCTGCGCGCACCTTCTTCCTTTGATGGTGTGGCTCGACAATGAGGCGTCATGAATTTGGACGTGCCACTCAGGGAAGACGTAGTGTCTCCGGGCCTTAAAATTGCAGGTGGCGATAATGACCGTGGTGTCGCTGCTAGGGTGTACGGTAGATGCCGAGTAAAAGGTATCAGTTACTTCGTGGTTTCTAGACAATCTACTTGGCGACTTTCTTCTGTGTGACGTTCTGGTCTTGTGACCAGTCTTTCCGCTTCACCTTGCATGCACTTTGAGTACCATCGACAGAGACATCCGCACTAGCACGATCGGCCCGCTGCTCCTTGTCGACAGCATGCTCGGCACCCCATGCGCTCTCCGAGAGCCCGCCGCAGCTGTGACTTTTGAATGCTGGGGGATCCTACACACTATTTCGCCCACATCGCCGGCGCGAACTTTTCAGCGCCTGTCCATGGTTCCAGCTACGGGCATGTTTGTCAGCCGCGTCCGCTCGAACCGGCGAGTGCACTTTCAAATGAGCCCACCGCGTCGTTGTGAGATGCACATGTCTACGACCGCAGCGACACGGCGATTTCATCTCCGTCCACTGCGTTTCTCTCAATGCCGCCCGACGAAGATCTACTGCTTCCAGATGGCCCATACGCATTGACAACCTGGACTTCACAAATGAACACTTTACCGATTGTCGTTCATGTATATACCATTTGTGCCTCCCTGTCTTTTGTACATATGATTTGATCACGCAAATCGCTAGGGTAGGAGCCTATGTAGCGCCACCCTAGATTTGGCCAGGTGACCGCACCGAAAAAAATGGCAGCATATCCACGCAGTGAATGATGGAGAGTGGGGCGAAGCATCCATTCGTGCATTCGTTCTTCATTCCGTACGTCCATGCGTCCGTCTGTGTGACCGTCCGTGCGTCCTTTCGCCCATCCGTACGTGCGTCTGTTCGTGCGTCCGCACGTCCATCTGTACGTCCATCCCTGCGTTCATCCATCTATTCTACACTCCACGTACCACCATCTCGCATCTTTTCATCATATATTTCGAATATGCACTGCCATCCAGCGGACATTCCAAGGACTAAACGAGAGGTCGCACACGCACACTTTCTTACGGCTTGCGCTTTGTGTCTACTTCACACCTTTAACCACCTCGAGTTCATGGTATATACTAGTTCACTGTATTCATGGCACTGTGGCCCAACGCTCGCTAAACCTTTCTAAAACCAAGGGGGTTACGCCCAGCGAGTATAACGCAGCAACCCTTTCTTGTCAGATAGTGCTCAATGTACATGCCAATGGCTGCTAAGGGGGAATGAGAGACAGGGGAATTCGGCTTTTAGTAAACGCGCACGCTGCGAATTTTTCATTGTTCAACAACGCACAGAAGAAATCTCTCACCGGCACCACCTTGGAGGTCAAAATGTAAGACTGGTTACACACTACTACTACTACTACGACTATGAGAGACGTACAGGTGCCGATTTAAGGAGCTTCGCCCCTTAAAGAAGCTAGCCGCGTGGATCGTGCAGTGCGAGCCACGAGGAATTTCAGAACGGCCGAGCTTCTGGCTTGGCTAAACTCTGCAGCGGTGACTTGGCCTGCGCCTGCGTCCCGAATAAAGCTGTGACCTCGGCACGGGCTCATCGCCACCCTGTCACTTCTCCTTCCTCGACAAGCTCCTGCAAGTCGGCCAAAGCAACACCACCTAGACTTTTTTTCAAGGCCTCCGCAAGCCTCCGTCTCGTCAGCGTGACGTCACTGCTGTGAGATCTGTGAGAAAGCAACGCTCGACTGGCTGAGGTCGTAATGGCTTGCTGATTCTGTTCGCCAAATACACAGACAATCTTTTTTTGGTTCGAAACAAGTTTTCAGTAGGCAAACTGTAGGAAGTTATGAACTACTATCTAACAAAAAAAGCTTAGCAATATTTTATCTTTGAATTGATGTACTTATTTACTTGATTTATTCACGCTTTAAACATTTTTGTGCACAGCCGAGCGAAGTTGGCAGTGCATGAGAGTGCGTCTGGCCACATTGATCTTACGTGCTCGCTCGCTCTGCAAGCTGTTGTGGTTGTAGGCTAGTTGCATTTTGTTACCGCTCACGCTGCTTTTTCTTTCTCTTGTGCTGTGTGAGCATGGTTGGGTAAACTACGCAATATGCCTGGATGCTGCTGTGCACCGGGGTGCAACTCTAACAATGCTTATGGACCTAAAGCGCGTCTATCCGTTTCCGATGGACGCCGACCACAGAACCGCATGAACGAGAGCGGTCCCTCGCAAGGATTTTGCGCGGGGGGGCGGGAAGGGGGCCTCCTAACCTCTCCCTCCTGGCCACGGTCCTGCTTCTAAGTGTAAATCTCTGAGAAAAAAATGCTACGAGTGCAACTGGGCCGCGGAACGACAAAACGCGAGCGTGTGCCGGTCATTTGAATGAAGCCAGCTTCCAGGCAGATCTCACAATGATGACGTCACGTAGGCTTGCGGAGGCCTGAAAAAAAGTCTAGGTGGTGTTGGCCAAAAACGGTACACTGCCTTTCAGAAGGATGTGGTAGGCCTCGGACAGGAGTCGGGTGGTGGTATCGCTAAGTATGCGTAGCTTTTCCATCCTGGGAACACACCGGTGCTAGGATCTCGGCGTATTCGTATTTTTGGCAACAAAAAGTTGAGACAGAGAGGAGGTCAATACCTGCGTTGCCCTGGTTTAACACTTCGTTGTGCTCACACGCAGCCCTACCCTGCACTCACTTCTTCGTGCGTCTTGCGTCCCGCATGGCGTTTCGCGCTACCACTTTCCCGCGGTAGATTCAACAGTAGTCATTAACTTGCGTATGCGTTGTGCATACATTTCAACGTCTCGGCAAAAATGTGTCATCCTAGGCAAACTAGTGTAACGCGAAAAGCTTTGTTTTTTTTGCCGAAGAGGGAAAGGACAAAGAAATTACAGCACGTTTAACACAAACCTGCCAACTGATTCTTCCGCTCCACACCCTAATGGATGCTGGCCGTTTTACGCAGATAATGTCGAGTCTGTTGGAGAAACTGTGTGCTTTCGAGGAACATCGGTTACGATTTGTGATTCGGCGTTCATGTTCACTGTGTGGGCACACTCTTGTGGGCTAACGTGGAAAGTAGACGGTGACTCGAGAAGAGACAATGTCTCGGTGTACTGTGGTAACTCAAGAGCTTGCATATGAATGCATGCTAAATAAAATTATGACTTACGTTTAAAGAGCTGTCTCATGTGCCATTCTCTCTACGTAGAGACTAGAAAAAAATTATTTAAAAACATGCAAAACTTTAAACCTACCAAGTTTCAAGATCTCTGCGACTTGCACCATAGTAAAGGAGCTGACCACACTATAAAAAAGTATGTGTGAGTTCTTTCATGTATAGTGCTGACCTATTATGTATATACTCCTTTGTGATTGACAAAACTCACAAAATAGAGTGTGATTAGTGCCAAATGGTGTTTAAGTGGCTGCCTATAGAAATACATTCAAAGAATTTGAAGAATTTCTTCTTGGAGTGTAGACAGTTCATCAAATGCTACGTACCACACTTTTCTCACCCAAAACTAACAGTCACATTCTTAAAACACCGTGAACAAGAATCAAGTAAAACCCGTTTATATTATTCAAGGATATGACATGGCGGAACCATTGCCAACCCGAGGAAGTATTCTGTTTGTGTGCGTGTGTGAGGAAATCCGAAAGTTTATGAGTTATCTAACACGTCTAACTTATACTCGTAGTTCCACTCACCTACAGTGGTAAACACGGTGCAGCCCATGGAAAGAGCAATAGCGATTGCGGCCTGTCCAACGCCTCCGCTGCCACTGTGTATTAGGATCGATTCTCCCGGCTTCATAGCTCCACGTACGATCAGTGCGTAGTAGGCGGTCGAGTATGCCACCGGTACCGTGGCAGCCTCTTCCATGGTCCAGGCTTCGGGAATTTCCCACGTTATGTCCGGGTCGCCAATGACGAAAGTTCCTATTGACCGGCCCGCGATGCCTCCCATGACACGCCGTCCGTTCCAGTCACGGCCTGAATACTCCATGCCGAGGAAGGCCTCCTCACTGACATTGTCACCTGCGGTAGCATTTTGGCAGAAAAAAAATTGTATTTAACACGAACACGCAGAGGCTAACAGGTTAAGTTCTCAGCTTTTACACAATATCTGTATGCTAGAGAAACATTAAGCCCTTAAAGGAACTGAGTCCCGCTCGGTGGAACAGTCTCCGGCTGCTAACTCGAAGGTCACGCATTCTATCCCGGCCATGGTGGCCGCCGTTCGGTTGAGGCGAAATGGTACTGTGCGGTGTCAGTGCCAATTAAAAAAGCCTGAGGTGGTCAACATTTTTGAAGCGCTAGGCTACTGTGTCTCTCATTATTATGTGGTGGTTATTGAACGTAAAAGCCCCAATATTTTTATACAGTTCAAGAAAATACCAAGGACACAAAAAGCTTAAATTGGGGCGCACTCCTAATCTCTTATTCTGTGCTTTACCATGCGCTGCTTTTTGAGCTCCATTTACCAGAAAAACGTGTTATTGTTTATTTCCTCCAATCATGGGGTAAGCGATATTGAAAATGAACTAACTGAGCTCCATGTACCAGTGTGTAATTTCAAAGTTGCAGGACATGCGCGAATTATTTTGGGTGAATATTCAACACACGAGCCAGTTTCAGCTCTGCTACAGAAACAACGTTGTGTGTATAGGGTATTGAGCCTTTTCATGATCACGGCTACCACCATCATCACCATCATCATCGTCATAATGATCATCATCATCATCATCATTATCTGCAAAAGCAGCAGCAGTGTTAGTATAGTAGTAGCTGTAAAACAACATTTTGTAGAAAAGCCAGGCGGGCTAGAACCGAAGTCCCCTGTCGGGTAATATTTTCGAGGCCCGAATAATGATTCTGTTGAATATTTTCAATGTAGCGCGCGCATTTCCTAACTACAAGCTTTCAAAAAATTGCGTTACTTGCAGAAACTTTTAAATAGGTTGTTGCCAAATAACTTACGTCTGCATTGTAGTAAGCATGCTATGCTTACACATGCATTGAAAACATTTGACAACGGCGAATCAGAAGACGTCTTTGCCCCATTTTTTTCACTGACAATGATAAGTAACCGAGGGACTGTATAGTTGGGACAAACAAGCGGTAAATACCGTGCACATAAAATTGCCGAAATAATAGTTTTAAATGTATTTCGGCAACCTGCTTAACACTGGTGATTCAGGAAAGCTAAAGCAGAACCGCGAAAGGGTTAAAGTATCCGCTGCAAACTTTTGAGAAACATAGGGCAGCCACTATCAGGCAGCTGACATGAAACTAACACATCGCACCTTTAATTGTTGCGGGCAAAGCACCTGCGCGAAATCTTGCGGCGACACGTCTGGGATGAAGAAACAAAAGCCACACGCAGTGGGTTGATATTGTCACCAGCTGATTCTATTGGGTTCTCTCGACGCATGTGGTGAAGTGGCGGAAGCTTCTAGGTAGTCTCTCATACGTGAGCACGCGATTCTCGTGAAATGGAGCGCCAATCGAGGTTCTCACGTCATATATCTCAGGCGTCATTATGAATACCTAAAGGCGCAGTGATAAAAAAAATACATGAGCGTGGCGTTCCATACATATTTTTGCTTTTTTTTCTTCAATGTGTTCATAGGGGCCTCATAAAGGAACACCAAGGGCAACTATCAAGTCGACGTTGATAGTTGAAATAGTGATACAGAAGCCTCTTAGTGTTACTTTTGTGCCAAGAAAGGGTTTATACTGAAGTAAAGTTACGTTTTAGAGGTGCGCATCGGGTTAGCGCACTTCAAATCGCCCGCCTCAAGAAGCGGGTTGACTGACATCGCTGTTGCCGTGCGTAACATTGCCTACGCAGTCGCCGACACTAGTAGAGAGAACGAAAGTAGTGAGAGTCACAGCAGCCACAACGGCCATTGATCAATTTCCTGCTAAAAATTCGGAAATGGCAGACGTTTTTTTTTTGTTCCACTGGGGCTCGCTAGATGACACGACGTGTCCAGTGTAGCCACAAGAAAACCGAATTTTCGAACCACGCATCATTCCTCATATAACGTACGCCGGTTGCTTTTTTTCTATGAATCAAACAGAAACGAAGAAGCAGCATTTTATTGCGTCTCTTGATGCATGGAAGGTTCTTTATTTAGTGCAGCTAGATTGACCACTAGTGTATATTTGCAGGCAGTTCGTTTGATATCATCAGTACCATTTTGAAAATTTCATACTTTTGCGCATATATTCTTGTTGTAACGAGGGCAGTGGGCGTGGAGCTCGAGTATAGAAAAGGAAGAAGACTTGCTGTGATCGCAGGCAGTGGACCAGTTCCTACGCAATGGCGTCGCTTCCGTTCCTGTGGCCCTAGTCCCAAGCAACGACGGAGTCATTAAGATGAAAAACCCTAAAGTGATCCAGTCGGAACTCAAAGCAGCGACAACTCACTATCACACCATCACAGAGGTCCGGCAGTTTGGCAAGGGAGGCATTGTCTGCTTTTCTCCTGACCAGCTCTGTGTCAAAGACTTACTTAAATGCTCGATGTTCGCTACCAATCCGGTGAGCGCCTTCATTCCTCCTCACCTAGCATGCGTCAGAGGTATTGTCCGAGGCGTAGACATCAACATGACTCCAGCTGAGGTCCTAGAGATGTTCTCTGAGGCAGGTGCTATTGCAGTTTATAGATGCTCACGAGTTGTAGAACAGACAAAGATCCCTACTGAGTCTGTAATTGTCACATTTGCCGGGTCGATTCGCCCCACTGAAATCAAGGCGTGGCCTTTAATATTCAGAGTCGAACAACTGTCACCTCGTCCCCTCCAGTGTCAGAAATGTTGGCGCTATGGACACACTTTAAAAGGATGTAGGTCAGCTCCCAGATGCCGAAAATGTGGTGAGGCACATACTGCAAATGAATGCAATTGTACTGAAGAAAAGTGTTGTCTTTGTCATGAGCAGCACTGCGCAGATAACGCTAATTGCTCAGCCAAAGCGCGGGAGACTCAAATTATGGAAATTGTTGATCGCAGACGCTGTTCACGAAAAGACGCCATCGCTGAAATTCAGGCAAGAACCCAGGGATATGCTGGTGTTGCAGCCCGACATAATGCAACTTTAGAAGCTTCTCTTTCAGTGTCCATTGCAGACATGATTGAAAAAGCGATGGAGAAAGCTATAGATCGCCTGGCCACCACCCTTTGTGACTCCTTATCTCATATTGTAGCCACTCAGTTGACGCAAATATATGGGACACCAAGAGATATGAAGGATACTTCCCAAGACAACGTAACTCTCCCACCAAGTGAAGCAGACGCAGAGTCATCTCCTTCAGGGGTACAGGCTGCAGGGCCCTCTTGTACAGACAACCAGAGGATAGGTGAAGACATACTAGAGGATGATCAGGATTATGATGATATGGACATGGACATCAAATCCCTAAAGCGCACTCGATCCCCTGTCTCCAAAAATACTGGCTCTTCAAAACATTCAAAAAACAAAAAATACCAGAAGGAGAACCTATCGAAGAGCGATTTTCTTAAAGACAGCATTTTAGATAAGGTAGTTGCCGAAACAATTCTGTCAAAATGATAGGTTCTATCAAAATTCTTCATTGGAACTGCCGATCTATTCATTCAGCTAGTACAGATTTATTGTATTTATCTTGTAAATTCAATCCAGACATTATTGCACTGCAAGAAACGTGGCTGTCAGCACATAATTCGTTTTACCTACCTAATTTCCGGTCTTTTCGCCTGGATCGCCCATCCAAAGGTGGAGGTTTAGCGTTCTTTGTCAATAATAAAATTAGTTCAAAGATCAAAACTTCGTACAAAAGTATATCCCCCGAATGTGAAATTTTCGCTATAGACATCACCTTGCCTGGATGCTCTCCCTTCTCTCTGGTAAATCTTTACTTTCCTCTGGGTGTACAAGACACGCGATGTTTAGACATGGCTGTTAGTTCGTGGTGCACAGAAAAAATTATGGTTGGAGATTTTAATTCTCACCACACTAGTTGGGGTTTTAGGACTGATCAATGTGGACAACGCTTGTGGGACTGGTCTATAGACCATAATTTATCATGCCTCAACGCTAGAACTCCCACATTTATCCGAGACCGATCCCGCTCTGCCTTAGATTTGAGTTTTATAAGCTCGGGTATTTCTAGCGTATCTTGGACTACTCTAGACTGCGCCACCAACAGTGACCACTTACCAGTACTGTTTGAAATTTCTTGCCCCATTATTCCATCTTACTCCCAAG
This sequence comes from Rhipicephalus microplus, assembly GCF_043290135.1. Classification (NCBI taxonomy): domain Eukaryota; kingdom Metazoa; phylum Arthropoda; class Arachnida; order Ixodida; family Ixodidae; genus Rhipicephalus; species Rhipicephalus microplus. The sequence goes on from NC_134706.1 coordinate 117,800,699, forward strand.
CTCGAACCTTTATCAATTATTCCAAATTTAAAAATGACCTAGAAGTTGCTTTGACTACCCCCACTGAAGACAACGATGAAAATAAAGCCATGAAATTAAGTGCGGTAATTAAAAGAACGTTCAAAAAAGCAGAATTTTCTATTGAGTCTGATACGAGAAAGCCTTGTAGCCAGTGGTGGAATTCTGAGTGCTCTCGTGATCATAGACGACGACAAGCGGCTTGGAAGCAGCTAATTCATAATCAGTCCCCCAAAAATTGGGCAGATTACAAGTTTATTGCTGCTACATTTAAGCGCACCGTGGCTAAAGCTAAAGAAGACTATGACAAAAAACATTTCGACTTTCTTTCCAAACCTAGAAATAAGAAAGCGTTATTCCGATATATGAGATCGCGCAAAATTCTGCCGTCTCTAGCTAACTCTGATTATGACAGGTTATCGACGGAAGAAATGACTAATTCGTTAGAGGCAATCGGAAGAGGTTTAGCTAACAGATTTTCGTCGACTTTGACAATCAACTGGCAAAAGTCCTCTATAAAGACTGACTACGAAAAAGTGACATTGTCCGAAATGTCAAGCGTAATTAGAAACTTACCCTCTTCGGCTCCTGGTCCTGACGGTATAACAGTTCCTATGATTAAAATTTTATTCCAGATATCACCCGGCGACGTCCTCAACCTTATAAACTATTCCTTAAGCAATGCCTGGATACCACATGACTGGAAAATAGCTAGAGTGATTCCCATATTAAAAAAACAAGGGTCAGGTTTTAACATTGACAACATCAGACCAATCTCTCTAACATCTCACCTGATCAAAATTATAGAGAGAGTTCTCAATAATAGAATAAAAGTTTGGATGGCTGACAAGCTAATATTGAAACCATTTCAAATAGGTTTTCGTAGCGAATGCTCAATTTGGTGTGCTCATGCCGACTTAGAGAGCCGAATACAGCTTGCCCGAAAAAGACGACAATACGCGGTACTAGTAACACTAGACATAGCTAAAGCTTATGATAGCGTTGAGCACTCAATTTTATTGAATTCTTTACACGAATGTGACTTTCCGCGTTATATTGTTGATTGGGTAGCAGAGTTTCTAAAATCGAGAGAATTTTATTGTGCAAAGGATGGATGTCACTCATCTAAATTCAAACAGCAACGTGGAGTACCTCAAGGGGCGGTCCTATCTCCGCTGTTATTCAATGTGTTGATGAGCTCAATTCCCATTGAACGAGATATCACTGTCTACATTTATGCAGACGACATTGCATTTTTCGTTGCAGATAGTGACATTTATTCTTTGCATCAAAAATTGCAAAAGTACATGTATTCTCTTGAAATTTGGCTGCATTCAATTTCATTGTCTCTAAACATAAGTAAAAGTGCGCTCCTGGTGTTCCCTATAGCAGATTCTATTCAAATTTCAGTACTTTATAATCAGGAACCGATTCCACAAGTAGAGTCTATCAAATATTTGGGCATTATTTATAACGAGAAACTTAACTGGAGCCCTCACATAGACTATAACGTGGCAAAGGCACAACGAGCTTCAGGCTTATTGCGAAGGTTGAGCAACAGAAAATATGGGTTACGTAGACACACCTTATTAATGATATATAAAATGTACATGCGCCCAATACTCGAATTTGGGTGTATATTATTTTCGGGTGGCCCTACGTACAAAATTAAACCGTTAGTTCTATTAGAGCGAGAAGCGTTACGGTTGTGTTTGCGACTCCCCAGGTATGTCGCTATTAATGTACTATATCAGGAAGCTCGCATACCAACTATTCTTTGCCGATTCCGTATCTTAACAGTACAAACATACTTGAAATTTTACGGCTTATCAGCGAGACGGTCTGCATATGCCTTTATTAGTGACCCCGACGCCTTCTTCCTCGCTCACTGGCCACGCTTTCGTACTCCCCAGATTATTTTTGTACAAAAGAAACTTGAAAGCATAAAGGTGGATATCAGATCGGTAATTGGAACCAAAGCATTAAATCACAATATTACGATAGAATGTGATGAAATTTTTCCCCCACTATCTAAGTTTCAATCTTCGAGTTACTTAAATGACAGGTTAGAAGACTACATAGCTCATGCGGAAATAAAGAACATAATAGCCACAGACGCTTCTGTGAATAAAGAAAAGGCAGCAGTAGGAATCGTCTCAGATTACCTCGGTTGGTCATTCTCGGTAAGACTACCAGACTTCACTCCGGTTTTCGAAGCTGAGCTCCTGGCTATTATTTTAGCGCTACGAAAACTTCCTTCAAACGAAGAGAGTGCAATGATAATTACTGATTCTCTTTCGCTGTGTACTACTCTCACAGCTTCAGAACAATCAAGAGCTCTAGCGACATTACAAACATTAGTTCCACCTCATGTGAAGTTCCTGAAGTTAGTCTGGGTCCCGGGACACTGTGGCATACGGTTGAATGAAATCGCCGATTCACTATCTCGAGCCACACTTGATGGCCCTGTGATCTCGGTACTACCAGAATCGGAACACATAGTGTCGATCAGATATAGAAAATGGGCTATTTATACGGATATTATGGAAAATATTACTAAATATACGGACTATCAGCACCTAACATACCCCTGGAAACCTCAGTGGAGTCAATCTAAAAAGTTAGAAGTTATTTTAACCAAATTTAGATGTCGTGTCCCTCCATTAAACTTTTACTTGCACAGAGCTGGTCTGGCGATATCGCCCCTGTGTCCATTCTGTGAAGAAACGGAAACAATAGAGCATTACTTTATAACATGTAAAAACTATTCATTAATTAGGAAAAGACTTTTAATTGTTCCGTTTCAAGCAGTAGGTTTAAATTTAACTGCAGATAATGTTCTAAGTTTCGGTGCCTTTAGCTTGGGACATTGCCACAGGAGCGTATTCGATGCTGTATGCAATTTCATTCGAGAATCAAAGCGCATGTCATAATAATGCCTGCTTAAATATATTTCTGAAGACACTTGTCTAATTTTGAATGAAATTTGCATATTCATTTGATTGTGACCGGGTGAGATAAGCTCGATTGTCTGGTCTACTCAAAATTTCTGTCTTCCACTGTAGTATTACCTCACCTTTTCTCTTCTTGATTCAATCTTCAATTATTTGTTTAGTTTAATATTCCTTTTTAGTTAATTATTATTTTCTATTACATCATTAGTGTTTTCATTAAGGATAAACCTTTTAATATATCTCATATAGGATACTTCTAGATTTCATGGCCAATCCCCCATAGTGGGTATGTGCCAGTGCGAAGGGGCAACAACAACAACAACAATCGCAGGCTTGCGTTCAGTTAGCCCTTGCGCTAAATAAAGCCCTCATTCACCGAGTCAACTCTTGCTTGTTCAACAACCCGTTTCAAGTGGTGGAGATGCTGGGTACGTCTGGTCCTCACCCTGGAACTTCGCAGCCGCACACTCCAACGACCTCCTACAATGACTGATCCGGGGCCATCTCAGGCCGCTACTTCAGATCTCGCACCTGTGCACATGTCTTCGGCAGCGCGACCCTCCCCCCCCCCAATATTTGGTGGCACAGAGGACCAAGATGTGGACAACTGAATTGCCAAGTATGAACTGGCGAGCGCATACGATAAGTGGAACGCAGCCAATAAGCTCACAAATGTGAGTTTTTACCTGACCGACGTGGCAAAACTATGGTACAGAAATCATCAAAGTGATTTCAGTACCTGGTCGGAATAGGCAAGAACCCTCTTCGAAGTCTTCGGCCGTCCTGCTGTCCACCGTCTTCGTGCTGAACAGCGCTTGCGGGGCAGAGTACAGAGATCAGATGAAACTTTCACGAGCTACATCGAAGATGTACTATTTCTCTGCAACCTCGTCGATTCGACACTGGACGATGCGGGCAAGATCAAGAACATCATGAAAGGAATAGACGACGGTGCATTCCAAATGCTGGCTGCGAAGAGTCCCCAGACGGTCGCCGAGGTAATTCAGCTCTGCCAAAGCTATGATCAGGTGCGTAGGCAGCGCGCTTCTACACGTTGCGCTGCTCAAGACACCGCGGACATCTCATCCCTCGACTATCGCCATCACACCGACGACCACTCTGCGTTGATGCCACTCATAAAGCAATTCATACGCGAGGAGGTCGCCCGGTAGCTAACTATCATCACAAGAACTACCGAGCCGATGGCACCCTTGTCGCCTTCGCTTCGCCAGGTCATTCAATCGGAAGTTGCCGAAGCATTGCCGCCAGCTCAGGCTCCACCAACTGTTACCGCACCACTAACGTATGCAGCCGCAGTTGCTCGGCCACGTGCGCCATCGTCCCGAGCCATCTACGAAGCTACTCGCCACGTTTATTCGCCGACGCCACCTGTCCGCTCGCTGACCGTCCCGTCTCCGGCTGTATACGAAACAGCTCAGAACGTTTATATGACACCGCCGCCTGCACAACCATTTATGGTACCTTATTCAGCGAACAGTGCCCCTACCGTCAGCCAATAGCGCACTCCGGATAATCGGCCGATATGTTTTTCATGTGTGGCATCGCAGGCCACGTAGCTCGTCACTGCCGTCGTCGCAGCTTCCCTTCTCACGACATTGGAGGGGCCTCACATTACATGCCCACCATGCCCACTCAGCCGCGATACCCCGTTCCTGCCAATCCACCTCTGGACGTACGTCCCGGTCGCTGACCATCCGGCTCAAGCCGTTCACCTTCTCCTCGTCGTCGATCTATTTCTGCAATGTTGCGTCGCAACAGCCCACCGCGAGGAGAAAACTAACGGGCGCTGTTCCGGAGGCAAGAACTGCGTTGGCAGCGAAAATTTTAATTTCTAACTGCTGTCCCACGAACGAAATCGAACTCTATATTGATGGCATTAAGATGCACGGACTTGTTGACACTGGAGCTACCGTATCTGTAATTAGCGAGAAACTGTGCCGAAACTTGAAAAAAGTGACCACGCAACCTACTGACCCATCTTTGCAGACAGCTACGTCCCATCATATTATGCCTCCAGTTTTGTGCACTGCACGAGTCGTCATTCAAGGTGCGATGTATGTCGTCACATTTGTAGTTGTATTCCGTTCTTCGCATGACGTTATCGTTGGGTGGGACTTTCTTTCGTCAAATTCTGCTCTGGTCGACTGTGCTCGTTCCGAACTCGTATTATCTGTGCCGTGGTATGACCCCGACGATGGCGCCTCGTGTAGAGTGTTTGCTGCTTCTGACGTTGACATTGTGCCTTTTTCAGCTGTTGTTGTCTCGGTGTCATGTGCCTCCCCTCCGAAATTGCCTGTGTTGTTTATTGCATCGGTCCCATCTGCGTGCCGTCGAAATATCATGCTTCCGTTTGCCGTAGTCGTTTTTCGCAACGGTCATGCTGCCGTTTATGTGTGCAATCCCTCGGACAGCCCGTCATCCCTACTACGTGGAGAATGCCTGGGAAGCTACGAACCTTACGAGTGCATTCTTCCGGCTACTGTACCCGATTCTATGGTTTCGCTCCCAATTTGTGCTGTCACTCCTACCAACGCGCCCAATCATGTTCTGGACGTATTCTCGGATGCCATCGACTCTGAGCTCGCACCAACTCAGCGCGAAGAGATTATAAATCTGCTACTCCGCTTTCGTTCTTCATTCGATCGTGACCAGTGAGGCTTAGGCCGAACCTCTGCAGTCGTTCACCGTATTGACACCGGTCAACAAGCCCCGCTAAGACAGCGTCCGTACCGTGTGTCATCTGCTGAACGCCGTGTCATTGACGAACAAGGGGACGACATGTTGAAGCGTGGCATCATCGAGCCCTCCAACAGTCCCTGGGCTTCACCGGTTGTTCCCGTCAAGAAAAAAGACGGATCCATCCGATTCTGCGTTGACTACCACCGACTCAACAAGATAACGTGCAAAGACGTAAACCTTCTGCCGCGCATTGATGATGCTTTGGACTGACTACAAGGAGCAGAGTTCTTTTCTTCGTTAGAATAACGCTCCGGCTACTGGCAGGTGCCCATGGCAGAGGATGACCGCCCGAAGACAGCCTTTGTAACACCGAATTGACTATATGAATTCACTGTTATGCCCTTTGGCCTCTGAATTGCGCCTGCCACTTTAAAAGGGATGATGGATACCATCTTGCGAGGTCTGAAATGGAAAACGTGCCTCTGTTGTTTGGGCGACATTGTGGTATTTTCAAGCGACTTTGCGACCCACCTCAGCAGCCTCGAGCAAGTTCTTTCATGCCTTTCCATGGCGAGACTTCAACTTAACTTGAAAAAATGCCACTTCGACGCTCGCAAGCTTGTAATTCTTGGCCATGTGGTTTCCAAGGTACGGCATTCATTGGTTGATTGATATGTGGAGTTTTACGTCCCAAAACCACCATATGATTATGAGAGACGCCGTAGTAGAGGGCTCCGGAAATTTCGACCACCTGGGGTTCTTTAACGTGCATCTAAATCTGAGCACACGGGCCTACAACATTTCCGCCTCCATCGGAAATGCAGCCGCCGCAGCTGGGATTTGAACCCGCGACCTGCGGGTCAGTAGCCGAGTACCTTAGCCACTAGACCACCACGGCGGAGCAAGGACGGCATTCTCCCGGACCCTACGAAACTTGATGCAGTCGCGGCGTTCCCAAAGCCAACCACCATCAAAGAGCTTCGAATCTTCATCGGCCTATGTTCTTACTTCCGGCGCTACGTCCGCAATTTCGCCTCCATTATTGCCCCCTTGACCAATCTTCTTGCCGGAAGTTCTGATTTGTCAGCGTGGTCGCAGGCGTGAGGTGATGCATTTCAAGAACTCCGACGGCTCCTCACCACGCCTCCTATATTCCGACATTTCGATCCGTCTGCTCCAACAGAGCTTCATACGGACGCTAGTGGTGTCGGGGTAGGGGCCATGCTGGCCCAACGCAAGGATGGCTTTGACGAGTACGTCGTTTCCTATGCCTGCCGCACCCTCAGTAAAGCCGAGAAGAATTAAAGTGTAACCGAAAAGGAGTGCCGCGTGATTATTTGGACAATCGGAAAATTTCGGCCTTATCTATATGAACGTCCGTTTGATATAGTAACAGACCACCATGGGCTTTTTGCTGGTTATCTCACTAAAAGATCCTAATGATCGGCTCGCTCGTTGGGCTTTGCGGTTACAGGAGTTCGATATCCGTGTTATCTACCGTTCTGGCCGGAAGCATTCCGACGCCGATGCCCTGTCACGTTCGCCATTGGCTTCAGAGCCTGTCGGCTTGCTTATCTCCACCAGTGCTGCCTTGGCCATTTGCATTTCGGACATGCCTTCAGAGCAACGCAAAGATGCTTGGAGTTCTTCTCTTTTGGACTTTCTCTTAAACCGGACTCCCACTCCAGTTCCCAGGACGCTTCGCCGTCAAGCAGGACACTTCGCTATTCGGGATAACCTGCTTTACCGCCAAAACTACAGCTTGATCGGCCGTAAGTGGTTGCTCGTCAGTCCCCGACATCTGCGCTCTGACATCTGTACCACTTTCCACGATGATCCGCAATGTGGCCACGCTGGTGTGTTAAAAGCATACACTCTTTTGTAGCTGCGGTACTACTGGCGCGGTATGTACCGTTTCATTCTTCGTCGTTACGTAAGGTCTTGCCTTACGTGCCAGTGACGCAAAATGCCCACTCAACATGCCACAGGTCCCTTGCAGCCATAGCCATGTCCAGCACGAGCTTTCCATCGTGTCGGAATAGACCTTTATGGTCCGCTTCCCTATACTTCGAGTAGCAACCGATGGGCATTGTTGCTATCGACCACCTAACGCGGTACGCTGAAACAGCTGCGTTACCTTCTGCTACCGCAAAAGACGTTGCATGTTTTATACTGCAAAACCTGGTTTTAAGGCATGGAGCACCTCATGAATTACTAAGTGACCGCGGCCGCGTTTTTCTCTCCGATGACATCAAAGCGTTGTTTAGCCAGTGTCGCATCATACACCGCACTACCACAGCCTATCACCCGCGAACTCATGGGATGACAAAGCGTTTTACACTTGGGGATATGCTGGCCAAGTACGCTTCATCCGACCAGTCAAATTGGGATAGCATACTGCCTTTTGTGACATATGCTTACAACACTGCAACGCAAATCACCACTGGATTTTCGCCTTTCTTCTTTATGGACGCGAGCCATCATCAACAATGGATACCATTCTTCCTTATCGACGAGACTCTTCAGAGATGACTACCGTTTCTCGAGCAGCAGCACACACTGAAGAATGTCGAAAGCTTGCTCGTGCGTTCATGTCACATGACCAGACGCGCAAAAAACATCGCCACGACGCGTCAACCACACCTATGAGCTTTGCGCCGAACTCACTGGTGTGGTTATGGATTCCTTCTACTCCTCCAGGACTCTCCCACAAGCTTTCGTCCAGGTACCATGGCCCTTATCGAATTGTACGTCAAACATCCCCTGTCTACTACCTTGTCGAGCCACTGGATGCATCTCCGGACAAGCGCCGTCGGGGAACAGAAATCGTACACATCTCTCGGCTCAAGCCATACCATGACCCTTCTGTGTACACCTGTCCTTAGGTCTCCAGGATGGCTCCCTCATCGCCCGGAAGTGATTGTAACGAGGGCAGTGAGCATGAAGCTCGAGTATAGAAATTGAAGAAGACTTGCTGTGATCGCAGGTTTGCGTTCAGTTAGCCCTTGCACTAAATAAAGCTCTCGTTCACCGAGTCCACTCCCGCTTCTTCAACAACCCATTTCATTGTCTATTTGCCTTAACTCTCAGCAAGTAAGGCACTGCTGCTGCTGCTAATATTGTCGTTTTAGATATTTTCTTTTTTTTTATTGCGACAAAGACTTGCCTTTAAGGCATAATATTTTTGTGTTAAATGTGTGATGTTAGGCCGGTGTTGTGTATGAAGTGGAGTAGTGTTTTGTGGAATCTGTTTTCATGTATCCAGAGGTTGTATCTGGCTTTATCACTGTAGCGAAGGCCGGCTTGAGCGAGGTGACTGGGGCGTTCTGGCTGCAACCCTTTACGTGTTCATAACAAGTGGTATGTATCTGCTTGCATCGCAGGAGTGGGACAAAACGGACACGTATAACGAACTCGTAAATGTGACCAGTTTCATGACGATATAACAGCCGGTGTAAGGGCCACCCCTGCCCGAAGCCTTCTAAGCACAACTTCCTCCGCCCTAGTAAGGTGAGGGAGGAGATGTGTGGCTATAAGAGAGAAAAAAAGAGGACAGTGATTCCCGTAACTGTCTCCATCAGGGTGCGACACCTCAACAGTAGCTCACAAGGGATGGGGGTGAGGACGGATTAAAAGGATGGGAATAAAGGTGTAGAGAGAGATAAAGAGAGATGCCCTGAGCCAGCGAGCGAGAACATACCGAGGGAATAGGAGGGTTAGGAAAGATGGAAACACGGTCACAGGAGTCCGAGGACGGGGCACCACTTGCGAGAGCTCTTGTCAGCGTCAGGAGATGGCGTAGGGCAAGTCCAGTAGGTCAGGGCTGCGCTGTCGTTAGAGATCCGCGTCAGGAGTTGATGTAGAGCCAGGCCAGTCGACCAGAGATACGCTGACGTCGGAGATGGCGAGGGCACAACCGGTCGGCACGGAATCCAGTGAGCGAGTCCCCCAAAGGGGGGAGAGAGCAGACACATGGTGGAAAGAGAGCACGTTTATCCTGCCGGAGAACATTTTTACGGGTATGGAGTATGTATAGGGGCTGAGGTGGAAGGGGAATGGCTGGAAGGTCTATGTTTGGAGGGCAGTGCGCCTGCTGGTCAGCAGCAATGTTGTGTGGGTTCGCAGCATGGCCTTGAATCTAATGTACTTTTACGCAAGCAGCCGTAATATGGTTCAGCTTATGAATCGCGTCGCAGATCTCCATCGCCTTGTGTACTTTATTTAGCCCCTTAATAACTTCTAAGGATCAGTGTATACGTCATTCTGCTTAACTGTGGGCAGCTTGGAGGTAGCATCCTGGATTGCGTCGTGGATGATTGAAGCTCCATCACAAGAGGAGTGGCTTCCGTGGATAGATAACGCTGGTGGTCTCTGACAAAAGTATGCATAGTGCTCAGGAATGATGTCCTTCCAACGTCTTGTAGGATAGGAGCATCTGTATAAGTTTGCAAGTATTAGCGCATGGGGCCTCGATGATGGAGCGTTCGCCAATTGTAGACGATGTATCGGAGCGCCATAACATCGTTGTTTTATTAGATGTGATGGTGGTGAATTACGAGGAAGGCATAGATTCGGGCTGGTTGTCAATGCGAGGACCACATTAAAGTTGAGCATGTAACGCAGCAACAACCGGTACAAGTTGCCTTTTGATTTCACAAGCTTTTTCTCTTTGCGTAACCAGCTCTGCAATCGTGGTAGGCTGGGCGTGCTCCTGTAAAGTTGGTATGGGAGTGATGCGAGGTAACGCTGTTATTGCGCGCATAGCATCACGGTTAATAGTTTCCAACTGTGCCAACTGGGCCAAAGTTTACTGTCGAAAATGCGCCTGGTATTGAGCTTTCACTGCGACCTAAATGGTTATTTGACTTCAGTGTCCTTTAAGGATAACACGGTGCATAGTTTCCTACAGCTAGCGACAGATACTTCAATACAGGTTTCTTGTAACCAACCATTCTCAGTTTCATGCTTAGAGAGCTCCAAAAACGACAAGCCACTGGGTGTGGCTGTCACCACCTACTGAATGCAAAGCTCAATCACATCAGCACGTAGAACTCTGCCGCACTTCCGTACGGCGAGCATCAAAAAGTCATTTCAAACCGGAAACCCGAAAGCATTGTCATTGAAAACAAAATTTTCATCTTGTGGGGCCACGGCCATTCACTCGTGAAGAGTTGCTTAGATATAGTCGGCTAGAACAAACACGGCCGAATTAAAATGAAGGCTAAAACTTCATCATCGCTTGCTGTACTGACTGCAGCGTGATGACGCGAGTAAAGTATAGGGTTTCACCATGGGCTCCCTTTGAGGTCGTCAATAGCGCCCTTGTGTCGATCACGCACTCAAGCTAAACAATTCAAGTAAAATACCTTTGAAGTTACTGAATGCGAAGCAGCATACGACCAAGCTCAATCCAGCGTGCCTGGTCACCCCTACTGCACATACCCAACAGCTGGCTCAAGCACTCCCAGAACGGACACACGTGCTAGTGCGTTCCGGCCTATGAAAGCGGTAGAGTAAGACGTTGTGGTCAGGACGCTCTGGCACGTCCTAGTGCGTTTGGGTCTGTGGAAGTACCTCTCTAAATGGCTGTGGCCTGTCCTCCTTAAACTCTTCTACCGTTTACGTGGTGGTGTCGGGGAAGAAGATTCGGCAGGGAGACGCACGATTAACGCACGCGCCCTTGCTTGGCGTGGCGTGCTCCGGAAAAATTTCGGGACGAGTAACAGCAACAGAAACTACAGTGAATTCATATGGTGCTTCACTTGCAAGAATGCGTTAATATAGAGCAAAGTGCCCGTAATGAACGGAAGTTTGAGTCGGCCCACGGGCTGCTTTGCCTGCTAGTTATGGTTATGTTATGTTTAAGTTGTGAATATTTGCTTATATTATTTTGTAGAAGATGCCCACAAGTTGACGGGAATTATTCTCGAAGGTTATGCAAGCGACGAAATTCCATTTCTTTATCCTTGCTACTTATGAATGAGAATGGGTGAAAAACAACTCGCTGTGGGTCCGAGTGACTGTAGATTGTAGCACCTGCTAATAATCCCAAGGCCTCGTATATAGTCTTCACAATATCCAGACTAGACAATGGGCCGAGGCAAAGCCGCACCTGCAAGGCTAACCAACGATTAAAAGTATAATTAGGCTAGCTGCTGCGAGTTGTCATTTCTGTCATTTACCTTAGGCTTTCTTAGTTTTTCTTGCAATATGCCTCTATATAACATTGCATGTTACAGTGATGTAGATATGAACAGATTGGAAGCATAGTGCATCTGCCCTCATACGAATAATGCCTAAAGGAGCACTGACCATGCCTTAAGGCAAGCCGAAAGGGGCTTTTTTTCTTTTTAATATAATGCACTATCAACGCACTCCACGCACTGCAGCCAGCCAACATGTATAAAATATTTTGCTATGAATCTAAAAATTTCTTCCGCCGCCATCTGCAGGCTTGCTGCACCGCGATAAAAGCTATTGTACTGCGTTATTGTACAGAGTACTGCTTTGTGTACTGTTTGTGTACTGCTTCCTGCATGCAGCGAATTAGCAGAAATTTTTGTCGGAGTTGCTGGATGACAATTCACTAATTCTTACTTGCGTGAATAATGTGCAACTGACAAGTAATAATAGAGCTGCTGCTTGTATTTCGCTAGTTAGAATTCCCGTGACTTGAGAGCTGTGTTCACACGTGAACAGTGAATCGCCCTCATCGACGCACAAACTCGAAGGGCATTTAGGGGCGAAGCATGTTAGCGTCTAGGCTTTCTGGTTCTCTTCTTGGGAGGATAGGAATATTGTACTCATCAGCTTGGACGCTGAAACTAGGTCCGAACCTACCGGGAGGGCAGGTGCCACCACCAAAAGTTTGGTGCTCCTGAACAATGACTAAAGGTAAAGGGAAACAATTTTCTTGATCTGTGACAGCCTCTGTGATCACCCTACCGTTTCTGAATGTGGCATAAATTGATGATGTCATATGACTACAGGCGTCGTGATGACGTGATAAGGTGACCCCATCCCGTGACCATAATTTTTGCGTCACTCTTGCTGGCGGCACTGACCCCGGCGGTGAATTATGAAGTTTGCTCAAGAATCTAAAGCTTTCGCTTTAAAGTGCATCTCTTATAATAATGTGTAGTCTTATCTACGAGAAAGCGCTCCCTGTGGGGATCCGTTAAATGAAGATAGGTGTGTTCGCTGTAGCGTTGAATACTCGTGTTAGGTAAACATGCGAAAAACATACTCACCGCGTGCAGTGTCCAAGTTCACTTTCCCAGTGGCAAGCATGACATCCCGGAAGTTGATAGCACCGTAATAAACGTTCACGTACAGATCTTCTCTGCCGATTACATCAGAAGGGGAGAGATAGCCCGTTGGCGACTCGTACCACTGAATACTCGACAGGTCTCCGCGCGTTTCGACTTGAAGGTACGCGAACTGTGTGGTCGTCTTTGCCTTGCCACCTGCAGAATGTTGAAATATTACGAGTAGATATGACAGTAAGTTTATGGCAAGGACACTCATCTAACAAATGCAGTACGAGCACAAACATTTGTGCAACCATGGTAGCAGTGGCCACATTTCCTTCCTGTTACGTCTCTGAAGCATGGTCATCCTGGGTGAAATACATTTTTAATGCAAAAAATGTATTCACGAACGAAATGTGTATATTGCAAGAAGTTTTGCGCGGGAATGGCAGCCTTCAAACTAATATAGAAAACTATTTATACTTGTAACCGGTCGTCACGTCGCACAGAAGGAAAGCAAACCAATTTTAGCCCCGATGTCCCTTGCGTGTCTCTTTGCTATAAGCCGCCAGTAGGCATCTTCGCTCCCTATGTAAATGTTTGTTCCATGTCATCATGGCAGTGGTGCACTCGTAAAATGTCCGCAAACATTTGTTCACCTGTCCTATTAGGAATGTTGATTGAACCAGCAATTTATAAGGTATGAATTCATTCAAGCACCCAAAATCAAAGGCATAGGTGGCCTTTATACTATGCTTTTCTTAACTATTGATGTGCATGGTACCACTCAGGCGAACGTGAGTGCTGTCTTTCTTGACATTCATCCATCAAAGTGCATGAGGTGTGAAGCAATGTTTAAGTTGAAAATGAAGCAACTTCACCAACTAATACTTTAAAATAAAAAGAATCCACCTTGCTTTTTGCTTTGCCTTCAAGGGGCGCTATACAATACTACTAGTTCAAGATTGTAGTTAGTTGATAATATTGCTAAATATTAGAAAACACTCTCGGCATCATATTGCAACAATTTATTGAATTTTTTCACTCATGTTAGCAAGTTTGAGACTGGCGAGTTTGGCATAGCAGACGGAAAGAAGGGGCTTTTGAGGGCCTCACACGCAATCGCTCTGCTCTTTTCAAGCAGTTGCTTATAGCTGTTAAAATAAATAGCTAAACAAATCAACCTGGGCATATAACTGTATGTAGACGAAAAGCAAACGTTTCTTAAGCCCTACGGTGCGACTCAGAGCGCATATATTAACAGTCAAAGTTACAAACACGTCCTGCAAAATACAAAGAAACAGACAAAAAAGTGGATGCTAACAACTCACTGACGGCGCGGTGCCGGTAGGATCCCCACTGGCCGTTCCGGTAGACGTTCATGACCAGGTCTTTTTCTATTATGTCCTTAAACACTGGGTTGGTGGGACTGAAGTTGGCTACGCTGTTGAAACCTACCAAGCTGGCGTCAAATACACAGCTGGAAAAAATGCAACGAGTAAGTTATCGCGCGTGAGGCTTTCGTAACGATTGGAACGTCGTTTTATTGGAACGCCGTAAATGATTATCCGCATTGCAGCCTAGCAATATGAGAACAAAGTTCGTATGGTCGGACAGAGCTATAGTCATCAATGCAGCTCAGAATGACTCTTCCGCCTCTCATATAGCTGTCTATCGACGTCTCTCTCATGACGCAAGCGGTGAAACAATGACTGACGTGCGCGCTTCCGTTTTCAAGTTATATGCATAACACGATTTGTCAAGAACCAAGATACTCAGAAGTATATAGCTGAAATGATTTCAGGTCGCAAAATGTCCGGTTGGGTTAGTGGGTGCCTATTCACATTTGAAGGCGTGCACGAAAAAAAGACCTACGCAAGGTACAGAGGGAACTACAAGAAGCTTGGTTCCCAGCTAGAATATTTGTGGTTTTTTATGAAAACTAATCATTTTTTAAGGACTTGCAGCTGAAAAACCCAATGCTCATGCGAGAAAAAAATTCTTAGTCGCTGATGATATGCGTGAACTTGCACACATGCGTCAAGAAATATTAGCTCCCACTACGGCGTTGATGCTGTTTTTAGAACACCAAAATAACGGGAAATCCCAACAAAAGAGTGGATAATAAAGGTACGTCTTGTGTGTTTAGGTCTCATGCAGTTACCCCCGAAACAAGTACGCTGAGTGTACAGTGGGAGTCGTGTAACACATTCCATTATCAACACGCCCCTCTGGCCTGTCTAAGGCACTCGTCGGTTGATTCGCAGGTCATGGAATTGAATCCTAGCCACGGTGGCCATGTTTTAGACGGAGGCGAAAATGCTTCAGACTCGTGCGCTTAGATTTAGGGGAACGTTAAAAAATTGGTCATGTTTGCACCAATTATATATTTCGTCATCCATTGACGACACGTAACGCCAAATATATCTGGAGCTAGAAAAACGGTATATCTGGAGCTAGAAAAACGGCCGCGAGCGCATCATAGAAGGCCCAATATACTCCTATGTAACGCTGACACGCGCGCTCGCTAGGCACAGCGACGCTACGTTAGCAAAACGCGAGCTCTCTATAGTCTGACGCGAGGCGCGACTAGCGTCCGTCGGGGCGGCACGACGGCAACCGGCGCGAAATTCTACATGCTGCATTTCGCGCCACTGCGTTACCCAGACAACACTGCATCTTCCTCTTTTCGTGGCGGAGGGACGCGGGACGCACCGAAACGCCCATTCGTAAAAGCAACACAGCGTGGCGCGTGCCTGCGAGTATATGGCAGGACCAGTGCCTGGCGTGGCAATGTCGACGTCACGCGACGAAATGAGCGCCGGTGAGCACACGCACCACGTCACGTCGAAATGTATTGGCGCCTTGACAGTGGTATGTAGTCATGTTATCACATGACACGTATCTCATGATTATCATGTTTGCACCAGTCACATACCTTCGCCATCCATTCACGTACCATAATACCAAATTTGGAATATTTTAAGCAACTGAAACGACTGCCAGTGCATCATGACCGTGGCATGTAGTCATGTTGCTACATGACATGAATGTCGTGATTATCGTGTTTGGATGTGTCATTTACCTATGTCGTCCATTCGCGTCGCGTAATACCGAGTTTGCTACATGTGAATCTAGCGAAACGGCCGCGAGTGCATCATGAGCGTAGCATGTAGTCATGTTGTTATATGACACACATCTTGTGATTACCTTGTTCGCACCAGCATCATACCTTTGTGATCCATTCACGTTCCGTAATACCAAATTTGGTATCACTGAAGCTAGCGAAACGGCCACCAGCGCATCATGATCGTGGCATGTAATCATGTTGTTACGTGGCAGGCATCTCATGATTCTTATGTTTGCACCAGTCACATATCTTCGCCATCCATTCACGTACCGCAATACAAATTTGGTATATGTGAAGCTACCGAAACGCCCGCGAGCCCATCTTGAGCTTGGCATGTTGTCATGTGGCTACATGACACGCATGTCATGATTTTCATGTTAGGGTCTGTCGCTTGTGTTCGACATACAGTCATGCCATAACATACAAGTTTTGCAACATGCCATGTGAACGAAACCACTGCAAGAGCTGCAGGACCGTGATATGTAAATCATGACATTCATTCGATACATATCATGATTGTCATGTTTTGACTAGTGAAGTATGTTCTTCATACAGTCATGTTATGCCATACCAAGTTTGGTATCGAGATCATTATCAAAACGGCCAGGAGAGCTAAACGTCGCACGCGGCTAGATAGATAGATAGATAGATAGATAGATAGATAGATAGATAGATAGATAGATAGATAGATAGATAGATAGATAGATAGACAGACAGACAGACAGACAGACAGTCAGACAGACAGACAGACAGACAGACAGACAGATAGATAGATAGATAGATAGATAGATAGATAGATAGATAGATAGATAGATAGATAGATAGATAGATAGATAGATAGATAGATAGATAGATAGATATATAGATAGATAGATAGATAGATAGATAGATAGATTGATAGATAGATTGATAGATAGATAGATAGATAGATAGATAGATAGATAGATAGATAGATCCAAAGTCGTCGATGTTCGCTAAGAAATGCTTCGCATTTATCAAACCATACAGCCCTGTTGTATTGCTTAATTAACATTTTCGAATAACCGGAAATTCCTAGCAATTACTAGTACTAGCTCATGCGCATAGGCCGGCTACCTAAATGTTGCGTTCCCATTGTCACATAAATTGTAGAGGCATCAGTGTATGAGAATTTCGAAAAGACTACAGCAATGCACTTTTACTCTTTGATAACGACAATTTTTTTACTGGAGTAGCTTGATACTTTGTTTACATATCCGTAAATGCTTGTCAGGAACTACACAGTAATGAAACTGCAATTTAATTAGACTCCTGCTTTTACTGGGAATATTTGCAGATACATCGCATGATAGGTATATATATTTGCGCACTTCGTATTTCTGTAAAAAAAAATTGCAGAGTGAGGTTCATACATACCGAATGCGGCCACCAATGTTTTCCTTTCGAAGGCAGTTGGTTAAACCGAGGATGCCACTCATACCGGCGTTTTCAGCGAGTAGCCATATATTTTCTTCTGATTGCTTGGTGTCGTATTCAAGAGATTTTTGCTTCAAAAACTCAACCCAATCAAACTGCCTATTTCGCACACTGATAATTGCATGCTTGGTGACGTCGACAGCCACTGCAACTTTCCTGAACAGTAGCAGTGTTGATAAGTTGTTCGACTTCAGAGCAACCATCCGAAATTCATGGCCAGTAAATGCTGCAGTCAATGCTTCCACAGAGTAAACTTCAAATGGGAGCCCAATCATTTCAGACAACCAAGCCTCAGCTGCAGTTAGCTTTGTGCGATAACATAGGAGAACGAACCCGTGTTCCTTGCACTGCGAAGCCATCGTTCCCGCCAGATCATTGAGATCACCATAGGAATTTAGCATACCACAGAAAGCTACCACTAAGTCAGCCCCGGGTTGTTTTTCTTCCGAGACCGAAGAATCTCCCTCTGAAACTGCATGCTTGCCTTCGGGTCCTTGCTGCGACGCGACGCTGACCGAGTTCACGCCTGTCACAGCGTTTTCTGTCTTGAGCCGCACATTATATGTGGAGAGCAGAGCTGACACTCGGGTACTAATGGCTGCCACACTCTTGTCACTCGCGATCTCGAGTACGGATAGCTTAGTGGAGCTTGTGTTTTCAACAACTACGTCAATGACATCCCGTAAGGGCTCCTCCTCTAGAAGGGCAGTGTTCAAGATATCTTCATTCAGGGCATTGGTGGTGGATGGTAGTGCCGATTGCAGTGTTGAGGTCAGTGTTGCCGCATCAAGTGCTTGTTTCTGGGTTTTAACAAGTAGCTGGAGTAGACTTTGGTTGGGTGCAATGTTCTCGGCATAGCGTTTTATCAGTTCTTCTGGCAAATTCATTGAACGCATTGATGTGCGATGAGAATGGCTGTTAGTTTCTGCACTCAATACCTGCAAGTGTCCACTGATGCAGTTGCACACGTCGGCATATTGCCGCAAATGGTTCTCCCGATCTCCACGGGTGATTTCGCTGTCCATGTAAGCGACAAAGCGATGCTCTTCTATGATTGGGGCATGAGGTGTGGGCCTCCGCTGCACGGTGTTAACCTTCGCGCCTTGAACTTCGACGCCACCAGCTCGGCGCAAGTTGTGGTGAGGATTATAGACGAGATCGATTCCTGCATACATAAAAATGGGGTGGTTCGGATAATTTGACATGTGGTGCTAAAATACGGTACTATATTTTGATTTCTTTTCGTTTCATATGTTAAGAGCACATAGACTGTGGCATAATCAATACTGTCAACCCATTTTGCAGTGATATTCCTTTGAAGTACAATGTCCCCAACTTGCCATTGCTATTAGTTGAGCAAGTTCTCTAATATATACAATTAACAAGTACAGGCTGGTGCTTTCAAATACTCGTTAGGTACTGCTTCGCATTTTTAGAGCAGTTTCCTTTAATGAATCACTACGTAGCATTTTACTCAGACTCCATTCCATACTCGCTTTCTCAATTTTCCAAACGCCTAATATATATATACATACCTTTAGAAGATACCCATCTTGTAGTTTGGGTCATGCTGAAGGCAGACGAAACAGTATTACGTAAGACAGGCGCGACAACTACACCAACAACCCTCTTTCAGCTGGAAGTTTTGTCTCGCAATCATCCCACGATTTAATTGAAACGAAGCTAGCAATTCTAGCCTCTAGTTGATAGAGATGCTCACATAGCTTGCAGAAATCCCATTGCTCAACACCTTCAAGGTTGTTTCCTGAGAGGGCGATTGATAAATAGCACAATTTGTTGGCGACCCTTTTGTACAAAAAAAAAGATGCTGGTTGATTGTTGCTCTGGCTGCTTTAAAAATAAATGTGTGATTTTTTTAAATTAAATTAGTGCCAATTCATGGCACCGGCCACTCCTCTGCTCTTGCACAACAGTCGTCGTAACATTAAAAAAACCAACGCAAGGCTATACACAAAGACACAGTACAATACTCACGTATTGGTTCCTAATTCCTCTATACAAACATTTCTCCATGAAATAATTTGAAAAAAAACTTATATTCATCGAAGTTGAATCTTCATAGAAATTAAAGTTCACAATTAATGTCTCTTGGGAGCAATTTCTTAAATGCTGCACTGAACCTGCAACAAATAGGTTTTAACGAAGATTTATCTGCCATATGGAAACAAAAGTATGTTGTAGCGAGAGACACGGGTTACAAATAACGCAAAAACTATTGATTCGCCGTAGTAGTATTTTTGTGCTATTTCTGATTCCTCCAGAAATTGAACTAATGTACACGCAGCGGTGCTTTGTAGGTATCATTTTGGCCGTGGGCTCAAGATTTTTCTCTATTCATGGTGGCAGCTCATCGAAAGAATTTACTTTTTGTAAAAGTTTATTTCGATGTCCATCATAATCTTAGATTGTAGAAAAATGTGATCGACATCTATTTCAGCTTCCACATATGCGCAGGTAGCACTGTCAGCTTTCCCTATTTTCCTGTTCTCTGTTAACTTTAGGGCTATATTCATATGTTTTCCCCATGTTTGACCATACCTGAGCATTTTCGTTATGCCCGTATGGCAATAATCAGCATTGCTTTTAATTCTAACTAATCGAGTCAGGTGCAATATTAAAGATTACTTTCTATTGCTAAATAATTGAGTCAGGCGTGACGGCCAAGTATCATAGTGTGACAATTCTGTATAGTAATGAACGCTATAGCGTTAATTGAAGATGAGGACAGAGGCAAACGAGGACGAGCCACTGATAGCCCAAGCCACTGCTCTTCCAAGTTCTGTATAGAGTGCGGTATGGCATTTTGCACTTGTAAAAAGGCCCGGTACATCCGCAGCAACAAAAGTATGCTTGACTCCGACGTCATAGAAATCCATTTAACACAAAAGTAGATCGTTCTACTAGAGCTATATAACTAAAGGCTGTTTTTTTCGCACTTGTAGCGTAATTTACCCGTATATGTATTTAAGTTGGTGTTGAAGGAAAGTGTAACTTTAAGAACTCATTTTTTTCCTTTGTTCGACAAATTACTGATAACTAACAAACAATAAAGCCAGGAATAGCATAGCGAATGTTCTTAGAAGTAAATGTAGTGTGATTGTGAGGAAAAAAAGTGGACGAAAAGATTAGTTGGCGCCGACAGGATCTGAACTTGCGAGCTTCAGATTATGCGCCTGATGCTCTACCACTCAGTTACGGTGGCGGTAATGCTTCCATCCATTCCGGTAAGAAGATTGGTCGAAGTGGTGTTATTGGAGGTAAAATGTATGGACGTAGCGCTGGCAGTAGTAGCGTAGGCCGATGAAGCTTCGGAACTTCTTGATGGTGGTCGGTTTCGGGAACACCACGGCTGCATTTGGTTTTGTAGGGTCTAGAAGCATAGTGTCCTAAGAAACTACACATGACCAAGACCTCCCGTGGAAAGGCCCGTAATAAATTGCTTGAAGTGGCTGAGGTGGCTTCCAAAGTCGCTTGAGAATGCCACAATACTAACCAAATAACAGAAAGCACGTTTTCTATTTCAGACCTTAATGTAGAGTATCCATCATTCTTACGAAAATGACTGGCGCGTTGCAGAGGTTGAAGGGCAGAACGGTGAATCCGTATAGTTTACCCGATGTTACAAAGCCTGTATTCGGGTGGTCATCCACTGCCATGGATACCTGCCAGTGGCCGCAGCGTAAATATAACCAAGAAAGGAATCTTGCTCCCTAAAGACAGCCAAGGCATTTTCAGTGTCACTGTAGAGAGTAGACGTCTTTACGCGTTCGTCAAACGGTGGTAGTCAACCCAGATCCTGCTGGATACGTCTTTTTTCTTGACTAAATCTACCGGTGAAGCCCAGGGATTGTTGAAGGGCTCGATTATGACAGGTTTCATTGTGTCATTAACTTTTTCGTCAATTACACCGCGTTTACCAGATGAAACATGGTACTGACACTGTCTTAGCGGGCCTTGTTGACCAGTGTCAATACAGTGAACAGGCCGAGCCTCCATGGTCACGGTCGAATGAAACGTGAAAACGTTGTAGAAGGTTTATGATGTTTTTGCGCTGTGTTCGTGTGAGTTCGGAGTTAATTGCATTTGAAAACACGTCCAAAACAAAATTGGACACGTTGGGAGGGTTGGCAGCGCAAATTGCGAGTGAGGACGTAGAATAGGGAATGGTAGCTGGAAAAACGCACTCCTAAAGTTTGTAGCTTCCCAGGCACTTTTCACGTAGTAGAGATGGCGGGCTGTCTGAATGATTGCACATATGAAGGGCAGCCTGACCAGTGCAAAAAGTGATGACGGCGAGCGGTAGCATGAAATTTGGACGGCACGCAAAAGCGACCGATGACATAAACAACACAGGTAATTCCAGAGGAGGGGCACGTGACACCAGGACAAAAACAGCTGAGAAAGACGTAATGTAGACGTGAGACGCAGCAAACATTTTACACGAAGCGCCATCAACGAAATCAAAGCACGGCAGAGATAACGTGATTTCAGAACGAGCGCAGTCGACCAAAGCAGAATTTGACAAAAAAAATTTGCCCAAGGATAACCTTATGCAAAGAACGGAATAAAACTACAAATTCGACGACGTATAGCTTGAATGACGACTTGCGCAGTGCCAAAAGCTGAAAGCAGAACATGATGGGACGTAGCCATCTGCAAAAATAGTTCGGTAAGTTGAGTGGTCACTTTCCTTTAATTTTGGTGGACTTTCTCGTTATTTAAAGATACGGCAGCTCCGTTGTCAACAAGTCCGTGCACATTGTTGCCATCAATACAGAGTTCGATTTCGTTCGGGGCACAGCAGCTAGGTCTTGAAATTTTCTTTGAAAACGCTGCTGTTGCCACCACAACTGCGCCCGTCAGTTTTCCTCTTGCAGTGGACTGTCGTGACGTTACATTAGAGAAATCGATCGGTGATGAGGAGAAGGCAAACGGTTTGAGCTTGATGGTCGGTGACCGGAAGGTGCTTCTGGAGGTGAATGGGTCGGAACAGAATATCAAGGTTGTGTGAGCATGTAGTTTGAGGCCGCTCATTGTCATGAGAAGTGAATCTGCAATTGCGGCAGAGACAAGCTAAGCGGCCTGAAATGCCACATCAAAAGCATATTGGTCGATTATCAGGAGTGCGCCTGTAGGGGCACTGTTTGTTGAATAAAGGACCGTTAAAGGCTGTGCAGAGGGCGGCCACGTACAATTGTTCTGAGTTTCATTTAGTGCCGAAGACGGGATGGTGAACGGGCGGGTAGGGGGTGGCAATGGATAAACGTTGCGAGTTGCTTCGTACATAACCGGAGATGGTGAAGCACGGGTCTGAGCGACAGCGGCAGCATGCTTCAGTGGTGCGGTAACAGCATGAGTTGACGGCTACCCTTCGGCAACTTGCGATTCAATGGCCTGGTGAAGCGAAGGGGACAAGGGCGCCATCGGCTGGTTGTTTTTGTGAATATAGACCGCGTTAGCAGCCGTACGAAGTTCTCGCAAACGAGTTGCCTAATGAGTGCCATCAAAGTGGAGTGGTTAGTGGTGTTATGGTGAAAGTCTAGGAATGAGAGGTATGCTGTGTGTTGAGCAGCACAACGTGCAAAAGCGAGCTGCCTACTGGAGCTCATCGTAGATCTGGCAGAGCTGAACAACCTCGGTGATCGTCTAGAGACTCTTCGGTGCAAGCATCTGGAATGCGCCGTCATCGATTCCTTTCATGATCTGCTTGATCTTACCTGCCTTGTCCAGAGTCAAGTTGACGAGCTTGCAGAGAAAGAGCACATATTCGAAGTAGCTTGTGAAACTCTCATATTTTCTCTGTACTTTGTGACACAAGCGCTGCTCAGCAAGAAGCCGTCGCCCGGCAGGAATGGCAAATACTTCCAAGAGTGTTTTTGCCAATTCCGACTACGTACTGGAATTCTTTCGATGGTTCCTGTACGACAGTTTCACCTCGTCGTACAATTAAAAGTTCACGTCCGTGAGCTTGTGGGCTGCATTCCTCGTATCGCAAGCGCCAACCATTTGTACTCGTCATTCCAGTTGTCCATATTTTGGTCGTCAGTGCCACCACATTTGGGAGGGTCCCGTTGCCGGAGAAAGCCAAGGCAGAAGACAGGCACAGGTGCGGAATCTGGAGTGCCCTGAGACGGCCCCAGATCAGTAGTTGCTGAAGCTCGTTGGAATGTCCAGCTTCAAAGTTCCAGGAGCTCCTGGTAGGGGAGCACATGTGCCCAGCACCCCCACCAAAAAAAACGGGGTGTTCTACAAGCAGTAGTTGACTCGGTGAACGAGAGATTTATTTTGCGCAAGGTGTAACTAGATGCAAGCCGGTGATCACATAGCGTTTTATGCTTCTTTTTCCATTCAAGCTCTATGTCCACTGCGCTCATTACAGCACATATATACACTACAAAATCAATGGAGGGATGACTGCCAACGTAGCTCAGAAGTAGAGCATCGGACGCGTTATTCGAAGGTCACAGGTTGCGTTCCTGTCGGTGGCAAGGTATCCCTTTTGTCCACTTTTGTTTCTTCACATTTACAATACAATTGTTTCTAATCACATCCCCTATACAATGCCATGGATTATTGTCGGTTTGTACTAATTAAATTGACGTTGGTAGCACTTCTTCAAACCGAAGACCAATGAACATGATGTATAATGAAGCCTTGGTGTCAACTGCAGTAGTTACTGTCAAGATCGGGATCAGAGGAAGCGGTGAGACAGCCAGCCAGATGAGTGCAGCTGATCGCACTGACAACTTCGCCGAGGCCATGATGCCGCTACCGTAAAGAGGTAATGAACGCTGCGGCCAGACTTGAGGGAAATGGACCGCACACCTGAGCCTTAGCCAACGGAGCTTGAAAAGTCAGCGGATGAAAAAAAATAAAATTAAAAAAAATTCAAAAGCCTTGTGGATGAAAGTTTCCAATGAACGAATAACTGTCCATTTTTGTGATGTGACTCTGCTGCCGCAAAAATTCCAATTAAGTGCCGTATAAGGAGGTTACAGGGTACAGAACGACCCAATTAGCTATCTTTGGTTTTTTTCTCGCCCTTCTCACCAAATCACGACTGCACCCACTTCGTCTACGTAACAACAAGGCAAGTAGTGTTTACGTCCACTTTGATTTCTTCACATTTACAATTACTTCTAATGACATTCCTTATGCTTCTTTTGGAAACAACTCGCCGTGGTGGTCTTGTGGCTAAGGTACTCGGCTACAGACCCGCAGGCCGCGGGATTGAATCCGGGGGGGGGGGGAGCAGCTGAATTTTTGATGAAGGCAAAAATGGTGTATGCCCGTATGCTCACAATTAGTTGCACTTTAACGAACCCCACGTGATCGGAATTTCCGGAGCCTTGCACTACGGCGTCTGCTACAATGAAATGGTGATTTTGGGACGTTAAACCCCTAATATCTATTCATCCTCTTGGAAACATTGTTTGTTAGTTCTCATCTTTACAGACCTGGTAACATAAAGGGTACAATTGGCAAAAACAATGCTCACCTTCATCTCCAGCTCCTTCGGCGATCTTTGCGTGAACGATGGGGTCGACACGGATTGATTGTACCGCAAGTGGTAGCAGAAATGCTCTTTTTGGCTTCCAGATGAAGCTCGTGTGCATTACCGTGTCCATGAAAGCCACCCAATTGCCATCCCACTTCAGCTTTGCGTATGGTTCTGCAAAATAGATGCTCAAGTGAGTGACGTCCTAACTTTATATCCTCGTGAAACTGGCACTCGTAATTTATTACAAAGATGTGCGTACTAAGAAGTTGATTACCATTACTGACAATATATTGTACTCCGGAAGACTTTCTTATGGCGTAACCAAGGTATGATCCACAATGTTAAGTAGAGAAGATATGCATAGAACGGGGGAACAATGCCGTTGGAAGACCTAAAGGCATCGATAGCCTTTTTATGAAGTTTCCAGGAATCAGGCAGGCATAATACTTTGCTTGAATAACATAATTTTCTTTGCTTGTGATGCACGTAAAAAGATTACTCACACTTCTTAACAAATATATACTAACAAAATAATTCGGAAGGAGCCTGAGCAGAACTCTACATATTGGGACATGTTAGTATTACCATTAAGTTTTTCTTACTTGTTGAGGAAGCCTTGAGGGTGCCCTGGAATGCTCCATAGTAATGATATCCGCGGAGGCTCAGGTTCTTGTAAATGTCTGCACAGTCCATGTCGTACTCAACGGGTTCTCGGGGCTTTCCAGGAGGGTCCCTCATGAGCACCGTCTCTCCTTCTTCGGCGAGGCGGATGCGGCCTTTGCACACCACCGCTCGGTTTTCGCACACCTCAAACTCGCCAGAACCGGGCAACACGGTGATCTGGAAACGAACTCCACCTGGGCGTTCCAAGGTAAGGTCGGGTGTTATTGCGAGAAATTGACAACACACAAGGGCTGAAGAGCACTTTTATTACTTCTGTTGTTTCATGATTCTGTTAGTTTTGTACCAGCAGCACGTGCTCACGTGGTGGTAATGTAACTAACTTAGAGCATACGTTTACAATGATACTCGTAACTAGGCTTCGAGCAAGCTAACGAAGGCAAGTAGTGCTCCGCCATCATAAATGCTAACAGCAGGGATCAGTTTTTGGCAGCCTACGAAGGCCACGACGTAGAGATCACTCTAAGACTCCCTTCTGACAGTAGAAAAAGCCCACCGCGTGCTAGTCGTGTTTTTTTTTTCACGAATAAAGAAAGCATCACCAAGGAAATAACCACAAATTCTAGTTTTTTTATCCCTGTGAATATAATTCCAAAGATTTATTTAAAAGCCCACATTACGCATATACGTGGTCTGCTAGTAAACTATCCCACCTTCGGTCCAAGGAAAAAAAGTGACGTAACTGGACCTTTTCGAACCTAATGACTCTCACAATATTCTACTTGGTACTACTAACACTTCTTCCAGAGGTGCTGCCACTGCTGGAAGCATTTCGAGATGACCGCTTTTATAATGAAGTTCAACTCAGCCCTCCTGCAGCTATATTGTTCTCTCGCGTCGGAATACACGTTCTTTTCAATGCCCTATTCATTTTGGGAGACAACCTGAAGTCGCAGTCGTCATATCGGGATAGCAAGGGGCCTGGTGAACTTCAGGAGCCTTGCTTTTCACCAAAAAGTTCTTAATCAACCGCCAAGAGTTTGCAGGAGCATTGTCATTGTCATCATGAATGCGCCAATTTCTTGTCGACCACAACTCCACTGTCAAGCGCCGCACAAGTTGGGGTTCAATGACAGCTAGGCTGTTGAAAGAAAGTTGATGAAGACTTACAAAAGTTGTTGATTTCAGGTAGATTCTCGTAGCAATCAAGTAGGCTTCACCAAAAAGTTTTGTAAGAGACCGGTCAAAGGCACATTAGCATAACCAGCCAGGGCGATGGTTCCAGAACATGGCTCAAAAAATTTTGACCATGTAGAGTTCTCTTGTGTGCGCTGACATTGCACAGTGCGCAAGCTTGTAGCATTTTGTCTCCACGAAAAGGTGCAGCGATGACGGAATGGAACCCGCATCTTTCGGGTCAACAGCCGGGCACAATAATCACTGGTTCTTAGCTCCTGTATCAACAAGCTCTTCTGGTGGGCATGTCATTATTTGCGAGCCGAGCGGCATCATTTTCAAGGAAGAATGCAGTAAAACTTGTTCAGTATTATTTATGTGCTTAGCCAACTACTAAAGAATAGGGGCTACAGAAGCGATCACACAAAATTTGGGTTACTTACGCAATAGTGGCACGAAGAGCGAGGAAACAGCCGAGGTCACGCGCACTTCTTCTCACCTCAACTACCCTTTCAGATCCTTTGCTACAGACCTATTATATGGTTGTAAATAATGGTTCTAAACAAATATCCATGGTTGTAAACAAGTTCCATGGTTGTAAACAAATATCGAGGCGTTTGTAGCGACGCCATGGCGCATAGGCTTCACCCAGCCCAAAGCTCTGCACCGCCCTCTACGATCACTTGACAACTGGCACAGCAGCAGCGTTCGCGCGGGAAGCTCCCCGAGTTTGCTCAGGAGCAGCTTTGCAGCTGCTGCAACGGCTGCGACGTGATCATATAGGGCAGATACAAACGTTGGCTGGGCGGAGCCTACGCACCACGACGTCGCTACGAGCGCCTGAACATGCCGACGGCGCCCACCGCTATTTACAAACGTGGGATAGGTACATACTGTGCATAGTTATACTTGCTGTACCCTGTCTCGTCCTTTTTGCCCTCGTCCGCCCCCCCCCCCTCAAACTCTTTCACGCCTCACTATGCTATACAAAGATATGCTATGTTTCACTCTTTACCCTTCTCCTACCTCTTCTTCTTTCACACATCTTTGCCTCATACTCTCATGAACTACAATGTTATTTTAGTACTAACGAATCTAATGACGCGGCCCCGCGAATATTCAAAGCTAGGCTGCTATAGATAGATAGGTAGACAAACACTCAAAGCTAAGAAGTGCTTCACATATATTAGATGATAAAACAACTTGGCAGCACTTGGTGTGTAAAGTGCGGGTTTCAAATGCATTTAAATAATCGCTCAGGGACTAAGAAGAGCACTGAATAAATTGTCCCTAATTTGTACCAATTAAAATCTAATTAAAGCAGCCGAGAATGTGACATACAAGAATACACTTTAGCGTAAGCTCGACTTACACGGTGACACACGAAGTTCCACTCCTTCTCCATTCTACAACGCAAGATTGTACCATAAATGAGAAACAATAGATAGAATAAATTGAGAAAGTTCTTCAAAACGTGTATATTCACCCGTTGGAGGCAAGATCGTGAACCGCTTCATCTTCACGTCATCCATGACAGCAGGTGCCTTGTTGACATCCTTTCCATAGTGGTTGGCCAGAAACCGCCAAGTGAGATACAAGTACCCAGATCCAGGAAACACGATACGGCCATCTGGTTGGTGACCGACAAGGTATTGGTCTTCGGGACGGCCTTCAATATCGACTTCCGTAATGTCTTCCTTCCCCTGCAATTTCACCAATATAGTATCTGATGTGAATATTCGGGCACCTTGTTTAATAAATCGTTACGCGTGCATGCCTTACGGCGCTTAGCTCAACTACAACATCCGCAAGTCCAAACGTACTATACTGCAACTAAGTACCTCAACTGCCTCAAAGCTTGTTGACATGTTCTTGATTTTGGCCGGCGTTGTGTTCAAGCCAGTAATTCTACTTGTTAGCTCAACTGGCTCTCGTTCCCTGTGGACAGCGGCACTCAAGAATGAATTCCAATCATGATGTGCTGTATGTCATTGAGTAAAAATAAGCAAATCAGGATTAGATAGCAAGTACGTCGTTACTTGCTCTCCAATCAAGTGGCCCCGCCGCGGTGGTCTAGTGGCTAAGGTACTCGGCTGCTGACCCGCAGGTCGCGGGCTCAAATCCCGGCTGCGGCGGCTGCACTGCCAATAGAGGCGGAAATGTCGTAGGCCCGTGTGCTCTGATTTCGGAGCACGTTAAAGAACCCCTGGTGGTCAAAATTTCCGGAGCCCTCCACTGCGCCGTCGCTCATATACATATGGTGGTTTTGGGACGTTAAACCCCACAAATCAATCAATCAATCTCCAATCAAGTGAATTCCTGGCTGATTGTGTTGCATAACTGAAGCTATTATTCACTGTATCTCCCGCTACCATACCGCCCCTCCATGTCTCAAAAATCTTCCAGACTTGGAAGTTTGAAGTATGACCTCGAGAAAAAGACTCTCGGTAAAAGTGATAATGTCCGGTGTGCTCCTTCAAAACTGTGGATCCATCGCTCAGACTTCAAGACCACACATCTGCACTTGTATAAAACGTAGTTTGATAAGTTTTCAACATATATAACTATAAAATTGCTGTCGGTGCTTACGTTGGAGACACTCGCTACGTGCTAAGTGCATCCTGCCGGGCGAAAATAAAGCTTTTTCAGTCCGTTCTATTTCTCTGTAGTATGTTTGTTGGTTTTGATACCGTTTTTACGGGCCCAAAATGGTGCCATGGTGGCAATGTTAAGTAAAATAAAAGCAGTGTCAATGCTCAATTCGTTGTAGTTCGTTTATAGCTCCGCATTTTGGAAGCCCCGAAATTCTATAGTCGATTGTAGGAGTTACGATAGTGCGTATAATTGGTGCAACCTAGTCATGACAAGAAAAAAATTACGTTTATAGGAATCGTCCATATGGTGAAGCCTGGGAACACGGTGAATTTACCGGCTGTTCAAAGTAAGAATTCATGGTTTCTGTTAAATTCAGCAATGAGAAGACCATGAAATTACCTAGGCAGGTCACTAAAGTACGAGGGGGAACACAAAGTTAGACAGTAACTATCGCGGACAACCACACGGTTAGCTATAATTTATTGCCTTTTTTTTCGTTTTTGCAGCAAGCAGGCATGTTCCTATTGAAAATTGGAGGCAGTCATGTTTATACCAAGTTCCACTTTCAATAACTCTTCTAGCAAGTCTGTGCTCAATGACCCGCAGGTCGCGGAATCGAGTCCCGGCTGCAGCGTCTGCACTCCCGATGGAGGCGGAAATGTTGTAGGCCCGTGTGCTCAGATTTGGGTGCACGTTAAAGAACCCCACGTGGTCGAAATTTCCGGAGCCCTCCACTGCGGTATCTCTCATAATCATATGGTGGTTTTGGGACGTGAAGCTTCACATATCAATCAAGCAAGTCCGTGCTCCGAGATTTTCCACTGCAAAGTTTAATTGCGGTTTCCATGATTACGCATGCAAGGCGTTTATGACTGGCGCAATGTTCAGAAAAAAACATTCTTTATGAACGGGCGATATCGGTGCGGCGTTAACAGCTCGACGACAGACACGCACGTTTTTCAACGTATTAACGGTGAGCTATTTATAGACCCCATTCATCATTCGCGGTGCGCCGATCTCGGTAGAAAGTGAGCGCCTTCTCTCCTTTACCAGCGAACCATTCAGATGGCGCGAAGTGCGCGTTCGGCTTTGCACTCGTTTCGATATGCGTTGGGTCGTAAACCTGCAATTTACTGTATGTGGGGCGTTGTAGGTCCTGCCCGCGTCCGTGCGTGCGAGCGTGTTTATAGGCTTCCAATGCAACGCTCGGTGCCGATGCGACTCTCATTTGTAACAACTGCCTGAAACAGTGCGTGCGCGCGTGCACGCACTGATTCAGGCAGTCCAAATAAATGATTCCAAGGGAAGAATCGAGATAATTAAAACGCAAGGCAAGAGAGCTAACACTTTATTTTTATAACTGCGGTGACCCGCGCCTGTTTTCTTTTTCTCTCGTGTGACTTGCCCGGCAACCGACAGTTTTACAAGTGATTGATTGATTGATATGGGTGGTTTACCGTCCCAAAACCACTATATGATTATGAGAGACGCCGTAGTGGAGGGCTCCGGAAATTTAGATTACCTGGGGTTCTTTGACGTGCACCCAAATCTGAGCACACAGGCCTAACACATTTCCGCCTCCATCGGAAATGCAGCCGCCGCAGCCGGGATTTGAACCCGCGACCTGCGGGTCAGCAGCCGAGTGCCTTAGCCACTAGACCACCGTGGCGGGGCAGTTTTACAAGTGGATCACGTGCATTCGTACTTTTTGTACTGTCGTGGCCCCCCACAATACTTCAGACCTCACCGGCGCTTCCGTGAAGTTACTTCTGCAATCGCGAAAAGGCAGCTTCAGCCGCTAAAATCTTCTTTGAGCGTGCCAAGCTGACGGCAGGGCACCAGTTTGCCCCACCAACTGTAGAACACGTGCTTCGCATGCCGCACGCACCCCTGCTGCGGCGACACAGTGAATCGCCTGTTCCCCCGGCCGCGTCTATCCCCGACTTCCCCGAAGCTTGCCGCCACAGCCGCAGCGCAGCGTTCTCGTCGCTCCAGAAGGGTTGCGTTTGAGTTACCGAGTGCAAAAAGGTCACTTCGCTCGCTAAAGATGTCGCGTTTGCGAGAGAATTGCGTTGTTCAGACGTAGTGAATTACCATGACACTTGCTAGATGGTGCTCACTCTGCGAGTGAGTTTCATAGTTCTTAACGTTTGATCAACACGTTAAGTGTCGACCTGTGAACGTTGTTAATTGTTGGTTGTCCTGCCTGCGTTCTTTTTGTGCCTTCTTCGTGCTTGAGTAACGCACTCAAAGTTTCGTTGCGCTCGTCGTTCTTCGCATGACACCCGAATTTGTTGTTATAGTGTTCATTTCTTCACGCTTGTTGCTAAACTGTGACTTTTTGTTTCAACTCAGAGTAACAAGTTGAAAAAAATTACACCCGTAAAAATAACGCACGCGTGCCTCTGGCTACGCCTGAATCGCACCACAAGTTTGTGTCTCGCGGTTCCACTACACAAGCGCCCCGCCGCGGTGGTCTAGTGGCTAAGGTACTCGTCCGCTGACCCGCAGGGCGCGGGTTGAAATCCCGGCTGCGGCGGCTGCATTTCTGATGGAAGCGGAAATGTTGTAGGCCCGTGTGCTGAGATTTAGGTGCACGTTAAAGAACCCCAGGTGGTCGAAATCTCCGGAGCCCTCCACTACGGCGTCTCTCATAATCATATGGTGGTTTTGAGACGTTAAACCCCACATATCAGTCAATCAATCAATCCACTGCACAAGCGTCTTCACTGTTATTAGCCGCCGCATCATGAAACACAAGCTTGAATTTTCAATAAATGCGATGAATGCGCCTCCCAGTTACGCCTCAATGTGTGCAGAAGCATTCCCAATAAACAAAAATGTGATTCCTGAACTGTGCATAAGCAGGGAATGTTTTCAGGCTGCCATGTTGACCATTTAAAGTGCGCATATTAGTACCAAGGCTAGAGTAACAAGACAACTGAAACAAAATAAAAGCAAGTGAGAAATAGAACGACCGAAACAAATTGGCAGAAAATATCAGAGCAAAAATAGCAAAATCTAGGATAAATGGAGAACAACCGAAATCAAACTATGGAAAAGAAACCAGCGAGAAAGTAAGAACTGCCAAGCTCATCATTGCCTTCAGGCTTGGCGAAATTTGGGTGAAGCTGCCTTTATTTTTTATATCGCATTCTTGTTATTGCAGCTTTGAAACATAAGAAGATGTGGTACACGATGGTGACAGTGTGATTACTCTCTATTCATGGAAGCGACTCGTGACAACAGCGTGATACTCGAACGGCGGTAGAGTCCTAAGTCGTTTTCGAACGTCACTTTTCATCAAATTAACTGTTACGAACATAGCGCACAAGTTAACATTTAGTATCGATTGATGGAACATAACAGTTCAGCTTTAGTAATCAAAATTACAGTTTGAATAAGCCTTTTTTGTACACTCGAATAAGACTCGATTCGAAGTCCCTGCCACTACTATTGCTCCTAAGAACTTTACACCTTCTTACCACTACTGTTCAGCACTATCAAGGAGATGAGATGTTAGTAAACCACACACTTGCGCAGGTTTGGGATATTGGCACTCATAGGCTGCTGCATCTCCTAGTCACCTAAGAAAGCGGGCGGGGGGTAATGTCCACCCTATCTATTCACCTAAGAGAGAGGGTGGACGCTGCCACGAAATTTCAGCCCCCCCCCCCCTGAAGGTTCATCGCAGCGATCGTAGCAGCATTTTTTTGGCACGTATTGAGTCATGACAACGAGTGAAAGGCTTATTCCTTCTCACATTGACCTCACGTGTCTTTTATTGCTGTATAAGTAACCGGCACTAACTGCGGGTACAAATAAACATGGTAGCGCCCGTGAAGACGCCACCAAGCGCTTGGATTCGAACTTGCGCTTGCTATTCGCCCACTGCTCTGGCAGCATGGAATAAATGGTGAAATGAGTGATCTCCTTGTGCCGTCCCCCTCTGAAGACAAAGCAGGCGGTTCAATTTGTCGTTATTTTCGGGTCAAGCTGTTTGTTTAACCAGCACTGCTATACACAAAGCGCCGGAAGTTTTATGATGGTTCTTGTAATCAGGACAATATAGTCCCAAACAGACTGCAGCCGAAGCATCAGTGCATTAATGTAAAGCAAATACAAGCGTCAGTTTGTAAATTACAGGTCTCTTAGCGCACAATGACGACATTATCAATTCGAGAGGAAGGGCACCAGCTACCATGCATGCAGTGATTTTTTTTTTGCCAATGCCATCTGGTTTCTTTAGTCACCCTACGCGTGTGAACAGACGCCAGAGAATCGCCGAGTTGTCGAGAAGAGAACGCGACGTGGATAAATACATGTGCAGGAACCAACCACACTTCGTTTTCACTGAGGGTACATGTAGCTTTCATAGTGCTAAAAGGAACTTCCGGAATGTAGCATATATCCTCCACTCAGAGTAGTGCAGAAATACCATGCTTTGGATAAATTAATAAAAAAACACTCTCCGGAACAACTGAAAGTGCTTTGTCGTTATTGAGCAGTCAAAGTAACAAACAAAAGTTCGCATATGCACTGAACCTAAGCTGTATATATAAATGCATTAAAATCAAAGTTACATCATCTGGCATAGGAAAGTCGTCCCACTTTGCAACATGCCAGGTCTCAGAGTGGTCCCAGGCGGCCAGGTGTCCAATGTTGGGCGTACCACGCGGTAAAGGCCACGGGACAGGAGGGTACAGAGCCGACAAGTCCATCTGGACTCCCAAAGTATGAAGCTTCCCCAGTGAGCCCAAAAAGTATTGGAGGTTGTCCGCCTCACGTTTCATGAGGCCCACGCAGGTGGCAGCGGGTCCTACAGCACGCCGCAGGATGGCCTGCCAAAAAAATTGATGTGGCCGCACCGCAGATCAATTACTTTAATGGGACCAAGTAAATACAATATTGTGAAAGCGGCAGATGCCTCAATAAAAGACTACATCTGACCATCACGACGGCCAGATGTAGTCTTTTATTGAGGCATCTGCACGTGACGCGATGGTGCAACGAAAACGCGAGACTTCACATATTATAAAATTTTGTAATGTGACATCCCATCATTACGTAATCACGTTACGTCACTTATTCAAACATGAGCAAATCCCTCAGGCAGTGGTAAATAGCGTGTTCCAGGCTGTGAAAAACAACGTTAGGTGCAGAAATCCTTCAGAGTAGGGCAATTTGTACACCGAATGGGAGCCCAGAAAAAAAAAACATGACTTAAAAATTGAGCATCTTAAGCAATTTCATAAGGGTCCTGGTGAATTTCTATAGAACCATCACTCGACGCTGTGAAGAGACGGTCAGTCTCCTTTGACTGTGAGCAAAATAACAATGCCATTCTACTTTGTGACAGAAAAAGTATAAAGAATGTGCTACGTGTACAATACCCGAAAAAAGAGCGCTATTCATTCTTTTGTGCATCCTTGTATGCTGATTGCT
Source organism: Rhipicephalus microplus (assembly GCF_043290135.1). Classification (NCBI taxonomy): domain Eukaryota; kingdom Metazoa; phylum Arthropoda; class Arachnida; order Ixodida; family Ixodidae; genus Rhipicephalus; species Rhipicephalus microplus. Next base: position 117,835,565 of record NC_134706.1, read on the forward strand.
TTGTTTAGTACATATACATGTTCGGTGAGAAAAATCTAGCCAGCACGAAAGCCAAGAAATTTTGTGCTACGTGCAACATAAACTACCTAGTCTCGAGTCAAAAGCAGGCCGAGAAATGCTACGGTTTAACGCAGTTAAACAAAATTTGCCAAGTGATACTCCTACGCTTCTGTCAATGTCTTTCTGCTAACTCCGAGATAGTCTGCTTGGCCGCTGTTGCCGCGACATGCGATGCGCGTAAAAGGAAGCACGCGATCGTCGAGATGCTTATGGCTGAAAAGTGTCGGCACGAGCATATCGGCGGGAATGTTACGGCATATGGCGTTTTTGGTTTAGGCAAAGGCAATGAGTAGTGAACACAGCTCGACCACATGCTTTTGGCAAAAGGAGCCACTGTGTAGTGTTATGGCCTCTACCGTATGCACCTGCAGTGCGCCGCTGGATGGCTGCGCTCGTTGCCGGATCTAGTCATGGAGGTCATGGCTGCGCTATGCTATAGCACACAAGCGCCCTATGTGCTCGAGCCGCGAAAGCGCGTAGATTATTTTTGCGGCCAGCAACTCATGGCGGTGGCACGAAAGACTCTTTTTGAGTCATGTCCTCCACGATCATCTACGGCAGCGCGTCTGGCCTAATTGTCGACGCTACGTTTGAGCCAACCTTTGAGCCCTAGGGTCTTTCGGCGGCATTCATCTTGCATGAACTTCGAGCTGAGATTCGTCCGTGGAGGCGTTTTCTAAGTTTGTAGCAAGAATAACAACGCTATCGGTTTGCGATCAGTCACTCTCTTCTGACCAAACCTCGCAAGAAATGGGAGCGACTACGCAGAACACGTGCTGCGAAAATTGTCAAAATTAGCGTGAATTTCTCTCCCCCTCTGCACCAAATAGTTGTGCCAGGACGTTACCACACCAAGTATTTGCTGATGTTAAATTAAAGGCTCAAAGTTTTTTCTCTTCAGCAGTCACTTTTGAAGATTACTTCCTTCGCGATTCTTTATTCACAAGCATCAGTATTTATGTTTTACATTGTTTTGGGAGATGGAATCTTTTACCACATTCGAAAACAGAAGCAGTATTTAGAATTCATCCTATATTTCTGTCAGCGTCAATATGTCATTTGAATTCCGTCACAATATATAGTCATTTGGCAACACTTGTTGAATACAGTAGATATACAACATGATTTTTTTTCTAAAGTTATGCAGAGAATCTTTATGCAGGAACATTTCATGGGCTTGTGTGCTCCTAATGTTGTGTTCCTGAATAGAGCTTCACCTTCTTATTTCCAACTAGAACACACCTCAAACGTTAAGGTTTCCATTGTTCAAGGATTGAAGCACTACTCATAAATTGATCTGTATTGAAAAGAGTGACGTAATCTAAGGTAAATTCTGTTCGCACATTTTTCTTACGTGCTATACTTCTAATTGACAGAACCACCTCGCTGCCACCAATTGCTCCCGAACCCGGTTGCAAAAAAAGATAAAAGTAAGTTTACGCCCAGCAGGCTAGTCTGCATGCATGCAGTATCAGACAGAGACAATGTAAGCGAGGTTAGCTGTCTTACGGTTATTACCCATGTGGCATGAAACTAAGTAGCCTATAGCCTACTTTCCTGCCAAGTATGTCTACTCTCCCCCATTTCCCACTCCACATTTCAAAAGTGAAAAATCGTCACGCTTTCGCAATGAAAAGCGTGACCACCAAGCTTTATTTGCGAGGAAATTATTAAACACTGACGTCCACACATCATTGCAGCAATTGATTTTAAAGGTCAACTGCTGATCTAAACAAGTCATAATTTCACTAAAACAGCTAAGCAATAAATGCAATAGCAACATATTTGAATGTTTTATGGAGCAAGACTAGCATACTTAGAAGCAATAATAATTGTAGTATAGATGCGCTTGCTAAATGACCAACTTTTGTGCGGTGCGGCCACAGTAGATGACAACAAGAAGGCTCGTGTGTATTGATGGCATTGATGAGAAGCGCCTCCCGTGGGCGATGCATGCTGTTACTAAGATCTATTGGTCGCGAGACCGAGCAGAGTCACCGCATGTCGGCAACTGGCCAAAACAGTCAAGTGTGAATTGCTCCTTGCGTCGTCTGCTAGCCAAGTCGTGTTTTTATGTGCGTCATGCAAGTTCTTAAGGTCTAATTTGTTCGAGCATGTCAGCGTGAGTGTACTGTTTCTACGTATGCCTGAAACGACGTACCAAAGCATTCGGTCTTGCTCGGCTGCTAATGCATTGCAATTAGAGAAGTGCAACATTCTAGAGTGCTGTTTATTGTCGTCATATACCTCCATTCACCACAATAATTTCAGAGTGGGTGCCGCTTTCTGTTTCATGCACATCGCCAAATGCCCTTCGCATTCTCCCAAACATGAGAGCTACTAAATACTGTGTGAATCCAGCGTGTTCTAAAGACTCAGTTGTTAAAAAAACATCTTTTAGGCCATGCACTGGTGCGCTGTTGGTAGGTGTACAACTTCGGTGATCATGCGAGGAGCCTTAGTTGTGTTTAGATTGCCGTAGCACCACTACATAGAAACCTTACTATCACATTAATTGTGGGAGTTCAGCACTTACACTATACCTAAAACAGTTACCGTGCGCAACCGTGTGCTTAGAATTAGGAACGCTTTAATGAGCTCAGACGCTGAAAATGAATTGAGGCGACATGCCGTATACAAAATGTCGTATTGTTTCAGTCAAAATTTTATATTTTTAACTTAATTCATTATTTGTGTGGCATTGTTATTAACCGACAGAAGGAAGTGATAATTTTTCTCTGAAAAAAAAAACATGCTTGTCCCATTACCCAGTCCTTTGTTGCCGCTCCGTCTTGCACGTAATCTATCAATAAAAGCTTTCTGCTGAACTCTTACATAAGATTTTTACTGGTGCAAGATCATGTGCGTACGCGTAATAAACGTAGTGTAGTGCAAAGCGCCGTCAGCCACTAAGTTTTCTTTACTACACTTATCGACTGAATCACATGTTATGGTTAACAAAATGAGAAATAAACATATAATGTGTGAACCACGTGGTACTGAAAAAAATAGCACAGATAGGCGGGCTTTCTACAACCTTTCATTCTCTCTTTTTTGTAGTATGGAGATGACATAGATGTAAATAAGTAGTTTGGTCATGCTGCAGCAGTTCGTAGCAGGTTGGACACAAGCTAACCACGTAGCAACGCCACAGGAAAGGCCTGATTTAGTGCAAAAGGGTGAAGAGCATCACCCAGGGCTGAGCATCCCTATGAAAGGCAGAATGCACTTTACTAGCGGGTAATGCTAACGTTGCATAGGCGTTGTGACCCAATTCAATATAGAAGAGCATAGATATTAACAGTAAACTGTAGTGAACGCATTTGATTTGCTGACGATCGGATCAAACCGCATGCAGCGAAGCACCGCTGCGTGTATTTGTATACGCACCATACAGTAACATAAAAATTACAAGAGTGGTCACTCGTGCCTAAAAGTGGCTGAGCTAAGCAGCTTAACCCCACCGGTAAGATTGCAACACATCACCTACTGCTTTAAGGAAACAAGCGTACCAGTTATTTACTACAGTACCTTTTCTATTGCATTATACATCTACGTGTTTTTGCGCATGTGATAGTGGCCCGAATCCGTCTTTATTGTTTGCGATTGTACAGTGTGATAATATCGGGCTGGGATCAGGCATGAATCGGGGGCGAGAGAAGTGCACATGGCGTCGACACGACGGCAACGTTGTCACGCTACTCGTTCGTGAGCATTTGCGGCAATGAATAATTACGGGCAGCACCAGGGAGATGTCACAAAATATGCGTGATAACGCGCTGGCGTGCGTCGTGCTCTTCGCTTATTAGGGGCGAAGCTTCTTAGGGCGTGGGCTGTGCGTCCCCTGTAGCCTGTATGTAGCCACCTCTGGTTTAGTTCTTGCAGTGTTCACTAGATGGCGGTACCGTCCCCTGTATGTAGCCACCTCTAGTTTAGTTCTTGCAGTGTTCACTAGATGGCGGTACCGTCTCCTGTATGTAGCCACCTCTCGTTTAGTTCTTGTAGTGTTTACTAGATGGTGGTACTTGTAGCTGATGATGAAAAGATGCAAAATGTTATAAACTAGAAAGCGGTACTTGTAGTTGATGAAAGACGCGAGATCTTATAAAATAGGAATGATGTCACATATGGCGCGTGTCATTGGTTGAAGGCAATCGTTCGATTTAGTGCGGCGATGTACGCTAGGGGGAGCGTTGTAATAAAATCCGTTCGCTGTTGGCGCGCGCTCGGAGTCGCCGGATGGATAAGGCTGCACAGCGGAGAGAGCGCAAGGCACAGACCATAAAGCCGTCATAATGAAGGGACATCGCAAGCCATCCATCGTCTAAGAACAAATAAAAGTTGATTTGTGTATATACACACACAGCGTTTCTCACGTCTTTACATGATGATCGGCTGGGCGAATTACACAGAAGATTCACAGTTTACCGATGAATCCCTCCGGAGCTTCGCCCATTCATCATCATTCACCCCGTGAATATGCCGTAATTTTTTTCGGCAGCCTCTCAGCTTGACTGCTGGTAGGCACGAACGCCATAAGTACTATGTTAAGGGCGTATTGCAATTGTCATTTAAGCCTTGACATGTGGGGTTTAACGTCCTGAAACCATCATATGATTATGAGAGACGCCGTAGTGGAGGGCTCCTAAAATTTCGACCAGCTGGTGTTCTTTAACGTGCACCCAAATCTGAGCACACGGGCCTACAACATTTCCGCCTCCATCGAAAATGCAGCCGCCACAGCCGGGATTCGATCCCGCGACATGCGGGTCAGCAGCCGAGTACCTTAGCCACTAGACCACAGCGGCGGGGTATTATTTAAGCCTTAACCTAACATTTCCGGTATAGTGATGTTCGGCGCAGAGATCTTGTGCTCTTCATTTCGCATACTGTATTCGTGGAATGCTTCACAGGGAAAAACAAAAAAAAAAACTGCCCGGAATGCTTCGCAGCACGTTTGCGAGAGAATTCTTTCTTGGCCTGTGAAATTGAGTCACCACTTGCATTTTTAAGTTTTCTTTGTGCCGCTACATGTATTCAAATTCACTGCATAAGTGAGAATTAGTGCCGTTAAGTGAGTATCGATATCTGTGCCGTTCGCAAATCGCTTGAAGCTATAACGAGCTCAATAAGAGAGAAGTAGTGAATCTAGAAAAAAATGGCAGCATATCCACGGAGTGAATGATGCAGAGTGGGGCGAAGCATCCGTCCGTTCATTCGTTGTTGCTTCCGTCCGTCCGTGCGTCTGTGTGGCCGCCCGTGCGTTCATCCGCCCGTCCGTGCGTGCGTCTGTGCGTCCGTCACTGCGTTCGTTCATGCATCCGCTCCTGTGTCCGTCCATGCGTCCATCCATCCATGCAGCCATCCATGTGTCCGTCCATGCAACTGTCTGTGTGTTCATTCGTCCAACTATTCAATACTCCAAGTACCACCATCTCGCATCTTTTCATCATATATTCCTCATATGGAAGCACCGTCATCCAGCGGATATTCCAAGGACTGAGCGAGAGGAGGCGCACGCACACTTTCTTACGGCTTGCGCTTTGTGTCTACTTCTCACCTTCAGCCACCTCGACTTCATGTTATATACTAGTTCACTGTATACAAGGTTCTGCGGCCCAACGCTCGCTAAACCTTTCTAAAACCAAGGAGGTTACGCCCAGCAAGTATAACCTAGCAACCCTTTCTTGTCAGATAGAGCTCAATGTACATGCTAATGGCTGCTATTGGGGATTGCAGCGTGCGCGTTAACTAAAAGCCGAGTGCTCCTGTCTCTCTCTCATTACGCCTTAGCAGCTATTGGCATGTACATTGAGCATTAGGTTTATTGTTCAACAACGCACAGAAGAGATCTCCCACCAGCACCAGCATGAAGGTCAAAATGTTACAATCGTTACATTCTACGACTCTATGAGGGACGAACGGGTGCCGCTATAAAAAGCTTCGCTCCTAATAATAAAGTACGGCCTCAGAGATGAGCAGGCTCGTAGAAGTGGTCTCGGAGACTGTATAATAATCCTAGTCACCACAAAATGGCCTTCGAGACAGTCTTTTCTGCAGTCTTCCATCTCTGAGGCTGCAAAGTTTCATCACACCCGTTTGGTGCGCCGGGAACCCAAATCAGCCACAGAGGTCTATGAAAGGGTTCTCTCTTCACCTTTTATACTACTCTATGCACGCGCCGCCGACCGCCTATACACACTTGCGTGAGGATGGTGCTGACACCTATAGGAAGCCAGAGCAACGCATGGTAGCGCTGCGACGCCGGACAGGCAGCGTCATCTTTGGTAGAAATCTCGAAATCGGGCATTTATATTGAACGTTTTCCCTTCCCTCCAATGCGCTGCCGTTCGCTTACGTGCCTCTGTGTGTGTGTGTGCGTGTGCGTGTGTGTGTGTGAATGATGATGGCTGTGGCGGCGACAGCAAAATTTAGCCGAGACTGGCCATATAGTTGCTATCGCAATAAAACCCAGGTTCTAAAGGGTCGAATCCCGGCGCTAGTTGGTGCATATGCCAGTGACGCCCAACACTAAAGAGCTGTTCGCTTATAGCTGGGGGCTCTTCAAATTACAGGATAACGCACATCTTTTGGGACAACTTTCTTTTTTTTTGTAGTGAATTGCTCTCTGTTAAAAACATGTAGTAGGATGAACGTGAAAGTAAAATTCATTATAAAAGCAATGACAAGAAGCAACCTGTGTACCACCTCTCTCGCCTCTGCTTCTTACGTTCAGTTTAGTTTTCGGCTTTCGCACTACTACAGTAAGTTTAGCGTGCACAATTAATGATAGTGCTAGGCTGTCCAGCTAATGATTTACATGCCCGAAGAACAAAAAAGGTGCGTTGAGCATATCGCATGATGAAACCGTGACAACTTCTCATATTGTGCCGATCGATCACTCACCTGCAAAAGGCAGTGTGGTCCTATCTCCAGCAAGATGGCATTCTTCGGTACGTGCTTGATGGCCTCGCAAAAAAGCACAGGGTTCAGGAAGTTGTTCACGTGGTACTCGGCAGAACAGTATTGCACTCCAGGTTCCTGCCAATGGCTCTCCGGCATTGATGTGCTAATCCAGCGCTTGGTTCGGGCCTTTGGTTGTGGTATTATCTGTTTCATTTTGGAAAAAAAAATCAGATAGTGCGGAGAAATCAAATTCTGTTCTAGATTGCTGGACTTGTTTTTGCCGCCTATTATAATAATCTGGCCGACTAAGTCGGCGAAGGAGGCTACACAACAAACATGAAGAATCGTATTTACACACAAACGAAGAAAATGAACGCCTTGCAAAGCAAACGCAAAACTAACTAAAACAGATGAGCCTGAAGCATCTGCCATAAAGGAAAGAAAAAAATCTCGTGCCGCCATATTTTTGTTACCTTTTTATTGCAGTGCTAAATTACTTACAACTATGTAGATTTCGGAAGGAAAACTCCTGCGGAAGAATGTGAAAATTTCTTAACTTCCTGTGAATTTATTCCGCGCGCGACACAGAAACCAGAATGCTTAAAAGCATGCCTGAGCATAATCTATGAAAGAAAAATACGAGATTGAATATTTTGTCTTTGTTTTCGTTTTTTAGGGAGTAATAGCAGTAAGGGTGGTTGACGAGTAAGGTTGGAAAAATATCTGACCACCCAAGAGACCAAGTGTGTTAGTGTGTAATTTGCTCTTACTTCAGTGGTCTGTGCGGATGGTGGCGGAAAGTCGAGCCACGCTATGATTTATTTGAATCGGCGTGTACTGATGTTCTGCAACAGCTTTTCTGGCAATCTCTTGAGTGGGTGATTTTTCCACAGGCAAGGTGCAATAAGTCTAATCCATAACGCTACTCTAGCTACCTAGTTTTCAGGCTCCACCTTATACTACCAATCTCGGCTATGGCGACTTGGTTGTCCTCGTCAGGATTGCGCTAGCTCCAAGAGACCTTTGCCTATGTCCATGCTTGGTATATAACATCAACGTCAGAGTCACTGTACACAGCTCGACATACAGCCCGGCCCTTTCACTACAGATGTTGGCGGCCAACGTTATCACATGCAGAATGACACGTCTTCTTTGGGTCCGGGCAGCAGCGTAGCCAGGAAGTGGTATATAAGGCTCGCCCCCCCCCCCTCATATTGTTCTCGCCATTACATAGAAAACAAAAAATGACCGTGTTAAGGGGGTTCCTTTCCCGTAATAGAAGACAAGCGTTACCTCCCCCCCCCCGCCCTCCGAAACTATTTTTGGATATGCGCCATGGACGAGGTGCACTTCTACAGCGGGAATCCTTCTTTTGCAATTCGTAGTTGCAAGTTGCAGCGAAAATCACAGAGAGGAAGAGACTTCCTTTTCTGGGGTGTTGGACCGCAGTACCAATGCCTATCTTGCAGCCTCAGTGAGCAAACTATACCTAGGTAGTGAATTTTGGGGGTCACGCACTTATTGCACGCACTCCTTTATTTATAATTTCTTGTTGCCGCGCCGCTGCACGTCTGCGCCGCCGCGGTGGTCTAGTGGCTAAGGTACTCGGCAGCTGACTCGCAGGTCGCAGGTTCACATCCCGGCTGCGGCGCCTGCATTTTCGATGGAGCCGGAAATGTTGTAGGCCCGTGTGCCCAAATTTGGGTGCACGTTAGAGAACCCCAGGTGGTCGAAACTTCCGGAGCCCTCCACTACGGCGTGTCTCATAATCATACGTTGGTTTTGGGACTTTAAACACCACATATCAAATCAATCAAATTCGTTGCACGTCTAACTGCTGTCATGCGCAAACTGCGCCTGTTTCACGAGGAACAAGGCACACAATCTTGAACCTTTCGATAAATGTACGCGCACAACAGCAACATTTGAGTATGTTCGGGAACATACGTGGTGGCTGGTGCTGACGCTGGAGTCTTCGGTGGCACATGTGTAAGTGCCGACGCGCTGCACCACCTGCAGGCAGTTTTATCCATGGCCGACAATCTTTGCATCGTTATCGATGTACAGTGTTTTGCTACTGTTCAGATTTTTACTTTTCCTGGTGCAGGCTCACCAAATGAAAAGTTTACCCGTTAATCGAAGTTCATTTATGTCACGACTACATGACAATGTTTGCGGTAACTGGGGAACGACGCGAAATATACAGCACACAAGATAAAGAAGGACATGGGAGGTGCGTTGTCCCTGGTCCTATAGCTTCCCTCCTGGCTTTAGAATTCGCGCTTCCTCTCAAGATTCCCTTGTTCAATATTTGCCTAAGCCTCAATATATGTGAGCGGAAGGGTCGACATTCTTTAGAATAAGCATTTTGCAAGTGCTCAGAGCACAGGCCGTTTTTGCAAACCTTGCCAAAGAACACTTTTTTCTTAGTGATATACGCTGTTGGCGATGCACCTGAGTTCGACTACACAGCAGTACTATTCATGGGATCATCCAAAAATATTACTTTAGCAATATGTGCTCACCTGTTTGCCATGCTATTTTGATGTAATGTCACATTACCTTTTCAAAAACTTCTCGAAGGGCAGGACCAACGCTGTGGACGTGCTTGGTGTGGAAAGCCACTCCCATGCTGTTCACCTTGCGGGCAAATATGTTCTCAGCTTGCAGTTGCTCAATCATTTTTTCCACTGCTTCGCTAGTGCCGGAAACTGTCACCGAATCTTCCGCGTTGTGGCACGCGGGGTACACGTCTGGGGAACAGCGTTGTTTCGCTTCTTCCCAAGTTAGACCTGAATTTCAGCCATCAAAAATTACTCAATACTATGAAAACTTATCTTGCTAAGGGAACACATCAAATCAAAGGCTGTAGTATTGGCCAACGTCGAAGCTAGGCGCGCATCTATATCAATGTGCGCGTTCATTGCCAAGCTCAGATTCTTAGACGTGTCTATACCACATCTGCCTCAGGCAAGGGAGGTGTTGTAGTCACACAGTTAAAAGGAGGAGAGTGGCTCATGCTAGGGGCTAATGTAACTGCAACAGCAACTGGTGCACCAAGGACTGTAAGATGTTCTTTAGCATGAAAATATAATCTATACGTAATCCCACATACCGATACAAAAGCCGAAACCACCATAGTACATATAACAAAGTAGACGCTGCAGAACCACTGAACTGATGTTTCTCTATGCTTCACACTGGACGAAACTCTTTTTTTCTGTCAATATTGAATAATCATTTATTGAATCTAAATGCGACTTTAACCTGCAAGCATAGGTTCGTCTCCGCTTGATTGTTTAACGTGTGCATATTTTGCTTCTTGAGAAATTTTGCTTCTAACTTGTAGATTGTGATATTCATTTTACGTTAGTAACACGTTGATAACGGCCTTTTTATTAGGGTCACCCTATAAGAAAAGGCCGGCATACTGACTAACTCAATACTAACCGTTCTCTTTTCACAAATGGCACTAGTCTTTTATTAGGTGAAGCTCGTAAAATGCAGGTTAGCGAAATTTCCTAAAAAAACTGGGGGCGTTTGTGATACCAATATCGAGCAACGTGGAACTGCAGTCTGCAAGATGAGTCGGTTGTGGCATGGCATTCGAACAAGCAAATGAGTCATGAATAGTTGTCAGCTGCTTCTTTGGTGCAAGGGCAATAGTTACAAGCAGCACAAGCTGCTTGCGGTATGTAGCAAAGGTAGTAAAATACACTGGAAACACGTAAATACATGAGTGTACAAATTAAAACGTTTTTCTAAATGTGTAGCACGTTGTTTTTATGAATCTGTGTAGTATCTTTTAGAATGTGATAGCACAGGCAAGAAGTGCTTTTTTTATTAGTGTCATTATTTCTTGTCCCAGATGTGTAAGCATTTGCTCCAAAATACGCCGTACCTGTCCAAATGTGTCCGTTTCAACTACTGCAAACTCCATTGTTATACGTCAATGCAACACTAGATTGATAACTTGCTTGCATGAACTGAACCTAAATGTTTTCTCGCTTAAAAAGGGCTCAAGCTTGCACATGATGACTTGGAGACTGCTGCAACACCCTAGTTCTGCAGAGGGCGTAAAGCGTGAGTTCCTTCCGTCATTTGTGTGTGTGAATATTCACCATGGTATGTTTCCCAATTTTAGGGTGTGTTTAAAACACACCCCTCCCCCCCACTTCACCCGCATACACACCGCGATGATTACGACAGCTTGTCCATTATGGTATAAAAAGAAAGAGCGTGCAAACACGAACTAAAAAAAAGTCATGACTTCAGAAACACTAACGAATCCTGTATGTTTTATGTCAAACATTTACGAACCAGTTCCACTCTCTGTTAGTACATGTTCTTTGCATGCTTCGTTGATGAATGGGGCCTTAGCTTAAGGGCACTTCAAGCCTTTCTCTTATCGCCTTCTTTTTTCGCCGTCTTCAATAAGAACTTTTTGAGTATTTGAGTAATTTAATTTCGACCCTCTCATGATGCAGCTAAATAAAGCTTTACAACATCAACGTACACAACCTCACCGGTTCGCTACACCCGGGGATCGTTTCTATATGAGGTGTCATTCCTGATCTGCAGCAAAACGTCACAGATTGACCCTTGGCCGAGATATTAGCTGAAATTCAGCAACTGAACCAAATACGCCTAAGCATTCAGTGCTGGGCTAGCCAGTGCACATTTCAATTCAATGGCGAATGACGCTCCAAAATCACGCCCACACTGCAAAAGCTGAAAAACAGTTAATGCACCCGTCTTTTCTATTTGTTTTTGCTTTGCAGTGTGGTTGTGGTTTTGGCGAAAAATAAGCACTCATTTCAAACAAAATTCATTATTGCCAACATAGTGTAATTATGTTTCTTTAGAATACGTATCACAGCTATTAATATACCCTGAAAACAGTACCCTACAACTTCACTGCCTTCATTGTCAAAGTATTTTTTATCAAGGTTGTACAAAACGAAATAATGGGGCCCGAAAATTTCTCTTCTCAAAATAGTTGCCCAGGAAGACATGCAAGTAAAGGACTCCTTCTGGAAAAGGCACAGCAACACAGCCACCAACAAATAAAAAAAGAGTAGGGGAACACAAGACAACACATCTTCACAAGTTTCAATCTGAATCAACTTGCTTAACTTTCAGGAAGCAAACGTCGAACAAATAACTCGTGACTCGCCTACTGCTGCCATGGCACCGTCAAATCCGTAGCCCGTTTCCAGGCAGCGGCCTCGCCAGTAGGCGCAAAGCACGACCTGCTCCGCGGTCAAGCCTCCATCTGCATATGCACAGCCAATCTCACCAGCCGAATGACCAAACATGCCATCGGGTTGAATCCCCAAGGCGTTAAGCATGTCCACGAGTGCGACCTGGGTATGAAACATTCAACCACGTTATGAAAAGCTCTGATGCTGCCGGGAAAACAGTGATACACGAAATACTCAAAAGCCTGTTCGACATCGGGCGTAATAGTCCGCTGTGATGCTGCGCCAAATTAAAGCAATATTACATACCTTTCAAAACGGCAGGGAGCTTTAAAGGCCTAAGCAGTGCTCTAGCAGACTAATTAATTGCCTTAATTAGCTTTCCTTATACATTATACAGATTACTTCATTTGTTTAAAGAAAAATATTTTGACTGTTTTTTGAGAACGTATCTTTTTGTCTTATATTGCGCTCAAAGCGTCCCGTGCTGCTTTTTTCGTACCGTATCGGTATTCATGATGCGCCCTGTTGAAGCTGAATCAACACCCACCAGCTCAACTTATACCTCTTCTAATTGCTATAGTCAATGCTTGCTTTTTGCTCACAAGTCTCAAGGTTTTCCCCGTACGGCATTTCCTTCAAAATTCCTCATTGCTCAATGGCAAAGGAAAAAAGCTACATGGATCTTTGCCTAACGCTGCATCACTAGAAACCTCTACACGCTTATTTTATCCTATTTGTATACTTCAGCTGTGAAATGCATGCTACTGAGCACCAGGTTTTTAATAAATCAATGCAACAGGTCAGTAGCACCCGCTTTAGATATAGCCAGGTTATCTTTACGTAGTGGAGGTAACAAATATGTTTAGCTTTTTTTCGAATTCCGAAAACTGAAGCTATCGAGCCATTGAAGAGTATTAAGTTCACCATTTTGCACACTCCTAGAGCCGCATTACGAAACCGACTTAAGCCACCAGGTTCGCTGGATGCAGTAAGGTGGCGCAACATATCAACGTGTGGTAGACGCGTGAGTCGACAGGGCACTGGAAAACACTGGCAACAAATGACCCAAACGAGTTTACATAAGCAAAAAATTTAACTATAGTCATAGCGTGGTCTCCATGTGTTCCCTTGCATTGCAGCAGTGAGAAGTGCAATTTAGGCGACTTTCTTAATGCTTGTAAGCATTGTACGCGAATTGCATTATAGTGCACCTGCGAACTGTTGAATCTGAAGTGCCGAATAAATCACGTACGCTAATTCGAAATTAGTCAAACTATCTTGTGTCTTGAAATGCTTGAGTAACAAGAATAGAAGAAAAAAATACTCGCAAAAACTTTCTCCGAAATAAAATAATGGGCCACTCATCTTTTTTCGCCCTGTCTTGTAGTACCCCCATCCTGGGAATTTATTTTTTAATACGTTTCAAACTGTAAAACTGCAATAAAACGAAGCACAAATTTTCTAATTATTCGAACTTTCGTCATCTAAAGCAGAAAGGTTTACCACGAAGCTAAGCTTCATGGTTGTGTCCATGTTTGTTTATAAGCTCCGTAAAGTAGGCGTGCGCAGTTTCTCATTTTTAACGCACGATCTTAAGAAATAAAAGGGCAAATTAGTGAAATCATACTGCCTTGCAAGTAATGAACAGTAATGCACTATTTGCCGAGCTTGGATCGTCAAAAACCTCTTGAAACGTTGTCGAAAAGCAATGCCAAACATAGGTTTTCATAAGCAAAACAGGGACGACCGCTCATAATGAGCATACGTGGTCCTCAGTGCTTAAGGGAATAAAAACATATCTGCGTCGGTTAAATTTATGATACAAACTCATGACGTGACAAGACGTCATCGGAGACATTGTGGGCACATCGCAATCAGATAAGGAACTTTGACAAGTGCACCAAAAAGCAGGCGTAAAGTGATAGGCCTACTAAAGAAACATTTTGCAACAGAAAGACACCGATCGTATCATTGCCGTCATCTAACATGACCTCGCCACAGCTGACGTCACTGCAGTCTGTCTTGCCATCCACAAAGGTTAAACCAGGGTAGACCATCAATTGACCTAAGACTCTGCCCAGGTGCTGCTGTGAAAAACACTGCTATCAGCACTCTCATCGCACCCCGCAACGGTTGTCTATTGGCTAAGGCGCTCAGCTGCTGATCGGCAGGTCACGTAATCGAGATCAGGCTGTAGCGGCCGCATTTTGATTGACTTGGAAATGCTCCATGCCCGTGTGCCTACATTTAGGTGCACGTTAAACAGCCCCAGGTTGTCGAAATTTCTGGGTCCGTTCACTACGGCGTCCCTTTATAATCATATGGTGCTTTTAGGACGTCGAATTCCAAGAAGATGAGGAAGTTCGCGCTCTCAACGCAGCCATGCGCTAACTTGTCGAGACCAAGAGAGCCGTTCGCATGCAAACATGCATGCACTGCAACAGAGCAGCCTCTTTCGTTGGCACTAGGTGCAGTTTTTTGAAAGTTAAAGACCTTAAAATCTTCTTCCACCAAGTTGGATTCTCCCCTTGGCTCTCGCTTCCTGTGTGTTCGATGGTTTTATTACGTACTCTGGAATGTTGCAATGACGATTGTCTTTCGTTTGTGTATACTGCGAATCGGGATATCTGCTTGTACACTCAACTAAAGTGCTAGCAAAGAAAAAGAAATCTCAATGTGGTTACCATCATTACATTGTGGTTTACTTAACTCTATGACGAATGTGTAATCAGCTCCTTCTTATAACTAGAATGCTCAGTTCCTAAAACGTGCTTGCACAATACTGTGGGGCTATGACCAGCTTCGATAACTCAGATTTGATACTTTATCAGATTACACACTATAATAGTAATATGTGGTGTTTACCTCCCAAAACCGCAATAAGAATATGAGAGACGCCGTGGTGTATAGCTCCGCAAACTTTGACTATATGGTGTTTTTTAACGTGCACTGAGATGACAGAGTACACTGCAGATTCAATCCAGTCAAACAAAACTTCATATGACACGTATGACACATATATGCACTTGTAGCACCACGCCAGATTTGGCTAGGTGTCCGCGCCAAAAAAAAAGCGAGCCGCATTGCTCGTGCAGCGCAAGCCACGAGGTATTGGAGAACGGCCTAGCTTCGGAACCTGGCTTGACGGTGCAGCAGTGGCTCCATCTACTCCTGCGACCCGAATAGAGCCTTGACCTCGGCACGGGCTCGTCGCGACCGTCTCGCCTCTCCTACCTCGACACACAAATTATCTTTAGACGTACGAAAACACGAACTAGTCACATGTGTTCATAAAGAATTTTCGGATAGGAGGCACAAGTTCCATAAAAATGTTCAATGATGCGATGACACACCACACTGAAATGTGCACTAGGCCAAGTGAGAGCAATTGTTTCCGGTCGCAGGGCGAAAAAAAAATCGGTCTTCGTATTACTTATGCACTCGATGTGGCCACGACACCACACCAGCTTGGTACGCCGCACGCAGCTTAGCATGGAAAGGGTCATGGGGGGCAATGAAAAGGCCGTCCGCTTGAAACTGCTTTGCTGTACCACCTCGTTCTAGAAATGTCAGGAAGGAAAGCTTCTGTTGAAAAGTTGATTCGCCTCCACATATCGAACTACAAATGCACACTTTTCCTGGGCAATCGCAAAGGAATGACGCAACGCTAGATTCTCCCAGTTTTAGTGTGTCCAAACAGCCTAGTAGGAAGACACTCTAGAAGGCGTTTTTTTTTTCGTTTCAGAGATTGTGAGCGCCCATCCGGCTCGCGATCTAACAGAGTGGTGGACTCTTAAGCATCTGCATGCCCCTTTACTCTGTTACCATATTCACAATTTTGATGATCTATGTGATGTCACCTCAATAATAGCATTGTCATCGAACAACTCGTTTCTCTACCTCAAGATGCGCTATTACGTATGCCATCTTAACAGCTGCATACTGGGTCGAGCATTTGAACAAGCTTTCTATCATTTTCTATTAAATATTGTTGTGTCATTTTGTAATTAACTGTTCCTTAGGAACCATTCCCCCGTCATTTTTCATGCTATGTAAAACGAATTGTTACCTTTGAACAAGCAGCCTTCGTGATTACACCAGAAGTGGAATATTGTCGCTGCATAAAAATTTAGAAGCACCTTCTCTCAAGTCATCACAACGCACCCAAATAGTAGGCATTGTTAGGAACACATTGTTAGCTACCGCTGAGCTCTACGGCCATTTGACAGAGCACCGTGGCTTAATGACCAGAGGTACTGCATCAAATGTGACCTTGACTTTTAATACAGCAACACCTAAAAACATATATGTCCCGGAAGATGTCCTCAGTGACTCGTTGGTAAAGGCTACCGCGTTGAAAACAGCGGAAGGCATTTGGGTTCTCAGTTTTCAGATACATTTTCCGTTCTAGTAAGCATGCGCACAGTTGTTCGTCACTGCTTGTCTGGCCTTTTCATAAGACTTCATTCTGTTTTCACATTGTTTTCAAAGCTGACACATACTGTGTATATCAATAGTACTAATGGTACATACCTGGACCACCGCAATGGAGACAAAACATGCCGTAATCGTTTTGCACCGAGGCTCGTCAGAGATCAGCATATCCATCAAGTCTTCTCCAAATTTCTCTTTCAAGAGTGCGTGGGACTTCCGAATGGATTCGGCGAAGATGTCGAACTGCATCATCTGGCGTGCCATGCCATTCCACTGGCAGCCGACTCCAGTGAAGACAAACCAGAGGGGTCGCTTTTCAGATGGTACCTTCTCCACGATCTTGATCACCTCCTTGTTGACACCGTCTACTGGCACGATGGCATATCCTCGATACGGGAACTGCTTGACACTTCGCTGGCCGATTTGGTTCAGTAGGGCGTAGGCAGAGTCCGGATATGGTCCTTCGGCCTCCACTCGGCTTAGTGTACGCTGCAAACGCAGTAATAAAATGAAGAAAAAATGAACTGCCTTCGAAATAACTTTAAATTAAGGTAGGGGTGTACCTCTCAAGATCTCAAGAGCTTGATCAATCACCTCCCTCCAGATTACATGGCTGTTTATCAGGGAAACCTAGAATGCTTTTGAAGTAGAAATGAGAAGCAACAGTTTACTTGCTTCTGCTTTGCAGCCTTTTTATTTTAAAAAGCAAAATTTGCAGCTCTGTAGGCCATTCCTAGCTCTCCCTTCTTAACAATTGCAGTTCAAAGAATAAGGGAGTTTCGATTGAGTGACTCTCAATATAAAAAATCAAGAGATGCCGCAATGGTCAACCCTTTAGCAAATATGATATGTGGTGCTGTGGAATGTGCCTCTAAGTGAACCTTTATCTGTTTCATAATCCTTCCAATGTGGCCGTTGTGTTTTGAAATCGAGCGCACATCATCCAACATATATTATGGGCAATGTCTCTGCAATTAGGCTTCTATAGTATGTGGAAAGAATGATTTTGGTACCGGGCGTAAAAACATGATGAGCATTCTATGACGGCACAAGACAACTGACTTCACATGAACGTAAATATTTGTGTTGAATCACGCAATTTCACTCGAATCGGAGACAACGCATGCATGAAATTTCAAGATACTATTTTTTGTAGCTTTGTGTGCCATCTAGCTTGACATCTTTCTTTTTTGACGCGGGAGCGTTTTCAGGCTTTGCTGGTGCAAGAAAAGGCTCAAAATTTATATTGTTACGGTGTATCACCGACATAAGCAAGCGTGGCACTTGACGAAGATGACGAAGACGCCTGTGCGTTAAGCGCTTGCGCGAGAGGCAACTCGGCCATCTTGTTCGGCTGCCGATTCTCTGTTGGCGCTACACTATACACTTATATTGCGGCCCGTCACATTTCGTGGAGGTGCTGGTTATCCGGCGGCCCGCGGGTTCGAACCCACTACTTCCCGCAGCCGAAGCGGACACTCTACCACAAACGCACGGCAAGCTCCTTCCCACGAGAAGCTATCTTTTCACCCACTTCTCTTTCTTCACAATTGCATTATGATTAGGTCAATTAACTCAAATAACTTCTATACTTTTCCTGGCAATTGGCAATATTGTCCGTTGGATCTCATTGTATATATATATATAAATAAACATATATATATATATATATATAAATATATATATATATATATATATATATATATAAATATATATATATATATATATATATATATATATATATATATATATATATATATATATATATATATATATATATATATATATAGGTTGGGTGAGTTATACTGACATGAGCTGGAGACCATGCTTTTTTCTGACTTACTCGTACGTGTACACTGTCCTTTTTTTTCACATGCACATTCAAAGTGTTTACGTTCGCCTACCACTTGATGACTATTGAAGGGAAACGAACGAAGATTAAAGGTAAATAGCCGACCTACCCATTAACGGGAAACCCTTCCTTTATGCACGCCGCACGGCGACCGACCCATTACGGGGAAACCCTTTCTTTACGCACGCCGTTACGGACCCTCCCGGCACCGCGGCGACAATCTTGGGTGGCCCGACACACGTCGAGAACTGAACAGCACGTGATATGAACCGTATGTGGACGTACATGGACAGTTGCTTTCGTTCTCAGTGTTGACAGTGGTTCTTCTTCTTTTTTACTTTCTTTTTTTTTCTTTTTCGTCTTTTTCTTTCCCCTTTTTTGGTTTTTCTTTCCTTTTTAGTTCCCTCTCACTATCGCAAACATCTTTCAAGGCGAGAGGGACGCGGCAGCATCGAAGTTTGGAAGCTCATGTCAGTATAACTCATCCCCTGATGAAGGGAGGACCCCTTCTGAAACTGTTGGAAAATAAATATATTTATCCTTGTTGACAACGCTCCCGTTGTGCCATATCCCATACCTTCACGAAGACTAACTGGCCCATTGAATTATTACTCCCACTATATATATATATATATATATATATATATATATATATATATATATATATATATATATATATATATATATATATATATATATATCGGACATGTGTGTGTGTGTGTCTTGCATTTAGGTACACATAACCTTTTTACTCACGCTGTCTAGAGAGCACACCTTGTGGGCATTGTGGATTCTGATGACGTGCAACTATTTGATTACGTACACGCAGTAAATATTTCAGGCTAAACAAACCACCAAGCATGCGTTGTGTCTGGCTCAATTTATTATGTTTTGCTGCTCTGCTCTTCTGGCAGGCCATTCGGCGTTAATCCTGAGCACCTATTTAGAAATATTGTGCAACTTACGCTGTTCCTATGGCATCACAATTTGAATATACCATGTTCTCATCTATAGTGGCACATGTCGACTCGCTGTCGCTTAACTGGCTGCAGTGTTTCACTGAAAACGTTGCCATAGGTAACTTATAGTGCATCAATTATATGAAGATTTGCGTGTCTGTTCGCACATGTTTGAGCAGTTTTGTAGAAAAAAACGTTAACTTTTCTACATGAAACTCACCGTCAGTGCCTCCTCGGTCCTTCCAGACATTAGAACAAGCCTCGGAATATCTGGCTTCTCACGAGGAAAGCTATCGACGTGGGGTCCTGGGTTGGAATCCAAGATTGCGTGTGCGTTTGCACCACCAATGCCCTGAGAGCTGATGCCTACCATGCCTCCGTCGAATGGCATTGCCTTGTCAACTACTTTCACACGGCCGTCGCACAACGAGGTCATGTCCGGGTGCGGCGCGGTGAAGTGCAGAGTTGGCGCTATTGTACCGGTCTCCATGGCGAGAATCACTTTGGCAACAGCAGGGATACCTGTGAGCGATGGCACCGAAGTTAGAAAAATGCTTCTTGACTGGAATAAGGCAAGCCACTTGTCACGTTGATATCTCAAGTGAGCAAACGAGCGATAGTCCCTGGAAGCCTTCGAAGACCACTATAAAAATCTACATTCGCAGAAAGAACCCAAGCCTGACTGCAGTAAGTGACAGTAATTCACTGTATTATTTTGCCTAACCATTTTGATGTCATCGGCATACAAGAAAACAGATTAACAAATTTTAATAGAAACATAAATATCGTAAATAAATACAAGATTGGGCCTAATACCCACCCCCGAGGGACACCACTAGTCAATTTGTACAAGAAAGCCATTTAACTATTTAGGGCAAGATTACATGATCTAACAAGCAGAGCTTTGCAAGAAGTTCAGACAGTTGAGTCTACAAAAAAAGTGTGCAAGCACAACTAGACTCAGTTAGTGGCCGACGACGTCAAAAATCTTTCTCAGGCTCTGCCCCCTTTGAGAAATAGATAGGGAGATTTGCGTCATAGATCAAGCAAGATTTGGCTGATTGAGCGACCAGCGAGAAAAGTGTATTCGTTCGGGATGTGTGCATTTTCATAATAAAGAACAATATGTTTCGGAAAGGTATACCTCAAAGTCCTTGGATGTGGTACACAATAAAAAAATGGGGTGCTAATTACAAACATCAGTTTTAGATCCCTATTTAAATGTTGGAAAAAATACATGTAGTTTTCCAGATATTGGGAAATTTGGAGGTGTTTAAGTAGTGATAAAGTAATTTAGTAAGTAGCAGGGCAACTCCCTTCGTAAGCAAGGAGGCCGTTGCAGTGAGCGAAGTGACCTCATGCTATTTGTAACTTCAACGTGCGCTTCCAGCAGAAGCCCAAGACGTACCAACCACCCGAATAGCTAGGTAAGTGTAGGTGCACGGAAGAGCACGCCCTGTGGAGACGCGCATGCATGTCAATGTGCGGGGCAGTGACTCAAAGCACACCCTCCAGACCCTTCGAGCCATCTCACCAGTGACAACAAGAACACGCTGAAATTGTTGATCTCTGAGTACTGCTAGCTGTGAATATTGTATATAAATAGCTCGTCATTAGCCAACTGGAGAGCGCACGCTTTGTGGCCTAGTCGGTTAGCAACACGATTTGTAGAGCGAGGGGTTGTAACTCCGGCTCCTGGCAAAGGAACTTCTCCTTGTAGTGTCTCTTTTGCTTTGTGATCAATTAG
Organism: Rhipicephalus microplus; assembly: GCF_043290135.1. Taxonomy (NCBI): domain Eukaryota; kingdom Metazoa; phylum Arthropoda; class Arachnida; order Ixodida; family Ixodidae; genus Rhipicephalus; species Rhipicephalus microplus. The sequence goes on from NC_134706.1 coordinate 117,856,727, forward strand.
TTTATACTTTAGAACACAGTATTCGCCACAGGAATGTGTTGCTGGAGCCGTAGTGGACCTCAGCAAAAACACTCTCGTGGTAAATGTTTATCACTCACGTCCAAAACCTCACTTTAATTGAAGAACAATGGTGTGATAGTATAGGATGTTTCTTAGATCGAACTCACTTCTTTCACGCAATCTAATTGACTTGGCGAGTGTGGAACCAGGAAGAACTGGTCGGTTACTAAGGATATCCCACGTAGGAGCCTGCGGAACACCTAGGATCCGTGAAACGCAGTTTGAGAAACCGTGATTTAAATGTTACGTTAAACAATATGCACAAAATACACCGCTGCCACTCCTGTACGGGTGGCAAATATGTAATAGGCACCCCCACAAGTTCCTAAGAGTCAACTTCCCCCTACCCCCCCCCATAAAAAAAGAAAAGAAAAACTGGCAATGTCATGCCCTTGATTTCTGAGAAGTCTGATAGTAATATACATTCATTGATCAGGTAGATAATTGAGTCAAACCTGGTTAACTCTCTTCTCATTTCTTGCTTTTTCTCTTTCAGTTGTACGGGGATGCCGAGGATTCCGAAGCTATATTTATATTGGGACCAAAACGAAAGCATTCTGTTTTGTTTTGGGCACTTCCAGGTAGCAAGAGCTTCGATATATAACGGCTACCGTTAAGGCGCTCTCGCTCACAAAACATCAACTGGAAGGCCTAAAAGGGCATCACTTAGGGGTATGTGCTACTGTAGGAAAAGTAAACTTTACTAGACAAACAAAAAACATTAAGTAGTTACAAACGGGCCTCACTCCACGGCTCCGCTAGTACGAGCGCCTCAGAATTTTCGAAGCGTTGGGTAAAGCCACTTTCAGTATGGGGGAGAAAAGCTGCGATGTCATGGGGGCCATTTAACGTATTGTCACTTAGTATGGGGTGGCACTACAAAAGTCATTTTGCATAGGCTGAGTCTGCTTCAGAGAAAAGCAGTTCACCACACACCAAATGCTCAGTATGAAGCCCATACTGGAGTGCCATTTTCAGTCCTTGCGGTTTGCCCATTTGCGAATTTAGGTGGTCTCACCCTCGCTCTAAATTGTCAAAAATACTTCCGATGTAACAACCACGGTTTCTTGTTAGTATGCAATCTGACTATACTGAAATAAATTTGATACAACATGAGACAAACGCATCATATTTTTTTGCGCACAAAATATGGAATGAGCAGCCTGTCATACCGTGTACCACGCTTGCTCAATGAATTTAAAAAAATGACAGTCGCATAGAAAATTCTTCACGAACTACAATCAAGTGGTATGTGCTTGAGCACTTGTCTTCAGGACAAAAGGGCACGCTACTCTATCACTATGAAACAATTTTTCTGTTACATGTTCTGTTTATATATTATCGTTTATTTTTCTTCTTTTGAAAGCTGACTTGATTGCATGTTTCTTTTTTGTATCAACACAGTTGTAATGTGTATATACGAATGCTTAATAGTCCATACAGCCTATACAAATTTGTCTCATTTGTGTGCAGTAATGTGTGCACAGTCATTACTGTACATTATGTTCGCTTCCGTGATGCACTGTTTTACAATTTCTGTTTTGTGGAAGCAAGTATCGTGCGTCATAATTATCATGTATTTCTTCAGATATATATATTTACTTTTGTTACCTACTTGGCTACATATGAGGACCAGAAACTTCTAGTGGAAATGTAGAACTAGAGATGTTTGTGTGCATGGTACGTCGTTTACTTTGGCTGGCAGGAATCGGTCAACAACCTTTGTCTAGCTGCTTGATAGCAGCGTTTCATTCGTGCCCTCGCATTCGTTATCTTGCTGCAACTAATGCCAAATAAACTTATTGATTGATTTATTGAATATTTGATCGATTGATAAATAATTGTTTGATTGATTGATTGAGAAAGTGATGGTACTGATGAGCTCACTTCGGAGAAAGGTGATTCTGAGCACGCGACGAGCATAAGGCAGAAAGAAATGCACCGCGAGAAATAACAATCCGTACTGATCGAGATATTCGAAGGATTCTTTTCGCTATTCCGAGCATGTGTGAGTGCTACCGCTCAGCTAGCGCAAGTAGCACTGACAATATTTCCAAAAAAGTGCCTTTTCCCCTTTGTGGCCGCCACTTCGGCAATTTTCACTCCAAATGAGAAATAAGCAGTGGCCGTTACCCTTGTTCCGACAGCAGGAGAAGCATACGGAATTCGCCCCGCCGCGGTGGTCTAGTGGCTAAGGTACTCGGCTTCTGACCCGCAGGTCGCGGGTTCGAATTCCGGCTGCGGCGGCTGCATTTCCGATGGAGGCGGAAATGTTGTAGGCCCGTGTGCTCAGATTTGGGTGCACGTTAAAGAACCCCAGGTGGTCGAAATTTCCGGAGCCCTCCACTACGGCGTCTCTCATAATCATATGGTGGTTTTGGGACGTTAAACCCCACATATCTATCAATCAAGCATACGGAATTCGGGGGCAACTGCCTATATAGCAATATAAATAGAAAATGTCATTTCATTGAATCGATTCTAAATATCTACACATGCCAGTTTAGAATGGTTACTATACCATTATTGCTTATGATGATTTTTTTGGGGAAAGAGGGTGTGTCGAATTTTGTGTATGTGTGTTTCTCATGTGAAATCGAAACGCAGTCATAAAAAGAAAATAATGTATAGCTAAGTGATTCAGGTGCTTGATTTGAAACGTGGGCGTCTACGGTTCCAAGTTAGCACCACAAAGTACAATTATTTCCGTGTTTGTCTTTCCGCCGACAATCACCTTACGTGATCCAGGTGGAAATACGGACATTTTTCCTGTTTATCTAGTTGCAGATATGTAAAGAGGTAAAATTGTAGCAGTTTCATCATTACATAAATATAATAACCACAGACCCTTTCAAAGCTTAGTGCAGCCTAAATAGTCTATACTATAGTTTGCTTTCACTTGGTGTGGCTCAGCAAACACATATTGTTACGTAAGAACATATGAATTTGTCAGAAGATATTTGCAATTACCAAACGAACTCTAGCTAATAACAGCAAAAACTTATTCTTTGAGTTCGGATGGTCTTGCTAACATCATCATGCAACAACGGTAAAATTTTGATGAGTGCTAACAACTCACGCTCAAAAGTAAATATTGGGCTTACAAAGCCTTGCTCACCACAGCAACGTCAAGAAATTGTGATTATAGGCGTTCAAAGCAATCACTATACCGAGATAAGCTTACACATATTGAATGAAAAGTCGCTACGGTCTGCTAGTGGACTGTGCAAAGGCTCCTGATTAGCCTCAACGAACCTACCAGAGGCGCTTTCAGAGTGTCCCATATTGCTTTTGACAGATCCAATCAAGAGCGGTTTCTCGCGCTCTGGTGTGCACAGCACGTTGCTGATCGCCTCCAACTCCTGGGTGCCGCCGACCTTGGTCCCGGTGCCATGCGCCTCGACGTAAACCACTTTGGCCGGGTCGGCGTTGACCTCGCCGTAGGAGTCACGGAGAAGCTTCTCATGCCCAACGGACGAAGGAAACGGGACGCCTGGGAGAAGCAAAATTAAGTGAATATGAATAGCGCGTGTCACTTGTACAAAATCGCAGAACACTGTTTATCGAAGAGGAACTCAAAGTGCCATGACCTGTCACGGGCTTTCACCTCCGACGACCAAGAGTGCCAGAACAGCATGCGCAGCAGCACTGCTTCCGCGCCCACCTGCCTTTCTGCAGTGCCCGTGTAGCTTTCCCTTCCAGCCACTGCTCCTGGGGTCTCTTCAAAGTTCGCACTCGTGCATGACAGTTCCTACTTAGTCGCCCACCTATCCCCACTCGACTGAATTTATTGAACCGTCTTCGAATATGCGCTGTCGATAACGCGACATTGTCAGTATCGGATGTTTCAAGTGGTGCTTCAAACGTCCACTCACAGTGACGGGCTACTTGATTGCTAAACGGTGCCCTCTTCTTCCCCGGGAGTAATTGCATTGATTATGAGCGAACGCTATACTGGTTCCACCTCTCGAGTGACACTTATTGAGCCTCCGTGAATTCCGTTGTGGTTCGAGCTACCGCTACCCGTCGACTCTTACGCCGGCATATGACAAAAGCTTTTGCAGCTGCCACATTTCTAATGGATGCCTCGCAATTTCAGCCAGCTTTTTTAGCACTTTTTCAAGTCGTTCTTTTTAAAATAGCCAGAAAGCTCAGCTGTTTCGAATTTGGGTCAATGTACGTCGAGTTCTTGGTCGCGTTCGCTATGTTTTGCCGTCTTTCGGATATCTGACTGCCTCGATCGTATGATGAAACCATTACCACAAGAAGTCCTTGGCCAAGGTCATGAACCTATTGGCAGCACTGATGGTATTAAATGAGCCCATTATACAGGTAGGCAATTCTCAGTAGAAAGCAATTTGTCTCACGACGAGAACAGTTCCCACAGTGCAATGAAAAATCTCCTGCAAAACGGGGTTGTTGACAATACAGCAACATTAAATAAATAATTCTGTGAGCAGTTTCTTTTTATTTTATTTTTGATATGAACGCTTTATGAACAAAACATCAAATTGCAGGTTTTCCCCCACTGCCCGCTCGACAATATGATGTATTATCATCATGGTTTAAATATTGAGAGAGCACACTTTTAATCATTGCCCGAATTTTCAGTCTACTTGGTCGAGTGTGTTCGATAGATTACTATAGGATAAGGGCCATAAAGACACTGCTTCTGTCGGGAAGGGCTTCTAATAACATCCGAGATTTTACGTTCATAGCCATGATATGTTTATGAGAGACGCCATATTGGAGGGCTTTGAAAATTTCGACCATCCCGTGTTCGTTAACGTGCACTAACATCGCACAGCACATGAGTTTCTACCGTTTCGCCTCCTTCGAAATTCCATCCCCACTGCCGAAATCGAACCCAGGACTTTCGCCTGAGAAGCCGGCCAACCTAGCCACTGTTCTACCTAGATGGACAATGGCTTCTCACTGCCTCAAACTTCCTTTTTTTCTCTCTGCCGCTCTTTCTTGCATTACTATTTTGTGCTCACTAGTGGCACTCAATGTGAATAGATCCTCCAGAAATAAGAAATTTGACGCAGACTGCGGACTGTTCACGCGAGCTCATATCTAGGCATCGATTTGCTATAGCAGACAGCGGCGAATAGCAAATGCGTGTTGGTAACAATGGTGTCAGCTGTTGTGTGCGCTGCACGTAAGTTGTGATGAGATTCGGCTTGTAATGGAACGCCATAATGACTACGCATAATTGCAAATTAGGACACGCATCAATATAACAATTGCGTGCAGTGGCTCACAGCTCTGTTTTCTACTTTGTGTGAAGAAAATAGCATAGCCATTCAATTTAGCAAGGCATCTAAAGACATTGCACACAATGAAGAAAATAGTGTGTCAGACGCAATTGTTTCGCACAAATGGCGAGCATAAAAAACAAAGGTAGTTGAGAACTATTGCGATTGTAAAATGAAACGTTTGAGGCCGCCTTATAAACGTGGTGGGGGAGACGCCGCATCATGTAAGAGCGTTCCTTTAGCTCTAAGCCCCATTAGCACATGAATTCAAGGTAGGAATAGTTCGTGACGTAGCGGACTCACCCAGTTCCTTGTAACCATCTGAATTGGTGCTGGCGTTCACCACCCTTGCGTATACACGTCGGGCGTCACAAAACTTCTGAAGGAAGAATGCACCGACAGCTTCACTGCGAACGTAGCCACCGCCTGCGTTGGCAAGTACAGGTATTATGGGTAAGCTTATCTGCAAACATAACATAATGGTAGAACGTTTTACCAAGACATCCAGGCTACTCCGGTATATGGTTTTAAATACCTGCGTGTAAATGCTGGTTAATAAGAATGATTGACTGGATTCCTAGCGAAGGTCAACGAGTGAAGGGGGGACAGACAGTTCGGTAGACAGATGAAAATAAAAAGCTTTTGCAACGTGGCAGCAGCAAGCATAGGACCACGTTGATTGGTGAAACATGGGAGAGGACTTTGCCCTGCATTGGACGTTGTTAGTCGGATGATTATGATGACCTGCACAAAGGTGTAATTTGAGAAGAGTCTGGCCGACCTGTTATGAGCATATAAGTTTCCTAACGAAAGCAGAGCGAGTACTTTTTCCGCTGTGTGCGAGACTGGGAATGGAACAATGAATACCTATCATTGCAATTTTGGCGCCTAAGTATCTATAAAGCACATGGGCCCGGGACGCCTACCTGTGATGATGTATTGAATTTTACTGAATAGTGTTTTAAGTGAAATTCACAGATTTTACCTCCTCCACCCCTATTTCCACTCCTCTGCTCGTGCCGCCATTTGTAGCAACTCCCGTTGAATGGATACGAGCCCATTAGAGATAAGGCGCACACGAAATTGTAACTTACTGGTACAGGCCCCATACTGAGATAGCTAGAATGTGGATATGTATTGAACGTTACGTGTTTCACTTGCTCAACATGGTCTTTTTGGCGTATTGATGCTGTTGGGTGCCCTAACCACCGGTGAGTGGGGTGCCGCATTATGAGGCAGGATCTATTTGCTGGCAGTCGCTTCGATGCAAGTAAATCGTCCACTTAGGTTCGCATTGTGGTAATCTTAAATGACGCGAACTTGTCGACAGCATTGAAAGTAGTAGATTGCATTAGAATGGGGTCACTACCGTTTCTATAAAATGTGCTGCAGGGCCCGGAAGACGACAAATAAGCCTACTACGGAACGCCATCTTGCGTAAGAGAATTGCCTGCAAATGATACTTCGTACACTGCTGATCAAAGCGATATACAAAGAGAATATAGCATTCAAGTTATGTCGAGAGGAAACGTGCGCTTTCTAATCAGTACTTGCCGAAACGCCTGCGCAATAATCTAAAGAAGAAGCGTCAGGAAATCTCCAAGGCCAGACGTGCAGCTTTCGGCTCTCGACGAGTTTTCACATCTGCGTCCTTTCACTTGCTACGTTATTCTCACCCATGAAGGTGCAATTATTATTACTATTATTATTATTATTATTATTATTATTATTATTATTATTATTATTATTATTGTTTTTGTAAATATCATTTAAGTATTTATTTATTTGTTTATTTATTTACAACATGATCTTGTGGGAGACCTGGGGAAAAACCTTATACAATCGTCCTGGCCACCCTACACGTGCTACAGCATAAAAGGTGGTAACGAACAAAAAACAAGAAGAAAAAAAAACTGGGAAATGAAATGTACACATATTATAATATACATGAATATCCTTCACGCGAAAAAAAATGTGTACACGTAATATACTGTACAAGACTATCCTTCAAGCAAAAAAAAGTTAACCTGCATTTATAGGCATAATAAAGAAACTATAATAAAATGAATTTTCGCCTTCAGAAACGGCGAAGTACAAAAAAGAAAAAAAAGACGGTGTTATTTATGAAGCATATTCATAATAAAAATATTGTGGTCAAATTTTTCCGTAGCTCTTTAAATGAAGTTTCGCGAATATTAAAAAGCTGCTCTTTACTGATTCTATTAATTAAAGCTGGGAGCGTGAACCGAAGCATTTGTTGACCATAGCTAGCGCGACATTTCTTGATTTGGCCATTCTTCAGGTTTGCGTATAATATACTTTAGTAGGGTAGCCTGTATTCCGACTAGTGTTTGTAGAGTACTAGTTTTTTTCATTGGGTTAGATTTATACTGTCGACATAAATTATACTTTTACACTGTCGACAAAAATTATACTTAAAGATTGCCTTTACCTAGACAGTGTTGTTTTTTATAAAGAGGTCACTATTGTGTGAGACGTATGAAACCTTGTATGCTAATCGAATCAAGCGTTTTTTTTAAACTGCGAGCTTGTAAATGTTTTCTTTCGTTGTAGTGCCCCAATCCAGTATTCTATAGTTAAGTGTTGGTACAAACAGAGAAATATATAACATGTTGATGCTTATGGGGCATTTAAAAGAGAAAAGTGCATGACACTTAGTGCACTAGATAGTTTGCTAATTAGGTAACTCTTGTGGTCATCCCATAATATGTGCTCATTGAAATAGATGTCGAAAAGTTTTTATTGACAATACGAACTCAATTTCTGCATTATTTAACGTTAACGTGGCTAGTTGAACATTCTTGTTTCGTGGTCGAAACCATATTTCCTTAGTTTTGCTAATGTTAGTTTATAAGTGCTTTTGAGTCATCCAGTAACTAATATTTGATAGCGCTTCATTACCTTTAATATTTAGGAGTGTCGAGCTTTCTGAAAAAATAGACTGGTGTCATCTCTCCATATAATGAGTTTGGCTGTATCAAAAAAAGGAAGACGAGGACGAAGATAGAAAAATTTGAAAAGAAGGCGTGCCACTTGCTGAATATATTTCTCTTTTTACACTATCCAGCAAACTACATGTTTCTAGTATCTTTTTTTAAATATGTTAGTTTCTATCTCTTTCTCTGTGCGTCTCTTTCTTTCGCTGCCTAGGACACAGGGGTCGGGTCGGGTTACCGAGAGCTGCAGACTTAATTGCCAACAACTGAAGTCGGTCTACTTGGCATTATCTATGGCTATCACCTTCGCCAGCACAAACGCTACATAGCTAAAAGCTTCTGCTGTTGCTAATACCACGTTGCTATTGGCATCGTTACACAGCTGTAAACAAATGGTTATATAAAATATATCTGACTGTTCATTATATATCTGCGCCTATGACATTCATGCATATCTTTGAAGATATGTCGTAACCTTTCTCGCAGCAAAGAATATTACACCAGACTCATAGTGACTATCCCTACACACGCTTCGCACAACATCGACTTCTGCCGAACTTTTCGCCCTGGTTGGCAACCCAGTCTTCAATTGTTCTTCACTCTCCATTTCTCGAATCTAGCGCTGAAAGAAACTCTCACCGCCTATATCAAATGGCCTGCACTTCCCGTCGGTCGACAGGACGCCCAAGGTCTGGAAGTTTTTCATGAAGTGCGGATCGAGGGTTACGCTGGCTCCTCCCACGATGGCCGCCTCGCAGCGTCCTGATCGAATCGCGAGCAGCGCTTCGCTCAGGGCTGTCATCGTTGACGAGCAAGCCGTATCGACCGTCATGCTTGGTCCTGGGGTATCGGAAAATAATAGGAGATCTCATGCACTGGTATCATTCCTTAAGTCTACTTTCACGCCACTGGTTATCAAGTCGTGTAAGCGCTGGTACGTTTATGCATAGCTCAAAGAATAACCAGCTTCATTTTGACAAAGGCAATGTTTTCCCTGAGGATTTAAATGTTGTCACTTAAGACAATTATGCTTGAAATAGTAAAATCGCCGTGAACAATTCTGCTTCTGTTACGCAGATCTGTGTGGCTTAGAGTGTACGTTTTCGCAAAAATGTGTATGACTTCTCAAGTTCTGACGTCAGTTTTCACGTTCTCTGCGACAGTAAGCTATCTGACAGTAAGCTATCCAGTAAAGAACTATCAACGCAAGTAAATAGCCATCAACATAGCCAAATATGCACCATCGGCCGAGCCTCGCTGTCTGCCTTATATAACATCAATTTCTATAGAGCACGTGGTAAGCGACACTTATACTTTATTGACATTCAATTATTCAGACGAGGCCCTCATGTGATAATAACTCATTGTCGAAAAATATAACCGCATTGCAAGAGACAGAGCAATAATATCTACAAAGTATTTATGGTTTCGCACATAATATCGACCACGAAATGATTGAAAGTATCTCTTTTATTGTCTTTGTCGGCTGTCTTTTGTTTCACCATTTAAAACTAGCGTGCCACTGAAAGGTGGTAAATGAAACTCCAAAATACTACAATTTTGCAGCATTGAACTTCGCTGCCTGCCAGTGCAACTTTGAGGGTGTATTTTTATGCATTTGTTGCTATTGTAGGGAAAACGTTTTTATTCGGATGATTACACTAATCTCGACTTAGTAGCGCTGCAAGTACATGTTTTTTTTTCACTTAGTGGAAGAAAATTTTTATTGACCTTTACGAGCTTCTAACAATGCGCTCTGTATATGATTTCTAGAGAAAATGGTTTTATTCCAGATAGACAAATATATGCTAGTGTGCGAATTGAGTAATTCATTTTTATTTTTTCCGCCAACAGACGTTTTATGAAAGTAGCACATGTTAATTTAGAGGTTCCTGTTGTCGCTAGTCTCCACAAAGATGCTTTTCTACTTAGTTGCTCAGTGGCCGATGCTGTACTCAGTGAAATTACATGATTGCTGTTTTCATAATCACAACGGCCACGCGATAATTTGCATTTAGAAAGTTGATAAAGTGAAATTATCTGTTTTATCTGCACGCCTATGAGCGCAATAAAAACAGTTTAGATAACTTCCACTACCTATCACATCAGCAGGGTTAATATGACCAACTGTTGAAATAGGCCATTGAATACCTTGAAAACGGCACAAAAATGCCATAGCTACTGGTGAAGTACTTTATCCGTGAAATATAATAAAATATACGGCTGTGCAGTTGGTTGTATTTTTCATCTTCCGCCATCTTGCTTTCCAGTTTGCATGGTTACAAGAAATACGATGATGAAACAACTACCTATGTTTGGTCAGGTGTAATGAGAACAGTTCAGACGCTTCTTTGAACTGTAAGTTTTTGTGTCACATTTTCTAGCTGTTTCTCTTCATGTCCTTTTTAGAACAGCAAAATCAAAATAATACAGCTTGTAGACTTGAACAGTTTTCAAGGTATTAGGCCCTACAGCTCCCTACATTCATGGCTGACTAAACGAATATGTGGTGTCATTGACACGACCAAAGCGCTCCTCGTACGTATTTATCATAAGCGGTTATGCAAAAATACTGCAAACTGCCAGATTCATGCTAGGCATCATCTAGGCCTTTTGTTTCGCCACAGTGAACATCTTCAAAGAAAATGTTCAGAGATGTACTCATAGGAACAGGAGCAGCCCATTGTCATTGTCTTGAAACCATGGTGGCTCTTCATCACAGAAATATATCACAAATTTTCCGCATTGCAAGGAAATTGTGCTGGATTCTAGGCATAAACGAGACTTTATTTTTCGAGATTGACCTTACGTATTACTGAGTGCGAGGTTTACGTACCTTGAAGGTCAAGAGAATATGAAATTCTGTTGGAGAACATAGCCCTATGGCATCCAAGTATGGTAAAAGCGTCCCCTCTGGCGGTGTCCAGCTTGAATGCCTCGCCTGACTCAGCGACCGAGTTACCAACGAAGACGCCAATCTTGCGCTTCCTAAGCATTTCCGGGTCGTAACCGGAATCCATAATGGCCTCGTACGATGTCTCTAGCAGAAGTCGCAACTGTGGATCCGTCACGTCAGCCTGCTTCGGGTACGTACTGAAGAAGTTCGCGTCGAAGCGGCTCAAGTCTTTGATCTTTCCATGAACTCTTGGCATTCCGTTGTATCCTGTATGATTGCAAGGAGTTATGTGGAGAGTTATATGCTTAATATTCCCTAAAAGTTGTTCATAATACAATCGAAATACTGTCAATAATAATAATTTCTGGAATATTACGTTCCATATTTAGAATACGACTATGAGCCTCGATCTAGCAGAGGGCTTCGAAAATCGCGATCATATGTTGCCCTTTAACACGCACTTCTACCGCATGGTAGGTGCGGCCTTGTGACTGTGCCTGTGACGAAAACAGGAGGCCGCAGCACGGATCGACCATACGCATTTCGAAGCAGCTGTGGAGCCCTGTAACCAAGGCACATACAACCACGGCGGACGAAATGGTTGCCTTGCGTTTGACCGATCTATATTCATCAGAACTTTGCGCGATTAATTTTCCAGGACCTGACATCCCCACAACTACAACGTGGTGGTGGTGAGAACAAACCATCACGTAATAAACAGGATAGCTAAAATAGCATTGAAAAAGTGCACTGCAACAAGTTGCTAAAGGACGTGTCTTTTGAGGTTCAAAGGTGAAAAAAATACTTTTTTAACACCTACGCTGCAAACGCAAACTATCATCACTGGTTGTTTTAAAAGCTATTATCTCCTAATACTACCTCCTTCTAAGCCATACTACCTTAGGGTGCAATAGGGGGGGTGTAATGACGTTCTGTGTCCTCAATTTTATTTCAATGTGTAAATATATATATATAAAGTGGGAGAAAGACGGTTAATTCACAATCTCCCATTGTTCATCACGGACGAGACCTAGAAAAAAAGAAACTTCAAATTTTCCTATATCCACCATGTTTTCTTTTTATTTGTTTTTAAGGCTCCCTGCAGTACCTTCCGTAGTGGCGGGCATGCATGTAGCTCTGCAGGGATAATAAGTGTTGCACCAAGAAAGCGTAAAATTCTCAGAGCGCTTAGTAAATACGTGAGAACTCTAATCAACCACGTCTTCATGTCGTCCAGTGACATTGTCGCACGGAATGATGCGGAGGACCTTTTTGGACCTTTGAGATCGGGTTCATGCAGCACTTCAACCACAGTGCCTCTACATTTTTTTATTTTTTCATGAATTCAAATTAACATAAAACGTCAAACGTGCGAACTGTTGATGCCACCAATCAGCACCGCACTCACAATAAGTATACAGTCTTGGATAACGAACTCAATAAAATTCTTAGAGTCATATAGCGACATCGTATGATACGTGTTTTAAATGTCCTGCGAATGTAGCACATTTTTTTTTCGCCCGCCAAATGATGTCTGCATGCACGTTTGTAAAGTTGTTGTTTGGCATGATTTTCTTTTTGTGAAAAGGTCTAAATAAATCAGTGTGCTTTCAGGGAGTATAGAGGGTAAGCACTCAGCTATGGTGTATATGCAGCAATTAAACGCGCCGGTAATACCTCCAGGTTGTGTTTCGTTTTCACTAAAAGTACACTATGAAGTTTTGCCACGAACCAATACAATGTCGCGAAATCGCAAGTCCTACACAGAGTAGCCGTGAAGACGAGAACCGGTCCATTGATCATGGTATGGCTCATGGTTCATTATAAAGCCGGGATCCTTCGTCATAAATTACACAGTGATCCTTGCTAACATTCCCACCCGTTTACAGTGTAATGGTAAATGCACTGACATCAAGAACTGTCCGAATGGTGGTACACAGACAGTTATCGTGTTGCATGGCATTCGTATACCTTCGAGTATATGTCACCCTGTGTACAATTCAAGCGAAATGCTCACAAGTAAACACTCATAAGCGTTTCAGTTTTGTGTTTTTAATGTTTTATTACAAACTTCGCAATAATTATAGCCCAGACTGAGTCCGTGGCAAGAAATGTTATTTTATTACTATAGAACGATTAGTGAATTTTATTTGCGTAGCCCTTTCAAGAAGACATTTCTGCAAGAGTAGAAAACGTTGTTCGCCCACCTGTTTAGGTACGTGGGAATGTTTTGCGGTAACCTTCCACTATACTTCACTGTACATTGTCTCGAACATGTCGAACATTTTTCGACATATCGGCAAAAGCTGGGATTCATACTGCATACACTCATTCTAGTAGCTTGTGCTCTGGAAATGTCGTATTATTGAACTTGAAGCTGAGTGAAATAGGCTTTATTCAGCAAACTTGACCTTAAAGCCGACAGTTGGTTGAGTTGCTGCGTGTTTATTATTAAAGAAAACTTGACAAAAACGACCAACATAGAAAAATGAGAAATAAAAGCGTACGTCGCATTACTAGCATGAGAAGTTAAATGAAAACCACAGAAAGATACACGCACTCCGTATGAAAAAAACACACACGCGGTAGTTGAAAGATTGAAAACATGACTAAATAAGTCAAACACGTGGTACACTTCAGTTGCTAGTACCACGTCGTCCTGTCCCGTCAATGTATATCTGGTTTGGCTTTGTGTTCACACTTTCTTTAATTATGAACCTAAGTGTTCACTGCTTTACATCCTTTATTCATGCAAGGGCATAGTTCGGTCAACCTTACGCCATGTCAAATCCTAGGACTCAATTTGACGAGCCAGCAGCCATTGTCTGTAGCAAGCTTTAGGCATATATATGATTGAGTAACTTTTTATTGACTTAGCAGTCATAGTGCTAGAATTACTTTATTATGCTACATATTCATTTGCCATGAAGCGAGTAATTAAAAATGAAGTACACTGTAAGCCACAGATGGCCCTAGCTAATATATAAACGTTGTAAACATGGTTGTACTAATAGCATAATAACATTTCAGTGGTGTGATAATGCTGACAATTGGCAAAGCATAATTTTGAAAAAAATGTGTCAATTTTGAAATATTTGTGAGAAAATTTGGGCAGCAATATCTCTAGGCCACGTTGTCATGTTGTGGACGCAGCTGCACACCTTTACAAATTGCGTGGTTCTACACTCAAGCACAGAGGTATACTTTTAACTTTTCTGCAGGAACCTGCACTGAATGACCATGTGGAATACATTTTTATTCCATATAAAGAAGTAAGTTAACCAGAAATCTACATTACGCCTACGTGCTTGGTTGCCCATTTGTCAAAAGAAATACTACTGTCACTGTACGAATTCAGTTGCCTTCATGTGTAGGCGGCCACTAACTACGTGCCTTGTGCACCTAATGTCTTTGGTTTCTGCTTGCATAGTGGCATTGTGAAGTGTGCATGTCGGCGTGCTATAACATGAAATATTTTTCTGTGCTGCCCCACAGCTCTGAATTTTATGTACTACTTGGGCTTTACTGCGTATGTTGTTTCACGTGTTCGGTATTGAGTATGGGTTTTGTATAAAAAGACGAAAATATACATATGCTTACACTTACGTGAGAGCTACAACTGTTTTGATTCTCATAAATTATTGCGAACACTGCTTCTCGTAGCTCATGTCGCACAAGGCTCTACTGAGAAGCATTATCGCTATCACAGGCTAGTTTTGAAACTCAAGCGTACTAGTATGTTGATAAACGTAAAACAATGCAGGTAAGTCGGCAGATTGCAGATATTGCGCAGACAAAAATCACAAAGCCCCATTGTTAGCTTATTTTTCACATTTCTTATATATTCACTGTGTTTTATTATAGCCCATTGAACTTATGTTAGATGTATAAGTACATCGGTTCAATTCTTACTGGGCCGAATAAATGGTTAGGTAAATATTGAGATCTCGACCTGTGTAGGTTGATATTTTTCAGTGGAGGCATTTTGTCATGAAAAATTGAGCTATGTCTGACACGCTAGTAAACTTGCAAAATACTTCAAATGTTCCTACGTGCGTTTGTGCAAAACTACTGTTCTGTACTTTACACTTAGGAAGAGTGGCACACTGTCGTTCCTAATGCCAAAAAATAGGGCTTTTGTGAGCCTTGCTGGAGCATCCCAGTTTTCTCTTCATCACGTTACCAAACGCTCTGTTCAAATAAAAAGAAAGCTTGCCAAGCACACCTGGAGGCCATCGCGAGAAATCCTCGGTGGCCAATTCCACGCCTGCGTATAGCTTCTCCTTGAACTCGACCAGGTGATCAGCTTGAGGGAAATAGGCTGAGAAACCGGTAATGACGACGTCGTCCTCATTCATGGTGACCTAGAGGAAAAACGCTGAAGTAACGAAAATGAGGTCAATTGAAGTCGAAAGACGAACTCACATACTTTAGTATTAGCCTTAATAAGATCTCAAAAATAACAGATTGATTTGACGAAAGCCGGAGATCAACCTGAGGTGTACTAATAATATAAATATTATTTGATCGGTTATGTGCCGAAGCCGTGACATAATTATAAAGGACATCATACAGAAGGTTTTCAGATATTACCACCACGTGGCGTTCTGCAAGGTGCACTGACATCACACGGTATAGTGAATCAACCGGTTCTATTTTTGGTAGGTTACCTGTCTGACTTGTTTGCACACTCACAATCTGTAGCAATGCGCTGATACGTTTCTGACTTTGAAATCTCTGATGGAATCCTATGTAACCGGGACTTCCGAATTGACGACGGTAAATGCTACTTGTCACACCGATGCAACCCTGTGTTCGTATATGCTCCACGTACTCCACTGATCCTCAGAGCGTCCGCTTTATAGTTTTCTTTAAAACCAGCTGTAGATTGTAAATTTTACTATATTAATGTGCCACTTACAGCTTTGACAAAAAGAACAATGGATGTCCACATACTGTCAACGCTGGAGGGCATGCTCATGGCTACTTTTCCGAATCACTCGCGCCTTTGCCACTTTGATCACGTTCTGTACACATTCGAATTAGACATTAACTATCCTTTACTAAGAGGGAATGATCAAAATCACTGGCTAATTGTACCTATGAATCACCTAGTGAGGTATGCAGATTCAACATCTCAGCTAGTCACGACGGCTCTTGTTTCAACCAGTTGCCCGCTACAACGCTTCTTGCTATGTTCCAGTGCACCCTGCGTATAGCGCGACTAAGGCCGCACCGCTCTTGTGCCTATAATAGTCTCAATCTTCTCGCTAAATACCGTGTTAGCCACATCTGTATTATTGCAAGTCACCCGCGAACTTATTGCTTCACAGAGCGTGCCAGCTGTACTGTTATCGACTGGATTTTGTAGTATGCCGCCTCCAGCCACAGCAGTTAGAACTTCGGTCTTCGCTATCTAATAAAAGCTGCCGAGGGCGCCTTTTGTAAAGACATGCTTTGTTTCCTGTCTGCTTACGCGACTGTCGAGAACCATGGTCTGCGATTGTCGCTGTTTTTCTTCACCGTCCCGACTCTCGTGGTTCACCTTCAATACACCAAACCCACTTCCGAGGCTGCTCGTTGTGCAGGAGACAGCCGGCAGTTGTCCCATTGCCTTAGAATTGTGTAAAGAGAAGCTACGAAAGTTTCTTTTGCGTTAAAATTCTGGCTTCGCAGAAATTTTGGTTTCGGCGTTGGTGTCGGTTGTGGCTTCGTTGGTGGTAAGCAAAAATTTATCACCTTATGTGATAACAAAACAAAAAAAAGAATAAAAACTCTTGCGTAAGAGTCGGGATTGAAGCCACGTAGTTTGCGTGGCAAGCTGGTGCTCTACACAACAGCCACGTGACACCTTGAAAATACCGTCAAAATAACCACCTTTGCTGGTAAATTCAGTGAAGAAAATTTTCGTTCTTCATAACCACACGCTTCCTGTATGCATGCTTCAAAACACAACATGTAATATCGCAGTAATAATGCGTGGAACATGCGTACATTGCTATCGGGCGTCGGAACATGTGGTTACGATGAATTCATGGTTTAAAGGGGGCCAACCTCTACGACAGGCACACACGTTACTGCACCTTTGCTTTTAAAGCCACGAAGTGGGTGCACAGCAAGCTCGAAAATATTTCACGCACACAATCGCCCTTGGTTTGAAGCATCGTACTCATTACACAAAGTGCGGCCATGTGCGAAAGATTCACTAACACAAGCCATTTTGAACTCAGTGCGCACCAGAAACAGGATGTTGATATCGCGTTCAACACCTAAAGGAGAAGCTTAAGGGTCTCCCACTTTATTTGATGACGCGTGGTGACACCTCCAGGTGCCACCTGACTTGAGGCTCGTTGGTCATTGGCTGCCTACTACTATTTCCGCAGTTGTCATCAGAAGCCCGTTGCCACAAATGACAGAAGTATCTTCAAAGAACTAAACACAAGAAAGCTCTAGAGTCAGGTTCAATATTAATATTCAAAAGACAAAAAGATTTGGCAGATCTCATGGGTACCTTAGGAATCGAGGTTATGTGAAGTATGCGGAAGAAAGGTTACTATGTCGTAATTGATTTAATGAGCGGCACGTTACGACTTGACGCTAAATAAATCTGGCAAATATTAGCAGTAAACTAAGACACCATTATTTTTAACCAAGCTCGGAAGTTTTTTGAGGAGTATGTTTACGTAGGACTATTACCAATTAAAACACCTACACGTGTAAAAGAAAAATACTGAAGAATAAGAATAGACTGTAGCGATTCTATCAGGCATTTTCAAACAATGGCTGTCAATCTACCACAGTTACAAAAGCAGAAGGCATGCAACAATTGCGAACACCAGTGCTACTATATCAAACCAAAAGTTGAAAGATAACAAAGAAACTTTTAAAGTACAAAACATCATGCGACGTCCGATGAAATGAAAAATATTAAAAATGCCTTTAGGAGCCAGGAAAACGGCTGAGTGGATTAGACAATTAGCAGGGGTTAGCGACATTGTCACCAATGAAGAAGAGGGAACATGAGTATGACAGATAACACGATGATCAGGTAAACGTTGCTCAGTTCAAGATATAGAGCGGATACCTAGTGATGGCAGACGTAGACTTGAGTGGTAGCGTTTTATCTAAACTGAAAGAATCAGAAAATTCGCAGGCGTAATATGAATACATATTGCTTTCTTACTGCTTTCTTATTGCTTTCTTACATATAGGCTTTCTTACTGCAGTGACTTACTGCAGCCAGTTTGCTGTAGTCCCGACCAGGTCCTACAGCAAACTGCTCTCGCGAACTATCTCACCTAACATATCAAGAAAACTTCAGACATTGGTGATAACGTTGTGAAAGAGTGCGCAAAGACTGTCTGTAACCGCAGCAGCAACCATTTTTAATCATTATGCGCGAACGGAGTGGGACAGCGAAGGCGGATCACTTTCAGAGACTGAACACCGCAAAGGGGTGCACTATCACGCCTCCCATACCCTGCTACTCTTGTTGCCAACAACCACTTTACACTTCAATCTATCACGAGTTAAAAAAAGATTTTAGGGCTTTTTATAAGTTTTTTAAGACACTCTTTTTTGTGAGAGTTTTTATGAACACAGTAAATAAGAATATTTACAGGCGAGAAAGTATACGACACCGCTCAAGTGCTTAGGTCTTCAGAGATCACTTGCATTGTTTAAATATGGTTTTATCGCAAGCATCAGTCGTATGATAATATAGGTTTTTTTGAAGAGCGTCCCTTCAACATATGCACCGATACCTTTCTTTCCTAACTTCGAATGTTCCTTCCCTCAGAATCTAGAGTAATACCTGGATGAAGTGCGCGCTCACCTTTGAACGTGAGCTCCCAATGCGAACCCCGTTGTCGCCGAAATAGAGTCGCTTTGGTTCCAAGAGAACGGCAAAGTGCGTAAAAACCTGCAGGTGAACTCTCTCTGTGTACTGCTTAGCCGCAGGAAAAGTGTGCAGGTTGTGGACGAGCTTCTTTCAAACCACTGCATTTTTATTCCAATTTTATTCCACTACTGCACCATCATGCCACTCAAACGTCAAGCTGTCGAGATCAACTCGATAGAGATACAAAAAGAATTTACTTCAATGTCTAGTGTGACTCAGTGAGGTGCCATATTGAGGGCAGCGAACAGAAAGCATTATGGAGATAACGAAGTCGGCTTCGACAACAACATATTTTTAAACTACAGGCATTCTTCCTTCTCCATTTTATTAGGGTAGAAAGAACTTAGTCACTAAACACAAGTGTACATTTCCACTATCCGTCCAATATCAAGGCTGTCAAAGCTGATAGCTTGTGATGACGCTTTCGGCCTACAGAGTAAAAACCAAAGCAAAAATTTGCTTGTCAGGCTGAATGAAGCATGCCATTAATAGCAACGCATGAAAGATGGTAGAAAATATCGTTCGTTGAATCTAAATTAAAATGCGGAAAACCTTAGTCACACTATCTTGTCTGTACAATGTTTCGTTTTCTTGTTATAACATTGGTACTGGTTAGTTGTAAGGATCACAAGACATCAACTATGTATTAACATTCGCAAACAGACAAAATTCCGCGTTGTAGTGAAAGATGCACCAAAACTCATGTTTTGTGAGAATCAGTTTCGTGCTGAGCCGTCAACGGAGAGAAGCCAACGCCAAGTTCATTGCTTTGCTCGAAGTGTTACGAGGTGGATATTTGGCTTTGTGTCAATTGGAAATTGTGCATAGTGTATCCTTACCAGCAGCGACTTATATATTGAGCAGCTCGCGATACACCTTAACGTAAGCACATCGCTAGAGCAGTGATTTTGGTACTGGCGCAGATGAAGTAAATGTTGCGGTGCTCTGATTGACATATAACTAGTACTTTATTCGACATATTAGCTTAAGTCCTTGCTACAGCTTACCTAGTCGTTTGTGTACATGTTTTATTTATTGTATTTGTTATTTTATTCCGTAATGCCACTCCTACCACGGTTGTGGCATGGTAGAGTGTAGTACATGCAATAGTTACACTGAAAAGCGTTTGAAAAAACAAAAATACGGGTTTAGTCCTCAAACAAATAATTTACTTAATCCGCAAGTAAAATGAATAAACATGCAACACACATATATTATATTCAGCTGCTGTGAAAACAGGCCAATAAGTTTGTCATCAAAAAAGGATGAAAATGTTTCACAAAGCATCTGCTTCGGTTATATAGCTACTGATTTCTTTCCAGTTTGTGTCTGTTCGGCGAAATAAACAAACTGTGGAAGGAATCATTATAAACTCGAAAGGCTGTTGTTGTTAATCTTTGTCTTCAGCATATAGAATAGCCGGAAGAAAAATGAATAATTTAGCTCATGTCAACTTTGTAGTGTCTCTTAATTAATCAATATCATATTTTTTAAACGTGGTAAGTGGTTTCTTTCGCATAAAGGGGCTAGCTTAGCGCGAGCTTGCATGTCGTTTAGTCACTGAGCTGCGTCAAAAGTCATTAAAAACTAACGCTATGGCTCTCTTCTGGACATTTGAAATCTTAAGAATATTAGTTTTGTATGCGGTCAACATATCAGCATTATCTGAAACTTATAAAATGCTCATCTGGTTTATATTAGAGCGCATAGCCAATACTGCAACCACCGTAGGTGCTGTACTGGCATAACGCATGTATGTGTTTTGCTGCATAAACATGTTGCAGTAGTAACATGGCTATGCCATAAAATATTTCCTAGTGTGTGGAGGGTCTGCGTTTTGATTCCGGCTCAAGCAGTAATCTTTATTTTTCGCTTCAATGAGAAGTATATGCCAAAGACGACCTCGCTTTTGTCATCATTGCGCTTTCTGTTAGTTGCTCTTTCGTGCTATAGCGTTAAGAATTCCTAAGCCTGGGTCGCTATACACTTGGAATGACTTGTGGCGCATATCTTCGTGCAATGGCTGATGATATGTGGGTATGTGTCACACTTGTGTGGTGAAAAGAACCGTATTGGTGATTTACGCGGAGTCATGCTCATGATACACGCCATCTATGTCCGTTTTGCTACATACGAAAATAAGGAGATAGATAGATAGATAGATAGATAGATAGATAGATAGATAGATAGATAGATAGATAGATAGGTAGATAGGTAGATAGATAGATAGAATAAACAGTCAATCGATAAATTTACTTATCTATCTACCCATCAATCAATCAACCAATCAATCAGTCAGATAGACTAATTGAGTGATTTATTGATTGAATGAATGATTGATTGATTGATTGACTCCAGTGGTCAAAGGTCATTTGGTTTAATTTAAAATGCTTCGCATTTCAAAGCTGATGCAGTCAGACGGAGACACTGTTTGTTTAAGTGGTAATCACACAACTTGCGAAATACTCCGCAGTATTTGTCCTTGTAGTACAGTCGATAACTGAACTCGTTTGCATAGATGGACTGCAGGTAAAGCAGCCCTAGCTCCTTTGAATTACTAGACAGCGCTTTCAGTTAGCGTTGTCTTAATCGAAATTTTTTTTCTTGTTTTGACCCATGCATGTGCAATTACAGCGAGTACCGTAATTGAGGGTTCATGACATTCAGCGCACTTTGTCTTGTCCTAATTTATTAATAATATTGTTGTCCATTGTGCATGTTTTTTGTTCGAACTCGTCACAATCTTACTTCACTGGCATTCTCTTTATGACATGTTTTGCACTGACTAAGCACAGGTTTCATGAGATGACGTTCTTCATTCCTCTCTGAAATGCATTGGCATTGGAACATTTGCGACATCTGTGACACGTGCCATGACCGGTACGTTAACTGTTTTTTTTTATTTTCCTTTGAATGTTTCGAATAGCAGACTAGGTGCCTTCGTACCTGATCATAGTTTGTACTGTACAGCGCACACACAAAAAAGACAAAATACAAGCGCGTATTGAATGTGCTGTCTGTGGAGTCAATTTTTCTTCTAGGAGACACAGAAAAAAAGCCATAAAAATTGTTTCGAACCCCGTGACACGTTCACACGTGGTCCCAAATCTTAAGTGGGGTAGTGTTACCACTCTATTAGTTTTGTTCTTTTTGATATTGCTAAATAACATATGTTGAGAGTTGGCGTAGGCCATGAGCACTTTTTTATTTCGCGTTACAGCGAAAGCTGTTATGAGACCCCAACTCGGGTCTCGCGCAGTTGTCTGCCGGCACCCGCGCTGTTCGTACCCACATTGCCCGAAATTAGGAAGAAACAAAAACCTAGCACCAATAACACGGTGGGGATCGTACCCAGGTCCGATGGGTGTCAGCCCAGTATTCTAAGTATTCTACCACTGAGCTGCGCCAGTGCTTTCAACTTGTTGGCAAACTTGCCTTAGGCAGGCTTGATGTCGGAAAAGCAATCGTGTCAATACGACTTATAAAGCGTTTTAAAACAGCGAAAAAACAACCAGTCATCGCACAATGCGAATAGCGTAACGAGCGGGCCGTGCAGTGCTTAAACCAATTTCAAAAACTTGTTCTTGTTCCCCTAATAACTGTGGCGCATACCCACTTCAGCCACGCTTCCTCATCGAGGTCAGCCACTGCAAGGTCAATTGACACAAAATTCCTTGCAAGTGCTTAGCGGGTGCCACGCTTCTCAGAAGAATGATGAAAAATGGCAGAGCGAACGCCACCCTACTACCCAAAAAAGTTTTTATTGATTCCCAAGTGGGTATGAGGCAAGTGTGCTTGCTATAGTTACCCCTTGAGTGTTTCGAAGAGGCTCTGAAAGGTCGCTCTTCTAGCTTCCGCTGTGACTGTGCTGCGCCTTCTGCGCAGGCCTGGTGTTTTTTTTTTTTGTTAATGTTGTTGTTGTTGTAGACAGCTACACAATTCTAATTACGAATTACGGGTCTGTCGTGGAGCATTCATGGTGAAACGAAACCCCCATCTGAAGAACTTTTTATTAAGCTAGATCGAAAAGAATATGTCTCTACTGACAATAAGAAATTAAAGGGGACCATTGACGAAGGACCGTGGCCTCACTTGCCGCAGTACAATATTGAAGTTATAGTTGTGTCCAAGCAGCGAGAGTTCTTCAGGATTCTCCAGAACACTGCACACTACTGTCCATAACATTACTGTGACACTGCATTGGCTGTCCACGACGGCAATTAGGTCATTGCGAAATGGTACTGCATGTGCCGGCCAACGCTCTTTTTACTCTTTCATACCTTTGTTTCTAATTCTCCTTCTGTATTCGCTATTTCTTCCACCTTCAAATTCTTATAGCAATTGAATCCTTGTTATGACGTTTTATTTTGCTATACTCCAGAAGGCCATTGTGTGCTAGGATAGCCGAGTGGTTTAGACGCTCGCATACAGATTGCGCGGACGCGGCTTCGAATTTCGTGATTGAATTTCTTTCGGCTAAAAGCTATCTCTTGTTATACATTTCTTTCACCCCCTCTCTTTCCTTCTCTTTTTGCACTTGCTCTCTAGCCCACCACAGTGTTAGGATCCCACGTCGGAAAAATCGCTACAGGTGTTCTGGGACCTTAGATGAAGAGCAGGATGAAAAAAAAAACAAAGAGAACTCGAGCTTGTTCTTGATGATGATGATGATAATGATAGAGGGAGATAATATAAAAAATAAGGAGTTTTACTACAATCCGTTCAGTTTGTCGCTTGGCCCATAAGGAAAGAAATAGTGAGATAGAAAAAATTACAATTGACTACCTACGAAACAGGGCAAATCTAGACCTTGACTTCTCTGCTGTTTACTGAAGCTTTGTGCACATGCACTAGGACACAGACGAAAGGGACACAGGGACCAGTGTGCACTAACTACTGCTTTATTAATAGATAACAGAGCGGAGTATATACTTTTTTGAGCCCTTCAAGATCACTGCGCATGAACAAAAACGGCATCATACGTTCCTTCAAATAAACCAATAAATCCCTTAATAGATGCAGTGTACTATAACATGTTATTCAGCTCATAGTTATGAACGGCACAGAAAACACGGGAAACACAAAACGAATAAAACACAAGGACGGGCACCAGACTCGCACCTAATTGTTGTTACCGTCGACTCATATTTATGTACAGGCACGTTGTCCGAAAAAAAAAACAGGTGATGCAACACGCGAGTATTTTTAAACAAGGTACACAGGAATGCAGAATTCTGTACACTACCCCCAACGAGCAATTCACGAATTTGTTTCGATGCTTTATTTGACACGCCTTCCTTGGCTTCTGCACCGGCGAAGTGATAGGGCATAGCCGAGATAACTGCTCAGGTATATTGTCACCAATCTTGTCTCACTCAAGGAAACCTTCCGCAGAACTGCTCGTCAAGCTAGGACAAAAAAAGAAAAACTGCTCCAACCCAACCTCTTCGTCCTCTTCCACACGAAAACCACGCGAATTCATGCGGCATTAAAAAGCGGCTCAATCCCAACCTCTTCGTCCTCTTCCACACGAAAACCACGCGAATTCATGCGGCATTAGTCCCCCCTTTTAAAAAGCATCGACTCGATGCTTCTAAATAAAAAGAAGAAGAAAAAAAAAAAAACCCATAATTAGAACACGCGTTGACGCAGAGAATGACAAAGTGAGTGCCAGGGAAAACAAAGAGGGCGCACAAGCACTTGGACCATGCGCGAACACAACAGCACCAGTGGAAGAGTCAAGAAAAAAAAAAAACACCACATGAGATCACTGTCACGTTTGCGAAGTAACTCGCAAGCACAGAGACTATTGTGTGTAGTACGGCTTGAGTCGTACGACATGCACAGTTTCGGGCCGATGTTGTCGACGTGACGACACTGTGCCGTCCGGAAGTACTTCGTATGTAAGGTCACTCACACGTCGGATAACCTTGTATGGTCCGAAATAACGGCTCAGAAGCTTTTCAGACAAGCCTGGTCGTCGGACAGGAGTCCACACCCACACTCGTTCACCCGGGTGGTATGCGACGTTTCGACGGCGAAGGTTGTAACGTCGTGCATCTGCGTCTTGTTGGTGACCGATGTTCACGCGAGCCAGTTGACGAGCCTCTTCGGCGTACTGCGTGTATTGCTCGGCTTCTGGAGAAAGAGCATCGCTATTATCGTACGGCAGCATAGCGTCAAGCATCGTTTGTACGTTGCGTCCATAAACAAGGTGGAAAGGTGAAAATCGGGTTGTTTCCTGCATTGCCGTATTGTATGCGAACGTGACGTATGGGAGGATATCGTCCCAGGTTTTGTGCTGCACGTCCACGTACATTGACAGCATGTCCGCTATGGTCTTGTTGAGCCTTTCCGTCAGTCCATTACTTTGTGGGTGGTAAGCCGTTGTTTTTCGGTGACTCGTGCAGCTCAGTCTGAAAATGTCCTCTAGCATTTGTGCCGTAAATGATGTTCCTCTATCCGTAATCACACATGACGGCGCGCCGTGCCGGAGGACGATGTGCTGCACGAAGAACTTCGCCACTTCAGACGCCGTGCCGCGGGGTAATGCCTTTGTCTCAGCATACCGGGTCAAGTAATCGGTTGCCACTATAATCCATTTGTTACCAGTGGTCGACAAAGGGAAGGGTCCTAGAAGGTCCATTCCCACGAGGTCGAAAGGTGTCCGTGGTGGTGTAATAGGGTGGAGAAGGCCCGCAGGTTTCACGGGTGGCGTCTTGCGACGCTGGCACTCGCGGCAGCCTTGCACGTAGCGGTGTACACTGGTCGAAAGTCGTGGCCAATAGTACTGCTGGCGCACTCTGGCGAGAGTCCGCGAGTAGCCCAAGTGTCCCGACGTGGGCTCGTCATGGCACGCGAGGAGGATGTCATCCCGCATGTCGGCTGGTACAACGAGGAGGAAGGCTTTGTTGCTACCTCGAGCATTTTTCTTGTAAAGAATGCCCCTCCTTAGACAAAAGGATGACAATTCGCGAGCGATGCGCCGAGGAGTGTGAGAATTTCGGCCTTCTAAGGAATCAATAATAGGGCGCAATTCCTGATCGGCTCTCTGTCTAGACATAAAGTCAGAATCACTGAGGGCTCCGAGAAAACCATCAGCATATTCCGAGTCCATATCAGGATGTCCCACGGGTGCTCGAGAAAGTGCGTCGGCATCTTCGTGCTTGCGCCCAGACCTATACACAATCATGATGTCAAACTCTTGCAAGCGCAAACTCCACCGAGCGAGACGACCAGACGGGTCACGGAGATTGGCCAGCCAACACAGCGAATGGTGATCGGTCACCACCTTGAAGGGACGGCCGTAGAGGTAAGGTCGAAACTTTGCCGTTGCCCACACGACTGCGAGGCATTCCTTCTCTGAAGTGGAGTAGTTGGCCTCGGCTCGAGAGAGAGTACGACTGGCGTAAGCTATGACATGTTCTACGCCGTTGTGCCGTTGTACAAGGACAGCGCCAAGTCCGACGTTGCTTGCATCCGTGTGAACTTCGGTATCAGCGTCCTCATCAAAATGCGCAAGAACAGGTGCCTCTTGCATTCGCTGCCGTAACTCTGTGAAAGCTGCTTCTTGCTCTGTAGTCCAGGCAAACGGTACATCATCTCGGGTGAGTCGCGTGAGCGGTTCGGCTATCGTCGAGAAGTTGGTAATGAATCGGCGATAATAAGCACACAAGCCGAGAAAACGCCGTACCGCTTTTTTGTCTGACGGCACAGGAAAGGTGGCGACTGCTGCAGTTTTTTCTGGGTCAGGCCGCACTCCATCCGCACTCACAACATGTCCCAGAAATTTCAGCTCATCGTAGCCGAAATGGCACTTCTGGGGTTTTAGCGTGAGTTCGGCCGAACGAATAGCTTCCAGAACCATTCTTAGACGCTTCAGATGTTCTTCGAAACTCTCGGCAAAGATGACCACATCATCAAGGTATACAAGGCAGCTTTGCCACTTCAAGCCAGCGAGGACGGTATCCATCATTCGCTGGAATGTTGCGGGAGCCGAACAGAGGCCGAAAGGAAGAACTCTGAATTCATAAAGCCCATCGGGAGTTACAAACGCTGTCTTCTCTCTGTCTCGCTCATCGACCTCTATCTGCCAATAGCCGCTCTTCAAATCTATCGATGAAAAATACTTCGCGTGTCGTAGCCTGTCGAGAGAATCATCAACCCGTGGAAGCGGGTAGACGTCTTTTTTGGTGACGCTATTGAGTTTCCTGTAGTCAACACAGAATCGCAGCGTTCCGTCTTTCTTCTTTACTAGAACGACTGGCGAGGACCACGGGCTGCTCGACGGTTGTATCACCCCGTCGTCAAGCATCTCCTTTACCTGCGTCTGTATAGTCTCGCGTTCTTTAGCCGAAACACGGTAAGGTTGCTGGCGGATTGGGCGAACATCATCGTCGGTAATAATTCGGTGCTTTATGAGGGGTGTTTGACCGACTCTAGATGAAGAGGCGAAGCAAGATTTAAATTCCTTCAGCAGGGTATGCAGTGCGGCCTTCTTCTCGTCCGAAAGCTTCGAACTGACGTCGATGTGGTCCAGAAACTTATCTCCATCAACCATTTCCTCGGATGCGAAGCACTCGGTGACATCCGCTACACGGTCTCCGAAGGCCACGGTGGTGCCGCGGAAAAGATGTCGGTGCTCGAAGTTAAAATTTGTGACGAGTATCTGCGACCGTCCGTCACGTACACGCAGAATGCTTCGCACTGCACACACACCTTGAAGCAGTAAAAGGGATACGTTGCTCTCGGCGACCACGTCACCGTCTTGGAGGTCTTCACAGGTGACTTCTACGAAAGCAGTCGCTCGGGGAGGCAACGTCACGCTTTCGTCGGCAACACGCAGCGCAGGTCTACGACAGCTATCAGCGCCTCGATCGGTTGCAAGTTGCGTCGAGAAAGTCACCATTCGCTCGCGGAGATTTATGATCGCGCCATTCTCTCGAAGGAAGTCCATTCCAAGGATGAGCTGACGAGAACAGTCGCGTAGTACGAGGCAGGTTACCACAAACGTTGACTCGCGTATTTCCACTCTTGCGGTACAGCGACCCAATGGAGTAATAACGTGGCCTCCAGCAGTGCGAATACGCGTCCCATTCCAAGGTGTCATCACTTTCTTAAGACTGGTTGCCAATTTTCCGCTCATAATAGAATAATCTGCACCTGTGTCCACCAATGCGCTGACCTGAAGACCGTCTATCAGCACGGGAATGTCGAGTGAGACTCGGCCACTGGGTTCAGACGCACAATCCGGCATTTCTCTCGCACTGCACTCAGACGTCAATTCAATGTCTGCAGCGTTTTGTGGAAGCGTCGATAGGAGGTCTTCCGCACTTTTAGTCCCAGCGACCTCGCCCCCGAAGGTCGCTGCCTTCAGTTTTCCCGACGAGGGCTTGGGGAACGTCCCCGTGCCATCGTACTGAGACGTGGTCCAATAGCTGCGGGTCGTCGTGGAGATGGAGACCGCGATTGACGCCGTGGGAAAGGCAGACGTTGCTGCGCGAGGTAGTCCTCAATTTCTCTTGGCCTCTGACCAACTAGGGGACGAGGCGAATGAATAGAGAAACCGCGCAGTCCAAGTTGTCGGTATGGACATTCCCGGTAGATGTGACCGGCTTCACCGCAATGGAAGCAGAGGGGTCTTCTATCCGACGTACGCCAAATATCGGACTTCCGCGGAGGGGCACGGCGACCGTCGATGTCCAAACCAGCATGCGCAGATTGAATTGAAACTGGCGGCATCGTCTGGATTGGGACTGCAGGGCTTGAGACCGGCATGGAAGTGCGCAGAGCTTCGGCATATGTGCGGTTCCCAACATCAGTGGACGCAGGAGGTGGTTCTAGATTTGTAACCGTTGGTTGAGGGCGACGGCTGTGAAGCACCTGCTGGACCTCGTCCCGAATAATATTGGTGATGCTGCTTACCTCCGGCTGTCTCGCCCCGTGTAGTTTCGCGATTTCCTCGCGGACGACGGAGCGGACGATTTCGCGAATCCACTCAATGCTGTTGCTCCCGAAGCTGGCGGAAAATTCAGTAGGTGATGCAGAATTCACTTGCCGGTTGAGTAGGGCTGACCGCTGATGAAGTACCCTCTCCATCGTAGTGGCTTCGGTCAGGAATTCTGCTACACTCTTCGGAGGACTCCGCACTAGACCAGCAAAAAGCTGCTCCTTCACGCCTCGCATCAGATAGCGTAGCTTTTTTTCTTCTGGCATTGCCGGATCCGCTCGCCTGAAAAGCTGCGTCATGTCCTCCACGTACATGGTGACGGTCTCATTAGGCATCTGGATGCGTGAATGCAATGCACGTTCAGCACGATCGCGGCGGTCGGGGCTCCGGTAGGTCTCCAAGAGGCGATGCTGGAACTCGCGCCAGGATGTCAAGACATCACTTCTGTTCATGAACCACGTTCGGGCGCCGTCTTTCAAACACGCGTAGACGTTGCGGAGTTTGGCGGCTTCGTCCCAGTAGTTGATCGCTGCGACGTGTTCGAACTCGCTCAGCCAGTCGTCCACATCCTCAAACAGCTCTCCGTGAAAGGGACTAGGCATCAGCGGGTTCTGGACAGTGCAATAAATTGGTGCCGACGACGTAGGAGTTTCCATGACGCCTTGAGGCGAAGTCATAGTCGCTCTATGGATAAGCTGTGCCGGTGTCTCTGGTGGTAGGCCTCGTTGGCGGCGGCTTGTTCTGTGAACTGGCGTGTCCACGGGCACAGGGCTTGTGTTCCGGCTCCTGGATGGGCTCTTGTGCATGGGGTGCGTCGTCAGTTGTCGTACCCAGCAGCTCCACCAATCTTGTCACCAATCTTGTCTCACTCAAGGAAACCTTCCGCAGAACTGCTCGTCAAGCTAGGACAAAAAAAGAAAAACTGCTCCAACCCAACCTCTTCGTCCTCTTCCACACGAAAACCACGCGAATTCATGCGGCATTAAAAAGCGGCTCAATCCCAACCTCTTCGTCCTCTTCCACACGAAAACCACGCGAATTCATGCGGCAATATTCATGCTGATTTGTTATTTTTGTTGTAGGGCTGTCAGCTGCAAAGAATAATATATGTAATCTGCATATACGTACACATAAATATCCTGTAAGGTTAGTATAGTGCTCATAAGTATGTGAAATAAAAGTGGACAGAGAACCACTCTTTGGACAACTCCATGAATCTGTTTGTATTTAGATGGTGAGCATCCATCATTTACACAATAATATTCTCTTGATTTAAAATTCTGCTTTTCACGCCATCATATACTGTCGAAAATTTATCATCTGTAGTCTGTTAATTATGACGGCACGTTCAACGCTGCCATATGCTTTCGCAACGTGAAGGGTCACAAGTGCAGTGTATTGTCTTCTTTTCTCAGCAAGTTGTACACGGCTCTCTTTGTCATCATGTGCCCACCAGATTAAGCAGTCTGATCTAAAGCTAATTTGTTGTTGTTTGAGTGTACGCTTAAATGTCAAACAATTAGTGATCCTGCCACGCATAAACCTGTCTATCAATTTGGCCAGGT
The DNA here is from genome assembly GCF_043290135.1 of Rhipicephalus microplus. Classification (NCBI taxonomy): domain Eukaryota; kingdom Metazoa; phylum Arthropoda; class Arachnida; order Ixodida; family Ixodidae; genus Rhipicephalus; species Rhipicephalus microplus. The sequence goes on from NC_134706.1 coordinate 117,887,312, forward strand.
AAGAAGTCAAGGATATTGGCTTAATATTTTGCGTGAAGCTCCTAAAGCCATGGGTCTGTACTTCCTCTGTGTCCGCTTCGTAACCAGCTTTGCGAACTGCCCACTACTTCAAACATTCCACTACGCCCAATCACCGGTCCACCACCTCACCAACCATAAAGCACCTTTGCAAATAAGAATAAGCACGAAACAAAAGTTTATTTGTATAACATACGCAGTCCTACGTCTTTCCAATGATGTAATGGGCTAACTTTAACGAGAGGGTTACGTGTTACCGATGATTTCCCCATCTCGAGCTTCGCCCACTTAGCATCACTTAATCCGAGGATACGGCATGATGTTTTTCTATGTTGAACCCTACTATCTGTTTCTTGGGTCTCGGAATTACCTTCGCTATTATCTGTTCACAATGAATTTGGAATCTTTTAAAGGATATGAAACGGGTTGGTGAACAAGCAGGAGTTGAGTTGGCGAAGGAGAGCTTTATTTAGCGCAAGGGCTAACTGAACGCAAGCCTGCGATCACAGCAAGTCTTCTTCCTTTTCTATATTCGAGCTCCATGCCCACTGCCCTCGTTACAATCACCCCCGGCCGATGAGGGAGCCATCCTGGCGACCTAAGAACAGGTGTACACAGAAGGGTCATGGTATGGCGTGAGCCGAAAGATGTGTACGATTTCTTTTCCCCGACGGCGCTTGTCCGGAGATGCATCCAGTGGCTCTACAAGGTAGTTGACAGGGGATGTTTGGCGTACAACTCGATAAGGGCCATGGTACCTGGACGAAAGCTTGTGGGAGAGTCCTGGAGGAGTAGAAGGAATCCATAACCCCACCAGTGAGTTTGGAGCAAAGCTCATATGCGTGGTTGACGCATCGTGGCGGTGTTTTTGGCGCGTCTGGTCATGTGACGGGAACGCACGAGCAAGCTTCCGACATTGTTCAGCGTGTGCTGCTGCTCAAGAAACGGTAGTCATCTCTGAAGGGTGTGGTCGATAAGGAAGAATGGTATCCATTGTTGATGATGGCTCGCGTCCATAAAGAAAGAAGAAAGGCGAAAATCCAGTGGTGTTTTGCGTTGCAGTGTTGTAAGCATATGTCACAAAAGAGAGTATGCTATCCCAATTTGACTGGTCGGATGAAGCTTACTTGGCCAGCATATCCCCAAGTGTACGATTAAAACGCTCTGTCATCCCATTAGTTTGCGGGTGATGGGCTGTGGTAGTGCGGTGTATGATGCGACACTCGCTCAACAACGCTTTGGTGGCATCGGAGAGAAAAACGCGGCCACGGTCGCATAGTAACTCCTGAGGTGCTCCATGCCTTAAAACCAGGTTTTGCAGTATAAAAAACGCAACGTCTTTTGCGGTAGCAGAAGGTAACGCAGCTGTTTCAGCGTACCGCGTTAGATGGTCGATAGCGACAATGACCCAGCGGTTGCTACTCGAAGTATAGGGAAGCGGACCGTAAAGGTCGATTCCGACACAATCGAAAGCTCGTGATGGACATGGAAACGGCTGCAAGGGACCTGTGGCATGTTGAGTGTGCATTTTGAGTCAATGGCACGTAAGGCAAGACCTTACGTAACGGCGAACGAAACGGTACATACCGCGCCAGTAGTACCGCAGCTGCAAGCGGGTGTATGTTTTTAACACACCAGCGTGGCCACATTGCGGATCATCGTGGAACGTGGCACAGATGTCAGAGCGCAGATGTCGAAGGATGACGAGCAACCACTTACGGCCGATCGAGCTGTAGTTTCGGCAATAAAGCAGGTTATCCCAAATAGCGAAGTGTCCTGCTTGACGGGGGAGCGTCCTGGATACTGGAGCGCGCGTCCGGTTTGAGAGAAAGTCCAAAAGAGAAGAAATCCAAGCATCTTTGCGTTCCTCGGAAGGCATGTCCGAAATGCTGATGGCCAGGGCAGCACTAGTGGAGATAGGCCAGCCGACAGGCTCTGAAGCCAATGGCGAACGTGACAGGGCATCGGCGTCGTAATGCTCCGGCCAGAACGGTAGATAACACGGATATCGAACTCCTGTAACCGCAATGCCCAACGAGCGAGCTGACCATTAGGATCTTTTAGTGAAGATAACCAGCAAAGCGCATGGTGGTCTGTTACAATATCAAACGGACGTCCATATAAATAAGGCCGAAATTTTTCGATTGCCCAAATAATAGCGAGGCACTCCTTTTCAGTTACACTGTAATTCTTCTCGGCTTTACTGAGGGTGCGGCTGGCATAGGCAACGACGTACTCGTCAAAGCCCTCCTTGCGTTGGGCCAGTATGGCCCCTAGCCCGACACCACTAGCGTACGTATGAAGCTCCGTTGGAGCAGACGGATCGAAATGTCGGAGTATGGGAGGCGTGGTGAGGAGCCGTTGGAGTTCCTGAAATGCATCATCCTTTCAGCGTGGTCGCAGGCTGATTTGTCAGCCTGCGACCACGCTGACAAATCAGAACTTCCGGCAAGAAGATTGGTCAAGGGGGCGATAATGGAGGCGAAATTGCGGACGTAGCGCCGGAAGTAAGAACATAGGCCGATGAAGCTTCGAAGCTCTTTGATGGTGGTTGGCTTTGGGAACGCCGCCACTGCACTAAGTTTCGTAGGGACCGGGAGAATGCCGTCCTTAGAAACCACATGGCCGAGAATTACAAGCTTGCGAGCGCCGAAGTGGCATTTCTTCAAGTTAAGTTGAAGTCTCGCCGTGGAAAGGCACGTAAGAACTTGCTCGAGGCGGCTGAGGTGGGTCGCAAAGTCGCTTAAAAATACCACAATTTCATCCAAATAACAGAGGCACGTTTTCCATTTCAGACCTCGCAAGACGGTATCCATCATCCTTTCGAAAGTGGCAGGCGCATTGCAGAGGCCAAAGGGCATAACGGTGAATTCATATAGTCCATCCGGTGTTACAAAGGCTGTCTTCGGGCGGTCACCCTCTGCCATGGGCACCTGCCAGTAGCCGGAGCGTAAATCTAACGAAGAAAAGAACTCTGCTCCTTGTAGGCAGTCCAAAGCATCATCGATGTGCGGCAGAGGGTATACGTCTTTGCGCGTTATCTTGTTGAGTCGGCGGTAGTCAACGCAGACCTGGATGGATCCGTCTTTTTTCTTGACGAGAACAACCGGTGAAGCCCAGGGACTGTGAGGGCTCGATGATGCCACGTTTCAACATGTCGTCCACTTGTTCGTCGATGACACGGCGTTCAGCAGACGACACACGGTACGGATGCTGCCTTAGCGGGGCTTGTCGACCGGTGTCAATACGGTGAACGACCGCAGAGTTTCGGCTTAAGCCTGACTGGTCACGATCGAATGAAGAACAAAAGCGGAGTAGCAGATTTATAATCTCTTCGCGCTGAGTTGGTGCGAGCTCAGAGTCGATGGCATACGAGAATACGTCCAGAGCATCATTAGGCGCGTTGGTAGGAGTGACAGCCCAAATTGGGAGCGAAAGCGTAGAATCGGGTATAGTAGCCGGAAGATTGCACTCGTAAGGTTCGTAGCTTCCCAGGCATTCTTTACGTAGTAGAGATGACGGGCTGTCCGAGGGATTGCACATATAAATGGCAGTGTGACTATTGCAAAAAATGACGACGGTAAACGAAAGCATGATATTTCGACGGCACGCAGATGGGACCGATGGCATAAACAACACAGGCGATTTCGGAGGGGAGGCACACGACACCGAGACAACAACAGCTGAGAAAGGCGCAATGTCAACGTCAGAAGCAGCAAACACTTTACACGAAGCACCATCGTCGGGGTCATAGCATGGCACAGATAACGCGAGTTCAGAACAAGCACAGTCGACCACAGCAGAATTTGACGAAAGAAAGTCCCACCCAAGGATAACGTCATGCGAAGAATGAAATAAAACTACAAATGTGACGACGTACATCGCACCTTGAATGACGACTTGTGCAGTGCACAAAGCTGAAGGCTGATTATGATGGGACGTAGCTGTCTGCAAAGATAGGTCGGTAAGTTGTGTGGTCACTTTCTTCAAGTTTCGGCACAGTTTCTCGCTAATTACAGATATGGCTGCTCCAGTGTCAACAAGTCCGTGCACCTTAATGCCATCAATATAGAGTTCGAATTCATTCGGGGGACAGCAGTTAGGTCTTGAAATTTTCGCTGCCAATGCGGTTCTTGCCTCCGGAACTGCGCCCGTCAGTTTTTCCCTCGCGGTGGGCTGTTGCGACGTAACATCGGAGAAACAGATCGACGACGAGGAGAAGGTGAACGGCTTGCGCCGGATGGTCGGCGACCGGGACGTACGTGTAGATGTGGATCGGCAGGAACGGGATATCACGGCTGAGTGGGCATGGTGGGCATGTAATGTGAGGCCCCTGCATTGTCGTGAGAAGGGAAGCTGCGACGATGGCAGTGACGAGCTACGTGGCCAGGGATGCCACATGAAAAACATATCAGCCGATTATCTGGAGTGCGCCATTGTCTGACGATAGGGGCACTGTTCGCTGAATAAGGTACCGTAAATGGTCGTGCAGGCGGCGGCGTTATATAAACGTTTTAACCTGTTTCATATTGTCACGTCACTCCAGGGGGTGTCGTCAAGGTTTATTGATGTTCGAGCTACAGGGCTCTAACCAAGTGCGTCGGTTGGGCTTGTTTGCCAGAGCGGTGGTCCACGCGCACTTCTTTCTTCTCTGTGGTGTGAGCCTTCACCTTGGCATACGACCCACTACTAGAAGTAGGTGGCAATATTCCTCCTCAACAAAAAAAAGAAAGAGCATCGTCCTGATGCTGTAAAGTTATTGAAAAAAAAACAAAACAAAGTATGTTAAACAATGATAAAGGGCACCAATAATCAAATGTTAGACGCGATAAGTTCACCAATGATGAGGCAATTGTCAGTGCAAAAAAATAAAAAAAACACAGGAAAAGTGGTCTTTTAGGAACCCGCAAAATAGGGCTTCATGCGCGCCACGTGAACTATGTCAGAGGTTGGTTGTTTTCGTTGTGCCCATCATGACGACGTAGCGTCCGGAACCACTTCGTAGTTTACGTCGTTCACGCGGCGTATTACTTTATACGGACTGAAGTATCTGCTGAGCAACTTTTCGGAGAGTCCACGGCGTCGAACAGGGGTCCAAACCCAAACATGGTCTCCCGGACTGTAAGATACGTCATTGTGACGCATGTTGTAACGTCGTGCATCGACCTGTTGCTGCTGACCAATGTGTAGCCGGGCGAGCTGGCGAGTTTCCTCGGCACGCTCTGCAAATTCTTCGGCGTCAGTTGTTAATCGATCCGCGCCTTCATAAGGAAGCATCGCATCCAGCATCGTCTGAACGTCGCGGCCGTAAAGAAAGCAAAACGGTGTAAATCGGGTTGTTTCTTGAACGGCGGTGTTATAAGCGAACGTCACATAAGGCAAAATGCGATCCCACGTTTTGTGTTGGACGTCGATGTACATGGAGATCATGTTTGTGACTGTCTTATTTAGTCGCTTGGTTAAGCCGTTGCTCTGCGGGTGGTAAGCAGTCGTCGTTCGATGCCTAGTGTTACTTAGCCGAAAAACTTCATCAATAAGCTGTGCAGTGAACGCTGTTCCTCTGCCGGTTATCACTGTAGATGGAGCACCGTAGCGCAGGACAATGTGGCACATGAAGAACTGTGCTACCTCAGAAGCCGTGGCTCGTGGTATCACCTGTGTCTCAGCACAGCGGGTCAGTCAGTTGCAACAATGACCGATTTGTTGCCGTCGGACGATAAAGGAAACTGGCCGAGAACGTCCATACCGACTTGGTCAAATGGCTTGTGGGGTGGATCAATTGGCTGAAGTAATCTAGCCGGCTTGCTTGGTGGCGACTTTCGACGCTGGCATTCACGACAGCTTTTAACGTACTGCTTCACGCTTGCCGAAAGTCCGGGCCAGTAGTACGCCTCACTTACTCTGGCGAGCGTTCGCGAGTAACCTAGATGACCAGGTGTGGGCTCGTCATGGCACGCGGAGAGGACTTCGTCCCGCATGTCCTTCGGAACGACGAGGAGGTAAGCGCAGCTCGTAGAACGGGCGTTTTTTTTGTACAGGACATTACCTCGGAGGCAGAAAGACGTCATGACACGAAATAGATGGCGAGGTATAACGGCGCTATGACCCTCCGGATTGTCGATGAGCGGTCGAATCTCTTCATCCTCTCGCTGGCGTCTGCTCAAGTCAGATGAGCTAACGGCGCCCAGACAACCGTCATCGTCGTCTTCTTCTTGATTGACTAAAGGTATGGGTGCACGCGACAGCGTATCGGCGTCTTCATGCTTCCGTCCAGACTTATATACGATGGTAACATCAAATTCCTGTAGACGCAAGCTCCATCGGGCCAGTCGTCCAGAGGGATCACGAATGTTTACCAACCAGCAGAGGGCATGGTGGTCCGTCACCACTTTAAATGGACGACCATAGAGGTACGGGCGAAACTTGGTGATCGCCCACACTACTGCGAGACACCCTTTCTCTGTGGTCGTGTAATTCACCTCGGTACGGGACAGTGAGCGGCTGGCATAGGCAATAACTCGTTCTTTGCCGTGTTGATGCTGGACGAGCACTGCGCCGAGGCCGATGTTACTGGCGTCAGTGTGCACCTCTGTGTCAGCATCATCGTCAAAATGCGCAAGAACAGGGGCTGACTGCATCCATTGTCGTAGCTCGGCAAAAGCAGCCTGTTGTTCGGTAACCCATACAAATGGTGTGTCGTCGCGTGTAAGGCGTCAAGGGTTCCGCTATCTTCGAAAACCCTCTATTAAATCGTCGATAGTAGGCGCACAAGCCCAGAAAGCGCCGAAGAGTCTTTTTGTCTGTAGGATGCGGAAACGCGGCTACAGCGGCAAGTTTGGCGGGGTCGGGTCGGACTCCTTTCGCGTTGACTACATGGCCAAGGAATTTGAGCTCTTCATAACCAAAGTGACACTTCTGCGGTTTGAGTGTAAGATCTGCTGATTGAATAGCCTGTAGCACACTCCTGAGGCGATGAAGATGTTGTTGGAAGGTTTCAGAAAAAAACGACAACATCATCAAGGCATACGAGACAAGTTTGCCACTTCAGACCAGTAAGCACAGTGTCCATCATTCGCTGGAAGGTTGCGGGCGCTGAGCACAAACCAAAAGGAAGGACTCGAAATTTATACAGGCCATCAGGGGTAACAAAGGCCGTTTTCTCGCGATCTCGCTCGTCAACCTCGATTTGCCAGTACCCGCTTTTCAAATCCAAAGAGGAAAAATAGTGGGCGCGGCGTAATCTGTCTAACGAGTCATCGATGCGTGGCAGCGGGTACACGTCCTTTTTAGTCACGCTGTTCAACTTCCGGTAATCGACGCAAAAACGTAGCGTTCCGTCTTTCTTCTTGACTAGGACGACCGGAGAGGACCACGCAGTGTTGGAAGGCTCGATGATGCCGTCGTCAAGCATTTCACGAACTTGCGTACGAATGGCTTCTCGTTCATTCGCTGACACACGGTAAGGCTGTTGGTGTACTGGGCGGGCGTCGTCGTAAGTGATGATTCTGTGCCTAGTGATCGAAGTCTGGCGCACCTTAGAGGAAGCAGTGAAGCATGACTTGAATTCAAGCAAGAGTTTTCGCAGTGCTGTCTCGTTTTCTGGTGTGAGGTTAGAATTAATATCGATATTGTTTAGAGACGTATCGGCGGCCTCCACTGCCTCCGACGAGAAGCAGATTGGAACGGTACCTAATTCATCTGCAAACGCTAAAGAAGTGTCAAGGAAAAGGTGTCGGTGTTAATTGATGAAATTTGTAACGAGCAGTTGAGATCAGCCATCACGTAGCTGTATGATACTCCTAGCCACACAAACACCTTGAGTCAGCATGTGTTCAAAATTACTTTCTGCAATCGCTTCACCATTTCGCAATCCACAGCATGTGACGTCGACAATAACACTGGCTCTTGGAGGAAGCGTTATACTTTCAGCAGAAACACGAAGAATGTCGGCACGTTGTTGGTCGTCCTGCTTGTCGATTGCTCGGTCGGCTGAGAAGGTGATGCGATTCTTTTGAAGGTCAATGACAGCTCCATACTCCTGCAGGAAGTCAACACCAAGAATAACGTCGCGTGAACATTCACGGAGCACAAGGAAACTTGCTACAAAAGTATAACCGAAGACCCGAACTCTACTCGTGCAGGTTCCAATTGGAGAGACGGTGTGGCCACCAGCCGTTCGAATCACAGAGCCATGCCATGGCGTGATTACCTTCTTTAGTAGTCTCGTTAATTTGCCACTTAGTATAGAATAGTCAGCCCCGGTATCAACTAAAGCACCAACTGCATAGCCGTCTATCAGCTCCGGTATATCCAGAGAAAGCCGCACATATCGCTCAGTCGAATCCACACCCTTTACTGTTAGCGTCGATCGGAGGTCTTCAGCACGTCGACTGCCAGCGACCTCGCTTCCAAGGGTCGCTTCCGTTAGTTTTCCCGGCGGGGACTGGGGGACCGTGCGGCAGCATGGCGTTGTGGCGAAGATGAAAAGCGCCTCGGCGACGGTGAGCGCGGCTGCCGTCCAGAAGGCGGTGGCATGCGCTGTTGAGCCAGCTAATCCTCAATGTCCCGGGGCCGCTGGCCATACCGAGGAGGCGCTGAATATACTGAAAAGCCGCGCAGCGCGAAGCGCCGGTATGGACACTGGCGGTACAAATGGTCCGCTTCACCGCAGTGGAAGCACAAAGGTCAGCGAGCAGGAGTGCGCCAAACATTGAATTTCCGAGGCGAAGCACGTCTGTCGTCAAGGTAGTGGGCTGGTTGTTCCGCAAGATGCACAGGGTTGGCGTAAACGAGGGGTGGGGGCGTGCGTGTGTTCTCGTAGTACCGTAGAGGCTGCGCCAACTGAAGTGAAACGGTAGGAGGTGCCTGAACAAACAGCGGGGAAGAGGAAGCTGGGCGCTTCAAGGCTTCCGCATAAGTCGCACGGTGGTAGTCAGCCACGGCGGGTGTGGCGTTATCCAGACTCACAGGGTCACGCAGGGCATGATGCAGCTCGTCCTTGACGACACGTGCAATAGAACTCACCGTAGGTAGTGGTGGTGTGGCAGCCTTTTGCAGTTCCTCGCGTACTATAGAGCGGATAAGGTCGCGCAGACACTCGGTGTTGCTCCCAAAAGTCGTGAGAACTTGAGCAGCGGACGTGTTCACTTGCCGCTCATACAGGGTGGATCGATGTTGAAGCATCTTTTCCATCGTGACGGCTTCAGACCAAAACTCGGCGACCGTGTTCGGAGGGCTCTGTACAAGGCCAGCGAAAAGCTGCTCCTCAACTCCCCGCATCAGGTGACGCAACTTCTTTTCTTCTGTCATACTTGGATCCACCCGTCGGAACAGGCGCGTCATATCTTCCACATAGGTCATGGCAGTTTCGTTGGGCATCTGGATGCGGGCCTGGATTGCTCACTCCGCTCGTTCGTGGCAATCAGCACTTCTGTAAGTTTCCAACAGCCGGCGGCAGAATTCGGGCCACGATGTCATCTGTTCCTCGTGATTCATGTACCAGGTACGTGCTCCATCCTCCAAATAGAAGTACACACGGCGTAGTTTGGCCGCGTCGTTCCAGTCGTTCAAAGCAGCCACGCGTTCGAAGTCGACCAACCAGTCCTCGACGTCTTCGAGCTCGTTGCCATGAAACGGTGTCGGAACCTGTGGACTTTCGAGGGTGTACCGAGTCACCGGGGGGTTTCCCGTACCTGTTAAAGTGGTTTGAATGGACGTGTTCATCATACTGGGGTGAACTGTAGGGTCAGCTTCGGGTGGCAATCCCCTGATCCTACGGCTTGTCCGATTAACGGCAGTGTGGATTCGCACTGGGCTTGTGGTGCCGCTTCCAGGAGGGGTGTGAAACGTCCGTGAGGGGCTACCCAGCACCTCCACCAATTGTCACGTCGCTCCAGGGGGTGTCGACAAGGTTTATTGATGTCCGAGCAACAGGGCTCTAACCAAGCGCGTCGGTTGGGCTTGTTTGCCAGAGCGGGGGTCCACGCGCACTTCTTTCTTCTCTGTGGTGTGAGCCTTCACCTTGGCATACGACCCACTACTAGAAGTAGGTGGCAATATACAGCCGGAGACGGGACGGTCAGCAAGCGGGAAGGCGGCGACGAATAAACGTGGCGAGTAGCTTCGTAGATGGCCGGAGACGCTGGCGCACGTGGCCGAGCAACTGTGGCTGCATACGTTAGTGGTGCGGTAACAGTTGGTGGAGCCTGAGCTGGCGGCATTGCTTCGGCAACTTGCGATTGAATGACCTGGCGGAGTGAAGGCGACAAGGGTGCCATCGGCTCGGTAGTTCTTGTGATTATAGATAGCTGGCGGGCGACCTTCTCGCGAATGAATTGCTTTTGATTGGCATCAACGCAGAGTGGTCGGTGGTGTCATGGCGATAGTCGAGGGATAAGATGTTCGCGGTGTCTTGAGCAGCGCAACGTGTAGAAGCGCGCTGCCTACGCAGCTCATCATAGCTTTGGCAGAGCTGAATCACCTCGGCGACCGTCTGGAGACTCTTCGCAGCCAGAATTTAGAATGCACCGTCGTCGATTCCTTTCATTATGTTCTTGATCTTGCCTGCCTCGTCCAGAGTCGGATCGACGAGCTTGCAGAGAAATAGCACATCTTCGATGTAGCTCGTGAAAGTTTTATCTGCACTCTGTACTCTGCCACGCAAGCGCTGTTCAGCACGAAGGCGGCGGACAGCAGGACGGCCAAAGACTTCCGCGAGGGTTTTCGCTAATTCCGACCAGGTACTGAAATCACTTTGATGATTTCTGTGCCATAGTTTTGCCACGTCGGTCAGGTAAAAACTCACATTTGTGAGCTTATCTGCTGCGTTCTACTTATTGACGGCGCTCACCAGTTCATACTCGGCAATCCAGTTGTCCATTTTTGGTCCTCTGTGCCACCAAATATGTGGGGGGGGGGGGTCGCGCTGCCGGAGAGCGCAAGCGCAGAAGACAGGCACAGGTGCGAGATCTGGAGTAGCAGCATGAGATGGCCCCGGATCAGTCATTGTAGGAGGTCGTTGGAGTGTGAGGCTGCGAAGTTCCAGGGTGAGGACCAGATGTGCCCAGCACCTCCACCACTTGAAACGGGTTGTTGAACAAGCAGGAGTTGACTCGGCGAAGGAGAGCTTTATTTAGCGCAAGGGCTAACTGAACGCAAGCCTGCGATCACAGCAAGCCTTCTTCCTTTTCTACATTCGACCTCCACCACTGCCCTCGTTACAGATAGTTTATACCATTAAGAATTACACAGGCAAATAATTCGAATGAAGTTTATCATAAGCATTGTAATTTACCTTTACAGAAATCACAGTGCCACGCCTTCTTCTGGTGGATCAGGGCTGCAGCATTTTGGGAAATTGGAGCGCCGGGAGGGCACAACAGACGATGCTTTCCCGATTTCGCCTGCTTTCATTTCGTGCCATGAATTGTTTCGGCTGGCGTAAGGTTCTGCTATGGTGAAAGAGTGACTCAATCTGAGTGCTCCGATGTCCATGCATGCGAACTAGGTTGTACAGCTCGCCACAAATAGGCAGAATCATCACAGAACTTTCCGAAGAAGAAGAAAAGTGGCAGACAAAATTCTGTGTTTTGGGGTGTCATAAGACGCGAAAGACATCGGACGCTTCGTTTCATTGCTCAGCGCTACTTCAGGACTTGCATTTTTGTGAGGCTGCAGCTAAGTTTGACCTTTGTTAAGATATTTGAGTTCCCATTCACTATGATTAGGGCGTTGTGGATTTAGAGTTGAAGCATACCGCGTAATACGCGAATTTATAGAGGACATAGAGTTTACTAAAATTAACTATAGAGAAGACTTTCGCACCGCGATCGTTCAGCTACCATGGGAATGAAGGGTAGTAGACAGATTTGTCTAGTCTTCGTACTTGCGGGCATCGAATCGCACTCGTGGCTTCGTTTATTGTTGTGTTTCGGTTTTGTTTTTAAAGAAAGAAGAAACACTTTTGTACTTTGTTACCCATTTTCAAAAGTTAGGCCTAAAAATAATTTGGTGAGGCACAAATACTGAATATTTGCTGATTTTTGTTTTGTGAGAAAACAACTCCAGGCCACACGAACACACACGGAGCCAGAAGCAGGCTAGAAGTAAGAAAATTAGACAAATCTGTGTACTACCCATCATTCCGATGCTCGCTGAAGCGCCGTGCGTAGCAGCTCCCATAAACACTAGCGCCAGAGTTCCCTCTAGTGTATATTAGGAATCTCTATGATAGACGCGACACTGTAAGATGCTTCATTAAGGAATAACAGGGTCTCTTGCGCATTCACCTAAGACGACATGAAGGTGAAAACCATCTCGTTTTTATTGTCAGTCGATGTGCAGATTCCACAATGCCAGTGCATGAGTGTCAGCAGGATGATGTCATGGGTGTGAACCCACCTTCCATTGTGGCTGGGAGAGAACACTGGTGTAGCTTGGGCGTGGGCTAGTGCTGGTGTGCCTTGAGTGGTGTGAGTGTTCCTTTTCCACCCCCTGCTGAGGCCCCTGCCGAAGCCCACGCCCACCACCATCCACACCACCCTTCGAAAAATTGCTGCACAAAATGAGGTTTTGCATTGCCCCATGATCAGGTGACCTTCAACCATCTCGGATATCACGCGATGACGTGTACGTAAAGTCACATGACGCTTTCATGACGTCACAATTTTCGAGATTCCTGACGCCATATATGTTGTCGTCACCACGAGATGATATTTAGGATCACTCGATGGCGCCGACGTGGCACGCGAACGGTTAATGAGTCACCTACAGTTTTCGCCTAAAAGCAAAAATTTTCCGTCGGTGGCTATAGCATCTCGTCACAGAGGCGTCAACAAGAGCGACGCAGAAATTATCGCGTGATTGAGTCACCATAGGACGTCATCGTGATATCACGGATCACAGAATGTGTAAGGTCACACACCTTACACATTTTATAACACTTTGGACCTTACACGTAATGTGCAAAGTCATCATGATGGTCTAATGATCACGTCTTCACACGACATCGCCGCTTTGCACTGTCCGTGTGATCAGCTCACCAATCACGGAGACCGAGAAAAACCAAGTGGGGTACTGAATGTTCGAGTGCCTCCGCTCACAGAAACAGTGCAATGCCGCTTCAGGTGCAGAAAACATTCACATGGATGTGGCAAGAACCAATAAACAAACGTTATAAAAACGGCATTCGCCTTTAAGTCGTCTGGGGTGAATCTATAAAAGAACACTGCAAGTTTTTTTCAGTCTTACTCAGTGCTTATTTTGCTGTTTACTACTTTGTTATATTAAAACGTATCTGCATGGGATTCGGCACACTATGCCCTGCGCTTTTTCCGAGGGAGCGTTGTCTTTCGGCCGACGTAAGAAACTGCCGATGGTCTCAATGGGCATTCCGTCTCGGTTGGACACTCAGTCGCGCCCGTAACGTGACTCATTGAAGATTCCGCCTCGTCGAACACTCCTTCTCGCTGGACATTCAGGCTCTGAAACGTTGGTAAACAGAACAAAGCATCGTGCAGAGCTATATCGGAGATCCGAGAGTGTGTGAGTGGAGTGAGTGAGAATTTATTAGAAGGCAGAGAGGTCGGCCTGAGCTAGTTCGCTCTAGCCTGCTACTCTACACAGGAGATAAGGGAAAGGGGAAGGAAAGAGGGATGAAGGGTGATGATGGGGACAAGAATAGGTGGTGCGTATGTACAGTAGCCACTTAGCATAGTACCCTACAGTCTAGTTTCTAGTCCAGTGGTTTTTATGAAGTCTAGAACAGCCTTTGTAGCAGTTTTTGACACTGGTCGTTCATTGCTGACAATATGTGGCTTTCACTTAAAGGTGTTCGTCCAATGCTTGCCAACGTTGCAGTTAGCATTTTTCTTTGCGCCACGTATAATGCACAGTCACAAAATATGTGAGCTATCGTTACACGCACTTGGCAGCGTTCACAATTTGGGCTGCCCGCACGGCCGATTAGGTGGGTGTAGTGGCGAGTGAAGGCGACGCCCAGCCGAATTCGGTGCAGTATATTAGCATGTCTTCGGCTGATTTTATCTGGAAGACGAAAAGTCATACCGGGGTCTGTTTCCCACAGGTGCTTGTTCCGGTGATCTGGTAGCGACCAGTAAGTGGCAGCGCATTCGCGCATCAGTCATCTCAACAATGTGTTGACGTCACCTCGCGAGTAGGGTACTTTGACGTACATAGGAGCGTTGTATATTACCGCTCTTGCTTCGCTATCGGCTGTTTCGTTGCCAACCAGGCCGCAGTGTCCAGGAATCCATTGAAGTGTAATCAAGTGGCCACTCCTGTGTGTTAGATCAAATGCTTGGACGATTCCTAACGTAAACTCGTAAAATTGGCCTCTTCTTGAGCAAGATTGGATAGCTTGAAGCGCTGATTTTGAATCAGAGAGAATCGTCTATTTACGCGGCGCTTGGTCGTTCACAAATTTTATGGATTCTTGTATAGCAACAAGTTCTGCAGCTGTCGAAGATGACCTATGATCTAATTTGTACGGTCGGGAAATACCGAGTTGAGGGATCACGAAGGCTGCAGCTAAGGCGGATGAAGTTACGGATCCATCAGTGTATATGTGCACAGAGTCGCTGTATCGGTCATCTAAATGTGTCAAGGTTAGTTGCTTGAGGGCAATATAAGAAACATGCAACTTATACGAAATTCCACGTATGTGAAGGCACACCAGTGGTTTAGTCAATGTCCATGGAGGCACTGCAGGGATTATGGCAGGTGCAAAGCCTGACTTGATGATGTGCCTGTGCGTATCGAGGCATCGCGAATAGGTACAGCCTGGTCGGTCCACTTGTAGCGAATACAAAGGGTGTTGTGCATGTCGGGTCAGCAGACGAAGATGCACTCGAAGAGGCTCACAGAACGTGTAAACCTGTATAGGGTAGGTGCGTGACTCCTCTATAGTGCCCGAGGTAGATGTGTATCGTGGCAAGCCAAGACATATTCTCAGTGCTCGTGCCTGAAGGCTCTCTAAAGTACGAAGACACGTTGCCCGCATGCTGGAAAGTACAGGTGAGCTGTACCTTAAATAGCCCACAAACAATTCCTTGTATAACTGCAGAAGACTTTTCTCCGAAGGGCCCCATCTCAGTCCTGCTATAACACTAAGGACATACACAAAACTGATTAGTTTGTTTCGCAGCACAGTCACATGCTTTGACCAGGACAGGTTGCGATCAATGACGACCCCTAAATAGCGGTGGTGCTTAACCACGGGAATCACTGCTCCGTGAGCGAAGATTGGGTACCGTGACATTGATTTCTCCGTAAATGCTAATGCAGTACATTTTGCTATTGAAAGTTCTAGGCCTTGACGACGTAAGTACTTAGATGTTATTGATGTGCCTTGTTGTAGCCTTGCTCGCAGTTGTGTTCGCGTTGCTCCAGATGCCCATATGCATATGTCGTCCGCATACGCACTGATTCTGACAACGTCGGGAAGCTCAGCTTCAAGGCCAATTAGTGTTATGTTAAAAAGCATGGGGCTCAGGACGGCACCTCGCGGAACTCCACGGCTTACGAGGTGCCTGGCCGTGTCACCGTCGGATGTCGACATAAAAATGGTACGTCCTCTGAGATAGCTCCCTATCCATGCGTGTAGTCGGCCACCTACGCCGATGTCTTCAAGTGCGTCAAGAATGGCCTCATGGTAGATGATATCGTACGCGCCCTTTATATCGAAGAAAATGGCCCCTACTAATCTCCGACGTTGTTTTTCCTTTTCAACAGAAGAAACTAGATCTACGACACCATCTATAGATGATCGACCACTACGGAAGCCATTTATAAAATCTGGTAAGCCAACATTATTCTCCCGCAGCCATTCCAATCTTGCCAGCACCATGCGTTCCATCACCTTACCGATGCAACTGGCTAGGGCAATGGGTCTATAAGAAGACAACTCGTGTGAACACTTGCCTGATTTCAGTAAGGCCACTATGCGGCTGCACTTCCAACTCTCTGGGACTGTCGCTGTTTCCCATGTAGAGTTGTAGAACGACAAGAGAGCCTGCCTTGCTTCCTGGCTGAGGTGATATAGAGCCGAATAAGTAATTCCGTCAGGCCCTGGTGCGGACGACCGTCGAGACGTAGAAATCGCAGCGTCGAGTTCGTGCATTGTGAATGGTAAGTCGAGGCGATCGTCGCTGGATGGCGGTGAGGCTAAATACGAAGGTGATCTCGATGAGGAGGACATACCTACGAGTAAGTGGCAGTAATCTTCTGCAACCTCTACTTCAGGTCGACCTTGCTTTAGAGCCAAAGATCGGAAAGGGAACAACTGTTGACTGGGCGTCTGAAGGCTTCGGACAGTTTGCCATATTTGAGACAGGGGTTTTCTGGGATCAAGAGAGCTACAAAATACCCTCCACCGTTGCCTATCGAGCTTATCGAGGTGTCGCAATACATGTCGTTCAGCTTGGCGTGCTGTAGATAGGTCAGATGGTGATTCCGTCCTCCTGTATTTTCTCTCTGCCCGGCGACGAATTGCACAAAGGTATTCATATTGTGCGTCCAGTTGTGATCTTGGTAGCGACACATTCACAAGTTTCGTATGCGTTGTTAAGGCTGATGCAATTAGGCTTTCTATTTAAGATATAAATTGAATGTTCTCGCACTGAGCATTTAGAGAAGCTTGGAATCCTGGCCAGTCTACGCTTTTCACAGGCCGGGGAGACGAACGACGGAATCCTTTTAGCTATATATATGTAGGGAGATGGTCACTTTCACGTGTTTCAACGTCTACGAACCAACAGGTGGTAGGCAAGAGACTTCTGCTCACAAAACATACGTCTAGACAGCTGCTGTACGATGCGCCACGGAGGTAAGTAGGTGAGCCATCGTTAATGGACATAAGGCCCTGATTGAGCACAAAATCGGCAATGTCCCTACCGCGGGTGTTCATTGAGGCAGAACCCCACATGGGATGATGTGCATTAAAATCCCCAACTAATACATGTGGTCCAGGGCAAGCTTGGAGAACAGACAAGAGATGGGGACAGTCCACGTGGCTTCTAGGAGGAATGAATCCACCAATGATTATTATTTAACGTCGCTTGTGCTTTATAGATAGGCAAATAGAGTCGTTAGAAGCATGAGGAGCCACGGCATGTCTCACGTACGTTAAATCTTGACGTACGCATATCATTACTTTGCTCGCATCGATCATCACGTGACCACAAAGTGACGTATCCGGAAATACGAAACGACGACATCATATTCGGCTCACATATTACAACCAACAGATATTTGTATTTAAATATCTGTTGTCGAAAGTCAGACAACCGGCTTCGCGAACCTCGTGCGTTCCACTGCATTATAGCAGAGGTGCGCACACGTTCATCATAGAAATTCGCCATATTGTTTATGAAAAGGTCAGCAGTAGCGGTTCCAGCACGTTGAGGATTTGAACTGCTGTTTTTGCTCCTGGTAGCTCGTTGCGAATCGCAGGAATAGATTTTAGTAGATGCTTCAGCATAGTTTGGCTCTTCTCAGTGTCTTGCCTATCATTTTCCGCCCTCTTTGAAGTTGCAGCCCATGATGTGGTCTTTTTTATTGCTCCGGTCAGTAGCGAAGGCCACTCAGTATCTGAAACATTGGCGTGCAACACGGGCGTTGGTCCACTTTCTGCATCCGTGGGACGTGGTGCGTGCAACATGGGTGTAGCGGCCTGATAATGCGCACGTGTATGTTCATCTGTTGCTGATGGTGATGCATCACTCCTATATCCACTATGCTTTCGCTGGTGCCCACGTTTTGGACGACGTCTGTGTCGGCGGATGGACGTGACTGCCTCTTTGTGTATCGAGTTGTCTCTGACCATCTTCCGCAGGACTCGAATTGCTTCTTTGATCTTCGGGCACTCCTTCGACGTTGCTTCATTTGCACCAGAGCAGTTTGGGCATTTCAATGGAACAGCAGTATCGCAGTTTTCCACCTTATGAGACCCGCCGCACCGCTGCTAAGTTGTCTCACTTTTGCACACAGCGCTGACGTGTTCCAACTTGCAGCACTTGTGACACTGCAGAGGCCGTGGCACGTAAAGGCGCACGGGATGTCTCACGTATCCAACCTTCACACTAGGGGGTAGAGTCTCAGAATCAAATGCTAGTTTGATGCAGCGAGACTGCCCGAAGCGGCGTATGGTCACGATTTTGACTGTCGACGTCACAAGATTCTGCAGGTGAGTGTCTGTGATGTCAGCGTCGACGTCAATTATCACGCCAGTCGTTGTTCCTTTCCCGTGAGCGAGAAACGCGCAAACTGAAATACTTCCGAGCTGCGTGACGGCCTTCAGTGTGTCAAGAATGGTTTTGTTTGTCACATAAACTGACAATATGTTTTTCCTGCTATTTATGCGAATTTCATTCACTTGAGCAGGTGCTACTCGCTCAAAATAATTAGTCAATGATTGCCTGTTTAGTGAGTTCAGGTTGTCTGGTGTAGACATGGGTACATACGAGATGGTGAAACATCGCTTGCCTTTGTCAAGTGCCGGTTGTGGCTCCGCCGTTGATGACGTCCTGCGAAGCTTCCTTTCCAACGGGCGGGTATGGAATGTCCTGAAGTCGGCTTCCGATTCCATCTCTTCCACTGATGAGCTCTCGGTAGAATCATCACAAGGAGCAGATGCGCCAACACGGTCACCCACGTTCGGTCCATCCTTATGCAAACGGCTAGGGCCCGCTGTTTCGTTGAATGGATGGTCGCCCATCCCGGGGGGTGACGTCTTCCGTTCCGCTTGTTCAGAGAAAGTCAGGAATTCTGACAGTTTAAGAAAAAACGATAGTTGTTCAAGGCAGAATTAGGCCCGAACGCACTTCTTCCTCCTCTGTTTTGGAAAATTGGAGATCCGAGAAATGCTCTCTTAACTCAGCGAGAGCATAAAACAGCTAAGCGAGACGGTCTCGCACATGCCGGACAACATGCTAGCCACGTAGGAAAGGCACAATCAGTGCTTTTGCAAGATAGAATTGTTTCTAGAAAACGTCGTTACACCTGTCGTTGATCTCAGAGCAATGCCACTTCTGGCAACGAATAATCCAACGGCCCAGTCACCACATCAGCAGGATGGCTGCACAAACTAGTGCATTCATAATGTGGCTGTGAAACTGCAGCGGATTTCTTTAAAAGAAGAACCCTCTGCAGCAATTTATTCGCTCAAATTTGGGAAAAGCCACATGTCCTAATCTTGCAAGAAACTCAAACCACTAACGTTATGCTACTACGTACGTAGGAGACTACCAAAATTTTTCTTGTATCTTGGCTTCTGTCCTCTTTTTTTCCCGGATCTCATTATCTTCAGTAAACTTTTGCTTGCAGGTAAAAGAGTCGAATTAGGGTATGAAAACTTTTCCGGCTTTAGTTTCTGCCATAAAAAAGATTGACTTCAAAGGTGATTGCACGTTTTTGTTAGAGCTGAATTGAAACAACCCATTGCTATTCCATGTTAACTATCTTTTAAAGAGTGGAACCGTATTGTAACAAAGGCCTCTCTGTTCTAGGAGAAATCTTTCCACACACATGAATACTCAAAAATAGGCTTCATGTCATCGAACTATAAGCAGTTTTTGGTGGGTTGTTCAGATGTTAAAATCAAGCCTTCGCGTCTTCTTCTGAATGTTTTCATCACACTTTAGATGAACGCATCCTATGTAAGCCAAAAATCAAATAATCATCAACATATCTTAATATTATTTAAGCACTGTCGTCCGAATCAGAGTTGACCGGTCCGTAAAGTTTGCTGAAAAAAATTGTGCTTCGAACTGGGGTACCTTCAATCCAATACACAGTTCATTCTTTTGACAAAACAGTCGTTCTTTGAACAGCAAAACCCTGCAGCTGAGTTACATGTCAAGTAAATAAAAAGCGTTTCTAGTAATATTTCACTGCTATTGCGAAAAGACACGCCATCATGGTCCTGTTCAGTGCACGCCTTTCCAGAATCTATCAGAGCATCTTGCTTCAAAGAGTAGTGTAAGATTTGAATATCAACAGTAACTCCATTTAGCTGCCTTCTTCAACACCACATAAATACAATACCACCTCCTCAGACTTCTTGACAAAATATGGGTCTTTAGCCGACATGGCCAGACGGAAGTATTTTTTGGAGAAAGCAGACACAATAGATTTTGATTAATTGTGCTCCGACCTTATTGCTCTGAACGTAACTCCTATCTTATGTGCCTTTGGCGCATAGAAAACGTCCAAAGTCCCTTTTTCTTTTTCAAGAGTGACGCCATATCAACCTACTCACAAATTAGCTGTTTCACAGCACGTCTCTTGATTTTCTGTAGGTTTACTTCTACTTCGTAGAAGCACTTGGGCATAACATCTAAAGCCTTCCTATATTACGTGTTATCCGGCAAAACTACAAGGTGATATTTTTTGTCCGACCTCACTATTGTCGAATCCTTAGGGTACAAATAGTGAGCATACTGTCCCACAACAGGACATGGTCTACAACTGAGTCTTGCATTCGCAACGATTTTTGCACATTCTCTAAAGCAAGAATCCCTTTCATCCTCACTCACATCCTTTTCAATGTCCTGCGCCAAAACCAGTCAGTCGGATAACCGTAGCGACGGTTCCACGCAGCACTTGGGTCCAAAGTTGAACACATTCCTCTGTGCTTCCGCAGGTGTGTCTCCTAGATCGAGCATTTTCCATGGTTCCGCCGGCTCCTTGTGCGTCTTAGGCAAGAACGCCCAAACGTGACGTGAAAGTGCCTCTGTTAAGTTCATAGCATTATCGTACCACATGCGATGTGATGTCCTGTCGATCTTGCCCTCAGCTGACAAGAAATACGTTGTACGAAGACAGTCCTTTAGAAAATGGTTTTGTCTCCGGCATTTAGACCTAAAATCTTGCAAACCTTCCGGCAATGACCCACTGAGATCGGTAACCATCCACTCGTAAGTTTTAGCTCATCCGGCGAAGTCCTATTTTTATGTGCCAGCCTGAAATGTGTGCTCTGCACTCGCACCCAGCGAGCACCCGCCACAGAGAAGTGCTCTGCAACCCCGAAGACGAAGTTTGGGTGGGGACGCTCGTTCGCCGCCGTAGCCTTATTGAAAAGTTACTGAGCCGGTATTTGGGCCCATATAGAGTGCTACACTGCGTCAGTGACGTAAAGTTTGAAGTGGTCCCAGAATTAACACAGCAGGCACGGACTGGGACACGATCGAGGCCGTAGATTATTTATGTTGTGCGCAAGAAACCATTCATTGCGCATTGTTCGAAAGATGTTTATTTCCACCGTTCACTGCTCTTTGAACTTTTTTATTTATTTTGGTAAACTTGTCTGTTCATCGACTCTTTCTATAAGGTCATGGCCTCTATTTTCTACTTTTCCTTTATCTGTGCTTTATATTTTCTTTTTTCTTTACGTGACTATGCTATAGCATCGGGGCGAACCTATACCTTTTTTTTTCTCTTTTTTGCTTTCCTTCGAAATGGGGATAATGCCACCTCCATGTATTGGGTTGAAAGTACGAGCGGCTCTCGCCCTAAAAAAAGAAAAGAAGATCGCGGGCTTCGTCTTTGCTCGAGAGCAAGCCGCGATGGACGCGCTTTCAAGAGCTGGCTCCATCTTGGTGAATTAAAAGAACCCTGCACTTCTGGAGTTTCGTGATAATATGTAGGCAAAGCAATTCTTACTTGGAATACCTTATCCGTTGTGCGTTAGTTTAGCTTGTAAAGATTAACTCTGTGTTGTCAATTTTATTGAAGTTTTTATGCAACGCAGAACGAACTTTTTCAAAAATTATTAAAATTTTCTCAGTTTAGGTGCCCCAGACTGACCGTCAGTAATGCAAATAGGAATGAACAAGGGCATATAATAAATGTAGTTTCAACGGTTTACATACCAACGTTCTAATACTGTACAGTATTAAAATCGACCTTCGCAAAGTAACCTAATAATTTTACAGTGTTTAAATTGACCTGCACATTGCTGTACCACATTGAGATTAACCTTCATGCAATAGAGTGCTCCGGACGCACCCTTAAGCCGGAAAAGTTTCGCTTTGTGTGCAAAAAACTCCTTTGGAGTTACTGGATCAGCGACATTGGAGGGCATCATGGCACGCAAGAAGCAACTCCACTCGCAGATTTTCTGCCATCCACGGACAAGAAATGCATTCCCCAATTTCTCGGCCCGTAGTTGTAATACCCCTATCACACAGCAAATATAAGGTTCTTTACAACGAAGTACATTAGGCATAATATAGTCATTTTACATGCGTGCTCTCACATAACGAAAACAGATGCCACTTTAAATGATGACCACGATCTTAGCTTTCCTGAGCTATAGATGATCACAGATAAAAATATACTGAAACTTGCATGCATTATGCGCGTTTCCAAAAAAATTATTGTGATGGTTGAAAAGGTGCTCCTAGAATATAAACGTGGCTATTTTGCACAACTTGCCACAGCTGCGTGACACACTCGAAAACCAACATGGCCAATGATATGCGCGATCGCGCGTGAGTAAAGTCATCTGATGCGGGGCGCACGACTGACTTCCCGAATGCAGAAATGGGATGGCATCAGCGGTTTCATGTAGTCACCATAATGCTAACCATAACACGTGCAATCGAACGATCAACATCCATGATAGAGGCAACAACGACCACAGAGGAAAAGTCAAACATGGTTGGCATGCAGCCGCTGTAGTTTAGAGTAGCTTTTTTTTTGAAAATTTCATGCGTGCCAATATGTTATCAAACCAGTAATAATTTCATCTAGTAAAAAACAAGATACTTACAGATGATAAAGGTTAGGTATACCTAAGTAACAGTCATTCTCCTAAAACTCGCTGGCATCGAGATTACTCATTCGTTACAAAATCGAATGCAAAAGATTTTTGCGAACTCATTCGACGATAAATATCTATTTCATCAAATAAAAATAGTCCCCGCGTGACAGCAAACAAATGACAATACAAACAGATGACGTTCGTTTTAAATGATTTTATATGTCTCGTGTGACGGGGGAATAATACATATGCTCCTTCAAGAACTATTCCCGTATCCCTGAACTCCTAACGAAATCACGAAGACCAATGTCAAATTGAAGTGCCATATGGCACAAATTGAAGCATTTTAAGAACTAAAACAACACTTGCAGACGCTGTCAACACTGTGGCATTTGATGAATACACGGAGTCAAAAATCCAAACCGATGCAACTACTGTAAGACTCGGCACCGGTCCTTATGCAGAAGACTAACGGACTGCAAAAGTCATAAGTTTTGCTAGCTGTTCTCAATCCAAGACAGACGAAACTATTTCACTATAAAAAAAAGAGTGCCTTGCTTTAACTGGACTACGTCAAAGTTTCGCCATTCCCAGTACAGGATGCCCTACAAAGTTGTAAGCGAACACCATGCCTTGTGCTGGCTGGCTAACTTGAAAGGCCCTTCAAGTCATCTTGAATGATGGAGTCTGATACTTCAACAATTACGCATTACCATTGTTTACAAGTGCAGAAGAAAGAACTTTGACACCGACTGCCTGTCTTGAATGCCTTTAAACCCACCACCCCAGGACGACGAGGACAACGGGTGCTTTATGGGAACCATAAAAGCCGACAACTTTGTGGAACAGCGAGCCGATCCGGAGCTTAGAAGCCTAGTAGACTATCTCGAGGAGTGGACCACTGTTGTTCCTAAGGTATTCAAGTGAGCACTTGCGTAGTTTTTCTGGCCAAACTGAATTCTCCTTAAGAATTCCCCGATCTGACCTAATTACCTTTTTATGGTAACAAAAGTGTTGCGACCAGAAGTCCTCTAGGCCCTGCATTAAGTTCCGGTGGCAGGAAACTTCGGTGTTTCCCTAGCTCTTGCAAGGAAAGTACGGCTGGCTCTGACTTGCAGGTGATGTCACTCGCTACGCAAGGAGATGACTAAACTGTTAAATACTCAAGAAACCATCAGGTAGTAGTAAACAACTTTATCATTCTTTAAAGTATATTATTTAACAAGACCTGCAGACTTTCTTCTACATATTGAGCCGCCTTACTGATTGATAAAGCAGGTTGAGACGTACCTGCGGGGCCTGTTGCAAATGTTGACTTGCATAAATCACTGGACCATCGTAGCCACCGACTACCTTACCACTACACCTAAACACGTGGCTTCCTGAAAGGCAATGCCACCGAGGTAGCCAGCTTCTTTGTTCTGGACATTGTACTGCTACATGCCCCCCACTCCCCCCTGAAAGTACTGATGACGGCCAGAAGTGCGGCATTTACAGCTGACCTCACAAGGGCGGTCTTGGGATACAGCAAGAAAACCTACCACCAGACCACCGCATACCACCCTGAGATCAATGGCCTTACCGATCCTCTCAATAAGACCATCGATGACGTGCTGGCCATGCACGTTGACACCAAAGTCTATATACGTGGGGTGCCATCCTTCCATACGTTATCTTCTTGTACAACACCACCATGCATGAAACGATGCAGTTAACGCCAGACAAGGGTGCTATGCAGGATGGCTTGAGCTTCTCGGGCAGACAAGTTTGCTACGGGCTCGCCCTATGGCGCTCATGACACGAAGAGAGTGAAGAGCGCATGGCATCGTCGTTGATAAAAATGGCTACAAGAATGCGCATGGCATCACTAACGTATGTGGGACATTTTTAGCGGCTATAAACAGAAGTTGTGGGTGAGCATGTCCGCGCTGAGACTCAGTCAACATTTAAATGATGCAGCTACGTCAGCACCATTGCCGCGTTATCTTTGTGGGAATTCAACATCAGGCCTCCCACAAGCATGCTCATGGGCGTTTGTCCTCTTTCGGGAAGGTTTTTTCATTGCACTTGAAGTATGAAACTTTTCACTCTTGAAGGAAGTAAGGGCGCCACTGAAGCACTCTCGTGCAGCTCATTTCGCTTCTATCAAATATTGTGGATAATTATGAGGACAAGTTGTCCCCAGGAGCACTCACATCATTGCGGCAATGCGGCTGTGGGTGATACGTCGTGAGCCGGTGAAATTGAATGCAAGATATTATAGCCAAGCTGTGATGTAAAATTGTATTCTTTGTGCGTGAGTGCATAGTCTGCGCGATAAAGCTTATAGAAGAATTGTGCCACTCCCTGACGTTGCGGCGTGAAAACTGCTCCTCGGCAAGAGCGAACGTGACCAGATGATCATCGCCGTAGACGTAGGTAAATCAAACTGATGAACGCGTGAACTCGGATGCAAACTTGTTGATCTTGAGAAAGCCGCAGTTCAGATAGTGGCTGTCGTTGTTGGGTCAGTGCGACTGTCAAATGTTTCATGTGGTGGATTCTAAGCAGCATTTTCTACGCATGCAAAATATTTTGGTCAGCTTGCAGTAAATTAGCACGGTTGGAGCCCCAGAGGAGTTTTTGATTACCTAGCTTCTTCCAGACTTTTTATTTCGGTCGTTCACACAGGCACTACTTTTTTAGCCCACGGAGGACTAGGACAGTGCTACAGCAGCATATGCACAGCAGCATCTGCCTTTAACTTCTGTGTAGTGCCACCACTGCATACGCATCAGCCCACTGACAGACATTTTTTTTCTTTTTTCTTCTCTTTTCTCTCTCATCTTTATACTCACCGTTCTCATTCCCCCCACGTAGGGTTGCAAACCAGGCATTTGCCTGGTTGACCTCTTTGCCTTTTCTCTTGTTGATCTTGTCCTTCCTTAAATCGATTTTCCACTGAGTCTGCTTCGTCTATTTTGAAGTGAACGCTACATTAACTCGGTCTTATTTTTTTATTTATACAAATTAGCAAACCCCTTATGAAGATATTATTGAACAATTTCACCTTCATTGAGAATATTTCAACTAAAGAGGCAATAATTGCCCCAGGTGAAATTAGCCATGTCTTATTAATACGAAGGTATTTAACAATCCCAATTTGCATGACTGTAATTATATTACTAGTAAGGTATAATTGTCGTGGTGTTATTTATCGTGTTCATGATCAACGTTGCGTTAATTAGGCTTGTTTAGTTCATAATACGTGACTTCAGTAGCATGGTTCTATTATGATGTGGGGTATTTACCTTGGTCATAGCATGAGTTGGCTTAAATATTTTGAACATAGAAGGCATAAACATGTTTATTTAAATGGCTAACTGCTTGTCCGCACCAAATTAGCCAAGTGTACCATTCAGCCAAATAGCTTATTTGAGGCCACGCCTGCTTAAGACGACTGAAGTGCCCTTCTCTGGCAATGGAGGGAAAGGTACGGGGCGGAGCTACTGCACACGTACTCCTCCGTGTAGTAGTCCACCTGGACTCACTTGCCGAATGGTGGCCGTGTTCAAATAATACTGCTTCACAAAATTCGCTGCGTAAGCTTACACAGCTATTTCTGAGTGAAATTCGACTCAATCAGCTGGATCGTCGGAATAGCTGAAGGGAAATGAGGACTCACCTAAGGATAAATATGCCCTTTTGACTGTGACGTGCACCTAAAACATGCGACGTTTTCAGACGTGCAAAAACGCAAAATGACACTTCATGAAACAAAGCAAATAATAATATCTACTTGGTTCGTGCAGCGTCTCTTTATAAACAGCATCCCTTAGAAAATATTGTAATGTTGTTTTTATTATCTTCACGCGGAAAACACAGACGTACTTATAAAAATATATTCCTCAGCAGTAACACACATCCACTTTGGTTCCTTAGCCC
Organism: Rhipicephalus microplus; assembly: GCF_043290135.1. Classification (NCBI taxonomy): domain Eukaryota; kingdom Metazoa; phylum Arthropoda; class Arachnida; order Ixodida; family Ixodidae; genus Rhipicephalus; species Rhipicephalus microplus. Next base: position 117,914,034 of record NC_134706.1, read on the forward strand.
TCCTTTCATTGCCACAGAAAGTTGTCCTGGAGTGTAGCAGACGATTAAGACGACGAAGAGGCCGCGCACCAGCCGAGCGACGTGCTAGAATGTACAGCCTGACCATGCTCAATAATGATTATACAAGTGGCCTCGGGCTTAGCTGTGGTCGCATTGATGTCAGGCTTTTAGCCGGAAATGACCTCAGGGAGAACCTTTTTGAATATTGTAAAAGAAAACTAGCAACCACCATCAAAATTTTAAAATGCGTGTAAAGCACCCATGCCTTTAAAAATATCACCGAAAAAGTTTGCGACATTTTTTTTTACTGCATGGCTGCACTTTTTCACTCATTGTACCAACAAGAAAAATGAAATAAAAGAAATCCGGTTTGGAAACGCCACCGAAATTTGTCGACTGTCCATGACGCGATGCAGCGTTCCAGCGTAACAACTCGAAAGCAGAGAATTGAGGGATGGATTTGACATTTTCCTACTCTTGGCTTGTTCGAAAGGGGTCGTCGCCAGAGCTCAAAAAGACCCCGAGTTTTGCTAGCTTCCGTCTTCCTTCATAACGCCAAGGCTTGTGTCCGGAAGGAACTCGGCAACGACGGGTGACGCCTTCCTACCCAACAGCACTGGTGAAGAAAACCTGAACGTGACTATTGACCTTCAACCTGTTGAAACCCGACAGCACGCCTGCCTACTCATCGCGAAACTGCAGACGACCGACAACCGGCATTACCATTTCGATTTCCATTCATGGAACAACAACCCGGTGACCGAGCCTGACCCCCGTATTCTAGAACATCCCTTCACTCATTGCTTCGTCTTCAATTGAGAAAGCCACTGGGAGCTTCATCTCTTGGTACGGCAAGTCACTGCATATCATCGATAGTCTGCTGCGATTCTTGAGTAGCGCAGCGTCATTTTCAGCCGAGTGGTGGCGCAGTGCTCAACTATGCCAAGTGAATGGTGAAAGTCTAGTCTACGAGCGTTTGGGAATACGAGGGTGAGTCTGGACACCAAGTAGACGACGTATAGTGAGTGAAAAACTGCTGGGACAATACTTCAGACCTCATAGGCTACATTGACATCTTGGCATACATGACTACGAAGTCTACACGGATGGCATCAGGAATTCATATTTGTGGCCCTGGCTTTATTGTTGAAGGGCTGCGAAAAACGCCCGTGGACGGGCACAACGAACTCGGCGGATGGTAATGCTCTTGCGTGCAGGCGGTTATTACTGTGTGTGGTGGTTGTTATTTCATGAATACTCTGACCAATAACACTGATTGCCTCCTTGCGAGATTCTCGGTGAGCCTCATCGCACAATCATAGTATTATATACTTAATCATCATCATCATCATCATCAGTCTGACATTGCTGCAGGACAAAAGCCTCTTTCTTGTTCCGCCAGTTAACCCGGTCCGGCGCTTGCTGCTGCCAATTTATTTCCGCAAACTTCTTAATCTCACCTGCCCACCTAACCTTCTGTCTCCCCCTAACCCGCTTGCCTTCTCTGGGAATCCAGTCAATTACCCTTCATGACCAGCGGTTGTCCTGTCTACGCGCTACGTGCCCGGCCCGTGTCCATTTCCTCTTCTTTATTTCCGCTATGATATCCTCAACCCCCGTTTATTCCCTAATCTACTCTGCTCTCTTCTTTTCTCTTAAGGTTACACTTGCCATTTTCCTTTACATCGCTCACTGCGTCGTCCTCAACTTAAACTGAACCCTCTTTGTAAGTCTCCAGGTTTTTGCTCCGTAGCTAAGTACCGACAAGATACAGCTGTTATATACCTTCCTCTTAGGGGATAGTGGCAATATACCTATATGTTGAGTTATTCGTGAACTCACACACCTTCACGTAAATATCTACGCGGCTTGGGGTGCATCATTAGTTTAGTTGGTACAATAAGCTTTATCTTTAGGCCACCTTCGGGCTCTCCCAACAAGGTTTTCACATTTGCGACCTGATTTGGTTGCAAAAACTATGCTGTGGTAGTGTTTCGGCACAGCTACACTCCAAGGCAAAGGGGTGTTAAAAGGGCGTGTGGTTCATCCTAATGGGGCTGCCACTACCATTAATCTCTTTCAGGACTAACGGCACCGGATCTAACAGTTAGTCCCCGTAGACGAACTCAAAGGACTAACATTTAATCCTCACATTTACACCTTAGTGAGTAACCGTTATTCTCACAATTCACCTCAAAGTACTAACATTTAGTCCTCACATTTCCACCTTATAGAGCAACTGTTAATCTCCACATATACACATTACCGGGCAATCGTTAGTCCTTACAGTTGCACCTGGTTGGACGAATGGTTGATCCAATCAAATACTCCAATTGGATGGACTTTTTGTCTCCAGTTCAAACATTATTTTTCGATTATTTTCCGTCAGGCCTAATACTTTTCTCGCCTGGTTTTCTGCGCAGTGGGCAACAAATTCTGCAGAAAAGAACACGCGAAAAAGTAGTTAGCCACCTAAGTGTAACCGCTTTCATAGTCACGGCAACAACAAAAAACAAAAGTGAGACATCGAAATCTTTTATTTTTCAACATACGTATGAAGTTTCCCCATTCTTTTGGGTGAATTCATGGTGAAGTGTACAAGTCCAGTCTCGTTAGCAAATCTTGTTCACTTCTTGGGGAGCTCCTCCGACGGAAGCGATAGATGACAGACATTGCAGAGGCCAGCGCACGCAGTCTTCTGCCTGTTGTGTTCCCACAGCTGTACATACAATAAGATAGTAAAAATAGTTAGACACACATGACAGAAGATGAAGATGCACGCATATGACAAGTACGTGCACATTAATATAAGAACAAGCGTTAAATATGACCCACAAATAACTTTACCTTCACATCTCGCACAGTCCTTCTGAAGCTGCTCTGACGAAAGAGATGGATGACAGGCATCACAGACGCCAGCGCACACAGTCTTCAGCACGGTGTGTGCACACGGCTGCACAATAAGTATGTAAAATAGCGAGTCACACGTGACAGAAGATCAATACAAAGTGCATATGAGAAATACGTGCAAGGTTAGATGAAAACATACGTGAGATATGACATGACAATAATTTCACCCTGATGTCACACATCGTGAAAGACTCATTTCGATCCCCGTAGCGCAACAGCGTAGAAGCGGCGGCCGCAGCCACATCTCCGCGAACCACCGTGCCGCTAACAAGTCGGCGATTCCTAAGCGAGCGGCGGCATTCAGCTCGAGCAAGCGAACGCGAGACCAAACATGGTGCTGCACGCGGAGCGTCTGCCGCCAGCGAACTTAGAACAGGAGAGCGAGCCTACGCTTGACCCCCGCCACGAACAGCGCCGAGCTGGTTTGGAGCTAGCTCCGAAGAAATTGACGATAATTCGGCCCTTTTCACAAACTCGAGCGAGTGCAGCGCGCAAACGCGAGTCCGCCGCCGCGGCCAATGGACGGCGCCGAGCTGCTTGCGACCGACTGACGGGAAAGCCGACTGTGATGGCGACCAATTTTCAGTGAGCTCCGACCTTAGCGAAATTCCCGCCAGCCTGTGCTGGTGCACTTACAGCGCGACGTACTACAACAAAGCTCTTTATGAGAACCCGCAACGTGTTTTCGACGACTCCTCACACAGCGACGAGGTCTCAGCCCAATATCGTCAGCCCGGAGCTCATGGCGGCGGCGAAGACAGGCGATCACTCGATGAGCGAGCGTATGGGAGGCCGACGGCAATGGCGGCCGATTTCCGGGTGGTCACAAAGCACAGGCGAACTTCAGACGCCGAAGCTGACCTTCACGATACATTTCGTGCGTGCGATATACATGACCGAGCCCGTTGCTGGCAAGCGCGATACGTATCGCACACGCGACAAGTAGAGTAAAATAAAGAATGATAACCTACTTGCCTGAGAATCTAGCGCTGTTTCCTGCCCTGAGTCGGACTGAAGTATATATCCGATAGGCCTGTTGTCTTATCGGCCGCCATATTGGCCTTCCCAACTGTTGCTGTCGTGTGTTGGTCGTGACTATCTTGAAACCAGAGAGATACAGCGCGGCGTGGTGACGTGTCGAGACTTGCTCATACATCATGGGTGCAGCGAAACGCAAAATCACCAGCCCACGCTCATCCAAGCGTATACACAAGCACCACGTCGTAATTCTTAGAACGTCGAATCCAGCGACCGTAGTCGAGCACTTCGAGCGCGACGTAACGCGAACCATTACCGGCACAATACGGGGAAAGACTGAGCCAGCAGAGGAGGAGAAGGAGGATGGCTGATCACCTTGGCAACGCCTTTCGCGTTGCCTGCAATCTGCAGGGTGTTCATCCCTTTCCCTGTTTGGACCGTGTTTGGAGACTAAGTGGTTTCGCGCGGCATGCTTCCCTCTTTGGTTACTCCTCAACGGTCTATCCTTTCATCGCGCGCGCCCATTGAGCTCCGTTACTCCTTTTTGGGTAATTTTGCCTTAGTGTGTATATGGCATTTTAAACCACGCATTATAGAGTCCATAAATATTTCGAATGTCACAGGAGCATTACATAATCCGCATGGCATAAAATTGAACTCGTAAAGTCCGTCCGTCGTAACGAATGCCATCTTCTGTTTGTCAGCTGAGTGCATCAGAATTTGCCAGGAACTTGATCTCAGGTCAACAGATGAAAAGTAGGATGTGGATGCAGGCAGTCTAAAGCGTCATCGATGCGCGGCAGTGGATAGACGTATTTCTCGGTAACAAAATTAAGTCTGTGGTAGTCAACGCAAAATCTCCACGTACCATTGTTCTTCCTCACTAGAATGACAGGAGCAGCCCACGGACTTGCCAATTCTTGTATTATTCTCTTTTCCATCATTTCTTGGACTTGCTCTTTAATGACCTTGCGCTCCGATGGTGCCACTCGGTAAGGTTTCTGCCTAAGTGGATGCGCCGATTCAGTGTTCATCTGATGACGTATCCGGGACGATGGAATGAAGGGCCTTTGGCTGTTTTTAGAAAACTTGAACACCCTAGAGTGCTTGGATAAAACGTCGAGCAGTGTATGATGTTCACTTTGGTCAAGTGACTTGCTTTTCATTTGTAGCAATTGGGTTCAGAGGATTCGTACGCATAATCTGAACCTTGTTAGCCTAGATGTTCATTTTGTCTTGTAGCATCAACAAGCGCAACCAGCGTCGTATTTGATTTCGGTCTAAATACTGCAAGTGTCATGCCACCTGGCCAAACTGCAGGCTCCATGGAACCGTTCATTGTCCACACACCTGCCCGTTCCTCAACGACTGACACTATACAATGGGGAATGAGAATGTTCTTTTTCAGGCATGCCAAGGTAATCAGTTTGAGCGTGGCGTGAAACGTGGCACAGTTGTTACTGGATCATGTCACGGGAACACACGCTACAGAAAATGCAAGAACGACTGTGTCCTCGGAGACAAAAAAGATGCATTCGTCCGGACAGGGATTTTCAAAGAGCACCGTGTATGAAAAGATGCCCACTTCTGCAGTCTACAGTTGCCCCACACTCACATAATAAGTCGATAATCAAGATAACGTCATGTGTAGACCACGGAATAACCGCAAAATCTGTGCAAAACACCTTGCTACACAACGAGACGTCCACAGTACAATATCCCACCGGACACAATGCGTCGCCACTTACACCACAAGATGTCACAACGCGGTTTAGGCAAAACATCACATTAGGTCCCTGCAGGTTTTTAAAATTTACACTCATCACTGGGACTGCTGTGCCTGTATCCACAAGTTCCACAGTAGTCACTACATCGACAACTACATGAACTCTGTTCTTAAACATAAACGCTGGAGGGGGTATATCTGTAGATAACGCCAGTGATCTCACGGCCTAACCCCCACCGGCCACACCGACTAGTTTTCCGGTGGCTGTGTCTGTGTGCGTCGCCGTGGCGACGGCGATCATGGAGCACGTGGAGCTGGTGGTGGCGTCAAACTTTGATCAGAGGCCGGCGAGGAGTAGTGTGACCCGGTAGGTGCGCGTGGTTTCCCTGACGTGGAGAGCGGACGGTGAATAGGTTGGTGAGACATGTACAAAGACTAGACTGTCGCTGATATGGGCGGTGGTCACGAAAACGTGCGATGTGACCCGGGACGCCACAGTGTTAGCACACCGGAATCGGTCGAGGGGCATGTGGCTGCTCAGCGTAACGACTCCTCTCGGAAGGCATGGGATAGTGGTGCCACTCTTCCGGGGCGCCGTAGGTAGGCGATGTCAAGGATGTTGACGCGGGAATCCAGCCTCCCGTGTGCCTTGATATTCATAAGCGTCTGTTGCGTTGATCGATGGTTGCCATGGTGTAATACAAACAGAATCCACACATGCTCTCGCTTGCTTGCGTACGCATGCTGGAAATCGTTAGGATGATGGTAGGTCTGCTGACATCAAAGCAGCTCTTCTCTGGTGATCTGCCATATGGTCAAAGCAAGGTCGTTAGACGGCACTGTTTTAACCCTAGCCACAGTGGGGACATTGGACAGACGGCCGAATTTCGGATAAATTTGTCGCATCTTGAGGAATTCAAAGGTACGACAGTGCTTCATCACGTTGAACACGGAGTTCAGGCAGTCTTTCCCAATTAATAAATTGTGCACGTCTTCGGCTATACCCTTGAGAACGTGTCCAACCTTGTTTTCTTCAGACATCTTTGCAGTCACGATCTTGCACAGCTTCAAGATTTCTTCAATATACGTCGTTCATGTTTCTCCTGGAATCTGTGCCCTCTGAGACAATGCCTGCTCCGCGCATTTCTTCTTTGTGTCAGAATCACCGAAGCACTTCTGCACTTCTTCAACAAAACGTTCCCAAGTCGTGAACATGTCCCCGTGGTTCTCGTTCCACACGAGGATGGTGTTAGTTAGTGAGAATACAACTTGATTGAGCTGGTCGTTCGAGTCCCAGCCGTTGCTTCTGCTCCTCCGCTTGTAGTTCTTGAGCCGCACGTCGACGTCTTCTCCTGGGGTCCCACCAAAGTTTGCTGGCACTATGTAATATGGCACGAAACCCATCAGAGTTGGCCTCGAAGCGTTTGATAGCTGCGCTTGGGTCATCACGATCGACGAAGGGGAGAGTCCGGCGAGGCGGCGGCTGCGACGGAGTCCTGGTAGTGAAGCTCCAGTCTTTGGGTTCGTCCTACCCAGCACCTTCCATCAAATTGTTACGTAAGGTGAGGTAACTTGAGGGGTTTTAATTCGCACTGAGACCGTGATCACAGTAAAAGCAACGCCGTATTCTTTCTCTTGCCGCGCTTCCCATGTTTTTTTTTGGTAGTGACACTACGTATCAATATTGTTAATGTGAAGAAATCAAAGAAATAAATTAGCTTTTGTGTATAGATGCTCAAAGAGGAATACCTTACAAATTTTTTGGTGCTCTGAAAGCTTAGAAAGACCTTGCAGTCTGCTGTTTTCTTTCAGTTGCCTTTGTCTTGATCATATTTTCATTTTCAGAAGAGAGCCAGGAGAGACCACCGGTAATTCCATGAAGCATTATATTGCAGAAAATACCGCGATGTATCACCAAGCCCCCCCTCCCCCGTAGTGTCTTTGGACGCTGTTTTTCCTAATGCAATAAATGATGATGTCACACTTACCGGTTTTCATTTAAATGGATTAAACGTATTTTCATTTACTTACAGCAAATAAACTGGTTCAAAGTGTAGTTTGTTTCAGAACTCTCTTATATTGCTCTGCCCAACACCCACCATTATTCACAACAACGATACTACCAGATGCACTGGTCCCACTCGTGAAAATGTCTCAGTTATTTAGCAATCACAGCACATGCACTTTTGCAATGATAGCATGGGGTTCACAAAAAGACAAAGTACACGATTCTTCACGTGAAGATACGCTAGCTGACCTTAGGCTCGCTGAAAAGCAACTTTTGTCTTTTGAGACATAGGACAACTATTGACAATATCCATTGAGACATAGGACAACTTAGAAACACACTCTTGAGTAAATTTATGTATGAATGTGAATATAGCAGTGTAAATGAGACTTATAAAAGCTTTGTTTCTTTCTTAAAGCGCAATTAGCTTAATGCCTAACATTTTAGTTGGTAAGGGCTCTTAAGAAAGGTTGGAAGTCATAGATTATTTGCAGTCTATGTACAAAAGTTTCATAAGATATGCTTTCATAGTTCCTAGTTCTTAGGAAAAAAGAAGTTGAGCAGCATTTTAGCACTGATGCAATTGATATATGACCAAGTGCTTGAACTGAATTGAAAATGTTTAGGTTGAAAATTTTACCATCAATTTATAGTTATCACAAGCGCAAAGTTAAAATATGCGACACTCAAACACGGGCACTTGCGGTATGCGTGGGCAAGTTTGCATGCTTGCTTTCTTTTCCCCTGCTGTGCATCTTTTCAGTTGTTTGTCGGCATTTGTGGCACCTTTAGTTTTTTTTTCGGGTGTCCATGTTTATATGCCCTGTTCTATAACGGGAGGACAAACCAACTAGCTCAGCTCTGTCATTGCTGCGCTCATGCCGACTTGTCTCTCCTGAAATATCTTCCAATTCAATACCGGTAACAAAAAATTCAAGGATTCTTAGGCTTGCCCTTACGAGTTGACCGTGATAGTGAAATCTGGCCCCCAGTGCGCCCTTCAAGCGCTAAGTGCATACTTAATATTTTGTTTTGTTACACACACAAACCCGCACCCAAAAACACACGCCCACAATAGATTGTACCAGTGCGCGCGTGGGAATCATACATAGAGGGTTTTGATCTAAAGCAAGAGTCGCATGGCCTCTAAGATACACGCACCACGCTTGCCATGTCGGAGGCCATAAAGAGTCTTACAATGCCTCACAGATGGCAGCACATTGTCTAGCGTTTGCTGTTTGCTTGATCAACGCCTCTCTAAAGGCATAATATGTTGTCCACTAGATGGACACTAGATGTTTCCCACTAGATAGATTTTTCGCTCACAAGCAACGGGACCGACGCCGACGGCGGAATTTCGGCGACACGACCTCTCTAACGCTATCGCGTTAGTACATTAAATCTCGAAGCATTCTTGATGCATACTGATTGTTCATCAAGCCATGACAATTATAAAGCACCTGGATATCAGGGATAAAAGATACAAATGCCTTTTTAAAAAGCATGACATGAGTAATGCATATTTAGACTCCTCCCTTCATATACGTATGTTGTATCTTACGTACATTGTTTAGTGCCAAGTAATGCCAAATTTTTCATAATTTATTCAATGGAGAGCTTACCTGACCTGTTAATCATCCTCATTCATTTTGTTCAAATTCGTCAACACTTTTTACAGAAAAATTACTATATTATCTATATACCTTATTACATACGTCAAAAACAGATTCTTATTATGTAATAAGAGATGATAATAGCTTACTGAAGCACCCTAATTGATCTTTTGGCCTGCATCAAAAGCTGTTGTACGTTATTTTTTCTTGCAGCTCATCTTTATTATAGCGGAATTTCTGCGGCACGAGGCGCTCTAACGCTACCGCGTTAATACCGGTATTACTCCGAGAAGCCCCGTCGGCGGAGTCGGGGCGAGCACGTCGACGGCGCAACTCTCACGCTGGTTGCCGGCCAGCCTGCCGTGGTCGAGCGAAGCCTACTTCGGGCCACTTTGAAGTTTCCGACGGTAAAACTCCTGGAGCAATCACTGACGATCGTAGCAACTTTTGTGAACATTAAATTATTTTCCAAACTTTTTTTGTAACTCAGCCCTTGGAAATGAGGCATTCGGGGCATTTCGTTGAGGAATCGGACCGATGTTCAGCGTGGTTCAACGGTGCGAAATACCTTGAAATGGTCACACTGAACACCACCCGGTCGTTGCAAATCTTCGCTGCACTGATAATTTTGTTGCCTGTCGACAGATGCTCACACGGTCAGCCTCACAAAGCACTGGTGTTTCACACCGACCTGCAAACAGATGCCCGTACATACATACATACGCATTCACGCACGCACATCATGACCAGAAAGGATTTTTAAAACTGTCATAGAGAACTTGTAACCACGTAACCCGAAACTACGTGGAGTGCTTCACATGGTCATGACGTTCATAAACTCATGCAGTCATTAAGCAGGGGGCATTTTACGATGACATTTGGCGAGTCCACAACCTACCAGGGAGTAAATAATTGGGCAGGGCAGTTCTGGGGGCTCGTATGCTGGAGAAACTTTCATCTCGGCTAATTTTTGCTTAGAGTGTACGTATGTCGGCTTTGTTGCGTCGTGCTTCATCTGTCAGACTTGTTGCTTCGAGAAACACCCCCACCACCTCACGGCGCAGCGCCAGTAGTTGTGTCGCAGTGACGCTTCCTCATTGTATACCCGCATAGCTCCTCGAATGGCAACCTGCTACCCCAAAACACCATATTTTTTACGTACCCAGCGTGACCGCCAATAATTTCAACACCAAAAAGGCGAGACGCCACCTCACGGATCTGAAGAAAACTGTACAAAAATTACTTCATACAATTTCCATTATCAGGCTCTCCAAGAGGATTTATCTTCCCCATGACCGCTAAGAACACGCGAACTTTGCATCGGGCGAGGAGGTGCAGTCTGGCAACCAACGCATTCCTCCTCTCTCGCATGTGGACCACTGTTCGGAATGTGTTTGTTGATGCTGGCATTTGTGGCGTTATCCAGAAATTTGCCGTGTATCAAACTAGCCTGCGGATTTAGTTTTCCTTCATTGCTATGACGGCCGAGAATCGGTAATCAGAGAATCACTGCGCTGTTTTTGGGTGCAGTAACAACTACAGAAAAAGATAACTGCTGTCGGAATAAATATGTCGGGTACATTACCAGACGCGGAAGTTTTGTGGCTGTCGACTGTTCAAGTTGCATCATTTTCCTGTTGACGGGGAGCAGCGGCTTTTATTGCTTGCAAACTTAAACAAGGAAAACTTTATACCTTCCGCAAGTACTCGGGTATGTTGAAAGCACTTCTCAGTCAAACGAACCGCAACGACTTCGACACCGATGCTCAACCTGGGCTATGAAGGGAAGGTACGCAGCCTACAGCTGTTCCAACGGTGACAATAATAACCCGATAAACAGTCCCACATAACATTTCTCTCTATCGGAGATCAAAGTACCGCGCGATGAGAGTCACTCAAATGGCACGTTAAAAAAATAAGATGAAAAGGGGATGCGCAGGCACGTCAGCGCCGTTTGATGAAAGAGGTGAATTCAAGTGCATACCTGTAAAAACAAACAAGCGAGTAAGACACGGTCTCTCCTTGAGAGTTGAGAAACAATTTAGACAGCAGTTAGAGCGCAGTTAAAGAAAACTGGTTAGTGCCAGGAAATAAAGAAGAATCACTACACTCCAAAGCACGGCTTTGTGCAAGAGCGGTCACTGATGCGACGGTGTGGCGTGAAAAAACATTGGTAGAAAAGTGGACGACTACAGCTGAAGAAAGATATTCACTATGCTCCCGAAGCGTTGTTGCTCATTCTGGAAAAGAAAGACCTCGTAATGCGCATTATTCGAGCAGAATGTCGGTGCTGTGAATATACGGCCTTAACACGTGCGGCCTCATTCTGGGCGCTGTTTAACAAAACAACTGACTCTCAACGACTTGAACCCTGTCAGAACGTCTCATAGACTCATTTTCTAAAGAGCCCGCCCCACTTCACTCGAAATTCACCACCTAAAAACTAAAGAGGAACGATAAGACCTCAGCCGCACGCTTTCCTTCTACGCAAACAGCGACCTACCCGCATGCCAGATGGGTTGCCAGACGTGAAAAATGCCACCCGCTAGCAAGATGGCGGCGCCCCCGAAAAAAACGTCTACAGAATGATGGGCGAAAACGCAAAAGGGCTAGAAAAGAGGGTTGTGAACAGCTGGATTATGTACACCTGGCTTCCATTGATAAAATGCACAAGGTGTTGACACTGTATGCTGTGTCTAAGAGCTGATTACGCGTAACGTGAGCACCTGGGGACCTTCCAGATATCACCAAATGAACTGCGAATTGCTTCTGATTCCGTCGTTAGCAGAAAATGTGAACGGAAAAAGAAGGAAATGATAAGGTAATGCCGGCTGAGGTACCCGCCACGTGACCACTTTCATTCGTAATCTCGTAAGTAGTTGGCTCGTTTTCAGCCAGTTGTCCAGGCGTGCTGTTTCACAGCAGAGGCTTTCACAGACATGCTTGTCCAGTTTCCTTTGGGGTACTACAAGATTTACGCCCTCTTGTTGTTGTTGTTTTGCGGGGTTTAACGTCCCAAAACCACCATATGATTGTGAGAGACGCCGTAGTGGAGGGCTCCGGAAATTTTGACCACCTGGGGTTCTTTAACGTGCACCCAAATCTGAGCACACGGGCCTACAACATTTCCGCCTCAAGATTTACGCCCTCAATGTACACTTTTGGTTTACGATATGGTTCGCCTTATGGGTCCCACAAGAGAAAGTAGCCTTGTATGACCGTTATGACTACATCATCGGTAAGTGAAGCTGCGTTATTCG